>NC_134408.1:20855853-21516686 GCF_038048845.1 Mixophyes fleayi
CTCCTATCCTCAACCTAGCTCTCTCGCCAGCTAACGTGTCATTTCTTTCCGCACTTTGATTCCAAAAACTTGCCTGACCCACTTTCTCTCCGCTCACTCTCTCCTTGACCCTCTGCAATCAGGCTTCCACCTTCTACACTACACAGAGACTTCTCCCACTAAAGTGACCAATAATTGTCTCATGACTAAGGTGAAGGGTCACTTCTCTCTACTCATTTTCTTTGACCTCACTGCCACTTTCGATTCAGTCGACCACCCTTTTATTTTCAACACCATTCATTCCCTTGACCTAGGCAACACTATTCCCTCCTGGTTCACCTCCTACCTTTCTGAATACTCCTTCAGTGTCTTTATTCTGACACATGCTCATGTCGGGCACTGTGGAGTTTTGTGGCACATTACAAATAAATGATGATGATGATGACAACTGGTTGCATTTAAGTACATGAGGCCACATGCCTGAAGGTTGTTGAGTCTCAGTCATGCAACTTCAACCAGTTGCCTTTCATGGTTACATTTTAAAGTTTTGCATATGCCACCAGCTATTTTATTTATTACTACAGACAATAGCTTCATTCAATTTATATATTATGCTTCTATTTTTTACTGTTATTCAATTCATTGGAGTAATTGTCCCTAGCACTTTCAATTATTTCACAACTACAAAATAGTGGGAATCCATCTTATTTTGCTCTCACTGGTCTTTAGAATTGTCAGCCCAGATTCTCTAAAGTCTATAAGGGGTACCTCACTTAACGAAGTAGATAAGTAGCTATGCTTTATGCACATTACTCATACCTCCCAATTGCAGGGCCGGATTAAGGGAATGGAGGCCCCTGGGCTAAGGGGGCCTCCATTCCCCCGTGAGGGCCCCCCCCCGTGATCCGAGCCGCCCCCAAGGCCCTTACCTCCTTCCCCGGCGCACTGTCGCTCTTTACTAAGGAGATCTCGTGAGAGTGAGACTCACGAGATCTCCTCAGTAAGGAGACTACAGCGCGCTGGGGAAGGACCGTAGTGAAAGTGCTCAGTAGCATTGATCGCGCCGGGGGCGCCCCCGCCCCCGACCGATCAATAATGCTGCTGAGCACTTTCAAGGGCCCCCTGGATGCCCGAGGCCCCTGGGCTGTAGCCCAGTTAGCCCTAGGGTCAATCTGGCCCTGCCCAATTGTCTCAATACAAGCGAGACAGTCCTGATTTGTGGAGACTGTCTTACTGTCCTGCAGATCAGGGCTTGTGTCCTGACTATAAAAAAGTTGGGAGGTATGTCCAACTAATGGATGCCACTTTGATGCCACGTGCACCAACAGCAGGTATGTGCAGCATCGAAGGGGTACTTGATATGAATTTGTGGATTCACCTAATGATGCAATAAGGTGACCATATTGAAGTGAGTTCATTAAAATTCTCCCACAAGCTAGAACGGCGGGTTTTTGTGTTACTTACATTTTTCACCATTTTGCCTTTGCATTAAGCTCAGGGGGCCTGATTCATTAAGGATCTTAACTTAAGAAACTTCTTAGTTCAGTCTCCTGGACAAAACCATGTTACAACGCAAGGGGTGCAAATTAGTATTCTGTTTTGCACATCAGTTAAATACTGACTGTTTTTTTTATGTAGCACACAGTATTTAACTGATGTGCAAAACAGAATACTAATTTGCACCCCTTGCATTGTAACATGGTTTTGTCCAGGAGACTTAAATAAGAAGTTTCTTAAGTTAAGATCCTTAATGAATCAGGCCCAGAGAGTTTAGAGAATAACTGCTAATATGTAAGCCCTTCATATTTGCCTATCACTGCCATCTTCTTATTCAAAAGGTCTTAAGTTTTAACTATTGCTAAAGAGCTGGTCCCTAAACAAGATTTAGGGACCATACGTACCTTAGAGAATAACCTCTTAGTGTTAAGGAGACTATAATCGTCATTAATGACCTGTTTAGATCTCCTTAAATTCAATAGTTGATTTTGAGCACCTGGGCTATCCGTGTGTGTGTGTGCGTGTGTGTGTGCTTGTGTGTGTGTGCGTGTGCGTGTGTGTGTGTGCTTTTTTACATATTTTTTTCCAACTGAATCAGCAGCCAACATTACTCCAAGTAGGAATCTATCCTTACCCTGATTTTTTACAACAATTATATTTTCACATCTTAAATAATTTTTTTAATAGACCAGGAAAAACTTTGACCTAAAGACATTTTGAATAGGCTCGGTTTTCTGAAAACCGAACTCACCCAAACTTAGGGGATCCGAGTAGGCTCGCGAGCCGGCTCGGTACTTTCACGCGTCCTCGGATCTGAATCGAGGCAAAACGTCATTGTTGCGTTGTCGCATCTCGCGGGTTTTGGATTCCATAAGTACCTCTCTCCCCTGGAGATCCAGCGCCATTGCTCACACAGAAACATGGGTAGCAGTGTTCTTGTCACTCTCCATTCTCCAGTGCCATTGCTCAGTGCCATTGCTCACACAGAAACAGGAGGGGTAGCAGTGTTCTTGTCACTCTCCAGTCTCCAGTGACATTGCTCAGTGCCATTGCTCACACAGAAACAGGAGGGGTAGCAGTGTTCTTGGCACTTGAATAAAATTGACTGGAAATGACTGGAAATTAATATTATTGAGGTTAATAATAATGTAGGAACAAAAAAAAGAGCCAAATTATGTGATTTTAGCCCAAAAAATAGGGATTTTATAAAAAAAATTAGGAATCCAAACCAAAACACGCGAGGCGGTTTTGCCAAAACCAAAACACGAAGTTAATCCAGATCCAAAACCAAAACCAAAACACGGGGGTTAGTGAACATCTCTAATTTTGTAGAACATTTGCAGCTTCTTTTACTTTTATAAACTATTCTCCCAGCTCAGAGATAAACAAGAGTGGCCCAGGAAGGTAACAGTTGCCCTAACCTAGTCTGCTCTATGTTTAGCTGGAAAATGCATGATATTAGAACTTGTATGGATTTGTCCTTTGTTTCATATGTAGAATACAATACTTAACAAAATTTATGTCTAAAATAACATTTATGTTTAGGTGCTGCCTGCACCGGAAACGGGCTGGACTCTGGAGTATGGCTAGTTAAATATTTTGGGAAATACAGTGCTTCAGCGGAATGGAGCGACATTTTTTATTTGAACGCCAATTTTCAAGTGGTGAGTCTTGTTGAAATATTTTTATTTCCGTGTTACAACGTTTCATGATGTGGAAATGATTTGGTTTGGTCATTAAACAATTAGAGTTTTAAACTGTCAATAACATGAAATTTGGATGTAGGGGAAAGGGTGCTAGAAGGCAATTTTTTGCCAAAGTTTTATCAATCACTTGTTTCTGATTTGCACCTTCCCTTTTCTTAAGAAAATAATAAAATATTTAAACAATTACAATTTGGGAGAATTTAAAGAACGAACATCATCAATGGAACAACGAAAAAAGTCAGGGTTCCTCATTAGCTAATTGCAAAACATGCGGACATGGAAACATTGTCTGTTTGTACATATTGGGGGACACTTTCTGCTTCAGGGAGCTGCATATGCTTGGCACAGCCATTTGTGGAAGTGATACTCAGTGATTAGATGTAAGGAAATCATTTCACACACATCCAATCACGGATATACCCTCTTGATACAGGAATTCTCGCTTCAGTCTCTTTCGGGCGATAGCATTAAATGATGTGATTGGCAGTTGGTGGTCCAACCCCTTTAATGGGCACTAAGCCACTCCCTTTTGGAACAAAGACTGGGCAAGCTATTTGTATGGTCACCTATTGAGTCAATGCTTTGTTCACTGCTGATTCAGAGCATCGACGGGGGGATCTAAGACAGAATCCTACATATAGATGACTGGAGACTTGCCCTAAAATTGGGACAAAGTATTCAACTTAGTAATTGGTTTAAACAACCTGTATAAAGTCTACACATGGCATATGCCAAAACCTGCGCATTGGAGCTTCTCTAATCTTTATCTTTACATTTAAACTGTTTAGATGGAATAATGTGCTGGGTACAAATTTGATATCCTGTTAAATGGTCATATCATCAGATACCCAAGGGGTATATTTACTAAGCTGTGGGTTTAAAAAGTGGAGATGTTGCCTATAGCAACCAATCAAATTCTAGCTGTCATTTTGTAGAATGTACTAAATAAATGATTACAAGAATCCGATTGGTTGCTATAGGCAACATCTCTAATTTTTGAAACCAGCAGTTTAGTAAATATAGCCTTAAGGCTTTTAAATCAATTACTTTATTTTGTTACCCTTGGTTACAACAGAGAACTACTCCATGGATATAACTGTATCCAATACTCAGAGTTGATTTATAAACTGTGATTTATCCAAGAAAAATGTAAATGAACAATTATGTCTGGCTGATATAAGGGCCTTGTTGAAAAACACAGAAGACAGACAGAAAGATTAAATAAAGTATTTATTAGAAGTTGCAGGAGGGTGTATATACCTTAATAAAGTAGACTAATCTGATGGTGAAAAAGTAAGTTAAGTATGTATATATACTAACAACATACATGTGAGGCATTGGGAAAGTGATTCCTTAAATCACAACACATATAAATAGTGTGTAACAAAGAATGCAGACAAATAGTGTTTATAATATTTTGAAATGTGATGTGTTCTCTATGTTTGCTTTCTAGGTGGAAAATGCAGACAAGCTGACCCCGGTCCAGCTAGCCAAAGCATGTACAAATACTAACATTATTCGTAATGTCACAGCAATCGATATTGTGGTGTCCACCTTTACTGGAAGAGTATCCGATTATCAAAGCTTCTTGGAGACAGTGAGAGATGTTGTATTAAAGGTCAGAAACAATTAAAAAACTGTAAAACCCTAACTAAATTATTTTTAAAGAATTATATAGACAAGTAATCTAGTTGCTGAACCAACTTGTAATTGTAGCTGAGTTTGAGCAAACTCATTTTAATTCAGCTTTGTATCTTATCTTAGGACTCATCTCTGATGCCAAACAAAAAAGTATGCGGCTCTTTTTTAATGGGGGCTGCAAATATCATGTTCAAAGGCGTCCCTGAATTATCTTTAGAGCAAACTAAGCACTTGGTAACGACGATGGATTATCTGCTTCCTAGCATCAATGCCACCGTCTTGGATCAGATGCCAATGGACATTTCCTGCAAACAGTATCAGATAGTGTAAGTAAAGTCATTTTATAAACAGAATACTGTAGATCCTAGATCAATGATGGGTCACCTGATACACTTCAAGGACCACATGTGCAACCTTGAAGAAGAAGGGCCGCACACTACCCTTAAACTCAGTAATAAGTTCAAATTAAATTTAATCACCAGTCTCTATTAACATACAGCAAGCATTTTAAAGTGAAGCAAACAATTGTTACAAGCTACAACAAACAAATCTGATCATTTAATGTGACTTCTGGGGGACCAGATTTGCCTCTGGTTTTTGAAAGCTGAGCATAAGGCGGGAACAGGCACAACGCAATTTTGCAGAGAGGTTTCCATCTGCCAACTTGCTGCGCTTGTTATTTTAAATATGTTCCATGATAGAACATGTCTGCACATATAAGCGTTATATTATGTTCACAAAGACTTTGTCGCAGCACACTGGTGCTTAACAGGGGCCTATCTGAAGATAGGTAAACAGGAATCACACTACTCCTTCTTGTGCAGACTTCATGATGGTCCTCTTCTGATGTCAGATGTGCTGCTCTCGCTGCAAGACCTGCTTGTAGGGGAGGTTACGTGATGCGGAAGTTGGCTGCTCTGGGCATAGAATAAGTTCAGACTTATCCTCTGCTTTATGAGCTGTTTAGCTTCACCCACTATCCAAGTTCTTATTAAATAAAAGCTGTGTACATACAGTAGACAACAAGAGCTGGAACAGAAAGCAGAGAAAAGAACTGATGGAGCATAAAGACCGAAGGAACTGAGGAGTCGCAGGTGAAAACTCAGAGGGCTGCATGTTGCCTATCACTGTCCTAGACTCTCAACCAGTGAAACTTGTACTCCTAGGAGCAGATTACAAATCCAAAGGGTAATTCAGTCCATTAACTCTAATGCAATATAACATCCTTATGTCTTTCAATGGAGGGCAGGGAGTACTGAATAAGGATAATATCCAGAAACATTGCTCTAGATCAACTGTACTCAACAATTTCTTAGCTGGAATTCCAAATGTCAGCGTTCCATTATTCTGGGACCCCCAATCAGGGGCTTCTTTACAAAATGATTTTACAAATGGAGCAGTCAAAGGACCTTAGAAACAGTTTATGGTATCTCGCCCAACAGATTGGCCACCTCTGCTTTAGGTTACAGGTGTGCAACAATCTAGTATTTATTAGAAGAACTTAAAAATGTTTCAAAGTGCTTCACGGACTGCTTTCGAAAATCTGTAATAAATTCCAAAACTTTTATTTGACTAAAAAATGAGAGCGAAATTCAAGCACGGCAAACAGGTAATTATAGCTTAACGGCTGCATAGTATAACATTTTCGTCAGTTTTCCATGCAACCTTCGACCTCAAACACTATGATGTAATGCAATCATGTTATGGGCTTAACCAATATTTGTAAGATGGCAGCCTATCAAGCCACATAGATCTACCGAAGTCACTAAGGCATGAAGTATGAAAGCTGAATAAGGTATCTGCCCTCACAATGGTGACTTACACTATATGTAAGTGTACACTAAATCACCTCTTTATATTTTGCAGAGTTGAAGGAATAGTTCAAAATTTTGGGATTTCCCCAATTCAGATGAAAAAGGACATAATAGCATTTCAGTTAACCTTCTTGAATGAGAAAGTTGTAACTGATGGTAAGTGAAAAAAGTTATGTTGTAAAGCAGTGCATCAGGTAGTTTGCTAAACTATTGTCATAACAAGCATGGAATTTTGGGTTTTCAAACTAGGGCCAGGTTAGAATTTCTAGAGGACCATGGGGCATTTGGACTTGTTTAACCCCAGGGTAATATGTGTGTAATGAATCCAGTGTTTCTTGCTTCGAGTCTGTATTTATTACTCCCTAATGCTATTCAAGTTGTAGACCAACTAAGCAGACAATGCATTACAAGCCACAATTCACTGTACAGTGACAGCGCTATACTACCCTGTGCAAAGTTATTTATCATGCTAAGAGTTACAGATGTGTAAAATTCTTAGTTAACCAGTTGGATGTTTGAACATGAGCAGAGTAGAGATGTGTAAGACTGATGAGGGAAGATTATGGTGTCACCTCATCATCATCATCCTCAGCTATTTATATAGCGCCACTAATACCGCAGCGCTGTACAGAGAACTCACTCACATCAGTCCCTGCCCCATTGGAGCTTACAGTCTAAATTCCCTAACACATACACACAGACAGAAAGAGAGAGACTAAGGGCAATTTGATAGCAGCCAATTAACCTACCAGTATGTTTTTGGAGTGTGGGAGGAAACCCATGCAAACACGGGGAGAACATACAAACTCCACACGGATAAGGCTTCTGTAGACGGTCATACATCCAGTTTTATTAAACAGGTCATTAAGGACATAAAAAATGAGGTCATGCTGCCGCTATGATCTGTCATCAGTTTAATAGAATGAAATAAAAAAAAAAGACATTGCATAAATTTTTCAAGACATTTTCAACAGGCATCAATCCACCAGGTGCTTGACTAAAAAGAACATATTAATCCCCTGAATGGTCATTTTCCATTACTTAAATAACACAATAGCATAGGATTCATCATAAATGCATAACAGAACTGTGTGTGATTGTGAAACTTATAAATTCCATTCACATTTTCCATACCACCACTTCAAAATTTCCATCTAACCATTGTATGTGAGTATATATATATATATATATATATATATATATATATATTTCACATACAGTGGTATAGATAGATGGATGGATAGATAGAAGGATAGTTGGATAAATAGAAGGATAGATAGATGGATGGATAGATGGTTAGATGGATAGATGGATAGATGGATAGATAGATAGATGGATGGTTGGATAGATAGATGGATATATATATATATATATATATATATATATATATATATGTATATTTCCACCAATATAACAAAAAATAATAATGTTTCAAAAAAATAGATATACATATGTCATCAAAGGTGCGGGTGGCTGTTTCGTGGAGGAATGTATAGGTAGCAGCTCATGAGATCATAACATAAGGGGTATTTACAATATCAGCATGCTGATTGCACCAGTTGTAGCAAAGAAATGGGTTGCCCACCTTTGTCCCAGACATAACCTGGAAAGACAAGGGCATCTCGGAGGCTATAGCCTTCATGACCCCATTGCCAGGATGCACCTGCTGCCATTCGGGGGGATCTGGCATTACCGTACAGTACAGTTTTAGACTTTAATAAGTAGGACATTTTTCAGTCAACCTTGTCTTAATATATCTTTTAATTACCAGGAGACGCGTGTTCCGCTGGCATCCGTAATTCAGCTCAGTATGCAGAGAAGAACTTTGGAGAATCCTGTTCTATGATCCCAGCTGAAGGTGTTGCTGCAATTTACCCACTGATAGATCAAATACATTTTACACAGTATTGCAGCCTGTCCTAAGACCAGACTTGAACACAGATGAAAGGTCCTGGCTGTAATATTCTGTATAATCCCTCTTCCACTTCTGCCAATACTTTGAGCTGTGCTGGATTTCTGTCTTTATGTTCCTGTATTTTCTCTTGCTTTGTTGAGAATTGAACAGTGTCGGCTGGTGGTTCCTGGTTCAATAGTCTGTAAAGTTTTAATCAGGAGATTCTCACATTTACATAGAATGTACCTGGTTGTACCTGAGATTGAATGAAACATGATTGCATTTATCAGCATTCCAATATACCAGTTAGCTATAGCAAATATATCTTACCCACCAAATGTTGTTTAAAACGTTGCATTAAACATCTCTTCAAGTTCCTTTGTAAACATACCATATAGCATTAAATAACATGCAGTGTGTCATTTTGAGTAGATACTCTACATCTAACTAGAAATATGTTTTTTTATATAATGCTGTGAGTGTGCAGAACACGGTCACATGCACTTATACCAATAAATAAGCAAATCAATATATTATATAATACTAATTGAAAAATTCTTATAATATTCCTGATGCTTTTTTAGTAGCCCTTTAAAACAGAGAATATACTGTATATGATAACTCTCGCCTAAAGGTCTCCACTTTACTTGACAGCGCCAGCCAATGAAACAAGTTAATTTCAGCTTGTGAAATTATTTACATGTAATCAAAATGAAACTGGCTTCTCTACAGATCAGTTTTGTGCCATTTTGGCTCTCTTACTCAGTATTCCTAGATATGAACGATTTCTCATCAGAGTAGCATAAATAGGTTATATTTTTATCTTCTTTTGGCCAATACTATTTGGACAATATTTTTTTTTTATTTAACAGTTACGACATATATATTTCTGTTCATACCTTACTGTACTATTAGTCATTTCAACTTCCCTGATCTTAATGTGCACAAAATTAATATTGACCTAGTTCCATATAAAAGTTCTAAATTAGTAAATGGATCAAATTGTTCTTAGTCTTGTGGTTAAAATTTATTTAGTTTGATGTTACGTAAATGTTATCTTAATGAAATTAAATAAAAGCTTAATTGTTGCAGTTTGTGTTCTTGTCCCAATAATCAGTTAAAATAAATAATTTTTACAACATGAGGACTTTTGGATTAAATTAGTAATAGAATTTTTCTGTTTAATTATAAATCCATTTTTTCTTGCAGCATCAATTGTTTTTGTGGGTAGCTGATAACAATTAGTGTGTATTTAGTTTATGTATTGCACTTTCACAAAGAATGATTTACAGGACACTATTAATGTATAATTTTATTACATGCTTGGTTAATTACAATACCACCTCAGTGTTATTATTTAAATCATGTACCTGTAATTGTTAGCATGTGAAAAAGAGGCCACACCCCCTGAAACATTGTGCTTCATAACATTCTAAATTAAATACAGCATGGTGGCTTAGTGGTATCACTTCTGCTGCACAGCACTGAGGTAATGAGTTCAATTCCCAACCTTGGGCCTGATTCATTAAGCATCTTATCTTAAGAAACTTCTTATTTAAGTCTCCTGGAAAAAAACATGTTACAATGCAAGGGGTGCAAATTAGTATTCTGTTTTGCACATACGTTAAATACTGACTGTTTTTTCATGTAGCACACAAATATCAACTTTAAATTTCAGTGTACAAATAATCTATAAAGTATTTGTGTGCTACATGAAAAAACAGCCAGTATTTAACTTCTGTGCAAAACAGAATACTAATTTGCACCCCTTGCATTGCAACATGGTTTTTTCCAGGAGACTAAAATAAGAAGTTTCTTAAGTTAAGATCCTTAATGAATCAGGCCCCTTGGCCTTATCTTGTATGTTCTCTCTGTGTTTGCGCGGGTTTCCTCCGTGCGCTCCGGTTTCCTCCAATAATCCAAAAACATACTAGTAGGTAAATTGGCTCTTATCAAATTGACCCTAGTCTGTTTGTGTGTGTGTTAGAGAATTTAGACTGTAAGCTCTATTGGGGGCAGGGACTGATGTGAGTTCCCTGTACAGCACTACGGAATTAGTGGTGCTATATAAATAAATGATGATGATGATGATAAATACATCCCAGTTAAAGTTTTTCACCATGTTCCTGCGTGTGGTTTTGTGATTCCTTGTACTAATATAAGTTCATATGGCATCAAAGTTGGCGACATTTAAGAAACAAACACAAAGGCAAAGCTTCACCAGCACTCTAAGGAACTTATGGAATTGCAATTGTTATTGAGACAATGACATTTTTGCCATCTTTCAAAAATAGATACTTTGGTTAGTTGCCTATAGAGGCACTGTGGATAAGAGTTGTGTACCATTGTGCATTGTCCTGCTGTCTCTCTGATGTTTAGTTTTATCAACAGCAAAGCTTTGTCCTGCTACTTTCTTCTTCTACTGTTACTCGGTATAGGACTTCTCATCCAATGAAGATAGAGGTTTTATGCTTGTATAGACTTTTCTTTAAAGTGACAACTAATACTACTGCTGGCTTAAATGTTATTAATGATCATTGTGGGACAATGCCATTTTGCATTTATCAAATAAAATGTTTCTGTATCTTGCCTATGCAAATAAATAAACACGTGCAATTAAGGGGAACTGGAAACTTGGATTAGACTGTTTTGTTAAGTAAATAATAAAGTAATAATGTATGGACATCAATACTGAAAATTAGGAATATTGTATCACAATGCATAATCAATTGTAAATTAAATTGTAAAGATGATCCCATCACTATACAGGTGTTATTTGCCTGTATTCCCCCCAAAAATATACTAGCTCTTCTTTTCAAAAGTCACACTCTTTACCCTCAAGATTGAGGTAAAGGTGAAAAACTGAATGGAATTCTCAATAACAAAGTAGCAAAATTATGTGCTGAAACAGAGCACTAAAATGGCCAGAGATCAGATCTAGTGCACTGATAACTAATACATGAAAATCAAGTAGGAGAGCTGGATACAATCCACATGAGATACTTATAGGAAGACCTATGAGCCTATCATCATCTCCTCCTGTATGCCGACCTTCACTTATTACACAGTAATTAATTTTAAACTATTCTAGAGGTTTAATCAAGAGGCAAAGAGCACAGTGAAATGAATCAGACCTGTCATGCAACTCCATTGAAGCAGAAAACTAATATTATTATTATTATTATTATTATTATTATTATTATTATAATTAACCTTTATTTATAAGGTGCACATGAGGTTCACAGCGCCGTACAGAGAGCAAACACAAAGACAATACATGGTATAACAGTACACTACAGTTTACAAATGACACTACAACTCTCAAGACAGCTCTTGGGGTGCAAGGGTTATATTCAGCGCAGGCTGAAACCTGTGCCTGTTAGCGTGTGGTGCAACTAACAGGATAAAAGCCACTGAAATAATTGGACGAGTAGAGTCAATGGGCAGACAACCCAAGGAGGAGGATATGAATTATATTAAGGAAATCCACACTTAAACCAAGAGAGAGTGATTCAAAGCAAGTGCTGATGACGACACAGCTGTCAAGTGTCAGAGTTGAAATATCTGGGAACCACATATCGCTACAAGAAGAATACTGCTCTTCATCGAGACAAGACTTTATGGGAGGTGAAGCCTATTGCTCCATCGGTGTCATCAAATTAGGAGGACACTAATTTGAACCCATCATTTTGAGTGATTGTGATCCAGATTCTTTTAAGAGGATGTACCTGTTAAAACACACTGGTTCATGAGTTAAAGTACCCATGATTCAAAACATAGACATGCCAGTGAGAACACAATGTCCCTCTTGCAGCCACATAAATTGTTGTGACTATAGAAGGCTAAAATCATGATAATACATTCTACCTTTCTTTATTTTTTTTATCTTTTGCTCTTATTCTGAACTTGCAGAACATTCAATATGGACAACTAATTCATGGATGTTGATGGTTAAAGTTAACTTAAAAATAACTAATTAGACCAATTGCTGGATCTGCATTCATGTCTACTTATACTCTAAGTAATATAAGCATACTCCATGATAGCCATCATGGATGTCCCTAAAATGGGTTACTTTCCATGTTTGAAGAAATGGGAGCCATGATTTCAAAATGCATGTTCCTTTGTATTAGTATGATTCTATGCCTTTATCTGCTTGCAATGTTAATGCTCCATTGCCAATAAGTTTAACTAGTTACAGTTGGAAGCTTAATTGTATTGCTTTATTTCTGTTGAGGTACAGCAACAGCTGTAATTAGATCAGCATGAAGTCATCATACAAGCTGACTGATTAAATTAAATGTACTGAATACATAACAGCATCCTACCAACTTCTTATACTTTCTAAAATAAGTGTATGCAATTCCTTTCTATGCAATTTTACAACCCTACCCTTTCCTTCCTCCACAGCCTCTTCCACACATTTCTTGGCCACAGGGCATCAACGGTGGCTCAGTGGTTAGCACAATGGTACATCTTGTATGATGTCTGACTTGTGTTGATGATCTAATATCAGAATCTAGCACAGTCCATTGTCTCTTAATAAGTGATCCAAAAAGACACCTTGTTCTTTTGTTCATTGTTCATAGATCACAAAGAAAGAATAACAAACTGGCACAAAATATGGATAAGAAAATGATATAATGATAATAATAATAATAATAATAATAATAATAATAATAATAATAATAATAATAATAGTAATAATATAAAAAAATGTTTACTTAAATTTCAATACAAAATTGCCCTCTTTGCTAATGATATACTATTGAACCTTAGCAAGCCACTCATTCCTCCTCCCAAATCTATTTAGGGAATTGACTGAATTTGGCACTGTGTCTGGCTATAAGATTAATAATCATAAATCTGAAGCTCTACCTTTTCACCTATCTGACCACCTGAAAAAGTTCCTCAAATTGAATTTTGACTTCCAGTGGCGCGCAGACTTAGACTTTAACGTGACTAAAACTTATGGCCAGCTCTATAAAGCCAACAGGATCTGGCCCTTTGAAGGAAATACTACATTTCTTGGGTGAGTCGAAAAAACCTGATAAAGATGAACATTATAACCAAAACTGTTTATTTGTTGCAGACCATACCAACTGCTGTGCCATCTGGGGTAATTAACACCCTCCAAACTTAATTTTGAATAAAAAAAACACCCTAACTAAAATAGTTCTTCTAGCCAGGCCTTCTGTTGCAGGGGGTTGGGGCTACCCCTAATTCTCAGATATTATGATGCCATATGTCACAGCAAATTACTCACTTGGCACACCACATCAAACATAAAACATTGGGTTAATTTGGAAAATGAACTAGTAGGTGGGAACACACTGGAATTTATTCCATGGCTTAAGAAACAACACTGTGTAATTTACTCCACCAGTGACACTAATGCTGACTGTTTGGGACAGCATTAACAGGAGTCTTTGCTTGTCAGAGCATCCCTCACTGCTCTCTCCAAATTGGGTTCACCCCCTCTTCCCACCAAACTCTGATTGGCTTTGCTGACTTTATAGAATGTTTCCTGTTGCCAGACCAATTCTGGTGCAAGTTCCTGCTTGACCTCGTGTGAATAGTATCCTGACCTGTTCTGTTATCAGTGTTTGACCCGGATTGTTTAAAGGATTCTTCTGTCTTCTCCAATCCTGACCCTTGGCTTGTTAAACAAATCGTATATCTCTACCTGTCTTGACCCCTGGCTTGTTTAAAGGATTCTGTTGTCTTCTGTACTCCTGATCCTTGGCTTGTTAAACAGATTTTCTTTCATATCTTAACCTGTCCTGACCTCTGGCTGGTTTAAAGGAACTGCTGTCATCGCCTGCTCCTGGCCTAGGCCTGTCTGTTACACTGCATTAACCCTTGTCTGTCTGGCTCTGACTTCTGCTATTAAACATCCTGGTTGCTCACTACTTCCTAATGTGTTCTGTCCAATCCACCGGGCAAGTGCTAGATCAGCAACATGCTACTACCAAAGCTTAAGTCCTGGGGGCAGCAAAGTATTGTGGAACATAACTAAATCCTTAGAAAAGGGGCTGCTAAAGGTGAACATCTTGTGAAGTGGTTCTAGCAATTGATGATCTCACGCTACTCTGCCCTTAACATTGAGGAGGAATGTTGGAACAGGATCCACACCAGGGTCACTAAAAGTTATATTACCATTGCTATAAGAGAGATTTTGTACAAAATATTCACTAAGTGGTATCTTGTTCCATAGCGGCTCCACAAAATTTATCCTAACCTTTCTAATCAATGGAGACGATGCAGCCATGTAGTCACTTTTATTCATGTTTGGTGGTCCGGCCATACAATACACTCATTTTTCGATATAATGAAAATACTCTTCTTAAACATTACCAGGCTTTCCTTACACTATCTCTCTCCAATTTGCTTCTTTGTGCACCTATAGCCAAACCAACAGACAAATGGAAGTAAGCTAACCCCCCTTCATTGCACAAAGTAGTCAACTGCATTAGGTTTAGATGTAAAATGCAGTATTTCACCAGTCTGCAAAATAACACAGTGCAAAGATTGCTTGAGATTTGAAGCCCTTGGTACATATATTATAGTACACCCATATTGGGCACCCAATAAAGCACGTCATTGTTCATAAGGTGAACCCACGGCTCGATTCTCCCACTTTCCTCTGTCTCCCTAAATGTAAAACAATTGCTTCCTAACTGGCCACCTTGCACCATCCCTATCCTCTCCCACCCTTTCCATGCAATAACAAAAGGATACTAGTCTGATGGCTCTATGGATTTACACAGTAAGTACAGTATTATCATATAACTCTCATATTAAAGTAAAATAAATAAATCATTAAAAAATCTATATATTAAAAGCATAAGTACGACTTTTATGAGCGACTTATTTCTATCATGCCATTGGCTGAGCAGGGCATCATACACCAAACTAAAGGTCTTGGTCTGTAGATTGCATCATTTCAGAGTTATTTTGCAAAACCTCTGCCGCCAATGCATTACCATTATCCTCTGGAAAATGTGACAGTTGGCAATACACTGTGACAGTTAATGAACTCTCCCTATGCACCTGCTAGGTTACCTGAATCATGTGACCTGCTGGGTGGTCTGGAAACTGTGACAGTTATTTGCAGCCACATATATCAGCACGTCTTGGGACCATGCCCAGCAATGTAACTTTGATGGAAGAACCTATACATATATTGTAGTGTATAAAGAAATTCTTTAGTACCTTTAAAATAGTGATTGATAATATAGTTATTTTTTCATTATACCCCGTTGTTAAAATTTCTACATGTAATGTAGTGTATAAAAAAGTTACTGAATTCTGTTAATAAACTAATTTAGTCATAACATTACAGTTTAATTTAAGGCGGTTACCGCTGGGTTTCTCTAGTAGTAAATTAGTAAAATAAACTAAAATAACTTGCTCAAACACCTTTCTGTCAGTAATCACTTTGCCAGCTTACCATTTTTTCCCCTGCTCCCATCCCCACCTTATATACCACCATCTATACCAAGCATTTTGTGTGTCAGTACAAAATTGTTTTCTCTTATTATTCATACTTTATTTGTGTATAATGTTGTATAAACAATATCTTCACTACAGTTCAATTGTTACATACTCACAGCTTCACCTGTTTCTATCTTTTCTTGTTCATTACCATTTATGTATACTGTTATCTATGCTGCTTTAATATATAAAGTGATTAATAATATGTTTACTTATCTTTGATTAATATGGTTGATACACTAATAAATGATTTCTTGGTTTCACAGCATGGAGTCACCACATTAAACAAACAGCCCTCATGTTGAATCATGCATTGTACAATCTTCATGGTGGAGAATCCATGTTCACCTGCTGAAACAATGTCTTCACATTTTTTTTGCTATCTTTCGTAAGTCTTTGCTTCAATATGAAGTGGAAACAATATAAACTTTAAACAGTAGATGGTAGTATTGCTCTATCTAAGTATAACACTAGATCTAATGTTTGCACCATAAGCAGTAAATACAGATACTGCTGATGCAACAAGACAAAGTAAAATATGATATAGATATATATATATATATATATATATATATATATATATATATATATATATATATATATATATATATGTATGTATATATATATATATATATATATATATACACAATTTGAGAAGATGTTTGATTGCACCAAATGTACCATTCATTACCTCCACCACTTATATAATTCCCCTTAACACCAATATTAGTGTGAATATTTATTGAGGAGGGGTGCACCCGGTCATATGAATGGATAACCTTAATGAACAGAGAAAAGAGAAAATGACCTTAAGGGGCACTCATGAATGGGTATAAACAACATATATATCAGTATTATATTAATATGTTAACATTATTAAAAGTATTATATTAATATGTTAACATTATTAAAATCATTCTTTATTGTGTATTGTGTTTGGAACGTACTTCTAGTAGCGAAATACTTACAATTTTTAATAGTAAACATACATTGACATAAATAATGAATCAGTTAAAATAGACAATATTTATTGTCTAGCCGCGAAGCTACTCTGATATCCTTATATAATAGATAGATTATTGCTTTCATAGGACCGCTCAATAATATAGCAATCAAACTCCAATTGCTGATTTACAAGAAATATCTTCCTCAATTGAGGTAGTACCTCTGTGATGGGCTAATTAGGGGTTAAATCTGTCAGTGCATTGTTTCCCTTATTATATTCCCTAAAGCCCCTTATACCAATAATGTTAGCTACAAATAAAGATGCATCCCTAATAGTATCATATATTGAATATACGGAGGGATGTTTTTATTAACATCTCCTACATAAGACCAGTGATCTGACCTGTCTCTATACCGCTCCTTCAATGACACGAACGATATATATGGAGAGAGAGAGATAAATTTCTTAAGGTCTCACACTCAACAGTATATATATATATACTAACTTATATTTTCTCTGTCTAAATTCAACATGTTAACGGGATAACAGGCATTCATTATTACCTCTCTTTGTTTTAAATTCAATAGTACTTTGAGATAGAAAACACCCCTTCTTTGTCGCCTAGGTTGTAAAATTTTAAATTCTTGTTATATTTATGATATATGAGTTTGATCTCACTTTAATCATAAATTACAATTATTTTTTGTTTCATAAATCCTGTACAATGCAACCTTTTAATTTATGAAAAGTTTATAAAATACATACGATGTATTTTACAGTTAAGGTTAATCCATGAAAGAGAAGCTAATTGTCCAAAATAAATGGAATGGGAATTAAGACCAACAATTGAATACAGTAGTACATTTGGCTAGTAGCCACAGTAAAGCATCATTCTCTCGTCTCTTGGCAGAGGTATTAATCTGTAAATAGGAAAGTCTGATATCAGCATCATGACCATGAAATAAAAGAAATAGCAGCAATGTTATCCAGATGTTCTGTCCTGTCTGTGCTATAAATATTTCCAGTTAATATGAATGTTATGAGGACTAAGCCATACTTGCACAAAAAAAGGCACCTACTAGAATGATTGTATCACAAATAAGGGGTTAGTTGAACACAGTATTCCCTACACAATCTTTTTCAACCAGTTCTTTCCTGCCTTACTTTATGTTAACGGTAAGTTTAGGGGGTAGCTGTGTTGGTGTTATCCTCAGATAACAGCTGTTCTGCTTCCCTTGGTTTGGATCTAATTCTCCTTTCCTTTCTTTCATCCCCAAGTATGCAATAGCAACTACAACCACTATTATCTTAATAATGAATAATAATAATGAATAACAACAATTATTTATATAGCACCTGTCTCCCAACAGGACTCAAAACATATTACATTGATGCAAATGATGAGGAAGTCAACTTGGGCGCCTACCTGCTATTCAATGGAATGAGTCACATCAGTCCCTGCCTAAATGGAGCCTGCAGTCTAAATTCCCTAATACATACACACACTCACGCACACGCACACTATGGTCCATTTTTGCCAGAAGCTGAACTGTATGTTTTTGGACTGTGTGGGAGCACCCACAGGAAACCTACACAAACAAAGGGAGAAGATTCAAACTCCAGAAAGATAGGGCTATGGATGGAAAAATCAACTCACTACCCCAGGGGTGTGAGTCAGCAGTGCTATACACTGTGCCACCGTGCTGTCCATTTCTTTGCCTATATTTGAATCTCATCTAACTTCAGTGTGCTAGTTCAATGTATTTATCTGCAATTGTTAATATCTGTGTTAAATTGTTGATCAGTAATGCAGCTTTTATAACACTATATTAGCCTGTTTCTCATCAATTCTGACACCCAGCATTTTCATTATTTTGATCAGCTGACCAATTAGCTCAATTGTAACTTGTTTTTAAATCAGTATTTAAATCAGCATTAATATATCTTAACAGCAAGCTTAGAGGGCAGATGCAGGGCCGCCAAGAGGTGGGGGGTGGGCAGGTACTGATTACCCGGACCCGGGCATGCCAGGGGGCCCGGCCCGGGCCCTCACTGTTCACGTTTTTTTTTTGTTTTTTTTTAACTTACTTTTTTTTTCTCTTTCGTTTTTTTTTTGCGCGGAGGGGGGGGGAAGGGGGTTCGGCGGTTCAGGGCTCCACCCCTTCGTTGGTGTGGGAGCAGGGTAGTAAAAAATAAAAAATAGATACTCACGTGATCGCGGCACCGGCGTCCCTCCTCCTTCCTCTCTGCTCTGTTTACACTGACTGCCAAGTGTGATGTCATCAAGTCACGCCTGACAGTCAGTGAGGAGCAGCGCAGAGAGGACCAAGAAAGAAGCAAGAAGAGAGAAGAAAAACGAGGAGAGAAGAGAGGAAAACATCTAAGTAAAAAAAAAGGGATAAAAGCACAGAGGAACACCGGGGGGGGGGGGGGGGGGGGGGAGGGGTGTCAAAGTCGTATAATTGGATGAACGAAAGTATATTGGTTAATATTGTTTTACCGTGCGTTTGTGGTCAGTATGCATGTAACACGTGGCACGGCGCGATCGTACGATAAAATACGCACGCATATACTCGCACTCTCACATTCATTTATATATATATTTCATATTTATAATGGTTCCATTCCACAGTGATTTATGAGCAGATGGTATTTAGGTTATAGTTATATATATATTAAGGTTATATGTGCACTCTAATGATATTTAAGGTTCAGGTTACAGGAAATATGTCATGTTTAGTATCATTTTAATCCCCTATTTGTCAGCAGTTGTCCGGTTCATTCGCTGAAGAGATCGCACATTGCATACTCTAGTTAGCGATGTTAGGGAATAAATGTTTAAAGTGATACTGACTGTATAATGCAAATAAACTAGTTGAAACTGGATTCTTGGCGGGAAAATCGGAGTGCATCCCCTGGAGAGCTGGCCCCCACCTTTGGATATTTTGGTTTGAACTGGCCTATGACCTGCAGTACATTGGACCTTCCTATAGCCTGGACCAATAGAAGCAAGCCACATCATCTGCATTGTTTTCTCTGTAACATTGAGTGTATATAATACAGTTTTGCTGGTACTAGTACAGTCATCTCTGACCACAGTCTTCTGGAGTGAAGTACTGTAGCTGGTGGTACCAGCGGAGCGCAGGCGGGCACGGCAGTATGTATGTATCTTTGGTATCAGCTGTACTGTATTATAATTATGTATTGAACTGCTAAATCTTTTGCATCTGCTAAATAAAGTGTTTGTGCTTTGGAAACACAAGAAATCGCTTAGAAAATGCTTATTGAAAAACGATAAAATTACTTTAATAAACGATTCAAAGTAGTCAACTGTGAAGTGAGTTCAGACACTGCGAGCTTGAGCAAAGTGATTCCCTTAATTAGAGTTTTGGAAAAGCACCTTGAAAAATTGAAGGAGGGATGAAACAAAGAAACTGCTGCTAGGAAAAAACTAAGCTTTTCTAAGAGACCCAAGGATGATGCAGATGATTCAACAGAACATTTTGACATCTGATCTGGTCTAAAAGAATTGCCCAAAAATGTGGCACCTCAGCCGTAACGCCAACTGATCCTACTATCAACACCCAAAGATTGGTGGAGGATTATTTTAACGACTGCATAGAAATAGACACGTCAGACTGTCCCTTTGCATACTGGGAGGAAAAATGACAATTTGGAGACCAATGTACAAACTTGATTTGCAATACCTGGCCACCCTCCAGTGTGTACTTGGAAAAAGTTCTCAGTAAAGCCGAGAACCTTGTTGGCCTTTGGCATAGGAGGATACTTCCTAAAAATGAGGAAAAGATGATGTTTATCAAAATGAACCACAAATTCCATGAGGAAGGCCTTTACTGGCATTTAGATCAAAGTACAGAGACTTCTGTAATGGTGGATTCTAGCGGGGATTAATTAGTATTGTGTGAGGATGATGTACACACTGATGAGGGTGAGGATGATAACAGTGTAGATTGCATTTATGTTACAGAGACTTCTGTAATGGTGATTTCCTACGAGGATGAATTAATATTGTGTTAGGATGATGTACATACTGATGAGGGTGAGGATGAGGCTGAGGCTGAAGATGATGACAACAACATCTTGCCACTGTAGAGTTCATTCACAGCAATGTTACCTTCCCTGACTTAAGCCCATTGTTAGCTTGTCTCATTTCCACTCAAGGTTCTAACTCCAAACACCTTGTCACGGGCACTAGGAGTCTTTACCCAGGGATCACCAGGTGATAGGCTTACCAGAGCAGTATAGGTGGTAATATGGTACTCTGGTAGCAGGGTGATCACGGAACAGGAAATAGCAGATGATGAGATGCTCAGGAAAGTCTATGACTAGCAGCACTGGCAATATGGAGGTAGTAATACACGAGGAACTGTATGGACAAAGGACACGTGAAGGTAGTCAGTGGTCTGCGGTAGCAAGTTGTACCACTGCTATAGTGAGGAGGAATGTCCAACAGAAACGAGGAGGTGATGAGAGTCAGCGGTCTGCGGATAGCAAGTTGTACCGCTGTCTGAGTGAAGGAATGGAATCCAAGTGGAGGTATCCGGGGAGTCAGTGGTCTGCGTTAGCAAGGTGTACCACTGCTATGTGAGAGGATACTGGAGCAGGTGAAACTGGAAACAGGGGTCAGTGGTCTGCCACTAGCAAGTTGTACCACTGAATATATATATGTGAGGAGGTGCACGGGGAGAGACTGCAACACAATATATACACGGGCACCTTGACTTTGATCCACAGCAATATGCACAATATAAATGTATAAATGACTGAACAACACTGCCAATATAGAAAGTCTCTTGAAGTAATCCAGCATGAGATAACACAGTCAATGATGGCAATAGACTCAGCGGATAGTACACTCCAGAGGAGAACCAACACAGTCCAGCAAGGTATGCAATACACAGCACAGTCAATGGGAAGTATGCATACCGTGGTTCAGGAGAAGGCAGTCAGACAGAAGTGCAGAGATACCTGAACGGCAGGAGGCCGGCAGGATGCAAAGTCCCTGGATGGGTGAAGCGGTGGTCTAGCAGGTGCAGCGCACAGGTAGGTAGACCAGCAGGGAACCCAGGAAGGCGTGGAGAGCGGATCAGCAGTAGATGGATGCGTAGCGCTGAGAAGTAACAGCAGCGGGTCTCTGCGGGAACACGGAGGTAGCCAATAGCAACCAGCAGGTGCAGTAACGATGGGACACCAGAGCAGAGTTGAACTGGAACAGTTGATCACGGAGAGTAGCGGGTAGCAATAGTGGCAGCAGACTCAAGGAAACACGGGAGAGTTGACAAGGGCTGAAGACTGAAGCGCACAGAGGCGGCGGATAGGAATCAGCTAAACAGTCACGATGAAACACAGACGGGTTGCAGGTTGAAGACTGTAGTGCACGGAGGCAGCGGATAGGAATCAGCTAGCAGTCACGATGATGAAACACAGACGAGTTGCAGGTTGAAGACTGTAGTGCACGGAGGCAGCGGATAGGAATCAGCTGGCAGTCACAATCATGAACAGGTGAGTGGATGTGAATGAAAGACTGTAGTGCACGGAGGCAGCGGATAGGCATCAGCTAACAGTCCCAATGATACAAGGTAGAGTTGAAGTGGTTAGAAGACTGTAGTGCACGGAGGCAGCGGATAGGAATCAGCTCACAGTCACGATGATACAGTAGATGGTAGAAGTGGTATGGGAACCACAGTAGTAGAAGTGGTTTGGAAACCACAGAGGTAGAAGTGGTTTGGAAACCACAGGAATCAGCTGGGCTGAATAAACGAGGAAACACAGGAACACCTTCAGAGACTCATGGGGAATGAGACTCCAAGATCAGGCAACGTGGTGTTGACCACAGGTGCTTAATATAGGGAGGTTGCCTGATCTGCCAATTAAGTTAAAGGAACATACACTGAAGGTTTGGAAAGGGCTGCGCATGCGCAGTCCCTCAGGATAGAGGACGTCCACGGTTCCTAATAGTCCGGGAAGAAGCACTCACAGTCCGGTGAGTGACAGTACCCCCCCTTTTAAAGGTGGGCACAGAACGCCTGGAACCGGGCTTGTCCGGATTTTTGGAATAAAACTTCTTCAGAAGGGCAGGAGCATTAAGATCTTCAGCTTTGATCCATGAACGCTCTTCAGGACCAAAGCCCTTCCAATGAACGAGGAAACGGAGGACTCCTCGCGAAATTTTTGCATCCAATACCTCAGTAATCTCGAAATCCTCCTCCTGATGAACTTGAACTGGCTGCGGTGCTGAGGGAGGAGTCGAGAAACGATTGATAATAAGAGGTTTGAGTAAGGACACATGGAAGGCATTGGAAATCCGAAGATTCTTAGGAAGAAGAAGTTTAACACATACTGGATTGATAACTTGAATGATCCTATATGGACCAATAAAACGAGGGGCGAATTTCATAGATGGAACCTTCAAACGAATATTTTTGGTAGATAACCAAACCCGATCTCCAATTTTTAGTGGTGGAATAGCCCGCCTCTTCTTATCTGCGAAAGACTTATATTTGTTAGATGTCTTCTTTAAACAGGTTTTGACCTGAGACCAGATATTCTTGAAGGTTTGACAAGCAGTCTCCACAGCAGGAACTTGGGTGGGCGGGAGGGCAGGAAATTCCGGAAAAGACGGATGGTGACCGTAGACCACAAAGAATGGAGTTTTGGATGATGACTCATGGTACATGTTGTTATGGGCGAATTCAGCCCAAGGGAGCAATTCTACCCAGTTGTCTTGGTTGGCTGAAGAGAACATCCTAATAAAAGTCTCAAGATCTTGATTGACTCGTTCCGTTTGTCCGTTAGATTGCGGATGGTAAGACGATGAGAGTGCTAATCGTATGCCCAAGGTTTTACAAAGGGCCCGCCAGAATCTGGAAACGAATTGTACTCCTCTATCCGACACAATCTCAGACGGACATCCATGGATGCGGAAGATTTCTTTAATGAAATGTTCAGCCAGAGTAGACGAGGAAGGTAAACCGGACAGAGGGACGAAATGGGCCATCTTCGAAAATCTGTCTACCACTACCCAAATAGTATTGTGATTCTTACTTGGTGGCAAATCAGTAACGAAATCCATACTAATATGGGTCCAAGGCTTGGACGGAATGGGTAGTGGTCGCAGCAACCCTGCTGGAGTTCTGCGGGAGGATTTGAACTGAGAACATAAATCACAGGAAGCAATAAACTCTTTGACGTCTCTCCTCATTGAAGGCCACCAGTAACTACGAGAGAGAATCTCAAAGGTCTTGTGTTCACCGGCGTGTCCAGAAAAACGAGAGGCATGGAACCACGAAAGGATTTTCCTCCTCAGAGTAGGAGGCACAAGGGTCTTCCCAAATGGTAGCATTTTGGTGGATGAAGCAGCCAGAGAAATACATTTGGGGTCTAGAATAGCATGGTTGGGAACCTCTTCTACATCAGAGGACGTCACAAAAGCTCGAGATAGAGCGTCAGCTTTCTTGTTCTTAGCGGCTGGTTTGAAGGTTATAATTAATTCAAAACGGGAAAAGAAAAGAGACCATCTTGCTTGACGAGGGTTCAAGCATTGAGCAGATTGCAAATATGACAAGTTCTTATGATCCGTGAAGATCGTCACCGGATGGCGAGCTCCTTCCAACAAGTATCTCCATTCCTCTAATGCAGCTTTGATGGCCAGCAACTCCTTGTCCCCGATAGTATAATTTTTCTCTGCGGGCAGAAGACCCCGAGAGTAGAAGGCACAAGGATGTAATTTTTGTTGCTCCGAGCGTTGGGAGAGAATAGCTCCTAAGCCCACATTAGAGGCATCTACTTCTAGGAAGAAGGGGAGTGTCACATCAGGCTGTCGCAGAATGGGAGCAGACGAGAAGGCCTTTTTGAGGATTTGAAAGGCTTGGAGAGCCTCAGATGACCATTGCTTAGTATTAGCCCCTTTCCGAGTTAGGGCCACAATGGGAGATGCAATGGATGAAAAGTCTTGAATGAAGCGTCTATAGTAATTGGCAAAACCTAAAAAACGCTGGATGGCACGAAGAGTAGTTGGCTGAGGCCAATGTAGTACAGCATTTACTTTGTCTGGATCCATCTTCAGGCCAACTCCGGAAACTATATACCCCAAGAATGGAATCTGGGGTAACTCGAATGAACATTTTTCCAATTTACAGAACAACGAGTTTTTCCGTAGTCTGGAGAGGACCTCTGCCACATGTTGGTGATGAGAAGGCAGGTCCTGTGAGAAGATCAATATGTCGTCTAGGTAGACAACGACACATACATATAATAAGTCCCGAAAGATCTCATTGATGAAACCCTGGAAAACAGCGGGGGCATTACACAGCCCGAAGGGCATTACTAAATATTCGTAATGCCCATCTCTGGTGTTAAACGCGGTCTTCCATTCGTCACCGGAACGGATTCTAATTAAATTGTAGGCACCACGAAGATCCAACTTAGTAAATATCCGAGCTCCCTTGATGCGATCAAATAGCTCAGTGATCAGCGGAATGGGATACCGATTCTTGATAGTAATGGCGTTGAGTCCACGAAAATCTATACAAGGGCGTAATGATCCATCCTTCTTTTTGACGAAGAAGAACCCAGCTCCAGCGGGAGAGGTGGAAGGTCGAATGAACCCACGCTGGAGATTCTCCTGTATGTACTCAGATGTGGCTTGAGTTTCAGGTAACGAGAGAGGATAGACCCGACCCCTGGGAGGAGTCTTGCCAGGTAGAAGGTCGATCGGACAATCCCAAGAACGATGAGGAGGAAGACGTTCAGACTGAGCTTTATCAAACACATCGGCAAATGAAGCATACTGAGGAGGGAGTCCCGGGGAGGAAGATGAGATGGAAGATCGCTGTACTTTAAGAGGAATAACTTGAGAGAGACAACGATGGTGACATTCAGACCCCCAAGACGTAACTTGAGGGGTGCGCCAGTCAATCTGGGGAGAGTGACACTGAAGCCATGGAAGGCCTAAGACAATCGGACTTGTCGTAACTGGAAGAATTAAAAACGAAATTTCTTCATGGTGTAGTACACCAATCTGAAGGGTTACTGGAGACGTACTCTGGGTGATGAGACCATTGATGAGGCGTGATCCATCTATAGCCGTCACAGTAATGGGTGTTTTTAAAGTGATCACTGGTAGAGACCATTGATTCACTAGTGATTTAGAAATGAAATTTCCTGCTGCTCCGGAATCAATCAATGCCTGTGACTCAAAGGATTTGGTAGCAAAGGAAATCGTAACATCAAAAGCGCAGACTTTAGATTTCATAGACAATGGAGAGGACTCCAGGGACCCTAACTTCACCTCTCCAGAACTAGTTAGGGCCTGGCATTTCCCGATCTCTTAGGGCAAGAGCTGAGCATATGCGTGGAATCAGCACAATAGATACAGAGTCTATTCTTTACTCTTCGTTTCCTTTCCTCTAAAGATAATTTGGAACGTCCTATCTCCATGGGAATCACAGAGGATGGAGCTGGACGAAATTGAGGGTTTAAACGAAGAGGTGCTTTGACAGCTGTTGTTTTCTCAGACTCTCTTTCACGAAATCTCATATCTACACGATGGCAAAGAGAGATCAAATCTTCTAGTGACGAAGGAAGCTCTTGGGTAGTCAGTGCATCTTTAATTTTATCGGAGAGCCCCTGCCAGAAGGCGGCAACTAATGCTTCAGTGTTCCACTGAAGTTCAGAGGCTAAGATCCTAAATTGAATGACATACTGTCCTACTGTATGGGAGCCTTGTCGCAAACGAAGAATGCTGGAAGCAGCGGAGGTCACACGACCTGGTTCATCGAACACACTTCGGAACGTGGAAATGAATTTGGCACTATCTTGTAGAATTGGATCGTTTCTTTCCCACAGGGGGGAGGCCCAAGCCAGGGCTTGTCCCGAAAACAATGAGATAAGATAGGCCACTCTGGAACGATGGGTAGAAAAATTTTGAGGTTGGAGTTCAAAATGGACTGAACATTGGTTAAGGAAACCTCTACAAGTTTTGGGGTCCCCGTCATATTTTGACGGAGTAGGCAGGTGAAGCGTAGGAGCTGTAGACACCTGGGATGGCACTGGGGAAACGGAGGAAAGCACAGGAGCTTCAATATTAGCTGTAACAGTCTGTCCAGATGTTCCTTGGGAGGTTAATGATTGGTAACATTGAAGTAACAGCTGTTGGCGAGCATCCTGTTGCTCCACACGGCTAACCAGATGCTGCAGCATCTCTTTAGCGGTAGGTTCCGTATCTGGGTCTGTCA
The DNA here is from genome assembly GCF_038048845.1 of Mixophyes fleayi. NCBI lineage: Eukaryota > Metazoa > Chordata > Amphibia > Anura > Limnodynastidae > Mixophyes > Mixophyes fleayi. The sequence continues at coordinate 20,883,084 of NC_134408.1, forward strand.
TGGCCTGATCTTACTGTCACGGGCACTAGGAGTCTTTACCCAGGGATCACCAGGTGATAGGCTTACCAGAGCAGTATAGGTGGTAATATGGTACTCTGGTAGCAGGGTGATCACGGAACAGGAAATAGCAGATGATGAGATGCTCAGGAAAGTCTATGACTAGCAGCACTGGCAATATGGAGGTAGTAATACACGAGGAACTGTATGGACAAAGGACACGTGAAGGTAGTCAGTGGTCTGCGGTAGCAAGTTGTACCACTGCTATAGTGAGGAGGAATGTCCAACAGAAACGAGGAGGTGATGAGAGTCAGCGGTCTGCGGATAGCAAGTTGTACCGCTGTCTGAGTGAAGGAATGGAATCCAAGTGGAGGTATCCGGGGAGTCAGTGGTCTGCGTTAGCAAGGTGTACCACTGCTATGTGAGAGGATACTGGAGCAGGTGAAACTGGAAACAGGGGTCAGTGGTCTGCCACTAGCAAGTTGTACCACTGAATATATATATGTGAGGAGGTGCACGGGGAGAGACTGCAACACAATATATACACGGGCACCTTGACTTTGATCCACAGCAATATGCACAATATAAATGTATAAATGACTGAACAACACTGCCAATATAGAAAGTCTCTTGAAGTAATCCAGCATGAGATAACACAGTCAATGATGGCAATAGACTCAGCGGATAGTACACTCCAGAGGAGAACCAACACAGTCCAGCAAGGTATGCAATACACAGCACAGTCAATGGGAAGTATGCATACCGTGGTTCAGGAGAAGGCAGTCAGACAGAAGTGCAGAGATACCTGAACGGCAGGAGGCCGGCAGGATGCAAAGTCCCTGGATGGGTGAAGCGGTGGTCTAGCAGGTGCAGCGCACAGGTAGGTAGACCAGCAGGGAACCCAGGAAGGCGTGGAGAGCGGATCAGCAGTAGATGGATGCGTAGCGCTGAGAAGTAACAGCAGCGGGTCTCTGCGGGAACACGGAGGTAGCCAATAGCAACCAGCAGGTGCAGTAACGATGGGACACCAGAGCAGAGTTGAACTGGAACAGTTGATCACGGAGAGTAGCGGGTAGCAATAGTGGCAGCAGACTCAAGGAAACACGGGAGAGTTGACAAGGGCTGAAGACTGAAGCGCACAGAGGCGGCGGATAGGAATCAGCTAAACAGTCACGATGAAACACAGACGGGTTGCAGGTTGAAGACTGTAGTGCACGGAGGCAGCGGATAGGAATCAGCTAGCAGTCACGATGATGAAACACAGACGAGTTGCAGGTTGAAGACTGTAGTGCACGGAGGCAGCGGATAGGAATCAGCTGGCAGTCACAATCATGAACAGGTGAGTGGATGTGAATGAAAGACTGTAGTGCACGGAGGCAGCGGATAGGCATCAGCTAACAGTCCCAATGATACAAGGTAGAGTTGAAGTGGTTAGAAGACTGTAGTGCACGGAGGCAGCGGATAGGAATCAGCTCACAGTCACGATGATACAGTAGATGGTAGAAGTGGTATGGGAACCACAGTAGTAGAAGTGGTTTGGAAACCACAGAGGTAGAAGTGGTTTGGAAACCACAGGAATCAGCTGGGCTGAATAAACGAGGAAACACAGGAACACCTTCAGAGACTCATGGGGAATGAGACTCCAAGATCAGGCAACGTGGTGTTGACCACAGGTGCTTAATATAGGGAGGTTGCCTGATCTGCCAATTAAGTTAAAGGAACATACACTGAAGGTTTGGAAAGGGCTGCGCATGCGCAGTCCCTCAGGATAGAGGACGTCCACGGTTCCTAATAGTCCGGGAAGAAGCACTCACAGTCCGGTGAGTGACACACCTTTTTAATACATTTAAATCTATTCTCAACTCAACCTACCCCTCCAAATACCATCAATGCCAAAGATGTTGCTTCCTACTTCAATGAGAAGATTATTAAGATCCAACATGAAATATTATCCTTTTCTTCAACCAACAAACTAAATACTTTCCTTGCAATCTCTGGCACTAGATCTGCCTAATTTAGCACTACTTCCAGCAAGGCGCGGAGTCTAACGGGCAGACGGTATTCACCAGGAACCGCCACAAGGTGGTTTGGTCTTAGGTGCGTCTGCACCGCAGGTCGCGGCCCTTACTGGAAGTGTCAGGCAAGACCTATAGGAGAATGTAGAGAGGAGAAACTCTGCAGATGAAAGGTTACAACAGGAGTAATAAAGTGTCAGCTCTGCAGACCACAGGTTTACCACTGGGATAGTGGCGAAGTACACAATGAAGTGTCAGCTCTGCAGACAACAGGTTACTGCAGGAGAGATGAAGTCTCAGCTCTGCAGACAACAGGTTATAGCAGGAGAGATGAAGTGTCAGCTCTGCGGACAACAGGTTACAGCAGGAGAGATGAAGTGTCAGCTCTGCGATCAAGTGGTTGCCACTGGGATAGTGGCGAAGTACACAATGAAGTGTCAGCTCTGCAGACAACAGGTTACAGCAAGAGAGATGAAGTGTCAGCTTTGTGGTCAACAGGTTACAGCAGGAGAGATGAAGAGTAAGCTCTGCGGACAACAGGTTACATCAGGAGCAATAGAGCCACGTCTAGTACCTAGCAGGTAACTTGAAAAACAGGCACTGAGCTGCAGGGGGAAGTATCTTTTAAACTTTGGAGCCAAAATTGAGCAACCAATAGGAGCCCCGAGAAGAGAATGCCCAGCGTGTGACAGGCACCTTCTCTTTGATCCAACAAATGAAGATTAAGTATTAACTCTCTTCTTATATTCATACTTAATACCTGTCCTCTTGAGCCTACATCCTCGCAAATCAGTTGATCCTGTCTCCTGTGCTCATCTAAACCATAACAAAATTCTGTAATCTCTCTCTTTACTTTTACATTTCCATTATTATTTAAGCATGCAGCGATTACTCCTATTCTGAAAAAAAATTGAATGGTTTGTCTACACTTGCCTTGAGGCCTGGTTTATGACACAGATGCTTGAAGGTTGGGAATTGTATAATTGCTGTGGTCCCTCCAAGGGCATTATGTTATCTCCTGTTGGGAAAATACATCAAAACAATATTTTTCATAATCCATATTTGAGAAGTCCTCTGTACAGGCTTCTAATCAGTGTAATTGGTCACATTAAATGTGCCAGCCATAGCTACTTATAAGGAAGATAGAGAGATAATATACTTATAAGGAAGATAGAGAGATAAATTATCTTGTGTTTCCTATGCATAAGTGTGGAAACCATATTCTGTTATTGGGATTTATTATTATATCTCTATTATATTCCAGAAGAGAGGTATCCTAGTTCTAGAATTCATTTCTAGAAGTGTGTCTGAACAAAAAGGGTAATAAAATTAGTTTTAAAAAAAATATCAGCATCCCAGCATACTTCCTGACTGATGTCACAAATAAATACGATTGAGTTTCAGTTTTTGGGATCAGTCTGTTACTGAGAAAATGACCACCTTCTAGCCTTCCACCAGGCAGCAGATTACATGTGATTTCATTTTCTGTCTTTCTTCCTGGTTAGGTATTTTTAGAAAACTTTTTGCATATATATTTCTGTTAGTCAATTTGTTATCACTATCTATATTCAATACACTTTGTGACTTTTTTTGTCATATTAAACTCCATTGCATAACATTTTGGCTTTGTGTTCTTAAGGTACTCACGTGCCAGACATGCTTGGGTTTTTATAAATGCTACAGTTAAGACTCAGTAACCCCAGAGAAGGCTTATTGTGACACCAGACTTTAATGTATTTATCATGCTTTACCATAAAATTGCAAGTATAATTATAAGGAAACCACATGTGTGCGATAGAAAATGAGCGTTACTTCTGTAAAAAAAAAATCTGCACAAGGTGTCACGTGACCATTCCGGAGGCACCTTGCACAAATATTTTGAGATTTGAATTCCCCCGAAAAGTCTATTATTTGCCTGTAACTATCAAAACATCTAATGTTGTAGTCCTATGAGTAGGTGTAGCAGGGAGGGTTAATTTAGTGATTTCTGGTGTATGTGACATATATTGCTAACATTCTGGAAATACAGGGAAACCACAAGCTGATCATGCAGTAGATGATATACACAAAAATGTGGTTTAGCTGATATATATGCTGATAAATTAGTTAAGGGAATTTTTACTCTGACATTGGCCATGCCCCACATGTTATTTGTATGCATTAAGTATGTAAACAATGGAAGCAGCCCCAATAACAGGGCTTCAACACGGGCTGGTAAAGAACAGATCCCAGCTGTGTTATCTGTTTCTTGAATTACAGTATCTCGTGCTGGGTTTACCCTGCCATTGAGCTGTTTGCTGCTATTTCTGTATGGTGCTTTTTTTTATATCCGAAGCTAAGTAAAAACATTTTTTCTTTACATATCTTTGCTGCAGTGTGTTTCTTTCTTCTAACTTTTCCAACTTCCTCTACAATGGACTTATCACCATTAATTTCTTTACAATAGTACATACCTTTGCAGCACATTAGTGTGTAGGCTACTTATGAGAAGTCGAATTCTTGTTGATGCTTAAAAAAGCAGAGCAACTAAATATGGCTAATTCCCAGCTCTTTAGGATTTTCATCTATAGTAGATTTGTTCCAATACATATATGAAGCCCTTAAAATGGCTTCTCTGTGGCCCTCGGCCTTAAAACCCACCCAATGATGAACTACCATTAGCCATGTATTTATTGAGCATTATTTACTATTCTAGCACTTACTTCAGTTTTCATGTTTTTTCATTTTCTAGATATAAATAAAGCAAATCAGCAAATTTCAAGGTTCTCCAAATTTGAGTTATTTAAACTCAAAGTTTGTGCATGTTGTGCTGAAAAAAAATTGAAAAAATACTAACCAGACTGTAGGAATTTATAACTACATTAGGCCTTAGATTTTATTAACCTCTTCCCTCCACTTGCACCAATTGCTAAAATAACTTAGTAAGTTACTTAAGATGACAGCAAAGGTCAACTTCCAATCATTCTGCCATTACCACCATAAACAATTTGCTATAGGCTTAAAATGGGGAAATATAATAAAGAAATAATTTTTCCACGATTACTAGCTTTATATAGTTACTTGTTTATTTAAATTTGTAACCTAATAAATGGTCAGCACAGTGTGCACCTCCTCAAGTAATTCTGAAAACCAGTACCGCTGTTTGTCAGTATTGGCTGATTGATGTGATTTCATGGAATTCTGGACAAGTATAAGTATCCACCTTATTTTCTTAATTTGACTTAGTTGGAGCACCTTTGTCCTCAATACCTTTTGTTATGACATTAACTAATATTCACTGGCACCAAATATTTCAGTCTCAGACTCACCTCTAATTGGCTGAGTTTGTTACCACAATCATCATCATCATCTATTTATATAGCGCCACTAATTCCGCAGCGCTGTTCAGGGAACTCACTCACATCAGTCCCTGCCCCATTGGAGCTTACAGTCTAAATTCTCTAACATATACACACACACACAGACAGTGGGAGAGATTAGGGTCAATTTGATAGCAGACAATTAACCTACCAGTATGTTTTTGGAGTGTGGGAGGAAACCGGAGCACACGGAGGAAACCCATGCAAATACGGGGAGAACATACAAACTCCACACAGATAAGGCCATGGTCATCTCCCAGGTATCTGATTGGCTGTCACTAGCGACTAATTATTTGCTTATGTATAACACCCATTTATATCTTTCTATAATTCAATAGGGATCAATGTTTGTGCATTTATGTGTTACCTGGTTGTTACATAGAAGTTTGTGCAGAGCAAATCATTGCATCCAAATTGGGTGGATAGTAGAGTAGACATTAAAATGTTTGTATGACAGGATATTTACAACTTTCAAAATAGCAAAAAAAAAAATAGCTTACCTCTTTAAAGATTGGCACTCATATGCTAACAGACAGTTGTCATGATTGTTACATTTTACATTAAAGAAACCAAAAGTAATTAACACAAGCCTTCAGGGTTGGCTTTAGAGTGAATGATTCCCAGAGAAAAGTGTACAATGATAACACAACAGATAAAAAGACATATCAAATCACTTTAGAAATGTCAATTATGTGCTATAGAGCACATTAGGATAACAATCAGCAAATACCTTATTATTATTATTATTATTATTATTATTATATCTGCTGTCACCACCAATAAGGCAATTAACATTGTTAATATAGTATGAAAAAATAGTTTTAACATTTTTTCTGGTGTATTTGATAGATAGTAGATAACTGTTTATTTATTTATAGCTGATAATGATGAATACGAATAGGACTGCACTACCATTGTTGTACTTTACGATTTTAATTGCATGGTGAGTTATATGTGTTATTTAATCTTGCATATCTTTATTCAATAACATTTCATTTATATCTGGAGAGGATGTGTTCTCCTTTCTGTTGTATTTCCTGGAGGAAGCAAATAAAAAAAACAGTGATTATTATCACACTAATAACTGATGTTAAAAATATATATTAGGGGTGGAATTAATGTTATTAAAATAAGAATTTGCATGTTCATAAAAATTGTACATTATTACTAAAATCACAAAACATCCAAAGCTAAATAAATAGCTAATAATCTAAATCAGTAAATATACTGTATTTATCATGACACATTAGCATTAATATATAAAACTTGAGCAAAGGCACAACAGATGATTATTTAAAAAAATTAAGCACATAAGTATATCTTGATTAGCATTCTAAAACAAAACAAGTTCTTATAATTAGGCAGTTTATAAGGCACTTCATATTGGCTCAAATGTCAGGTCCTGTGCTAGTTCAGTGCCTGAACTACCTGCGGGAGCTCCCCAAGTCTAATATGCTCAGTGGTCACTGTTTGAGATCATGGTGGCTTAGTGGTTAGCAATTCTGCCTCACAGCACTGGAGTCATGAGTTCGATTACCGACCATGTCCTTATCTGTGTGGAGTTTGTATGTTCTCCCCATGTTTGCGTAAGTTTCCTCCAGGTGCTCTGGTTTCCTTCCACACTCCAAAAACATACTGGTAGGTTAATTGGCTGATAATAATTTGCCCTTAGTCTCTCTCGATCTGTGAGTTTGTTTGTCAGGTGATTTAGATTGTAAGCTCCAATGGGGCAGGGACTAATGTGAGTGATTTCCCTGTACTGCGCTGTGAAATTAGTGGCGCTATTTAAATAAATAGATGATGATGATCATGCCTCTTTTCCAAAATAGCTGCTCTCCTGCCACAGACACTGGGTTCTCATATCACCTGACACGACTGCTGGACTCAAAATCCCGGGCTTGGCTTGTGGTGCAGCTTCTGTGCAGTGAGCAACAGGCTCATTTAGTAACCTACTGCATCCTTTTCATCTCATCTGTGTAAACATTTAACAGGGAATAGACTAACGACCTTCTGCTAGTAATCGGTAGCATCTGATCTTATTTCAGGCCTATATAATTTCCATATATATTCCTGGGAACAACACACTGTCAGTTCATTGAGCTTCTTTCCTTGAACCAGCACTCTAGATCCTGTTCTTATCTGGCTATCTTTCTGTTTTTGACCCTTGGCTCTCAGAAGACTACTCTCTGACTTTGACTCCTGATTCACCAACCTCAATCTTCTCTAGGATTGATCCCTGGCTCTCACATGATTACCTTCTTTGGCTCTGGAACCCTGATTAATCCCTGGACCTTAGATTCATTCTCTGTACTTTACAGTACCTATTTTCACTAAAGACTATTCCTGTGTGTTCCTGCTACTGGAATTAAACAAAACTATATTTACAAACATAAATCCTAGAAACCTGACATCAAAGCTCATATATCCATACATAACTGGACGTGAATCAGCCTGACCTTCAATTAGGAACTGGTGCTCAATCCCACCCCCAAAAAGCTTTGACATCTTTGATAAAATCCATAAAAAAAGTAGTGCTTCACGATAAATCCAGTATAGAGTATTAATATATATATTCAACAGTTCTGTATTTAAATGTATCTTTTAAATATCACGGAAGGGGAGGGATGGTATGAAGAAGTATTGAACCTTCAATAATAGTTTCATCTTTACAAAATAAACATTTTGACAAAGGCAGAAAGCTTCCAAATGAGGCTCTTTGCTTATTATATACAACAACAATTTGAATACTATATATATCAAATTCATTATTAAGAACAAAACCCAATAATTTTAAATATCACCAGCAATTTTCAATAAAAAAATCGTAATACATAATGAAAACAAAATAATAAAAATTCTCAACGAGTCACTCAATTTTTTACAATAACTTCGAATTTTATACATGAACACATTAAATTAACTTCAAGCTTAGGACCCGCCGCGCTAATCACGACGGCTCACACTAATATACTTCCTGTCCCAGCTGTTGCCGGGGCACTTACCTTCTGCCCTGGAGCGTGACGGCTCACACTAATATACTTCCTGTCCCAGCTGTTGCCGGGGCACTTACCTTCTGCCCTAGAGCGTGACGGCTCACACTAATATACTTCCTGTCCCAGCTGTTGCCGGGGCACTTACCTTCTGCACTGGAGCGTGACGGCTCACACTAATATACTTCCTGTCCCAGCTGTTGCCGGGGCACTTACCTTCTGCCCTGGAGCGTGACGGCTCACACTAATATACTTCCTGTCCCAGCTGTTGCCGGGGCACTTACCTTCTGCCCTGGAGCGTGACGGCTCACACTAATATACTTCCTGTCCCAGCTGTTGCCGGGGCACTTACCTTCTGCCCTGGAGCGTGACGGCTCACACTAATATACTTCCTGTCCCAGCTATTGCCGGGGCACTTACCTTCTGCCCTGGAGCGTGACTGCTCACACTGGCTCTTCTGTCTCGGCTGTCGTATAGCAGCCAGGATACTGTTCTGCCTCTTTTGTCCTGGCTGCTTGCTAGGCAGCTAGGATGCTCTGGGTTGTAATTGCGGTCATGTGACTGCAATAATCAATTACTGTGGTGCGGTGGGGGGGGTTTGCCTTCCGCTGATTGGTTCTCATTGTTTTAAATGGCAAGTAGGGCTTAACCTCCCTGCCGGTTATAGCGTTCTTGCCCTGTCTGTTTCGTGAAGCCTGCTGTTTGCTAAAATGCTAAAGGTTCTAATGGTCTGCCTGTTGCTGACCCTGCTTGTTACTAGATTCTCCTTGTCTGACGCCCTTGTTTCTGGACCATCCCTGCTCACTGACTGCCGTGACACTTTAGCTTGTTTTACAGTTAGTCATGCTTTCCTCCTGCCCCTGACCATTTTCTTCATTACTAGTACTTGTGATAAACATTTACTACTTTGAGTTTAAGCTCTGGGGGCATCTGAGTACCTGTGAGAACATCTCTCTCTCTATGAGAAAGACGGCTTGCTGTAGCTGAGGATCTCTCTCTTGTTCTGTTCTAAAAGTTTAACAAGGTATCAGTGGGAGCCGTAACACGATCATCCCTTATGTAGCTAGTTTTTCAGCGTTTAATAATTTTATTAAAAATAGATATCTCTTGGAGATGAATTGTGAGTTCTTTTTCAGTTCTATAAATGTTATTTTGACCCACGATTATTTTGTTTTTGAGTCTGGTATTATTTGTTTTTCTTTCTAGTATTATTTTCAGATACTGGGGACAGCCATGGGCACCACATTAACTCCCACTTTTGTTAAACTATAAATGTTCCTAATTTAAAAGAGTACATATGGGATATAAAATAAAAAATATAGAGTATATAAAGCAGCAACTCACGATGAATGAGTGAGAGTGGTTAAAAAAAATGAAAGTTAACTTTGATCCCCAAATGTGGAAAGCTCCCGCCACTCACATACGCACACCTTTAGAAATACAAGTGGACTCATTACAGAACCAGGAAAGTTCATGAGCTTCTCACGCCTATCAGTGCCTGGAACATTAACATCTCCCTTGGAGACAGACAGTAGAGCTAAAAAGTAAACTGCTGCCATGAGCACACATCAAAGGAGCCATACCTGCCAATTGTTTTTGTGGGGCAACCTCCATTCCTAGTGGACAAAAGTGTGTAAACTGCCAAAGAAGGGTGTGGCCTTTCCAAAAATACTGCCTCTAATCAGTCACAGAACCTGTTTAAAGTTTATGCATTAGTAATAAAATGGATATGTTGGCAATACGATTGGCACTGTTGGAAGGTATTGTGAGTTAATTTGACAAATGAGTTGGAGTTAACTTTTGAACTTCTCACTATTAGCTGGGTTGGAGCCACTATTAGAGGCCCTGGCCGAGGTGAGTACTTCTAAACTACACGGTTCCTGGGCATTTGAATCCTTACACTTCTACTCAAGGTACAGGTGGGCTAAAGGTAGATGATTTATTGGGTAAACTTTACATTTGGTGAAAGATTCACATTTATATGGGAATTAAAACAACCTTACATATGAACATGGTATTTCTCCTTGTAAATAAGCATGTTTTACTGTAAGCTGCGATGAAAGCAGATAACTCTCCTTTTGTGACTGAGAAATATCTGTTCTTGTTGACCAATGCGTCCCCTTAAGCCATAGAGCAGGTTTTAGACACATGCTTAACTACATACTATAGAGCAGAGTTGTTTTTGTACATTTAATAAGGAGATCCATTTCAATGATGTAAGCATGCCGTGCAAGTGAAGCTGACAGCAAAAGTTATGAGAGTGGCTCAGGCCTTGATGTTGAGGCACGAATGAGTAAGAGGACAAATAGTCAAATGTATTGCTGCAAGCTCTGTGTACGGTGCACATTGAAATATATATATATATATATATATATATATATATACAGTATATGCAAATTTTACCTTGCTTTTTTAACTATTTAATGGCCAGAGATATTTTATAGCAGGCCTGTCCAACCTGCGGCCCTTCAGATGTTATGAAACTACAAGTCCCAGCATGCCCTTCCAGCTATTAATAGGTTGTCTACTGGCAAAGCATGCTGGGGCTTGTAGTTTCATAACATCTGGAGGGCCGCAGGTTGGACAGGCCTGTTTTATAGCTTTGTGACCAGATCAATTTTTACTTGCTTCTGATAGTTTGGTTAAACTAGTAACCCCCCCTCACCCATTATCACTTTTCTAGCACTTTTCTCTCCTGCTACCCCTGCATTTTCTCCCTTCACTCGCTTTTTCCTTTATCAGCATTACCTTACCTTATTTCTAACCTCTCAACATCCATTATTTCTGTCATACTTTCAATTCTCTATTTCGCACTAATCTCTAGCATTATCATGATTTGCTCCTCTCTCTTCTGTACTGTCCCTCTATCCCTCTGTTTCCTTTGTCCAACCTTCCTATGTTCTCCGCTCTTCACCCCCTTCTCCCTTCCCTTTGTCCTTCCTATCCCTCTCTTCTCTGCTATGCTCCTCTGCCCCTGATCTGATGCACTGCCCAATTTCTCATCGTTCCTTCTCTCCTAGCACCCCCTCACCCTCTCTCCTTTTAGTCCACCTGTCTGCTTCCTTCTGTTTCTACCTATCCCTCTGTTTCTCATTCCAACCATGGTACTGCCTCCGATTTTAACAATTCACCTTTCCCACTCTCTGACCACCATCTCCTCTCTTTTAGCATCTGTCCACCCCTCTCCCCTTCCCCACCCCCTAAAGTTACTCTAACCAGGGATAATCTTGACACCATTGATCTTACCATGTTCTATTCCTCTCACCCATCACAACTCTTTCTTGTCTCTATAAGGATGTCTCCTCCTATAATCATAACCTTAACACTACACTTGACTCTCTCCCCAGCAGTCACCATCATGCTTCTATGGTCCCCACCTCAACTACTGCACTCCAAACCGGCAATCATCAAAAATGCTCCGGTAGTGCAAAACGCCTCTGGAGCAAGTCACGCACTCATGCTGACTTCCAACACTTCAAGTTCATACTCACCTCTTACAGTTCTGCCCTATCACTCAATAAATAATCCAACATTAAGGCTCTCATTTCCTCCGAATCCTACACCCCCATCACCATTTTGCCACATGCAATTCACCTCTTTCCGCTCCCCCACTTCCCTCCTCACTCTCTGCTGTCGACTTTGCTACCCACTTCCCCTCCAAAATTGAGTCCATACATCATGGCATCTCCTCCCATCAGTTCCTTCTCGTCCCACGTCTACCCCCTCCTACTTCTTTTCCTTCACTTCGGCATCTGCAGATGATGTCTGTACCCTTTCTCCTCCTCATCCCCCTCCACCTGCCCACTTGACCCATCCCCTCCCATCTCCTCCGCTCCCTCTTTCTTGAGAACTACTCTCACCTTGTCCACCCCCTCAACCTATCCCTCACCAATGGATCATTCTCCTCCTCATATAAACATGCTCACCCACCTAGCCCCTCTTACGTATATATCCTTAATGCTGCTGCCTACCTTATTTTTCTCTTCTGCCACACTATTCTTGTCATCCCTCTCTGCCAGTTGGCTACCCATGGCCTACAGAATTAAATTTAAACTCCTCACCCTCACCTTCAAAGCGCTCAACAAATCTTCCCCCTCTACATCTTCATCCTCATCTCTACCCACACTCCTTGTCACTCCCTCTGCTCTGCAAATGACCACCACCTCACTACTTAACTGATTACCTCTTCCCACTCCCGCATCCAGGAATTTGCCTGGGTTGCTTCCCAACTGTGGAACAATCTCCCACACCCTATCAGCCTATCAGGTTAGCTTCTACTCTCCAAGCTTCCAAGGTTTCGAGCGTGCCCTTACATATTATTTGTTTCACCCACACTCCCCCAATCGATACGACCCTATTTGAGTCTTCCCCTTTTCTGTAAGCTTTCACAAGCAAGGCCCTCTTTCCATGTGTTTTCCTTCTACTATTCCGTCACCCTCTGTACCTCTTGACCTGATTCCCTAGCCCTGTTGTCTTGAGTTCAGGCCTACTTCACGCTGGTCACTAGCATCATGTAAATAAATTGACCTGCATTACCATGTTATTTGTATAATATGTGTTTGTTCAGTATGTCTGGTTTTTGTATTTTGTTTTTCATGTATCACGTAATGTGGGTCATTGTGTTCTGTATATGTCATGTATGGAGCTGCAGACCTTTAGTGGAGCCTTATAAATAAAAGTATAATAATAATAATAAAATAATATAATAATAATAATAATAATAATAATAATATCAATAATCTCACAATCACTGGGGTACTTAGTAGCTTTGTGACCAGTCATATTTTAGCATTCTGTTTAAATTGCAATGGCTGTTTTAATGCAAAATTAATTTGAAATTGCTTTTTTCACGATAGGTATAGCTTTCTTTTGGTATCATTTTAAGTATGTAGCCCTTAGACTACATTTTTCTAAGATTACACTAATGATTATTTTGAAGCTATTAGTGCACCTCTAAAAATATGTCTTAAAAACTGTTTCTCTATTTCCCCTATTTTTCTTATGCCTAATATATGTAACTTTCTCTACTTTATGGAAAATAGTAGGTGCTAAAAATGAGCGAGCCTGGACGTAACAATCTCACAATGCCTGACTAGGACAAAGGGGAGAGATCCCTGTTTAAACGCTTGCATGCTGTTATTTGTCCTATTTGTTATTTGTCATGTTTGAGTATTTTATTATTTGTGCACCTATATTGTTTTTTCTAGTATTATCTACAATACAGTTTTGCACTATGAAGCTTTTTTCTGCTTTTAATAGGGTGCTGTCTCTAGTAGCATATCAAAAATGAGGGATTGGCATCAGACAAAACATCAAAGAAAGAAACAATAGATCAAATGCAAGGAGGTTTTAGATCAATAAAAGCATTGTAAGTACATGTACTTATAATTGTGCACAATCAAGCAAACTCTGGGCACTTTGGGTCTACCCTCACTTATTTGGGTAATTTGTACACCTGTCCTAGAAGCAGGAAAGCTGGGAGAAATCATCTAGGACCAACAATACAATAGATCAGAAGAGAAAAAACTTTATTATAGATTAAAATTATAAATGTATGAAGAATGGGATTTAGAAAACAGGTGACCTCTATCCAAGGATGCACTCTGGGATGCATTTCAAAGTGCAATACTTCATCCTTAGTGTTACGAGCCACTGCGCTTATCACTGCAGCTTATTGTCTCTGAATCTCACCTGTGCCACCACGCTATATAGCACATACTTCAGTCTTGGCTGTTGCCTTGGCAGCCGGGATGCTTCTGTATATCTCCGCCCGTTGTTTGACAGGCAGCTGGGGCACACTTGATTGCAATCAGCTGATCGCACTCACCATTGTGAGCTCGGGGTGTGCCTTTACTCCTCCTCTGATTGGTCCTCTCTTGTTTAAAAGGCAGAGATAGCTTAGCCTCCCTGCCAATTATAGTGCTCTTGCCTGCAATTGCTGTGCCTGCTCTCTGTCTGAGTTCTGCTATTTTGACCACCTGTTATTTAACCCCTTGCCTTTGTTATCTGGACCAATCTCATTTGCTGCCTGCCCTTAACCCTTTGACTTTGTTACCTGGACTACTCCTGCTCAGTGCCTGCCCCTGATCTCCTGGCCTGTATTGACTTTTCTTGTCTGCTACTGACCCACGACCGCTGGCTTGACTCTGGTTACTCCTTGCACTTCCACAGAGTTGCTTCCCAGCCTCCTGCTCCTCACTTCCCATTCCTTGGTATAACATATTAGTATCTTGAGTATAAGTCATGGGGGCATCCGAGTACCTGTGAGAGTAACCATCTCTACGGGAAAGGCGGCTGCTATTGGTGAAGGCCTCTGCTATTGTTCTAAGAGTTTTTGTAGGAATCGGACATCAGACATCAGACGCATCGAAGTATTACACTTTGAAACGCACTGCAGGGCGCATACTTGGTATCTAGACAGACACTGCTTGATGTAGTACCTATCTATCATGCATCCAGGAAAGGGGGACAGGTTCCCTAAAAAGGCGACAGGATTGACAACGTGCCTAAAGTCTGCTTGTTTTAGCAGAATTGTAAGTGCATATATTTTATGCTTTTTCTGATATTTTCTCATAGTGCCTATTCCTCCATTTTTTTACTACTACAACATATTCAACTGTGTGTCATTAATCCTTATTTCCATTTTGGACAACTGAAATTAAGGTTTTACTACTGTAAGAAAATTATTTACTGGACTATTTTGGACAATAAAATTCTGTGCAAACGAAGCTGACACCCATGATCTTGAGGCAAGAAAGAGTAAGAAAACAAACAGTCAAGTTCATTGCTGCAAGCTCTGTGTACGGAGAAGATTGAAATACATACATATATATATATATATATATATATATATATATATATATATATATATATATATATATATATACATATATACATGGGTGTAAAATATGCCACATGCATAGGCTCAAACATGTGCCTGCACACTTGTTTCTACATCTGTATTTTCGAATAGCACACGTCTTAAGATATGTGTAACCTTTAATCCAGCTTATAAATGCATCTGGAGCAAAGATGTGACAATTGTCATTATCAACTCCATAACTTGCACCAGGTTTATGTATGTGCCAACAAGATACGTGTAATGCGAAATAAGTCACATCTTGCGTCTGAACTCCCTTACGTTACACCATTTGAATATAACAGATCCCCAAGAGCAGGAGGCCTTAAGTGTTAGGTAAGTCAGTCTATGGGGGACTGCAATTGCTAAGAATAGAACCTGTTAAGTTTATATCTCTCTACTTACTTTATTTGCCACATATTCTCTTACCGTATCAAATCTTACAACGTTTACCAATCTGGTATTTTCACTATCCTTCCATGCATTATTGTTCAAATTATAACATTTATTACACCCCATTTATCTGTAGCAGCTTTAGTAAATTTAACCCATGAACTTTTCTCCTAATTTCATTTATTAACTGTAATATACTCAAACTGTCACCAGAAAACAAAACCTCATACATCTTTCAATAATCTTTTTTTAAATTCTCTTATCAATTCTATTAGCCACATCTCCCATACATGTCATACTGATTCAGAACACTATAGAATTCCAATTTTCCATATAGCCTTATAGTCAAGTTCTTACGATTGATAGAAAATTGCAAAGAGCAGGAAGTATCATTAAATCAGATGCACAAGATGACACAAAAACTTTATTTTAAAGGGTTATGAACACAAGCAGCTTAATATAGCAAGAGAGAAAGCCATTACAATAAAACAACAGCTGTATTTTGTAATAAAAGCTAAGTCAGACAACTTCTGATTATCTTGCTCTCTGTTGTTAGGGAGTTACCCCTAACAATAGGGAGCAAGATAATAAGAAGTCTCATTTAGCCTTTATTACAAAATACAACTGTTACTATAAGTCCATAGAAAAAATTATAAGCAAACATTGGCATATCTTGGCTAAAGTTCAAATATTGTCCCAGTTATTACCAGACAAACCTTCCTTTATTTATAAGAGGGGTGCCAACCTTAAAGATAAGCTGGCGAGAGGTACTCTCTCAGAATATCCATTACTGCATGCTCCTGCTCCTTTTCTTTATTAGACCCCACAAACGAAGAGGAAGTTTCTACTCTTTGATTCTCCTCCCATTCTACTTACTGTCCACTTTACCCGATCCCCTCACAAATCAGTTGGTTGCTGTCTCCTATGCTCATCCCAACCTTAAGTAAATCTGTAATCTCTCTCCACTGGTATCTTTCTATGATTATTCAAGTAAACTATATTTGACCCAAACTCTCTCACAAATTGCCATCCTACCTCCCATGCCCATCCAAGCTTCTTGGTAGGATTGCCTACACTCGCCTCACATATTTCCACACACAACCAGCTGGACCTTCTAAGCTTATAATAATCCCACCAGTCAACAGACGGCACTTACCTGATATATCCATATCTTTAAACAACTTGAAATAAACCCTACCCCACAAGCTCACTTGCCTGCGTATCATCCTTGACTAAGAATTGTCCATTTGTTCCATACTTCCAGTAGGTAGTTGCAACCTGCTAGATAAATCTAAGAAACATTTCTGGAATACACACATATCTCACACAAGATGCTATAACAATTTTGTTCATGTACTTATCTCCCGCATTGACTATTGCAATTTCCTTCTTACTAGTGTAGGCACCCAAAATGACTGCTTTCACTATGTGTATATTGTTTCCTTAGCATTGTACATCTCACATAGATGGACATGGAGATGAAAAACACTTGCAGTACATGTTTTGTCAGACTGGTAAAGGTTGATACATAATAATCACCAAATGTTTTTTTTTTTGTTTTTTTTTTTAAAAGTTTTATTTTTGAGAAGGTCAATAATGAGCATCAGTCCAAGACAACATCTGTTACAATCAGGTTATACACATTCAGGGACTAATACAAACATTGTGTATCATAATGAGAATATTGAGATTGACCAAATTTTAGCTATAGGGATAGAAGAAGAAAGAAACAGAAAGGAGTCCAGTCAGAGAAAAGTGGGCAAAATAGATTAGGAGGCGTTGTGGCAGACCGCCAAGAGAAGAGAAGAGAAAGAAAGCAGAGCAAGAAATAGAGAAGTGGGGGGAGGGGGGAAAGGTAGCGGGTTGAGGAGGGATATCAAGTGGAGTGTTTTAGAGGAGTCATAGGGCAAAAGGAATTTGGATTTGAAAAAATGACATCCAAGGTTCCCAGACTTTATTAAATGATTTAGAGGTGTTGCGCAATATGCATGTCATAAACTCCATTTTGTATGAGTGCCAAACTCTATTAATAATTGTCTGCATAGTAGGCGCGGAGGGTTGTTTCCAATTAGTGGCAATTTGACATAGTGCTGCAGAAACTATGTGGCGGAACATTTTTGTTTGGTGTTTAGTTGCGGATGGAATTCCAAGTGGGAGAAGGAAAAATCTGGGAGAGACCGGGATGTCAATCTGCAGAATCTGAGATGCGAAGTTCCGTAGTTCCGACCAGAATGGGGCAATCTTGCGGCACTGCCACCAAATATGGAGGAAGGACCCTTCTGACGAGCATCCTTTCCAACATGAGCTGGATGAGTCCGAATCACCAAATGTTTTTAATGCAGAGACAGGTCCCATAAAAGGTACCAAGATCACAAATCACTTAGCAGGTAATGAACTTTATCACACTTTTACATACATATACTCAGTGGTCGAAGTGGTGGTGTATATGGCCAATTGTCCTACTGCCTTTATTATAAAACTATCAAATTCCATGCACATAAATTCCCATTACATTTTTCATGCTGCCACTTCTAAATTTCCATTCAGCCACTTCTTATTGTCTACTTTGACAAATGCATATATCCGTATAACTGTGAACAGAGCTGATTTATGAGATCAGTTCACCGAGTAACAATGGTGGTGGAATAATGAATTGACAAATTAGTCAGTGTTAAAAAATGTTAAGGTGCTCCCCTGCGGGGCAGTAACCTAAAGTATGTAAAAATGTAATGCAAAAATGTGCAATGATTAAAATGTTACTTCAAACAAAAGATTTCGTTGTGCTATCTTGTGTTTCCTTGAATCTTAAAAGGGCTCTGTGTATTCAGAAAATTATTCTGAATGTGATCACTGCACAATTGTCGTATTACTATGGGCGTTCCCCCCACACCACACCCCAAGTCACTGCTTTGAATCCCTAAATGTACTGCCTTGATAGCAGCCATAGCTGTTACTG
Organism: Mixophyes fleayi; assembly: GCF_038048845.1. Taxonomy (NCBI): domain Eukaryota; kingdom Metazoa; phylum Chordata; class Amphibia; order Anura; family Limnodynastidae; genus Mixophyes; species Mixophyes fleayi. The sequence continues at coordinate 20,901,653 of NC_134408.1, forward strand.
TTGGCAATTGTGTATTCCTTTTCCAGATTAAATATTGTGGGTTTTAGTTAAATAATAACTATATCTCCCAGCATGCATTGGAGAAGAGGAGCTTGTGAATGAGCAGTTATAACTGGCAATTGAAAAATTGCAGAGGAAACAAAATTGGCATTGCGGACCAGTCTGTATCCTCACTGACAGGTGGGGTGGACTTATCTGCATCATCACCAGTCAATGCTAGTTTGGACTGAGGATGCTATTGTGAAACTCCTACTGTGACCCCTAGGACAACATTCCGATTTGGTGTTTCCCAAAGATTGAGGTCCAGATGTTGTGGATTCTTAGGTGGCTCCTTTAAAACCGGGCTTCCGACCGTTGCATCAGTTGCCGGCATGTCGGTCCAGACCTGCTCACTGAGGACCTCTTTAAACAGTGAGAGGTCTCTTCCCACATAACTGTTTGGTTTTTAATTGTGTTCTCTCATACTCCTCAGTTGTCCCATGTGCGCGCAGGACCTTCACCTTGGGCAACCGAGTAATAATGGTTTCGGGAAAGGCAGAGCTGGAAACCAACAGAAGTTCACTCCCAGAGTCAACCAATGCCAAGATAAGGTTTTGGTTGATAAGCACAGTTACCAGGAGCAAACAAAGACTTCCTGATGTTGAACTCACGGTACAACAGCTTGCGAAAGCAGGCCCAACATATGCAAAAGTACAGTCCATGAGTTTCGGTAATTTAGGACACTCAGCCCTAAAGTGGCCTGACTCACCACATTCAAAGCACCTTGGATTAGACCCCTTTATAACCGGCCCTCTGTCCATAGCAGTTTTGCCATGAGCCCTGTAGCAAGGATTGTCAAACCTGGCTTTTGACATGGCATCGGCTTTGGCACAAACGCAGGTTCTTTGTCATTTGCTGTAGGGCAAGACCTCTCCACTACTATGGCAAGTTGTTCATAAGTTTATGGGTCTGATTGCAGCCCCCACCTTTGCAGACTGCGCTCCAGACCCCAGATGCAGTAATCTATCGACAGGATGTCAATAATCTAAGTAGGTGAATTCTCCTCAGGCTGCAGCCATTTTTTAAAATATTTTTGGAAAGCTCAGCCAATTGTGTTATGACTGGTTTGTCTTTATCATAACACCATTTGTGATAGTACTGAGCCAGACCTGACCCCGAAACCGCATTGTGAGTCAATATCTCAGACTGTAGACATGTATAATCAGAGGCCCGGCCCAGATCCATATAAGTTCAGTGAGCTTCGAAAGTCACATATGGCGCAGGCCTCTCAGCCCAAACTTCAGGAAGCAATTTTACCCTTTTGCAGCTCTCTCAAAGGACACCAGATACACTTCTACATCATCAGCTGGCAACATTATATGCAGTGCCGGACCAGGCAGTGTATTTTTGTCACACCTCACTTGGACTAACTCTTCCCTTAAGAGCCTGGTGTTTTCCTCCTGTGCCTCTGCAACTCGTAGCACCTGAGCTTGCTGCTCTTGCTGCGCAGCGGCCACATTCACAAGGGCTCTCAAAACTTCCTCCACGTTAATGCCTTCGCGGGTTGGATGACAGAAACTTGCTTCCCTGAGCATCCACACTTCTGACACCTCTTCTGGTGAAACACACCCCAGCAACTTCTTGCATTTTACTTTGTTTTAATGTCAGGATGGTAAAGTATTTGACACTATAAAAATTCCACAGTTTTTTGTTACCCTAAACACTAAATAAACAGAGACCAGCTCTCTAGCCACCGGCCAGCTTCTTTAGCATCGGCCACACTGAACAGTGAAACAAACAAGTTTTTATACCTGACACTCCTCCCACAGCCCTAGCCTAATTAGCAGCTAACCTAACACTCCCACCTTCACTTTAAAAAGGAGCTCTCATCAGCTGCTCTGTTTGCTCTGACTTCAGACACACCCTGTCTGTCTGCTGTGGGAAAAGACAGTTCCAAACCATGTAAGCTCAATCAGAATTTATACCATTATTTTGCCGTACATATGTCCTCCACCTGCTTATCTTAAAACTAGGTGCACTGTTGCTCAAATGTGCTACTTTGCTTGCATTCTTTCTATGCAGATTGCCAGCTAAATGCCTCCTTTTGTTACAATGTGTAAAGTCCAAGAGTGCACAAATAGTAAAGTTGACAATTGTAATGCAAACATGTTTGGGCCTTCAAACTGGCGAAATTCAACTGAATTTTGAATCGATTTATAACCATCATAAACACGTTCTTCCAACCCACTAACATTCTAACTCCCCAAAAAATTGGTGGTAGTTGGTGGCATTTCCCTTATATAAAAAACTGAAGTGGACTACAGACTGTGCTGATAGTGGTCAGATTATTAAAGTGTCCAAGTATTGAGGACTAGAAAGTAATGCATTGCCCACATCTCCTACCCTGCCATTTCCCTGGCATTATTAGGCTGCCTGCAAAGGAAGCAAAAGAAAAAAAAATAGGCGCTGAATTTTTTATATTTCATGCTATACATACAGTAACAATGTCTCTAATGTATAGTACTGTAGTATTTACTGGCTCACAGGTGGTGCCAAAGAATGATTAGTGAAAACTTTGCTCTTTGTAGAGAGTCTGCCCATGGTATATATAATTTTCTTCCAGCCACTTACACCCAGATTCTGCTATACTTTATCAGTACAAATAAATAATCATTTAGATACACATAATACATTACAAGGACAATGGTGCGCAAATCAAGAAACACTGCACACAGAAATGAAGCATAATTTAATATATATTCTCATTAACATTACAATCTTACACATATGATATAAAACAGTTTTGCATAGATGGTACAATACAAGTGTCCTTTACTCTGCCTGTTTTATAAATGTGTATAAGTTCTTTTCTCGTATTTATATATTTGTGTGTGTGTACATACTCTTCATATGTGAATATCCAAGATTCCTTTACAATCCTCATGTTAGCAGGATTAGCTCAGCATCACCATATTAGTGATATCCGACTATAACAATATAACAAAACAATATAAAGCAAATATATCATAGGAGTACAATATAGTGCAGTCGTATTCTAGTATAAGAATATAAGAATCTAGTGCAGATTCATTTCAATCATTCCATAGATTGCTTAATCCTTGTTCCCTATACAGTTTTTTCTGAATATAGCTATATTATCATACTGTCCCATACCATCATGTCATACAGTCCCCATATTCTATCCCCATGTACTGTTCTCATCCTTAGTCCCAACATTATCCGTAGTCTCCCAATAATATCCATAGTCTCCCAGCATATTCATCATCCTCAGTCCCATATATGTAGCAACTGCAGTTCCAGTATATGCATGTGTTCATACATGCACCCATATGCTCCTAGTGCCATAGAAGCCCATCCATAGTGTCATATATGTCCATAGTAGGGAGGAGGAAGTAGGGAAAGAGAGGCAGGGAATACACTTGCTTTTGCCCAGGGTAGTCCAAGTGAAGAGGTCTGTGGAGAGCAGAGTCTGGGCTTACAAAGTCCACACCTGCTCTCCCAGGTCTAACATAGCGCTCACCTTTGTGCAATGACACCATTACACAGTCAGATGTGACGATATAAACATACCTGGCTGGGTGTCTCCATTGTGTATGTGCCCACTTTGTTGGCACACACTAAAGAAAAATGCACGCACCATTGGTGCATGCAAAGATCAAGTGTGATAATGTGCATGCACATATCTGGCAAATAGGGGCATTTGTAGTGCGGCCACTGGGCAGAGAATTCAGGAGGTCAATAACATCATCATGGGGGGCGATTTAATCCAAAAGTTAGGTGTACCCTCTCCAATCACCATTACTGTATTGTGTGTCAGTTAGCTGGGTGAAATTATATTTCAGATCACTATTTGAGCACCACAGAATTGCTACTATGCAGTAAGTATTCTCAGTGTTAGATGTGTCAATCAATATGGGTGTGGTGCCATGAGGTGATCTCAAATTTCTTGTTCTTCTGGAGGAGACTCCTCTCGGTCCTTGAGCATAAAGTGTTACCCACCCCGAAGCAGAGAGAGGTAAAAGCCAGCCCGCAACAAGCCATGCCCAGCCCACAAGCAATTTTCAATGCCATATACACATATCAGATGACAGCTCATGTTTGTTATTTGTACCATTTAACAAGTGTAATATAGTAATATATAACATAAATCCAATAACTTTCTATTAAAATGTATATTTCATTTGGTTCTACTTATTTTCCTAAGATATAGTGAAAGTCTGTTTCTTAAATTTCATTTTATTTCTTTCAATAAAGTCCTTTGTTGCAACTAATTTAAAGCAGCAATAGCCTTAAATCAAAATTTTGCCTTTAAAGCCATTGCAACTTTAATTTTACTATGCAAAGTTGTCGGGTATCGGCGATTTGTAAAAATCACTATTTGATACATTTACCCCCTGGCATGCTTAACAATATTAACATGTCATGAACTGATCACCAATGCTGTAAAATCAAATACTGGTGCACCAATAAATGTTTTACATTTTAACATTCTTATATATTACATTAGAATCAAATAGTATATCTTAGTTGTGGAGCACTACATGGGGTTTCCTTATTATAGTATGCAAAGCACGTTCTTGATGTGTTACATGTCGCAGGGCTACTATGATTTCTAATTTTTTTTACTAGAATTAATTGCAACTAATCACAAATAGTTTACCACACTGGCTGGCTTGTGAGGTAAATGCTAAGGATTGGTTGTGCAGGCACTGACCCTCCATTTCAGTTGAGAATACACTTTTGATTCTGCATCGTAACTCCAGCAAGATTAACTTTCTCTGCAAATTAGGAAATAAACCATATTCTGAATGTGAAAAAACTACCTAACTAAATAAATGTGCATTCATTTGACAAATCACCTAAAGTTTTGCAATTGAACAAAATGGTCTAGCCACAGGAATGTGATGATTTTATCACTTGTGCTGTATTAATGTGGATGATGTCTGTAATTACTGCTAAGTGTGGGAATTGGAGATACACACCTTCAATTAACCTTGAATAACTTAAGACATGCAGAGTGAAAGTAAACAGTTCCTTTCTAGCGCACACCTGTAGATCATAGTACTATACTAATTACAGTAATGGATGGCTGGTGAAAAAGGATAGCAATTAGTGTTATAGACAGTATCACATCTCTGCTACACTTTTCTACTTTCTCTGTACATGAGTGGTTGGGGTACAAACAAAGACAGATCAACAACATGAATAGCGACATTGAAATGAATGTGACTGGTTGTCATCCCCAATCACATGAGGTCACACTGCTTTATGTAAATACACTTTATAGATCAGAATATACTAATTAATAATAAATCTTAGAAGAATATTGTATTAATCAGAAAATATGTTTTCAAATACGTAATAGCCATTAAATATTAAATTATAGCATTTAATATTTAATGGCTATTACGAACTTGAAAACATTTGGTGACACAATATGAAGGATTACAATAAAAGTACAAAAATGAAAATTACATTTGTATTTATGTATTTATTAGGGATAGTAAGCACATTTTAAATTTACTTCTGTATTAAAGCTGCATGTTGTTATAGTTAATATGGAAGTTGATGAAAAATGAATTTATGAGGATTTAGGCATGAAAATAAGATACAATCTTAATGAAAATATTGTGACCAGTGTAGGGGAACAGGTATCATCTCCTGGGGTAAATGGTAAAGTGTAGCAGACTAGAGATTTCACAAGTCCAGGGTTTCAGATACAACTGGCCTCAGCCAGTTTTATTAAGCAAGAAAAGAAAAGAAACGTCAAAATAAACACATTGCCTGTCCGGCACTAACTAAATACAATTCACTCCTGACTAACAAAGTAAAACAAAACATAAGAAGTTCCAGCACAGTTGTCTTACATCAAAGATCAGGTTTCCTCTCACAGAGACTCTGTAGTCCCTTTCCCCAGGTAGTGAGAAAGTGAATGCACTGCCTAGTAGCCTTTTAAACACAGCTTACAGGTGCCAGTATTAATCAGTCTGACAGCAGAACAGAAGACCCAGAGTGGCCTTGTAAATAGAGCCCCCCCCCTTCTCTCTCCATTTACACCCCAGGGACCCAATCAGCTTTTCCTTCAAGCTGATTATGTCTCTGGGAAACATTTCCCAAACATAAACACTTTCCCTGGGGATTGGAAACAAATAGGATAGAAACCTGGGACTAATATACCTGCCTGTAAACACTATTCCAGTGTCTTTTCACAATATGTATGGGATTATTGTGGCTAAGGAGAACTGTAGTGCCGAAATTATGGAAAGTTATGTTTTACATAGTAACATAGTTGATGAGGTTGAAAAAAGACACCACTCCATCAAGTTCAACCAATTTTGGATCTCTTGCGATCCTGCACTTATATTTGAAATTGATCCAGAGTAAGCCATCGCCAATCTGTTTCAATTGTGAAAATCCCTATTTTTACCCTATATCCACTACTATCCTTCATTTTAATTAACAGTCGTATCCCTGGATACCCTTTTCCGCTAAAAATTTGTCTAACCCTTTGTTAAACATATCTATTGAATCTGCCATCACAACCTTTCCTGGCAATGAATTCCATATCTTGACTGCCCTTACTGTAAAGAACCACTTCCTTTGCTGGTTGTGAAATTTCCTCTCCTCTAACCTTAGGGGGTGACCGCGTGTCCTGCGTATAGTCCTTGGGGTAAAGGATTGAATCTCTGAAAATTAAGAATAGCGGTCTAGCTATTTCCGAGTTTAAATCCATAAGGACCCTTGGGTGTATGCCATCTGGACCTGGAGCTTTATTTATCTTAATATTCTTCAGTCGCCTTTGGACTTCTTCCTCTGACAATCAAGTATTAATTAATGGTATAGTTTCATTTCCATTTTTATGCATAACTGCTACCATTTGTTCCTCTCTAGTAAATACTGAAGAAAAGAAAGTGTTTAATACCGCTGCTTTTTCCTTAGTATCATTTATCAATTCACTCATCTCACTTCTTAGGGGTCCTATATTATCTTTTTTTAATCATTTTGCCATTTATATACTTAAAAAACTTTTTGGTGTTTGTCTTACTTTCTTTTGCAACTTGCCTTTCATTTTCTAATTTAGCCAATCTAATTTCCTTTTTGCATGTTTTATTACATTCCTTGTACCTAGGGAAGGACTCCTCTGACCCTTCAGACTTAAACAATTTAAATGCATGCTTCTTTCTTTGCATTTCTTCCCTTACCTTTTTATTTATCCATATTGGTTTAGACTTAATTCTTTTACATTTATTTCCCATATGAATGAACTTATATGTGTATGTTTCCAACAACATTTTAAAGACAGCCCACTTTTCTTCCGTATTGTTTCCTTAAAAGGCTTTGTCCCAGTCTATGCTCTTTATAGACTCCTTTAGCATATTAAAATTTGCCTTTCTGAAGTTTAAAGTCCTAGTTGATCCCTTATACCGTTGCTTCTGGAAACTAATTTCAAATGAGACCATATTATGATCACTGTTTCCCAAGTGCTCCCTTACTTGAATATTTCATATTACGTCTACATTGTTTGTTATTACTAGGTCCAGTATAGTCCAGTTCCTAGTTGGTTCCTCTACTAATTGGGATATGTAATGGTCTTTTAGCGTGCTCAGAAACCTATTTCCCCTAGCTGTACCACAGGTCTCAGTACTCCAATCAATATCCGGATAATTTAAATCCCCCATAATTAAAATTTGACTTAGTTGTGTAGCCTTCTCAATTTGCTGTAGAAGTTGGGCTTCCTCAATTGTACTAATATCTGGTGGTTTATAGCATATACCTATCAGCAACTTCTCTTAACTTTTTCCTCCGCTGGATATTTCCACCCACAATGCCTCTATATTATCACCAATATTCTCGTATATATAAGTTCCTGAATACGTGGTTTTAATTCTGGCTTAATATAAAGACATACTCCTCCTCCCCTTTTATTTACCCTATCCCTCCTGAAGAGAGAATAGCCTTCCAAGTTGACTGCCCAGTCATGTGTATCATCCCACCAGGTCTCCGTAATACCTATAATATCATACTTCTCATTCATTGCTACTGGTTCAAACTCCCCCATTTTACCTGTCAGGCTTCTTGCATTTGCAAGCATACACTTAAGTCTACTGCCTCCCTTAGGTATTTCTTTTTGCTTTAAAAAGGGCCTCTCCTTATTGGCTATGCTTCCCTTCCCCCCCTCTCCACCCCCTTGACTCTTGTAAAATTCCTCCTTGCCACTCTCAATGTCTATCCCATAAATACTTGCTTGCCCCTCCCCCCCAGAGCCTAGTTTAAAATCTCATCTTTCTATAGATTTCCTGAATGAACCATAATGATGCGAATAGCAGGTGTAATTGGTGTTTGGGATATATATATATATATATATATATATATATATAAAGGTGTCGTGGTACAAGGTGGAAGTCCCGCTGATGAAGTCTGAAGGTTATACACTTTGGACTCTTATGAGGACTTTCTGAGGACATATGGTTTCAGATAAGCCTATTTTATATTGTTTGCTGTACATGTTTATCTTTACCTGTGACTATTGAAGTGCCTAAAAGATTTTACACTATTGGGGATTTTCTCCTTTTTTCCTACTGTATGTATATATGATTTGAGTGTTACTAAATGCTACTGGTGGTCTATCAATTGAAGCAGAGTTCTGCTAAACCCAAAATATATATAAGATACTAAAACTCTTGCTTATCTGCAACACACCTTTAAGTTTTTTGCACACTGGTGTTTCATGAAAAAACTTTTCACATCATTAGACACCCTCTGTGTTCTTCTTTTCTTACAGATGATTTATGCCTACAAGCAGGGCGGGACTGGGACTAAAAATCAACCCTGGCATTTAAAGTACACAGGCCCACCTTAGTTCCAGCAGGAAAGAAAACAGGTGCCGCCGAACATGGCGTGACCTCATTATGTCGTGGGTGTGGCCAACATGGGGCATTGATACATACATTATAATAATACATTACATTTATCACGCTCTCCCAGCCACATCACGCCATCCCCCCAGGCACATTATGACACCCCCAGCCCACTGTACTTATATATTCTTCTGGTGTTGCTGACATGCATAAGGGTGGGAACTTACTGTAGAGTAAGCAGGGAAGTTCTTTGTCTCACGAGATTACCAAATCTAGTGATACTAAGAGCTCCTCTGCTTGCTCTGCAGTCTGTGTCCTGTCCAGGAACTGGGAGCAGCTATCAGTTCCCTTTCCCTAACCAGAGCTGGATTAAGGCTCAGGGTATTTATGACATCAGGGCCCCTATTATGTAACATGGTTATCATTGTAGACAAATACACAGGCACTACTGTTAGAAGCACACAGCTTTGCCTTCACAAGCAGTATGTAGCAAAGCGGGACATACCTCCCAACTGTCCTTGCAGTCGAACCAAATCCTGACTAAGGGAGACAGTCACCCAAATTCAGGACTGCCCCACCAGATTCAGTACAGTTGGCAGATTGTCCTGCTCTCTCCTACCTGTCTTGGTCACTTTCACCACTTGTAGCAGCTGGTTTCTTTAGCTCAGTTCATTCTTGTCTTGATCCTGGAATATTGGATGCCCTATTTTGAAAAAAAAAATGAGTACATGATATTTAGAAAACTCCAACCAGCCCCAGTGTTAAAACAATAGCACTCATGTTTTATAATTAGGCCTCCCTCCAGTCCCCACAATAATAATATTTACATTTAATAAGTAGACCTATTTCCCTCCAACCAGTCCCAACATTAAATTAACAGTATACCCATTTACTCAAAACATATTTCCCTCCCTCCAAACAGTCCCAGCAATAAATTAAATATCATTAAAGTTTAATAAATATAGTCATTTTCCACCACCATACCTGACAATAAATAATTCATATTCACATTTAATAAATAGCCCTCCGCCCCAAAATCAGCCCCATATTCAATTGATAGCCCTAAACCACCCCAGCATTAAATTAAAGGTTCCTTCACCTCACCTTAAATAATTAGCCCCCACCTACACTCCACCATTAAATATCCTACCTCCCACACTATATTAAGATCCTCCCTTCCTTCACATATTATATTAAAATACTGCACGCGCACACACACGCTATATTTAAAATACTGGACGCGCGCACACACACACTATATGAACATGGCCAAACACACCCTATAGCAACATGGGACCACACACACACACTATTAGCCACACAGACACTCTATTAGCCATACAGACACTCTATTAGCCACACAGCCACACTATTAGCCACACAGACACACACTAATAGCCACACAGACACACTTTATTAGCCACACAACCACACTATTAGCCACACAGACACTCTATTAGCCACACAGACACACCATTAGCCACACACTATTTGCCACACAGCCACATTATTAGCCACACAATTTGTCACACAATTTGTCACACAGACACACTATTAGCCACACACACTATTTCCCACACAGCCACATACACTATTTTCCACACTATTACACACACACAGAGACACTTACCTTTTAACATCCAGCAGCAGCACTGTGCGCGCTGTCCGGCAGACGGAGAATCAGTGACTGCTGCCTATGCGAGCAATCACATGGGACGGCACCACGTGACAGGTGCCGTCCCATGTGATTGCTCGCGTAGGCAGCAGTCACTGATTCTCCGTCCGCCGAGCAGCGTGCAGAGTGCTACTGCTCGGCAGGCATGCGACCGACCCATCTGGCCATCGGCCCTTCTGGAATTTGCCAGAAGTGCCAGATGGCCAGTCCGGCCCTGCCTACAAGCGAATACAAAGAAAACTGCCATTCTATGTGTATGACAATATAGTTTCTAAAGAGTTGTGTTTTGAACATTTAAAATATATATTAGAGAGCCATTACCTACATTTCTCTATTACTAGTGAATGAATATGTTCATCACTTTCGGTTGAAATGTAGATTTAAGGAGTTCCCTCATTAATTTAAATCTGCTTTCCAGAGCACATCTGTAGATATTAATGTAACTCCACTAATTACAGAAATAGATGGCTGGATAAAGAGAAAGTCAGTATTACAGTATCACATTTAAGCCACACTTTATTACTCTACTTTCTCAGTACATTTGGGGGTGGGGCCACACAGAAACAGATCAAGATCATGAATGGCTGCTCTCAAATGAATGTGACCGGCTGAAGTTAGCCGCAGTCATGTGACTACTGTATACTGGTAAACCAGTTTTATCAGTGTTTAAGTTAATTATATATTAATATATGTCAGTAAAATGGGGGGGAGGATAAGAGTCATCCAAATCTCATTATCCTAGGACCATTGGATTGTCAAAATTGCCACTATTGGTTCCCGATTTTTGCCTATTGCCGCAGAAACCAATATAGTCCACACGGAATCCTTTGATGCTGGATTGCTTTGTTATATGAAAGGGGAACCCCACACTTAACATCCAAACCTGTTTAGTGCTGGAACTAGTTATGGGATTTTTTTTTCCGGAGAGGCTATGCTGCCAGTATTTATTTATTTAGTTATTTATTTATGTATGTATGTATTTATATTATTACTATTTTTAGATTTGTCTCTTTGGTTTTAGATCAAAATACAATAGCATCTCTCAGTCAGTACAAGTTACATTCTGATAATCAAAAATGCGATTAATAATTCATCAACAATTGTCACTTAACAGAAATGAAGATAACAAGAAACTTATTCTTATATGGGATTAAACCTTTTTCACTAACCGCACTGTGTGATGAGTGCATGTACAGTAGCTTTAAATTTCCCAGAACATTTCTTAGTGCTGTGCAGAAATTAGTGACATCATAGAGCTGCAAGAAATGTAATTTTATCTGAGACTTTCGCAAATTGCGGTAAGAGTCCCACAAAGCAGGCAGTAACGGTAATGCAAGCCAAAAGTATCATGGACCAGAGCACATCACTTTATAGTAATGCAATGCAGCATGGTAACGTTGCAATTAAATGCGCTGGGTATCAATGTAACACTTGCTACATCTGTATGCTGACCTGTACCCTGCATAACAGTCCCATGCTCCAATTCTCAAGCCCACTACATATAGCCCAATACCCAGTATGACCTTAGGTCCACCAATATAATGCCAACCATGCTCTCTGCCAAGGATTTCATGCGTACTACATATAGCCCAATGCCCAGTATGACCTTATGCCCACCAATATCATGCCAACCATGCTCTCTGCCAAAGATTTCAGACTCATGCCCACCACATATAGCCTTTGCCTAATGCATAACCTTGTGTCCCTTCATAGCCATATTCCATACATCTTCAGTGCCATACCCATAGAATTCACCTCGGTTCCAACCTTATTTCCCCTTTCCCAGTATTACCATTCTCACTTCTTTGATGATGCTTATAGATCTGTCCATGTTAGGATGATTAACTCACCCCTACCCGTTAGGACAGCCAATGTTGGATGATATTGCATGGCTTCCCCAGCTTCTATGCTAAAGTTACTTTTTGCTATGGGTGCAAGTGAAACCAAGGCAGTCAGTTCATGTTGGAAGAGTATTATCAATAATGTTGTGGAATGCAGGAGGTGGCTTGGCAGGCTGCCATTTGGGCAATGCTAACTTAAGGGATGATCCATTTTTTTTCCTAAATCACTACTGTTTTGTCAGCCTGTCCATTTATTTTATTTTGTGTCCCTGCCATCACCTTTTCCTACATTTGGCTCTTAGGTCACATGCACTAACAGCTTCCAAAATAGAGAGCGGCTTGGTGGAATATTCCTGGCTCTGTGGCTTCCTGCTTGCTTCTATTTCTCTACTCACACCATAACACTGCCCCTATCACATGCTCTCCTATACTTAGTAACACCATCAAACAAGTGGTCAGGTCACTGCCCCCACAAGAGTAGCACACTTATTGCAATACTTTGAAGTGCTGTGAACATTGCAAGGATCTGATTGGCTAACAAAGAGGATACACATGGACAAGAATGCAATGAAGACTGAACAAGCAAAATTCAAGTGAACAATTGTCTAAATAATACCTCATACATTACATTATCAAACATAACTTATACGTCTTCGGCCATGGTACTTGTACATCATATGAGTTTCCACCTTTAAATGACTTTGATTTATTAGCATGCATGCTACAACATTTACAAAATACATTGCTTTATTCTTTTGTTTAACTTCTGCGCTTATTAGCCATGCCTTTATATAAGTGTAATACTTATGATCGACAGTTACGCGATCGACATTTATATGGTTGGCACCACATTATAGACAGGGTTGGATAGTCACCAATAATGACAGTATTATTAGGTCAACAACTGAAATGTAGACAGAATTATTAGGTTGATAATTCAAATGTAGACAGTATTATTAAGTTGACAATAATATACCTAACCCTATCCCTATCAATAACCCTAACCCACTCCTTAACCCTTGCCCTAACCCTATCCCTAACCCTAGCCCTAACCCTATCCCCAACCCTAACCCTAACCCCACACTAAACCCTAAACCTTCTCCTAACCCTATCCCTAACCCTAACACTAACCATATAATACTGTCGACATTCGAATTGTCAACCTAACGATACCGTCAACCATGTTGACATATGAATTGTCGATCTAATGTTGTCGACTTTCTGAATGTCAACCAAATGAATGTCTAGCCGTCGAATGCATACTCTTTAAATCATGTGACATATATGCTTATGTTTGTTACTTTTGCATAGGACATAAAGCAGCTCTGTATCCAAAGCAGAGAGCATAAAGTGCAGTAATATTCCAGGACAATGCAATTATATAAAGATGCTGTTAAAAAGCACAGACGGAAGCCAGGAAAATAAATAAATACATGTAATAAAAGCTGCACAAAACATGTACAAGCCAAATAATTAATTTAAAGTCATCTTAAGTGGGACTACTGGTTAGTTACTTAGTATTATAGAAATTAAGTTATCATTGTGACAAGACCAATTCAATATTACAATATTATAGGCAGGGCAGCTCAAAGTTTCATTTCTGACAGTCAAATGTACAATGTGTATTTTGTCTTCAATGACTCACTTACTAAATATTGCACTGTAAAGTATTTACAAAATAAATTATGTCACACAGCTGGGTGGGGCTAGAAATCAGCAAAGTAGTTCAGGCATCTTAGGAATCTGAATGGTATTGCTAGAGTGCAGTTTTAATAGAAATGCACATAAGAATCAAGGAAAGTCACATGATCACTGATGCCATTGTAAATGTCAGCGTTACCCGGCAGCCATTTGTCATTTCATTGCAGATACAGGAGAGTTGTCACATACTGGAATCACAGTGCAGATTAAAATGATAATGTTTTTAATAAACTGCTTTATTGTCAGCAATCCAACTGCAGGACCTCTAGACAAAAGCAATGGAGAAGTAGGAAGTCAGGGTACGAGACAGAGCTGGGACTGTAAAGTGCAAAAATGTAGAGACATTAAAGTAGCGTTAAGGTATTGCCATTTTACCGTTTGTATCCCAGCTACTTTGGAATAAACTAGTCCTAATGGTGAATTGCTCACTTGCCTGACTATGTGTGGTCTTTGATATTTCAGCCTGAATTAAATGTGGGACCTGTTGACCTGGTCTGTGCTGTGACTTGCAATAGCTGAAAGCAGTGGTGGGTGTACATGACAGTATATGACTGCAACCTAAACTTTTTTTTTGCCATATTTGTTAGCGTTAACTTGTCATTCTTGAGTATCGAGCTGTTTCCAATCTTTGGTTCAGTTCATCCACCTGGAGCATAGGGTAATTTAGAAACAGGATTCACTTTTTAGAGGTCATTACAGAAGCATAAGCTGCCATCTGGTTTCAGAACCAGGACAATAGGACTTGGTCCTATTGTCCTGGTTCTGAAACTATAAGGCACTTCAATTATGTCTAAATCAAGCAAAATTTTAGATCTCCTATCTAGTCTCAGGTACCCTTTATGGCTTGAGATTATCTTTAACTCCTGGCTCAGTAGCAATGTCATGTTTTAACAAAAATGTTTTATACTTTTTTTTCCCTTCAATCTTTTGAGCCTCAGACAATGTCACCACTATCTAGGGAGCTAACGGCATGGGAGATGCTCGAGGGGACCGTTCATCCCAGAAGAACCAGCCCATCCTTTTGCAGGATTTTATCAGATTAATATGATAAATCTGTTTTTAATCACATTTTTCTCCAGGTTGGTGGACTGTATAGTTTACTTTGCTAACTTTATCCAAGATCTCAAAAGGCCACTGCCATGTGGCCAAAAAATTTCTCTTGACCATTTAACCAACTAACCAAGACAACTAGCTGGCTACCATGGTAAAATGTATATACTTGCGTATTACAATTAAATACTCCTTATTGAACCTGTTCCATACACTCTCTCACTACCTGCATTACAGCAGCTATCCTCTCTTGCATTTGATAGATATATTCAATGACACTTTGTATGGAGTGGTCTGTGTCTCCCACGTCTCCTTTGCTATATTTAGTATTCGCTTTGGATGACTTCCATATAGCAAATCAAAAGGTGAAAACCCGATAGAGGACTGGGGAACTTCTCTAATGGCAAACATTAGGTAGGGCAACATTTAATTCCAGTTTTACCCATCTTTTATATATTTTCAATATGTTTCATAGGTTATAAAATGTCAAATAAGAATTGCATTGCAAAAGGAAGTGTTTTGCTCAAATGATTTTAGTGGATATTTTTACACGTGATAGAGTTCAGGTGACAGAAATTCCTGAAGTGTAAAGGAAGTAGATTAGATGGTAATTGCATAACGATAGGAGTATGGTTATATAAAGTGAAATACACATGCGATACTTAATAGTAATATTTATTACTTTCTTAGAAGTCAATAAAATAATACAGTAGCTATTATGCCTATGTATAAATAAATATTTAGGTCACTTAATTTTGAGCTAATTATGATCAGCACTTGTGAACTAGATACCCTTGTGTTGCTGCAACCAAGGCAACAAATACTGTATTATACTCTTCAAATGCAGGTCAATCATATTAATTGATTAGGAGCTTGGGTTTTCAGTTCCCACCATAATTATAACCTAAGAAAACAACTGAGCTCTAAAAAATACAAAATTGGTTATTATAGCACAACAATGTATATATCACTACAAAGGTCCTCAGATAAAATATATTGTTAATATAATATGTAGCAAAGTGGCGAATAAATCCATCAGGTGCATTAAGTGCTTATTAGGATCTACTACAAGCAGCATCGTTCCCCACAGAGTAGATTAAAGGGGGACATGCCATCTCTCTGCTAACTGACCACACCCCGCCATGAAAAGAACAAACAATTAATGGTTAACAGCAAGGAGTTTTTCCCAAGATGAAACTGATCTTTGACTCTCTGAGTTTCGCTGCCAATGTGTCTGCAAGACTTGCTCAGATTGAGCCACGTGGTTGCTCAGTCTCCTAGTATGCCATTGATTTTCAAGTTCATGATCTGTGCCATGCCAGCTGAGCTGTTTGAGGAGTGCATGCAATTAGGGAGTTTCTTTGGCCAAGGATGAGAGAATTCACCACAGAGAGATGGGTGGATGTCTTTAATTTGGCTGAGTGGGATGAGACATGCCCGACTTAAAACCAGTGAAAGCAGCAACTATATGTGCTACTACCCATAGAGAGGAGACTAGGCCAGAAGGGCTGCTAGTGGAGTATGTTTCAGCAGGGTCTTTGACAAGGAGTAGGCAGAGACGCTCAGTACCCCCTCCACTTATTTCTGAACTGTTTGAGAGGCTACATCAGGTCACAGTCTTCACCAAACTTGACCTGCAGGAGACCTATAACCTGGTCCATTTCCAGGAAGGGGACGAATGGAATACGGCATTCAACATGAAGTAGGGGCACTACAAATACTGGGACATACCATTAGGCCTGTACAATGCCCCAGTCATCTTCCAAGCATTTGTGAATTTCCTGTTTTGGGACCTAATAGAGAAAACAGTCTTCATCTACATAGATAATATCCTCATTTTGTCCAGCACATTTGAGGAAAATCCCGACCACATGAGAGTGATATTGCAGAAACTCCTGGATAATAAGCTATTTATCTAGATGAATAAGTATTCATTCACCCAGTCCAGAGTTAGCTTCCTGTGGCACATCATTTCAGCACAGGGCATAGAAATTGAATTGGAGAAGCTTTCTGCTGTGCTAGATTGGTCGTGCCAAGAGAGATCAAGCCAATGAAGGAATTTGTGGGGTTTACCAACTATTACATATGTTATATCCACAATTTCACAAGTGTTGTAAGCCCTATTACCAGATTGACAAAACAGGAGACTCTTAAGGAATCATGGACTCCGAGGCACAACAGACTATAAACATCTTGAAACATCTCTTCACCTCAGCATCCATGCTCTTGTATACTGACCTCTAATGCTTCAATAGTCAAAGTTGAAGCATCCAAGATAGGCGCAGGAGCCATGCTCCCACAGGCTGATTTCAAGGATGTCCTTCACTCATGTACCTTCTTTTAAAATAAGCTCACATATGTCAAGGTCAGCTACAATGTGAAACTGGGATTTGCTGACAATCATAATGACCCTCACTGAGTGGAGACACCTTCTGGAAGGAGGAAGACTCTTCCTCTATATCTTCATTGACCACAAGAACCTGCAGCATATTCAGGCGTAGAAAAATATTGAACTCTTGGCTGCCACAGTGGGTGCTATTCTTAGCCAGGTTCAACTTCATCATAACATACTGGCCTGGATCCAGCAACATCAAGGCTGACTCACTCTCCAGGCATTTCTCTACCAAATGAGGGTGAGGTCATTATACTTCCAGGCTTCATTCTGGGAGTTTCCATCTCTTTGGAGTTGCTTAACAGGATCCAGGTCAAAATTGGTAGCAATCACCAAGGTACACAAGGCAAGAGGTTCATTACTCTTGACTGAGAGCTGGAAGTCCTTCAATGGGGACAAGGCAGGGCATTCCAGCATCTGGAAAACAATCAGCACCATGGATCTTGTACCCTGGGCTCCTAATGCTACTACCCATTCCACACAAGCCCTGGACTTATGCCTCCATGGATTACATTACCAACCTCACCAGCTCCCAATGTAACACCACCATGGTGGTGGTTGATTATTTCTCCAAACAATTCCACTTCTTGGCCTTGAAAAAAATCTGATGTTAGCACTTGAACACTCTCAGATTTTCACCAAATAGGTCTAACAGTGATACATTCGTATGTAACATATACAATAAAGATTCTCCAATGTGATCACTGTGGTTCCAAAACACAAAAGTTTTATTCGCAAAATAAATTACAGAGAAAATTATTGCATGCATATGCTTGCGTAGTTGGCACCAAGTTTATATCAGAACGCTCTGGTTTCCAAAGCCAGAGGTGAACATTTTATACACTGTACAGTCATAAAATGCAGTGATAGGTCGATGAGTCATGACGTCCCAAGAACTCGACACCCTATTGGTTAATTCTTCTGGTCATTGTTCTTTGAGTTGGACGAGGTGTCTTTCTTCAGGTTCCCGCCTCTAGACCTGTATAAACTTGTTCTTTTATGACATCTCTGGAGTTGCTATTTGGTGTATGAAAAGTGATATTATTTATAACTAGCGTAACGCTAGATAAATCATACCAAAAACGTTCTCATGCTATTGCGACCATAATGATACCAAACTCAATGTAATTTATATGTTGGAAACATTAATTATCTTTTTCAGCACATTAAATTTAGGTTAAATGATAGCAATTCATTAAACTAATTTATATACTGCTTCGATAATAATTATGTTACGTATTAATCACATCGCAACTGATTATAGTGTACAGAATTTATTGATTGATTACCACCTTTGTCCAATTAATAAACTTCAATATCAGCTTCACAGACTTCCCTTGGAGACAGTCTCTGAACAAGGGGCCCAGATCATGATTTTGGAGGAAAACCAAAAATACTCCTTTTGCTATGTTCAAACACACCAATGTTTATAAGAATTAATTGATAAAAAAAATAATAATCAAACCTTTAATGTAGCTAGTCCTAAAAGTGAGAAGTTGCAAACCCCCCAAAGAATTATAATTACATGACAAAAAAAGGTTAGGACAGCACAGCACTAATTGATTATGGTAGAAAGATTAGTTCAGAACCAATTGTTAACTAAAAATCTTTTAATAATAAAAAATATACCAAATAAAAAAATACTACAGAATCAACACAATACACATGCAATATATAAAATCAATGATTTAAATAATGAATAAATAGTTTTGGAGGGTCTTCTCCATGGGGTTGGGATTTTCACTACACTTCTCATCCTAGTACCACCCCCAGCTGAATGGACAGATGGAAGGTGCTAACCAATCCCTTAAACCAGTGTTTCCCAAACCCAGTCCTCAGGGCCCCCCAACAGTGCAGGTTTTCTGGATCACATGTGACATAATTAGGACCACCTGTGGATCTGTTACAATGTGTCAGTCAGTAATGAATACACCTGTGCTCCAGCAAGGAGATATGGGAAACCTGCACTGTTGGGGAGCCCTGAGGACTGGGTTTGGGAAACCCTGCCTTAAACAGTTTCTACAGTGACCTGTCTCGGATGCTCAAGATGACTGGTCCTAATTGATGGCATAGGCAGAATTCACATGGAACTGCTTGATGCAGGACTCAGCAAGGGTATCCCCATTCTACCTTAACCACAGTTGTCACTCAGAGGTCATACCATGTTACCATGCCCCCTCTGGGGTTCCTTCTGCAGACAAGCATGTGTAACACCTCCAGGGACTGTGGAAGAAGCTGTAAGTGCAGTTGAAGCAACTGACAAAAAAAGGTTTGCAGACCAGAGGAGACCAGCGGACCAGTATTCTCACTGGATGAATAATTGTGGCTCTCACCCTGAAGATGGCTTCATTCAAACTGGTCTATACCCAATAAGCAGAAAGATAGCATATAGGCTAAAGCTACCAACTTCCTTCCAGATCCACCTTGTGTTTCTTGACTCCCTTCTGAAATTGGTAGTGAAGGATTTGGCGTCCTCGCTGTCTGCACCATCATCTTATATAAACAGGCAGCTTTATTACCATCGTGATACTCCGATATATCCAGAACTAGTCGGAGATATCACTTAGGCAGATAGCAATACACCTGACATAGTTTATGGATCCTTCAGATAGTCATTCTGCTACAAGAATATATAGCCGACCTGTTTATAAATAGATCTATGTAAAATAGCGGATAAATAGAGACTGAACTAACAGGAGGCTAAAGACCACTATAGAGTATCCAGATTTGAATAAAACCTTACATACAATATATATCTGGATAAACAATATGAATGATACAGGTAGCTGATGACTATGTATAAGACTCTGTTAAATACTGAATCCATGTATAAGTACCATTGAGGCAGGCAGTAATATACTATATATAATTCTAAGGTACGGAGCTTAACAATATAGATAGGTGTTTTGACTATTATATCTGCAAAAGCATAAGTCCGAGATTTAATAAAGAAGATAATTGGTGCACACAGCAATTGATTTTAATTGATTTTATATTTCGCTTATTTTAACCAACCTTGAATAAAAGTTATATTTTAATATTAAAGAAGCCAGTGCACCTAACACAAACTCTCTTTCTTTCTTGCTTGATAGTGAAGGATTCTGTAAGGTTGCAAAATGTATTAGTGAATCCCAAAAGAAGGAATCCACTGGTTGTTTCAATATAAAATCTTTGCTGTTGTTTTGCTCAGTAAACAAGAAATGAACTTTCAACAATATAGAGAAGCATATATAAGTAACAAAATACCTTGTACCTTCAGAGCTAGCAAAGTTCACAGATTTGGGAGCAAGATAATTAATCCACATGAAGGCCAGGGGTTAACAGAAGCTGTTTTGCGGTGGTCTTCTCTTCAGTCAAGCAAGAAGAATCGTGGATTTTACAAATATGAGGCCCTCCTGGCTGAAGAAAAGAAGACTTCTATCAACAAGGGGGCCCTCCTGGCTGAAGACTGCCAGCAACAAGGGGGCCCTCCTGGATGAAGACTGCCAGCAACAAGGGGGCCCTCCTGGCTGAAGACTGCCAGCAACGAGGGGGCCCTCCTGGCTGAAGACTGCCAGCAACAAGGGGGCCCTCCTGGCTGAAGACTGCCAGCAACAAGGGGGCCCTCCTGGCTGAAGACTGCCAGCAACAAGGGGGGCTTTGTGCCCAAGAAGAACAGAAGAGATTTCAAACAGGGACTTTTGGATACAAATACTTTGGTGACTTTTCAAGCAATGACTTTGGATCTACAAATTTATTTTGGACTTTTCAAGCAGGGACTTTGGATCTACAAATTTATTTTGGACTTGGGTGACAGCCATTTTTGGATTAAAAGCTGCTGACGACAGATGAAAACATCTGTGGTAAGTATATGGTATACATGAGGGTGTTTACTGTCTTTATTGTGGGTTTATTATTTTTATTAAATGTAAGTGGTTTAAATGAGGGTGTTGTGATTTTGTAAACATTTTCTTTTGTGGAACTACAGGTCCCAGGCAGCCGTGGGTGTCAGGGTATGTTGGCACTTGTGGTTCTCCAAGTGCCAACATGCCCTGCCTGCCATGGGTATGCTGGTGCTTGTAGTTATACAAGTATCAGCATGCCCACACTATTTATGGCACCTGGGCTGGCAGAGACTTGTAGTTCCACAAAACAAAATGTCGGCCATTAATTTTTTCAAACATAAACGCCGATATTACCCTACACCCACCGCCCAGGGGTGTAGGAAGAGCCCTAGTGCTATCAGCACTGGGCTGGGTGTCCGTAAAGGGAGGGGGGGGCCCGCTCATTTTTTTTTGGCGGACCCCACTCCCTAGAGAATCCAGCCCAGTGCTGAACAGCCTGGGGTTGGTGTCATTATGGCAGGGGGACCCCTGCCGCGTGTCCCCCTGCTATAGTGCCACCAACCCCGACTGGTTTGCCTAGTGCTGGTGCCGTGAAAAGCGGGGGGGACCTCACGCAAATTATTTCCCCGATTTTCACGGAACCAGCAGTAGTCTGGCAGCACTAGGGGTTAATACTGAATAGAGGTGGGACCCCATTCTATTTTTTAGACAACTTTCATCTATTCTTTACAGTTTTAACAGCTACCGGAGCTCCGACAGTATGACAGGGCAGTGTAACAGTGATATGTTTATAGAACTCGCTGCTACAACACAGGAAAGTTAGCTAACATCGCAGCAAATTGCAAGAGATGACCAGCGATTTTGAAGATCAGGGTAAAAATCGCAGCTTGATACATTTGAGAAATTTTAGACTAAAATCGCGGGTAATCATCCGTGATTTGCCGCAATTTTAACACGCTGAAAAAATCGGACCTTGATACATTTACCCCCATGTAGCAGAATTTTCAAGAAATTGGGAAATAGGTGGATCTGTTTGGTTAGTTACATGTAGACCCCACATGGGTTCTCAATGAACTTCATTGTGACAATGAGGAATTGGGGGTGTTTATTTTAATAAAAGGAATTCTTCAACCTTATCTGTGTTATTTTTCCCATATTTTCTTATAGAGATCATAGTAGGCTTGGATGCCAGTTCCAGAACTTATAGCTCTTCAAACACCAGCATCTCAAGCATTGATGGGACCAGTAGTGTCACATACAAAAATTCTGCTTTTGGACTTAAAATAATTATTTCCCCAACACCCACCAGCCAGGGAGAAGTCCAGTGCTATCAGCACGGGGCTGTTCTTCCTAGGAGGTGGGAGCTCACATTGTTTGTGGATTTCGTGCCCCACCAGGGCATTCAGCCTTGTACTGAACAGGCTGGGGCTGTGTCTCACTATACAAGGGGACCCCAAGCTGTGGTTTTCCCTGTTATAGTGTGACCAACTGAGCGTGTTGTAGACTGGGGCTGGCTGTGACTTTTGTAGGGGCTACCCCACTCGATTTATTCCTGCAATAGCGGTAACCAGCCCAAACTATGAGCGCTGGTGCTTTTAAGGGGGTACTATTTTTTTCAAGAAACTGCACCAGGGGTTTAGCACCTGTAAGAGATACACCTGCTGCCACTGCTTCTCGCTCCCATTCTGTCTGTCTAAGCATAAAGAGATGTAAGTGTAAAATGCATTTGCATCTTCGTTGTGCAGTATGGAATTTACATGTAACTTTACATGAGCTCCTATGTGTCTGAATTGTTTTAAATGATGCCTGTGTGGAAGGGTAAATAGGGGTAACTGTGCATGGACATGACATAAATCAATGTTATTGGGTATCTTATTCTGTGTCACCCTGAGGATTTTTCAAGACCAAGACGAAATGCGTCAGGTCCGCAACTTTGAATACGCTACATTATCTGTATTGTCCTTGGAGAACTCTTTTCTTTTGTCCACCATCTTGCAACATCTATAACGTTGTCTTCTCTCTAAGGTAAAAGGGAGTGTCTTCAAACCAAGGGGGGGTGGGGTTGTACCCCTAAGGATTTCAAACAAAAACACTTTTTACAATAATTGTTTAATGCAGGTATAACTATTATTTTATATAAAATTTTCATTTTAAATACTACACTTTATATACTCTTCTTCTCTTTTGTTTGCTCGCTGTTATGTAAAGGTTATCTTTCAGCCAAACAGGTATAATATTGTGACATCCACACTACTCAAGGATACCTGGTAATGACAGCTAAAGTGCCAGATATGACCTCCTTTATCTTTTTTTGGTATGCAGATAGTGATAACCTATTTTAGATATTAAAGTACTTATTTTGAATTCTACACTATATATGCTCTTATTCTACTCTATTTGCTGACTGTGATCTAAGGGATATCTACCAAGCAAGAGGCTACATCTTAGTGACATCAACGGTACCCATTACAACATCAATACGCACATATTGACACCCTGCTTTATGAATTATAATCCTTGCATTGATATATTGCACTATTATTGGCATCTGTTTTCTATGTTTTTAATTTTCAGACTTCACACCTATTAACAAATTGATGGCTGCTATATGACCAACAAATTAGGTATATATTGTTTTTTTAAAGATCTGTGCAAAGATATTTTCATTGCACTCTTTTAATTATATATAATTTAATTATTAACCTTTATGCACATTTATAATCGCTCCTATTAGAACCTACCTAAAAGAGCTTACCATTTATGTTCCCTACCGCACAAACACACACACAGGTTCATTTCTTCAAAGCCCAGTGGTGCTTTATATAAATAGTCTGTCTAATTATTTTTGTAAGCAATTGTTATTGAGAATGTGTCACGGTATGTTCTACAAAATGTAATTCTCTTACGTCTGCTTCACAGCCTTAGGCACAATAACCACCAGCAGAGAATTATAAGTTCCATTTCTCATATGACTCCACCTTCTTAGTACTTCTGTCAGCTCTCTTTCCAAAAGCCTTGTGTAATATTGGTGTCTGATCTGGTGTAGTTAATAAGAATTGTTCTTATGTTATACAATGGAAATACAGACCTTTCAATATAGAGACATTTAAAACAATTCACACAAATATGTAGAATTCCAATATATTTTCATATAGAAATTAACACACACATGTCACATCTTCCATTAACTCAGGAGGATTCATTAAAGAATTTTGAGTTATTAAAGCGGGGCTTAAACAAATACACGTTGATGATAAATGGCGATATATTATAGGATTTTGTGTGCGTATTTAACTGATTTTTGATGCTAAGGTTATATCTGCTGTTTTATATGAAACCTAATAGCAAATTTGTTTTTCGCAAAAAAAAAAACCAAGTGTTTACAAAGTTTTATTGTGCTTCCGACCTGGTTTTACGTGTGTGGGTGCAACTACTTCGGCCGTAAACCTGACGCCTATGTTGCAGATGCAGAGATGGACGTATTTTGAGACTCAGCATATTGGTTCAAATACATTATTTCTGTGTGCGCATTTTTTGGTCCATAAATTATGCCCACGTTGCGTTCAACTCTGCATCAGGTCCAAAGAGTTTCAATGAAGACAAAGTCTGAAGTTAACCAAGGTAGATCTCAATTAGAAGGCGAATCTTGAGATTCAGGAAGAGGAAACACAGACAAAAGCAACTTCAGTGCTTGAAGAAGCCTTTGGATGATCACCCGTGACAGTACCACACGGAGTGCAGAAGGATAACCAATGCAAAAACAGCAATAAGACCAACGGGGACACATGTGGATCCAGCTTGCCTTTAAAAATATTTTGCCAAAGATGTAACAATGTGGGAATGCCAGTGCTTACACGCCATCATGTATAGGTCCATCCAGGACAATTGAAATTGCCTTACTTTGACTTCTAATGCTACTATATATATCATCATCATCATCATCATCAACATTTGTTTATATAGCGCCAGCAAAATCTGTAGCGCTTTACAATTGGGTATCCCTCCCTGGGCCTGTGTTCTCCTAGCTGGTGGTGATAGGTATTCTGGGGAGGAACAATGACATCTCTAAATGAAGGGCAAGGTTCACCATACAGAGATCAATGCCCACTCCGAGAGCAAAGCTCTCTCTCCTCTGAGGTGCAGCAGGAGAGGTTAAGCCCATCTTGGACCTCTTCTTGTCGGTAGCCAAAGACATGATCTCCTTGGCAGTTTAAATGTTCTGAGCGCTGGTTTTTATATGTTATTGTATTATGTCCCCGAGAAAGCTAACAATTGCTCTGGACCTCAAATAACCATATGTACAGTAGCATTGTATAATCACACCAATGTATTGCATGTATTAAGTACCCATGGTGACTTGTTGTGACTGAGGGCTGAGGAATTGCATCATTTTGGTCCCGCCCCTAAACGGTTGTCGCAATTTTGCCCAATTACAGCAGGGGGCGGGGTAATATGACACAATATTTGTGACATTAAGCCCTGCCCCTTATCTATTGCGGGGGCGAGAACCACAAGGTTGCCCTGCTCTCCCGGGAGGTCTGCCAGGCATTCCGGGAGAGTAGGCAACTATGTATTAAAGAAAAGCAGCTAATGAATCTCTAGAGACTGAAGTGTGTTTTACATTTCTGTCTCCATTACTGAAGTCATGTTGTCTTACCTGACAGTCTTTGATTAAATCTTGGTCTCCATGAAAATGGCCACCTCCATAGGCATAAATACATGGACATAGGACACAATTTCTGAACTGTGTCATCATGCCACAGATGGTGAAGCCAACCACGTCTTGTACTGGCTCAGCATCAGGGAGAATGCCAGACTCTTCAGGGAGTGAGGGAGATCACCTCTATTTCAGGGAGTCTCCCTGACATTCAGGGAGAGTTGACAAGTATGCTTTTACAGTATGATTGACATTGAAACCCTGATTCATGTTCGGACCTGGGTCCGTTTGCGTAACTTATCTTGTGTGAAAGAGCTCTGCACGTGCCCAGTAACAGACATTATCCCAATGAACACAATTGCATGCAGCTCATGTCTGAACAAAAATGACATTTACAACAATCTACAACTTGAGAGGTGAAAGCGTGGACTGAAGAGGTCGACTGATGCAGGCCATGTACAGTAAGGGCGTTCCGATGCTGGTGCAGCCAATTCAAGTCTTGTTTTGTTGTGAGTATGCTCGTATTCAGCCGTATCATTTGCACCTACTACAGGGCGGGTGTACAGACCAATTCATAGTGATGACTGACACGGCTTAATCTTTGTTATAAATATGACACTAATGCGTGCTACTAGCTATCACCAAACAACTTTATGCAACTAAGATATACTATTAAAACGCATTCTATGCACAGTATGCATTGAAATCATCTTTATGTATGTAACTATTGTAAAATAAAAGTAAAAAAAAAAATCTTTGAAAAAAAATATTTAATATACTTTTAGCAGTTGTTACTTTATTTTATGAACAAACAAAAGTTTTATGCACTCTGATGTGAACTTTTATTGTACTTACACATATACTGCAGTCTGTTCTGTGTGGCTACGTACGGCAAGTACTGATTAGTCAAAGCGCATGTTGAGATACGCTGGGACATAAATACGGATAGAACTACGCTCAAGTTCCATGCACTTTTTAAACATGCAACTTATGACTCAAGTCCTATATGTTTTGTAAAGGAGAATTGTGCCATAATGCACAATGGAATCATTAAGGGGGGACTCTTAAGGCCAAATTGTGCTGGAGAAATATGCAAAATTCTCCTTGTCTCTAGTTAAAGCACTGATTCCAACTACTTGGTCAGCAGTTTTAAATATTTACTCAACATATACCTTGTTACAATAATCCAGTCAGCCTCTTGGGATCATTAGTAAAGATCATATTTTAATAATCCAATCAGAAGCTTGACATCTTTACTCACTAGAGATCTGAATCCATTGATCAAGACAGAAATTTGGCCTCGCTAGTTAAAGCACTAGTTCTAATGATCATGGGCAGCACGATGGCTTAGTGGTCAGCAGTTCTGCCTCTCAGCACTGAGGTCATGAGTTCGATTCCTGACCATGGCCTTATCTGTGTGGAGTTTGTATGGTCTCCCCGTGTTTGCGTGGGTTTCCTCTGGCAGCTCCAGTTTCCTCCTAAACTCCAAAAACATACTAGTAGGTTAATTGGCTGCTATCAAATTGTCATTAGTCTCTATTGGTCTGTGTGTGTGTCTGTGTATGTTAGGGAATTTAGACTGTAAGCTCCAATGGGGCAGGGACTGATGTGAGTGAGTTCTCTGTACAGCACTGCAGAATTAGTGGCGCTATATAAATAGCTGCTGCTGATGATAATGATCCAGTCAGCAGCTTAAAGTCTTCAGTAAACAGTTTGGAGTTTTTAGGCATCATAGATCTTCTTTAAAGGAACTAGTCAGCAGCTTGGTATAATTAAGTACAAAGTCTATTGTCATTTGCAGAACTTTTGAAGGAGTGATTCAATTATTAATTCTCCAGCAATGTAAAATGCAGCAGATGTGTGCTGTATTATTAACTATATCTTATTTAATATGAGCTAACACAATGGCCTTAATACAATAGTTTTATGAATGCAGATTTACCAGTACAGCCTAATAATGCAAAGTCAGACTTTTCTAAAACTAATTAATAGTTTCATTTTGTTTTGATGTCCCTAAGAAGAGTGTGATACCATGCAAATGTTATTAATATATTAGTAGTTGTATCTGCTGCAGAGTGTACTGTTACAATTGGTAAGTAACTTATATATGCAACATATACTCTAAAAGGCAATATAGCTGCTGCTACTGTACTGTAGTACTGTAATTATACTTGAAGTTAAGTTATAACAGAGTTCCAAAATTTTTATAGTACTTTACTGTGCCCATCTTTCATTAAATGTGGTGACTTATAATATACTTAGAATCCACCTTAGTTGATATGTCATATCCCCTAATATAAAGCCTGGCACAGGCAGGGAAATAAAATGACTAGGGTGCAGATTATGTTACTTCATTACCACCCACCATTTGTCAACCCCTCCTTGAACACTGTCCACCAGACAATGCAGTCTATATCCTACACTTACAACCAGGCAATGGGCTCTGTATTGTACGCTGTCCAACAGACAATACAGTCTATATCCTACACTTACAACCAGGCAATGGGCTCTGTATTGTACGCTGTCCACCAGACAATGCAGTCTATATCCTACACTTACAACCAGGCAATGGGCTCTTTATTGTACGCTGTCCACCAGACAATGCAGTCTATATCCTACACTTACAACCAGGCAATGGGCTCTTTATTGTGCACTGTCCACCAGACAATGCAGTCTATATCCTACACTTACAACCAGGCAATGGGCTCTGTATTGTGCACTGTCCACCAGACAATGCAGTCTATATCCTACACTTACAACCAGGCAATGGGCTCTGTATTGTGCACTGTCCACCAGACAATGCAGTCTATATCCTACACTTACAACCAGGCAATGGGCTCTGTATTGTGCACTGTCCACCAGACAATGCAGTCTATATCCTACACTTACAAACAGGGAATGGGCTCTGTATTGTACACTGTCCACCAGACAATGCAGTCTATATCCTACACATACAGCCAGGCAATGGGCTCTGTATTGTACACTGACTACCAGACTATGCAGTCTATATCCTACACTTACAGGCAATGGGCTTTGTATTGTACACTGGCCACCAGGTAATGAGCTTGGCATTGTTCTATAGCCAGTGTGCAACAGGATCTGCATTTTAGCATAGTTACCAGGCAATGATGTCTGTATTGTATACTTGCCATCAGTCAAAGGGCTCTGTATTGTACTCTGGCCACCAGACAATGCA
The DNA here is from genome assembly GCF_038048845.1 of Mixophyes fleayi. Lineage (NCBI taxonomy): Eukaryota > Metazoa > Chordata > Amphibia > Anura > Limnodynastidae > Mixophyes > Mixophyes fleayi. The sequence continues at coordinate 20,930,847 of NC_134408.1, forward strand.
GTCTATATCCTACACTTATAACCAAGCAATGGGCTCTGTATTGTACACTGGCCACCGGGTAATGAGCTTGGCATTGTTCAATAGCCAATATGCAACAGGATCTGCATTTTAGCATAGTTACCAGGCAATGATGTCTGTATTGTATACTTGCCACCAGGCAAAGGGCTCTGTATTATACACTGACCACCAGACAATATAGTCTATATTCTACACTTACAACCAGGCAATGGGCTCTGTATTGTACACTGGCCACCGGGTAATGAGCTTGGCATTGTTCAATAGCCAATATGCAACAGGATCTGCATTTTAGCATAGTTACCACGCAATGATGTCTGTAATGTATACTTGCCACCCACCAGGCTATAAGTTCTGTATAGTAATCCATTCATAAGTCAAAATGTTCTGCAATGCATACTAGCCATCATGTGATGGGCTTTGTATTATACACTAGCCACCAGGCAATAGGCTCTATACTGTATACTTGCCAATAGACAAAGCAATATTTAATACCCATTAGATATATGACTCTACACTTGATCCCGGTGTATGAGATAGGGCACTGTACTTGTGCAATGTTGGGGGTAATTTCTATTATAATGCACGGTCACAGCTGGGTTTAGTGTGCATGAGCATATTAGGAATAGAACACTCAAAATAACCCATTGTGCCAACTTAATTTAGGTGTCAAAATAACTTTTACAACAACAATAATAGTTGCCTTATTACCTTTCTAGTTTTTTTCTGGAACCTATTTTCTATTGTTATGTAAATTTATTGTGGCATATTGATTATCTGCCATCAGACTATCTGGTAAACACAGATTGTGGTGACAACTGTGTTATATTACTTGTATTGTATTTCCTCCTAAACCATTTAATTCAGTGAATACAAAGGGTAGAGATGCTGAGTTTACCTAGGTGTGGCAAGTAGAAGCAGGTTTGATAAAAATATTTAACCTTTAAAAATAACTTTTTACCCTGCAGGCAAATATATAGGTTTTACATTCTTCAAGTCAATGACAGCTGCCATTGTTACTGAGAATTTCAAAATACACTAAGTTATATAGGGAGTGTTTGTCCAATGCAAAGGTGTTCAAGCGTGCTATAAATTACACCGCAAATTAAACTTCATTCCTGTAAAGTGTGTCAGGGCTTTATCTACAGAGAGAAACATAGCAGGAGGTTTAAATTAAAAAAAGCAAAGTTACGTTTTTTAAATGTATGTTTCTTTTTAGAAGATCTTCGATACTCTGGGGGTTACGCATTGATATATGTACATCTGTTCACGAAATCAATAAACAATTCTCTTTGATCAATTTTTCTAGTGCAAGATAGACAAACGTCTGGTTGCTATTGGTTAAGGCACCAAAAAAAAATCTGTCAGAATTTCTCGAAGTTTTAATTGTTTATAAAAATAAATAAATGTGAAAGTTGAATAAGTTTCACCACAGTGAACCAGTCTGCACATGGTCGAGCCTTCTTGGTGAATTGCAAATTTCAAACTGCATTTGCAATTTGCATTTAAAAAAAACAAAATTCAATTTTTTTAAATTATTTGAGTGGTGTTTTAAAATAAAAATATTTAAAAACAGTATATTTTTCCAGAAACTTGAACACAAATCTCAAACATGAAGCTAAAACGCGAACAGCGAACCCTGAATGCAAATACGCTGCTGCCAGCAAAACTGCTACAGCCTCCAAACTCTCTTCCTCTGTTTTTCACTTGGACTTCCACAATGGACTTCCTCTCTGTGCCATTGTAATGGGCAATTCCTTGATCTTGTCATCTCCCATTTTTGTGCCATCTTCAATTTTTCCAGCTCTCCTTTCCCTCTGTCTAACCATCATCTCCTCTACTATAGCCTCTCCCTGCCTCCTTAACCTACCACCTCTCCTATTTTGTCAGCGGCATCAGCCAATTTGTTTTTGGTGTGTGGGAGGAAACCAGAGCACCCAGAGGAAACCCACGCAAACACAGAGAGAACATACAAACTCCACACAGATAGGGCCATGGTTGGCAATTTAATTTGTGACCAGTTTCCACTTTCAAACTCTAGATTTCATTGTCTCAGCCTATGTTTTTTGTCAAAATGTCAAAACTCCTTGTAAATTCCCCTGCAAAAAAAAATGTCAGTAAAATACTGCGGTACATGCTTATAAAGCAGTGTATAGAGTGGTATGCCGTACCACCACATACATTATATATATACATTGTATATATATATATATATATATATATATATATATATATATATATATATTAGAGATGCTCAGGCTCGGTTTCCAGAGAACCGAATATACCCGAACTTAGCACATTCGAGTACCGAGCCGAGCTGGCTCGGTACCTTCGTGCTTTTTCGAATTTGAAAATGAGGGAAAACGTCATTGTTACGTCGTCGTATCTCGGATCTTGCGATTTTTGGATTCCTTTTTAAAATCCAACATAACAGGGGGAGGACCCAAGGACAATTCCATCTTGCACCATTTTTCTTTTCTGCCACTGCTGTGTGCCAATGTGTCCTAGATGTGCTAGGAACTACCGTGTGTTTGTGTCATTGCTCTGTCGCTTACCATCCAGCCAGGTCGCTGCAGTATTTATCCGAAAGTGTATGAAAATAATAATGTGACCTGTGAGGTGGTCAAAATTGACAGCAAATTACTTGAAATTAGTGTTATCGAGGTTAAGAATAATGTAGGAACAAGAAAAGAGCAAAATTTTGTGATTTTAGCATATTTTAGGATTTTTTCTAAAAAATCCAAAACCAAAACCTAAGCACACGAGGGCGGTTTTGCCAAAACCAAAACCAAAACACGAAGCTAATCCAGATCCAAAACCAAAACCAAAACTACTTCACGGGGGTCAGTGACCATCTCTAATCTAATATATAAATGTCTAGTGGCGTGTGTTAGTCTGTCTGTGTGTGTGGAAAAAATAAAACCAAGCTGCAGCGCCACCTGCTGGGTGGAGTTATACACTGACCTACTAAATTCTTAGTGTGTGTGGAAAAAAAAATTCAGAAAGTGCTGAAATTTGGTATACTAAGATGTTTTTAATTTGTTAATTTAATTTGTTAATTGTTAAAAGTGTTTATAAAGATTTTAAAAAAATATATATATATTTCTTGAAGGAGAAGTGACAGTGGGGAGTGGTTGGTGGTTGCCGGGGGTGACAGTGGGGAGTGGTTGGTGGTTGCCGGGGGTGACAGTGGGGAGTGGTTGGTGGTTGAGGCCTGGGCTATGGCCCAAATGCATGACAAGAACCTTTTTAACACCTTAAGTAGCTTGATTTGACTAGAATGCATGAGTATCATGCACGGGTTAACTTGTATATATATATATATATATATATATGTACAGTGGTGGTACTTGCATTCCCATTACATTTTCCATACCGCCACTTCTAAATTTACACTTTGACCGCTGTATATGTTTCTAATATGACGTTAAACATGAATCCAAAATTAAATCCAAAATTTCAAAGTATCAATAAATATGGCAAAGTAATTGCACCTACACCAGGCATTCACCACCAGTCTCCACATAACCCCAGCACCAAATAGCAGCAGTAATATAACGACCTTAGAGCAATCAAATACATCTAAGACAGTCAGCGCCATGGTCACATAAATTAAAGCTGTGAGGTGACATATGATTTTAGAGTTGCGATCTAAACGAGTATACTCCCAGCATTACTGGATACACAGCTTGGAGCGCTTAATATAATAATTATTACACCTGTGTTGTCAACGGTGTAATGATATTTAGTTATGTAGTTATTTAGCGCTCCAACCTGTATATGCCACCCATTATAGGGTTTCAAATAACAACTGTGAAATCAGCTCTCAGACAGTTCAAGTGAAAAGGCAATTGCTCTGGAGTGTTTTTTTAGAAGTGCTTTGATTGTTGCAATCATATGTACCCAACCCAAATATTATTACTGTAGCTACTTACTTTGAACACCTGTGTATAAAATAGTTCCAGGGTTCCAGAACTTGAACAAGAAGTTGTGTGTAAGAACAATGGAAAACTTTTATGAGATCTCAGTCACCTCCAGGATACGTGCATGTCACATGAGCCAAATTATTTAATGACAGGTGAACTGTCACTTCATGTGTACAATACTCCTGGAGACCTGGTCAGTCAGACTGTTGCCAGGAATCTGTGTAAACGGTGGTGGCAGATGTTGTAACACTGTGCAGTACAGATTTAAGTTTACTATCCAAACCTAGAGTAGCTACATTAATGTGTAAATGCCTAATGCCCGGTTTTGCTTGTAATAACAGTGTTCATTTTCAATCAATTTCTTTGCTCAGTTTTCAGATGACTAAACAGTCATCCAACATTAGCATTAGAAAAAACAATAAGTAACCACCACATTTCTCGAGCTGGAAAAAGCAGCTTTTTGTGCAGAATTCTGCATGTAAAAATATATGTTTCTTGTACTGTAGCACAGTCAATGTCTCCAAACCAGGTGCACAAGACTTTGCATCAATGTTACAAGCAATGCCTGTCCAATCATTCCTATCCAGCTGTCTGATCAAATCTAATGGTGACTGAGATCATAATGACTGTGCATTGGCGGTTTCAATGATTTGTAAGTGACTATGGGGTCTATTTAATAATTAACCTTTTTTTGCCTGATTAATTATCATCTAAAATCACAACGATGACAGATGACTTTTGGGCTCCATTTATTAAATAATCATCCTGGGAGAGCACGTCCGATAGGAAACTGTCCCAGCGATAACTTTACCCACTGCTCTACTTTGGGTTCTAACTAGGGATGTTCACTGACCCCTGTGTTTTGGTTTTGGTTTTGGCTTTGGATCCATTTTTTTAACTTCGTGTTTTGGTTTTGGTTTTGGCAAAAACGCCTTCACGTGTTTTGGTTTTGGATCTATATATTTTAAATTTTTTTGTTTAAAAAAAGAATTGCTAAATTAAAATCACCTAATTTGGCTTTTTATTTTGTTCCTACATTATTTTTAACCTTGATAACCTCAATAACATTAGTTTTTCAGTAATTTCCAGTCAATTTTTGTCAAGTGACAAGAACACTGCTACCACTCCTGTTTCTGTATGAGCAATGTCACTGGAGACTGGAGAGTGACAAGAACACTGCTACCCCTCCTGCTTCTGTATGAGCAATGTCACTGGAGACTGGAGAGTGACAAGAACACTGCTACCCCTCCTGCTTCTGTATGAGCAATGTCACTGGAGACTGGAGAGTGACAAGAACACTGCTACCCCTCCTGCTTCTGTATGAGCAATGGCACTGAGCAATGGCACTGTAGACTGGAGAGTGTCAAGAACACTGCTACCCCTCCTGTTTCTGTATGAGCAATGGCACTGAGCAATGGCACTGGAGAGTGACAAAAGCACTGCTATCCCTCCTTTTTCTGTATGAGCAATGGCACTGAGCAATGGCACTGGAGAATGGAGAGTGACAAGAACACTGCTACCCCTGTTTCTGTGTGAGCAGTGGTCTCCTGGGGAGGGAAGTACTTATGGAATCCAAAATCATCGAGATCCGACAACACAACAATGACATTTTGCCTTGATTCAGATCCGAGGAAGCAGGAAAGTACCGAGCCGGTTCGGTACTCGGATTGGCAATGTTGGGGGGGGTTCGGTTTTCTGAAAACCAAGCCTGAGCATCTCTAGTTCTAACCCTGTGCCTGTGTGACCTTAATGCCAAAGGCATTTTGAGATCTTTACCGGAGGGAGAGCAGGAAGGCTGCGGAGAGGGATCCCTTTACTGCAATGTTCTCCCCATAGGATTAAACGGCTAACACCATCTTCAGATGGCGTTAACCAAGGGGCTTAAGCTCTTAAAAGCTGGGCTTTTTGGAGCTGGTTAAATTGCCCCAATAGCCAAGCGTAGGAGACATCTGTGATATATCCTGCGTTATGCTTTTGTTACATAGCTATGTAACTTAAAAAATCCTACACCATGTGGAAAAAGCTTTAAGAATAGTGTGGCAGTATTTATTCACCTCCATATATTAAACTCATCTAATACTCCCTAATATGCTCTAACAGCACCTATCCTTTATATCTAGACAGGATTTACTAAATAATGCAGCAGAGCATTGCAATTCATATAATCTCAAAATATATTATATATATATATATATATATATATATATATATATATATTTGTATATATACACACACACACATATATATATATATATATATATATATATATAATTCATATAGAACAATATATAATTCATATAGAACAAATGATACCTATTTCTATCAACAGTTTTCCCCATATATACACTCAATTGAACATAGTTTATAATAGTTCAATTCAAAACACAGGTAGTTAATTAGTTAATTTAGTTAAGGCCAAGGATTATCTGACAAGTTTAGGTATATACGTAGACTGTGAAGGATCACAGGCCCCCAGTACGCACCAGCAAGAGAGCTAAACTAATTATTGACCATTTACATGTTTAAAGGGCTGTGGTATAGTGATGTGACCTGTGTAAAATACTGTGAAATTATTGCATAATGTGTAAAAACTGCTAAGGAACGTACTGCTGCCGGCTGTTGAACATCAAACCAGCTAGAGTACTTAGAGTGCCAGATGTACCTTATCTATAGGCAGTAAGTGAAAGGTAAAGGTAGTAGTGCACGGGAATTTATAGGAGATTTTATTATTGTATGTCATTATTTTATAACAAAGTTGTTTTTTTTTGCTATAAAATACAGAAAAGTAGTTGCTGCCCAATCCTCATGTAATAAATGTGCCGGGGTGGCTTCTACACCAATCTTGCTAAAGTGTTTTCGTGTTTGTAGTCATAGTTATAGTGGTAGGCAAGGGGTCCCCCAAGTCTCCCCTTGGTGTTCTCGGGTACTCCCCAGAAGAGAAGCCACGTTTCAAGAGCTTGCTGGAGGCACTGCACTGATTAAGAGAGAGGTGAGAGCAAATCTTATACCCACCCCATTTACATACACAAGTTCCCAAAGGAACCTGGAAAAAAAGGGGTGTTACACAAGTATGGTGATGGTGTATCAACGGTTTCTAAGAAGTCTTTTATTATTGCTACTCAGAAACATCCAATAATTTTCCACTTCATCCACTAATTGCAGTTATTTCTCCTATTCTTACGTTTCTCATTCTCTGTTCACGTTGATTTTAATTTTTTTCCGTATGTATCACTCTGAAGTTTGCCGACATTACCAGTTAGTCCACATCCACAGTTGCTCAGCCTCACTTGGCTCTTTTTGTCTTCAGTTAACTCTCTCTTGACCCACTGGTGGGTCAGCTGACCTTAGCATTATTTATGCAATTGTGTAGAAATAAAATCTAAAAAAAAATATGCTAATTCTTTTTTATGTAAACGATTATACAGTTGCTCTTTTATTTTATGTTTAAATTTTTTTTTATGTGTATCTGATGTGAGCTTTTATTGTACTTACACATGTGAGTATACTGCAGTCTGTCCTGTCTGCCTACGTACAACAAGTGCTGTTTAGTCAGAGCATTCCTACATCATACTTGCCAACTCTCCCGGAATGTCCGGAAGACTCCCGCATTTTGCGAGAGTCTCCCGGACTCCCGGGCGACTGTGGCAATCTCCCGAATTCTGCCCACTTCACTAGGAAGTGCCCCACTTCCTAGTGAAGTGGGCAGAATTAGATCCCAAACGCCGCGATTCCTGGTGACGATTTCGGCCGTCCCGCCCCCCTCACTCCCCCCTCCACTGGCTGGCTCCCAGAAGGGAGCTGAAGAAAGTGGGCAAGTATGTCCTACATCCAGATTCAAATCAAAATGTATCTTGACATCCGCTTGGGTTTGAATACAGCCGGAACTGCAAAAAATACACGATTAATAGGGTATGACAACATAACAATGTTATCAGGGTCTGTTATGTAGTATGGTTAGGATCTTCAAACACAAAATCAGTCAAATGCAGTCATAATGCTTCCCACGGTTCTAGCACTCTGTTTACACATTCCTTAAGTGAAAGTGACAGAGTCTGACCCCTCTTTTTTATTTTATGGACAGGTGCAAAAATGTGAAATTCACAGTGCATGATGCTTAAAGCAGCAGCTGAAATGACTATTTATAAACTTAGGTAAACTCGACGACTTGGGAAGTTTATAGACACGGGAAGCCGCGAGATGACTCATGGGACATGCACATTTGATAATAATCACCCAAGAGAATTTAGATGCAATACATGATGCTGCAGTTTCACATGAACCCATCAAGGAGATTGTCGTGTCACTGCAGAAGCGTGACTCACACGTTATGAAGAGATCGTTCTTCGCTGCTAAGGCCAGCAATTGGAGCAAGCAATTTCAGCAAGATCTAACACATTGCTTTCAAATTCAAGATTACCTTTACAGAAGAGAACAGAAAATGCATGATGTTTTACATCAGAAACATCAGTAATCTCATCTATCACAACTTAATATACCTGATCTTTCAGAGTGTCGTACCTTCTGCTTTTTAATGCTTTACCTTTTCTATGACTATAAAACTATCAATTTCAGTATGTCTAATTGAGCATACTTGCAACTGGACAAAGTTTCCATGTTTTTTACCATTTATATTTATGAAGTCCTTTTTACAAGCTTTGCTGGGTGACCCGTTATTCATCTTTTTGACCGACCACTCTTTCAGTTCTTTGACCTTAAACCATGAGTCAAAGAACTGTTGAAAAGTTTGAAGTCATCTTGTTGATATAGGACCAATCAGTATTTTTTGTTACAGAGAGAATACCTAATGCTAAATGCCTTAGTTTTGGGTTCTGGTAACAATTTTGACTAAGTAGCCTGTGAAAATTGCTGCCCCTTGATCACAATGGCAAGACTGTCATTGAGACACAGATGCTGGTATTTGCTGGTATTAACGGTACCCAACAGTGAGGTGCGGAGTCTAACATGCCTGCGGTCTTCTCCAGAGAACCCCGCGAGGTTTGGATTTCGTCGCAGTAGAGGATTACCAACGAAACAACAGATGATACGGAAGGTCATGCAATCAGGGTCAAGCCATGCCGTTAGCATCAGTACAGGGGGAGTACAAAAGTGAGGTCAGGCAAGCCGGGTCAAAACACAGAAGTCCAAACACACTAGAAGGGACAGGCAGAACCAAGGTCACTGGGAAGCCGAGATCAAACACTAATATCAGGAACACCAAGGGAATAAGCAGTAGCGAGGTCACAGGATGGCCAAGTCCAGTAACAGAAGTCTGTACAGGTATACACTAGGAAACACTGGAGTAAGGGAACCCAATACTCTGGTATCCTAGAGGTGCCCGAGCCGAGTATTTATATACAAAGAAAGTCACGTGATTACAGACGGTCAGGAATAGCGTCCCTTTACCTGGCAACGGGACGTGCATGCTCAGAGGGCAGAATTGGGTGGCCGGGAGAAGTGTGTCTGGTTGATTGGCAACCAGACGCGGCAGCGTCAGAGGAGGCGGGCGCCTCTCCCTGTGCCAAAGCAAAAACACAGGGACGGTGCCTGACACCAAGACAGTCTGTGCCTCTGTCAGTCTGTCTGTCTGTAACCCATATATTGAATGTCTCTATAAATAGTTGAAAATTGTGAAATAGACAAACCCTATTTAAGTGTTATGGAACGCAACATCCAGATCATGCACCCTATTCATTACACTGTCTAATGGTGATTATGGGTGAACAGGAGCCATAGACATATTGTCAATGATAATATGTCTATGTACCTCCACAATCAACAGTATGCAGTGCAGAGTGTATGTTTCTGGGTTTGTCAACAGGCTTCCTGACCTATATTTGACTGACAATTTACATTTTGTAAGACTACGAACCACCTGGTAACATACCTGATTCTTATCTTTATTCTCACACATTCATTTTAAAGGGGTGTGGTTGGTAACCAGCTTAAATGATCTCCTCAAGAGTTAATACCTGTCATGAATCCGCTAGAATGAATGGGATCCTTTCGGTATCAGCTAGGATTGGCAGTACTCCACCCAGAGGCGCGGAGTCTAACAAGGCGGAAGGTATTCACCATGGATTTTCGCAAGGGAATTTGGGCTTTGCAGCTTCCACCCTGCAGGTTGCTGCCCTCTAAGGAAGTTCACAGTGAGAAGTGATAGAGTACCGGGCACTAGAGGTGAAGGTAGCCACCTGATAGCCACTAAGGAGTGGATATGGTGAGCGATGATCAGAGGCAGTACACTAGAAGAGATATCAAGTGGAGATCTCCAACAGTTACCACTAAGGAGTGGATATAGTGAGCGATGCTCTGCGATAGTTCATAGAGAGATAGGAAGTGATGATCTGCGGCAGTTACCACTAAAGTGTGGATCAGGTAAGCGATGATCTGTGACAGTTACCACTAACGAGTGGAGCAGGTAAGCGATGATCTGCGGCAGTACACTTGGAGATATAGAGAGCAATGATCTGCGGCAGTTACCACTAAAGAGTGGAGCAGGTAAGCGATGATCTACGGCAGTACACTTGCAGATCTAGAGAGCAATGATCTGCGGCAGTTACCACTAACGAGTGGAGCAGGTAAGCGATGATCTGCGGCAGTATACTTGCAGATAGAGAGAACAATGATCTGCGGCAGTTACCACTTACGAGTGGAGCAGGCAAGCGATGATCTGCGGTAGAACACTTGGAGAGATAAACGGAGACACAGGAGCCGGACGAGAAGAACCAGCACTGAGAGGTGAGAGGAGGAGCCTTATAAAGGAGTGCCAATGAGAGGCAGCTAATGGAAGAGTGGGGTATGTAAGAAAGGTGAGACGGTCTCTTGCGCATTCTCAGAACCGCCGCTGACATGACAGTTGGAGGAGAGCGCGGACAATCTGGAGACGGGTAGGCGCACCGGTTACTGGGCAGCAGCCGCGGGAGACCGGCGTGTGACAATACCTAAGTGTGTCCAATGCTTATTTAATTGTCAACGGTTCTGTTTTAATACTGCCATAGTTTATTTCATGTTGGCTATGTTTCGTACTCAGATAAATCACTGGGGTGTTCTTTCCCATCTTTATTCTGGGTCAGAACAGCACCTACCCCAACATGTGAGGCATCTGTATGTACCACAGATTCTTCTTTGAAGTCTGGTGTTACCAAGACTGGCTGAGTGCATGCCACCAATTTTAATGCCTGTAAACCTTTTTTCTCCATTTTTCTTTTTAGTAAGATTAGTTAACAGAACTGCTATGGTGGCAATGTAAGGAATATCTGTATATATCTGTAATATCTGGTGATTCATAAAAAGTCTCTCACTTGTTTCTTATTTATAGTCATTGTTTTGGATAGCCTCAATTTTATCATGTTGCAGCTTAATCAAACCTCTCCCTATGGTGTACCCAAGGTATTTCACTTCTTCCATTCCTAAGCAAAACTTTTTTTGTGTTAGCCATCAAACCTGCCTCGCGGCTGGAGTCTAATACTTCTTGTACTATTAGTAAGTGAGATTGGCAATCATAACTGTGGATGACTACATCATCATCATCATCATCATCACCATTTATTTATATAGCGCCACTAATTCCGCAACGCTGTACAGAGAACCCACTTACATCAGTCCCTGCTTACAGTCTAAATTCCCTAACACACACACACAGACTATGGTCAATTTGTTATCAGCCAATTAACATACCAGTATGTTTTTGGAGTGTCGGAGAAACCGGAGCACCCGGAGGAAACCCACGCAAACACGGGGAGAACATACAAACTCCTCACAGATAAGGCCATGGTCGGGAATTGAACTCATGACCCAAGTGCTGTAAGGCAGAAGTGCTAACCACTTAACAACTACATCACGAAGATAGGCAGCAGCACACTGTTTGTGAGTTCTTAATATTATATCCATCATCCACTGAAATGTAGCTGGGGCCCCATGTACCCCAAAAGGTAGCACCTTGTATTGAAACAGTCCTTCTGGAGAGGAGCAGGTTGTTTTTTTCTTTTGCCCTGTCAGATAATGGCACTTACCAGGACCCTTTAGTTAAATCTTATGTGGTAAGATTTTGAGCTGTTCCCAGCCTTTCAATTAGCTTATCCCCAAGGGGCATAGGGTAGGAATCAATATTGGAAATTGTGAAGTCATTACAGAATCGCAAGCTCCTGTCTGGTTTTAGAAATATGATGATATCCCTTGACCATTCATTGTGTAATTCCCGAATATGTCTAACTCCAACAATTTTTAATTTTCCTTAGAGACTTCCTCTTGTTTGGCTTACGATTTTCTATATGGCTTTAAATTAACTCCAATCCCTTGTTCAGTGGCTACGTCATGATTAATTATGGTTGTTCGGCCAGGTATTTCTGAAAATACCCCTCTATTTTTTACAAGAAACTCCTTGGCTTTGTGCTCTTGCAGAAATTAAAGGCTTTCTGTTATTTTCATTTTGTGGATTAAAGGAAGTGAGGCTATTAAAGGTAAACAAGTAATTGTCTGACTTGATCTCTGTGGTTTCAAAGCACAAAAACTAATTATTAATATACGAGGGGATCATACACTCAAAACATTAGATTTTACAATAATGATCAGATGAAGGAAAAAGGGAAAATTGAACAGAGCAAAATATCACCAAGACTAGCACAGACATAGGGTCATAAAAGTCATTATTGCCAACATCAGGTTTCAGGTACACAGGGCATACAAGGACAATGGTCATTGCTAAAATGTTGAATTTTGGATAAGAACTAGGGAGTTAAGCACAGACATGGACAATGAGAATTGTTTACTAACCAATGCAATGTTGAACGGAGAATAGTTAGAGGCAAAAACAATGTTTGACAACCCAAGGTATTGTTGAATCTGGACAAAGACTCAGTAAATGAATATTGGTACATCTTAAGTATATCTAATGTCTAAAGTTAGTATTGCATTGGTATAGATAGTTTTTGAGTAGAACCCCCTTTAATGAGAGAGCGACTCTCATTGTCTGTAGACCTCTTAGATGAATGGAAGCCCCGCCATTTGAAAAGGCTATGCATATCCTACAGCACAATGAGTTTCTATGGGAATAAGATGGAACAGTGACATTAATACAACAAGCGATGCGGTTACATCTCATCCTTATGTGTCATGAGGCGCGGCGGTACGCCGCATCCTGGCGTGATCTAGCAGCCGGGCGCGTGCTCTAGTTTCTACGCTCTGTTTTTATTCTTTGGGATTATCCTCCTGGCATAGATGTAGGAGGGTGTAGGGACATCCTCCAACTCCAGGGGGAGCTCTCATATGATTTAAACTGGTTCATTTATATTTTTATACACGCTTCCTGGTTTATGTTATTATCTATGCCAGTTCTAGCTAGTAATTAATTAGCAGCCTCCTGAGGCTGATTGTCAGCCCTGTTCTCCTCTGTCCTGATTGGCTCTTAGTACTATTTAAGGCAGTGAGGTCTGAGCCTCACTGGCGGTTATAGCTTCCAGTTCCCTGTCTGCTAACCTGCTCCTGTGCTGTTTGGTGTATACCTTCTGGATTGAACTTCTGTGTATGACCCCTGCCTGTACCTTGGACCTTGCCTGCTTGCCTGTGAGCCTGATTCGTTTGCCTGTACCTTGGACCCCGCTGTATTGCCTGTGACCCCGACCCTTGGCGTGTTACCTGATTATTCTGCTTGCTAGTGACCTCTGACCTCTGCTTTTGTCTGACCATCCGCTGCCATCTACGCTGCCTCCTGGCCTGCCACTACAGTTTTGTATTACAAAATTACACTACATCTGGAGTTAAGTCCTGGGGGCATCTGAGTACCGGTGAGCGTATAAAGCTCTATGGGAAAGGCGGCTGCTAAAGGTGAAGACCTCTGCCAACTAGTTCTGTGAGTTTGTGAACAGACCGTAACACTATGAAGCAATTACAAGGGACCACATTCCAAGTTCAGGCATATCTCATCCACTTCACCAACATCTCCTTCCTCAGCAGGAGGGGGCATTACTTGGAGCCACAATGCCTGCTCTTTGTTTCATCAGCCATACTTACAAGAGGAAATGGTTCAGGAGATTTAGAGGACACACCCACTGCCACTGTGTCAACAGTATTGTCAAAGGGATCTGGGCTATTCACTTCTGTAAACATATATGTTACCCACAACTTCCGTGAGTGGAGAAAATCTCCCCTATAACAGCACCAAGCATTAAGAAAGGAACTAATTCTACAGTAGCGACAGTTGAACCACAGGTGCAGGTGCCAACCACCTGCACAAAAACAATGACGAAATTAGAGACAATAACCGTGGGATCTCCACTACCCTCATCTGTCTGTATATTCACTTTAGCTGTAACATATTGCTGGGTATCCCCATGTATAAAAGTCTCACTATAAGTTTTCCCCTGGCTTTTTGAGGGGTTCACTACGCCAGCTCCAAACAGGCTGCCAGAGTCTAACAGAGCCTCTACATGTTTGAAATCCTTAGTATTTGCACACATTTGTTTGTCTGGCTTGGCCTGTTGCACTGCAGTACAAAGAAAAACACTCTGCAACTTTAATAAGTAGCATCACACTGCATGGGGTTCATCAGTGACAAGATAATTAGCAACATGTCCTAACACACCTGAAACATTTTATCAGGCATATACCAAGTTCTTTATGAGGCAGGGGCCTTCCTGGCATAGCCAGCCAGCCTCAAAGTCCTGTGCCTGTTTGTAAGTGTATTCCACTGCCCTGCACCCTTTTCCCATGGAACAGTGTTACCAGAAATCACAGAAATCTGGTTAGTTATAAGAGGAAATTCATAATTTCCGATCCAAAATGGAATGCATAGGTGTAGTTGATCAAACATGCTACAATGTTGCAGACAATGTCGGGTAAATGACCTCATATTGCACTGTATGTTACCAAAGATGAGAGATAATAATCCCATCAAAGTCAGTTGAATCGTTATTAGACTTGACAGAAAATGCAGTTGGAAGATAACCACTATTGGCCTTTGTGTGCGGAAATCTTGTGACCATAACAGGCCACAATGAAGCTGGAAGTGATAGAGCGACTTGATCCAAGATATGAATGACAGGTTCTCACCCGATTTGGCCACTCACATTAACTGATGATTTTGTAATTGAACTTTGAAGTCATCGAGCACAACTGTCTCATGTGTGTGTGTGTGGGGGGGGGGGGGGGTATTACTTACAACAAACAAAGTTATGAAACAGTCCATGAATCTTACTGCATTTTTTTCTACTAGGATTCATTTCAATATATTAATTTATTTGCATTGGAACTGAGGGGTAAAATGTGTTCTCGGTAGAGAATGGGACCTTTGTATACTCACCTTTTTGTCCCAGTTATCAACATAAGTAATAGATTGTAATTGTGATTGCACAAAGAAACTGCGCCTGAAAAAAATCCAAGCGCAATGTTATGTACAATTATAGGCACTACATAATAATACATTAAAATAACTGACTGTCACACATCAGGATCTTAGCCACACTTCTCTCCAGAGGATAGTTCTTGGCTCCATTTCCACGTGCTCTGTTCCTGTCAGCATTTCCAAGTGCTCTCTTCCTGTCAGCATTACCAAGTGCTCTGTTCCTGTCAGCATTTCAAAGTGCTCTGTTCCTGTCAGCATTTCCAAGTGTTCTGGTTCTGTCAGCATTTCCAAGCTGATCATTCCCCTACTATATTCTACATTCAGCAAGAACATGAGCAGGAAGATCAACCAGGCTGCTAGGTTCTGTTTTAGTCCTGCTCCAGCTAGGCCCAAGGGTCCCGAATCACATCAAGAAATACAGACAACCGTGACACTGACATTTTATAATCGGGAGAGGTAATTATTTTAGTGGACAAACACTGTGCTAAATAGCTCATGTACTACTTGAAAGAAAAGACATTTTAGGTTGGGTTTTTTTTCTCTGAAAAGAATGATGGTTTCAGAATATTTTATCATTTCTTTGATCTCTAAAAATAACTTCCTTTTTATCCTGCACCCCCATATTAACTTAAAACATCTCTCTTTCATTAATAAAGAGCCTAAAGGCAGCTTGACATTTCTGTGAAATCATTAGTGAACATGTAAGGTGTAGCAAGGGACGCACAGCAATACAACATACTTTTAAGCAAGAAAAAAATAAAATGTTAAAGCAGTATTGGGCAACCTGATATACATCAAGGGCTGCAGGTTCGGCCTTCTGAACTTCAACAGGGCCATAAAGGAGAGAACAACAGTAGGGGCCGACAGCAGAGAAAATTATTACAAGGGCAAAAATCAGGAAAGAGCTGGGGGCCACAGGTGAGAGCTCTGAGGGCTGCATGCAGCTCCAGGGCCACTTATTATACGTATGCTATAGGGACTATGCTATAGGAACAGTGTGTAACTTATGAATTGGTACCATAGGACAAGGGATCTGAAAGTTCTGTTGTGCTATGCTCCTTCTGGGTTCAGTAGAACTCTTCTGGAGCTTCTGGGGGGCTCCAGCTCTGGTGCATCCTGGTCCCCAGATTCGGAACCTTGAAGTGTGACAGCCAAACACCACTGTGCCGTTCTGGTGACTCTTAGTAGACCATCAGATAAGAAATACATTTAAATCCATTTCTATTACCATGGCAATATAGTGTAACTGAATGTAGTTAAAATGTTTCCCAACTTTTGTGTGCTATGAGAGAGGTCTGTGGCTGTTGGTAGCCAGCAGTATGGTTTCTAACTAGCTTCACAGGGTCTTTTGGTAAAAATGTAAGCTGAGATTTGGAAGCTCCAGGTGATTGCTGACATGGCTTACCTGAAGGGGCTCTTTAGCTTCATGGAGATATGTGCCCCTTGGGTCTCGTCTTATCTTAATGGAAAGTGGTTATTCACCTCAACTGTGACCTGTGGTTTAGGTTTACTGTTCGTACCGCCCAACTTCTCCAGGGCACAACACTGAAAACAATCTCCGACCTGCTCAAGACCCTTTCCGATCTGCCCAAACCATGTCCTTATCTGGAGATATCCCACCTTCAAACACACAAGTTCCACCCTTTTCCGGCAATGAAGGTCAGGATAGTCTTGTGAAATTGGGGATTACTGGCAAGTGTTGCTTTATGCCCCCTCTATTCATTGTTTTATGACCATGGCCAATATAACCACTACATCAATTGTCTTATGTCTAAAGGTTGTGAGCTCTGCTTTTTATGTGGTAAGGGGTCCTGCTATGCCCTTGTTCCAGGTCATATGCCTATCTAAACTTAGCTTTTATTTTAATTGTCATCTATTTGTTACACAACCAGAAAAGAAATAAGCCTGTGCTCGGTATATTCCACATTATATATGGTACCAGCTGCGTGGCTCTAAGCCCGTGCTTGGTATATCCCATATTATATATGGTACCAGCTGCGTGGCAATATAAATGCCCAGAAATGTACACTAAACAAAAAGACAGTTGTTGTCAGCGCTTATGGTCAGCACGGTGACTTGGTGGTTAGCACTTTTGCCTCACAGCACTGGGGTCATGAGTTCAAGTCCTGACCATGGCCTTATCTGTGTGACATTTGTATGTTCTCCCCGTGTTTGCGTGGGTTTTCTCTGGGTGCTCCAGTTTCCTCCAACACTCCAAAAACATACTGGTAGGTTAATTGACTGCTAGTAAATTGCCCTTAGTCTCTCTCGGTCTGTGTATGTTAGGGAATTTAAATTGTAAGCTCCAATGGGCCAGGGACTGATGTGAATGAGTTCTCTGTGCAGCGCTGCGGATTCAGTGGCGCTATATAAATAAATTGATGATGATGACTTATCTATTTGTTAATGTGCAGGACTTCAAAATGAAATTATTTTGCACATAAGTTAAATACTGGCTGTTTTTTCATGTAGCACACAAATACTTGATAGCTTATTTGTACGCTGAAATTTAAAATTGATATTTGTGTGCTACATGTAAAAATAGCCAGTATTTAACTTATGTGCAAAATAATAAACTAATTTACACTCCTGGCATTGCAACATGGTTTGGTCCAGAAAACTTAAGTAAGAAAACTTACTCTAATTCTTGCCTTTGTTCCTTAATGAATCAGGCCCCCTGTTATTAAAGCTTTCCTTCTCATTACACACAATAAAATACAACCAATCAGTTTACTAATGAGTCAGTGCATTGTTTTTAAAACACAGATAAATAACCCTTTTAAATTTCAAAACGGTTACATGGATCAAAGTAATATGGAAGAGCTGTTCTCTTGCCCTCACTGCCTCCCCTTTCCATCTATCTCTCTATCTATGTATCTATCTATCTATCTATCGTTGCAAAGAGGCTTATTTGCCCCACCTCTCCTATAGGGAAACAGGTAACAACAGACAGGATTAAATTTCCTCTGGGTACTTCTTCTAGCACACACACACACAGGTGTACCACATTGGTGTAGTAATTGGTTTGTTGCATTGTGATTCGTTTGTAGTGCTACGGTGGAGGATAAAAACACTGTTTGAATTTGTGGGCGGGGCCACCAATGCCAGTTAGTGGCTGGTTAGTAGGGAGGGAACTACTGTTCAGCCAGACATACGGTTGTGGGAGACTTGTAATGCTTTACCAGAAATAACAAAGAAATATATCGCAGCAGGTGGACCTAATTTTTCCAAGATGGTTAATACATCTCAAACAAGGATTAAGTATTCACTAATATATCGATAGCCATCACAGGAGTAGTGCACCCACACATTTAAATCATAAACCAGACAAATAAACGAAGAGAGGAAATGTGTAACCTGGGGCATTCTGAGGACCAAAAAATTTAAATATATTTCTAACTTTATTGGTGTTAAAATATCAATTAAATAAATCTTCTGTGTGATGTCTTAGACAAACAATTAGCGAAATAATAAATAAAAAATAATAATAATAATAATAATAATAATAATAATAATAATAATAATAATAAAAAATGGATATAATGTGGAAAATCTGAGAGATTACGATTAAAACTAGCTGATAAACATTGCTGTACGCGCCGTAGGCTCTTATAATGTGCCAGTATATATTGCTGTTAGTATGTTTTGAACACTTTGAACACTATATCAGGAATCATCGTCAACTGGATTCTAACGACCGGATCGTTATAATGATGTTATCTGGGAAATCTTATTTGCCACAATCTGAGTGGGGTATCCTAGTATAATACCCTTCCCCCCCTCACATAGCTAAGTCACAATGTTGTGAACTACCCCAGTAAGTCATTCTATGCCATTACGAAAAAATGTTTAGCCGATGAAGGACAATACCAGGTATAATTACCCCAAATCCTGATAAGTAATCCGGGCACCCTTGGTTCAGAATCCTTGCCCTCCACCTCTGACACTAAAAATACTTCTATAGAGTCAGTCTATACTTAGGATAGATAGCACTAGCCTAATCGGGGTTCAATTCATCTATTATATAATTATATCCCTCGGCAAAGTGGCTACCTAAAAGTAACTTGCTATAATCTATCTATATCAATTCTGGCATAGTGTTGTAGAGAGCTTGCGGCGCGTGGCTGAAGTGGCTTTCTGGAAAAAGCTTATATTATAAGCTTCACCTGAGTTCCTAACCTGCTTGTTTTAAAACCCCAGGAAAATGTGCATTGTGTGCAAGTGGCTGGTGGGCTATAGGCCTGTTGAAAAGACGGAAAAGTGTCCTGGAATTGTGAATGGAGAGTGAGGATGGGCTCCATACATTAGGTCCATTAACCGGGTCTTCAAAATTACCAGTGATTCTGCTGGTAATCAGTAGTTGCATCTGAGCGGTGTTGATGAAAAGATGAAAAACTGCAGCACTGTCAGTCTCTCACTGCTTGGGGACATGGGCTGCAGAGTGTCTGTGAGAGGAAGTTTGATATCTGTCTGTAAGTTACTGTGCTAAAACTTCTTTTTGTTTTGTCTTAGTTTGACAGCAACGAGTGGATAGTGTTTAGTTAGAGCTGGACGGCAAGTTGTTTATTTTGGAATTTTCTTTTCGTTTTCTTTCTAAATAAAATTACCTGATGCTAGTTGCCCTAAATCTTTGGACGTGTGTGAAATCTCTTAGCTGCTATAATCACCATCTACCCAAGGAGATGGTACCGGGCCCCCCTACCGAGTCCCAACTTGGTGGAGAATGCGAGTAAGAGAAGATCTGCGCATATTGAAAGCAGCAGCAGGCCTGTGCCAGCCTAGAAAATAAAATTACAGGTGTGATACTCTGCAGAGGCTGTTTACAACATGGTATATGTCCTGGGTAAAAGCAGCTACAAAGTTGCAGAAAAACCAGGGTAACATGGAGGACATGGTTAAAGCCTTGCTACAGGTTCCAGCAGCTCAGTAGGAGACTACCAGGATGCAGCAGGTGGCCATCAAGGAAAACTGCAGGCAACTGCGACAAGACTGCATATCCTTCACTGAGGTAGTACAAGAGCTGACACCAGTGACTAAAAGTGTGTCCTATAGCTCAGTGTCTAGCTCCAATACCATACAAACAAGTCACTTTCTGCAAAAAATTGCTATGGCTGATGACGTGGAGGAATATTGTCAGGCGCCGTCTCCACACTGACACTTGGTGCATGAGACAGACGCCTGCAACTTCTCGTCAGCCGCGTCCTGTTGCCTAGCAGCGCAATTCTATCTCCGCTTACCTGTCAGCGGTCAGCCTGTCTGACTGCCAAATCTCCATCACCCAATCAGGATGCACCTTATGGTATGTAGAGCACCCTCTGATACATGTTGGGTGCCAGAGTATTGGATCACTCCTGCTCCAGCGCTTCCTGAACTTCTGATCCAGTGTACTTCGGTTCTGACTCGGCTTCCTGTTACTATTCTCTTGTGTTTCGTTTTAGTACCTCGCTACCCAGCTGGTTTGACTATTTGCTTGACCTGACTTCTCTCTGGAACCTCCATGTGTACCGCAACGCTCATTTCGCTTTGATCTGGACTGCCTGACTACGCCTGTCTACTACTGTCGCTACACCGGTGACTGTCTTGGAGAACCGTGACATGCGTACCCTCTGCAGCTAAGCCAAAACTTCCTTGCGGATGTCCCTGGTAAATAACGGGGGTACGTTAGACTCTGTGCCTCCCTGTTCAGTTGCGCTAATATCGGTTAGTGGCCGTCTTTCAAATTCTGTGACAAATATCTTACTACATTGTTGAAAGAACCGCAGAGCATGAGGGTTGGCCCAATAAACAGTGGGTTGGCCTGTTGGCAGTTTTCTGGACGGAAAACCACAAAACAAGCCAAGGGTGCATAAAGCGGTATCCGAATAGTGCTCTTCCTGACCTGAGTGTCAGTATCAAGCTCCCAGACCACATTTCAGGAGCCCACTAGTGCCCATGCCTATTTTAGAGGTCCCATTTGACAGAATAGCCATGAACCTTTTTGGGCCCTTGTTAAAATCTGCTTGGGGGCATCAAGATATTCTAGTAATAATAGATTATGCTACCTGCTCTCCATAAGCAATCCCCTTGCGCAATATTTCAACCAAGACGATAGCTAGAGAATTGGTTCATGGTTTCAGCTGGGTAGGAATAACTAAAGAAATTCTGACTGACCAAGGCACCCCTTCATGTCTAGAATCATGAAACAAATGTCACTCACTTCAAGACAGCAGTTTATCATTCCCAGACTGATGGTTTGGTGGAAAGATTCAACTAAATCTTAAAAACCATGCTTAAAAAGTTGTAGATTGGGCAAAATTGGGACTATCTGTTGCCATATTTGTTACTGGCCATTAGAGAAGTCCCTCAGTTCTCTACAGGTTTCTGTCCGTTTGATCTATTATATGGGACACACCCTAGAGGATTGCTGGATGTGTAAAAGAAACTTGGGAAGGGCAACCAACTCCATATGAAGTGTGTTCTGGTGTCCACTGTAGAAAGCAAGTTTTTGGTCAAATGGCAGGTCCCATTTAAGATCAGAGAAAGAGTGAATAAGGTTATCTATAAAGAGTTTCAGCCAGGGAAAAGAAAGCCCGAGCAAATTTACCATAGTAACATAATAAAACACTGGAAGGATAGGTTAGCCCTGGCAGCTGAAACAGGTCCACCAATATAACAACTTCCTTTAATTCCTGAAGTAAATGTATCAGAGACATTGTCAGCAGCCTTAAAAGAAAAAGACCAACGAGTTTATCATAAAAAAACAGGGATGTCCCAATTTGAATCTCTCTGCCTCTCTTCCCCTCTGCGAAGGGGTATGATCTCGTCCTTGTATAGTCTACTACTAGGGAAACTGATACCCTCCGGGAACGCACATGAGAGGGAGTGGGAGAGGGATCTGGGCCCTCCCCCGGAGGAGGACTGCTGGGAGACCATCAGGCTGAATGTGGCTTCTAGTTCCATCTCCACATTAATTAAGGAAAATGCGTACATAGTCTACTACAGGTGGTATTTCACACCTGACAGGCTCGCAAAAATGTACCAGTCAGCCTCTCCCGATTGCTGGAGAAATTGTGGTCATTGAGGCACTTTCGTGCATATTTGGTGGTCATGCCCGGTTATCTCCTCCTTCTGGGACAGGGTCTCGAGACTTCTTTCCTCCCTCCTCCAATGCCCTATCAGAAAGAACCCATGGTCCTTCTTACTCTGTTATCCTATACAAGACCTAGACACCCGCTCCGCAAAACTTGCCTCGCATGACCTGGCAGCCGATAGATGTCTGATTGCTAAATTTTGGAAGCAAGCGAACCTCCCCCCCGCATCTCTTCTCTTAGATCTTATATATGGTTTATTGCCAACATGGAAAAAATCACGTCGCTGCTGCGAGACAAAGAAGACAAATTTCATCAAATCTGGGCCCCCTGGCTTTATGCCTAAGATCCCCGCAGCTTTCTCTTCCTCCAAATAGTCTCTCCCTACACAACTCCAGATAACATTGACCCCTTTACTCCTTTAAAACACTCCCATGCAGATCTGACAGCGCTCCCTTCTGAAGGTGAACATGCTCTTCTTAAGTATATCCTATGAATCGACCATCTCCCCCCCCCCCTTACCTACCCTACACCTCCTTCAATGCCCATTCCCTTTCCCTCCCGCCCCTTACCCATTACCACTCTGTTATATTGCAATATATTTTACTGTTTTGTGAGTGACATTGCTGGATATCTACTCTGCTCTGTGATTATTCCAATCAATATGCTTGTTGTCCAAAGTCTATGTCATTCATACTTTATTATGCAATAAAAAAATTTGAGTTAAAAAAAACAAAAAACAGGGATGTATTTTCAGAGCTACCTAGCAAACTGCCATAATAAAACATGACATTCTTACAGCCCCAGAGGTCAAGGTCAACTTAAAACCATATAAGATACCCAAAGCCCAGCAAGAAGCTATTTCCAAGTAGCTGAAAAAAAATGTTAGAACTTGATGTTATAGAAGAGTCTAAGGGCTAGAGTTACTAAGCTGCGGGGTTTGAAAAAGTGGGGATGTTGCCCATAGCAACCAATCAAATTATAGCTGTCATTTTGTAGAAAGTACTAAATAAATGAAAGCTAGAATCTGATTGGTTGCTATAGGCAACATCCCCACATTTTCAAACCCGCAGCTTAGTAAATCTAGCCCTAAGAGTGAGTGGTCTAGCACCATAGTGCTAATCCTGAAACCAGATGGCAGTATACGCTTCTGTGGCGATTTTTGTAAGCTGAATGCAGTGTCCAAATTCAATGCCTACCCCAGTTTTGGATAGCCTCAATTTTTATTCAACAGGAGCTTAAGCAAACTTCTTCCTATAGTAAAGCCCAGGTACCTAAGCTCTTCCATCACTAGGGAGGCTATCCAAAACTGGCCCCGTCCTGTGAGTAAAAAGTGAGAGCCTTTTTGGGGATCACAGGGTATTACCAGCGGTTTATTCCTAATTTTGCCACTAGAGGAGTTCCTCTATCAGGCCGTACAAACGCAAATCAGTCTAATATAGTGAAGTGGAATCTATGTCTTCTACCAATTTAAGAACTTTGTGGTAGTCCTTTTTTCTTTTCAGAAATTGAGGAACTACACCCGCCCCCATCTGTGCCAAGATTAATAAAACAATTGCTATTATTAATATGCCAAGTGGAATGGTTCTGGCTTAGTATCCAATAGTTCTCCAACCAGAGATCAAAGAGGACAGTATTTTTCTCTGGCCATTTTATCATGGTGTGAGATGCCAATGGTTGGAATGGAAAATTGTGTACTGGATCCTAAGGGTTCCCAGGCTGCAGTAATTATAGAAAATGGTATTTACTTGTAGTACAATTCATCCATATACTGTATTGAAATTAAAGGTACAGTGTAAGCTATATTTTGAAAAACATTCAACTTTTTATTAGTGATAATGTATACATGGTTAACTGACTCTAGAGTCCAATAATTTGTAAAGGATGCCTCTTTTAACAATAGTGCTGTAAGAAGGCTGTAACAATGTCTTAAATTACCCATAACCCACATGGGCTTTGATTTGCTATTTAAATTATCAGGAGTTTAACCAGTGGGCCCCTAACTCTCCATCGGCCCACTTCTATAAATGGTAATAAAAAAATATGAATGCCGTGGGCATGGATGCACAGTATGAATCTTTGTTTCATACACAGATGCTTTTCACAAATATATTTCAATGCTACCTCTATTTATGCTGTTTGTAGCTTTTCTTCAAGGAACACAATTTGTAGATAGTAACCATGAAGGTAAATTACATTGCTCAATCTTACACTGACACCCCACTGCAGTTCTGCAATAAAGTATTAACTCCCCCAACACTATAGACAGCTGAAGCTCATCCCACATCTGTAGGACATTATTCCAATGGTATCTGCTGTCAAAAAGCTGGTTATTTGACTAGCTGTGACATCACTGACCTCCTGTCTATGAATCCACCAATCAACACAGCACATTCTTGGAACACTGTCAAACTGTCACTGAGTCTTTGTCAATTTTCTTTAGAAAGAGAGTATGATGGAATTGTGGAGTTGAGTATGAACACGCCAGTAATTTCACATATATTATTTAACTGAATAATAGAAAGCCTTTGAATGCTCCAATGCTCTGATTGGCTTCAAGTTGAGCTAGTCCCACCTGCGTATACAGATGGGGAAAAGACTAATACAATCATCATCATCATTGCATGTACAAGCCCTCCAGTCCCCAAAAGAGATCTGTCTCCTAAGATGCATATCAAGGGGGGTACATCCATGTCTAATTATGTCACATTTCCTGGGCGTGCATGTGAACACGCTCTTACTGTATCAGTGCCCGCCTCTATCCCACCACTGCCGGCATGAGGGGATGCAGGTCTGTGATATGCACAAATGCCACATATAGTATAGGTGCATTTTTAAGTGCATGTACAGTATTTAAGTGCATTTTGTGCGCAAATTTTTTTTATTCACAAAATTAACGTAACTCTGAATGAAAACCTATGTCTGCCTCTTTGCACAAATCCTGGTTGTGGGGAGGGGGGAGTGAATGGAAGGAGTTGCCCCAAGAAAGACTTTGTGCCATTCTCTTTGAGGAGTGTTGGCCCAGATAGAGGCATCATATAGCCAAACCCAGGGTGGGCCTGGTCTTATAGGATTAAATACATGTAATTCTACCCTTTATATTATATGTGAATCCATACTAGAAAATTGTGAGGAAGAAATCTGCATTTGCAAGTCATACAAATGAACCATAACCCTTCATTTTATACATAATGTTAGGTATATTTTATTATATTATTATTTTTAAGTATATTATCAGATATATGCCTATGCTTTTTTGAGAATATGTTTTATTTCTTTTTGCTGTCAATTATATTCTGCAAAACAAAATCTAGTGTCCACGTTTAGTTCTAGTGGTTTCAACTGTAGGAAATCCCTTCTTTGACTTACATAATAATCAGTATAATAATATATAACACTCAACAGCTCGTTTTGGAAAAATTGTATATGTATTGTAACATGTTTGCGTGTGTGTGTGATGTTAAAAAGCCCGTCCCCTATATAATCGGCCTACCTGGATGGGATGTAGTTGAAATGTCTACAATGAAATTTTCAGAATTTAAAATGCCTATACCATACCCTACACTACACGGTTATAATGTTGACCATAAAAATGTCGACATGGTCATAAAGTCTACACATTTAAAATGTTAACATACTTATAATGTTTACACATGCATAATGTTGACACATGACATATCCAACAGGTTTAAACAGGCGTGGGGACTTCATCTGAGGAGAGGCCATTTTCAGGGAAATGCCAAGTCTTCCTCTGAGGCGGGGGGGGACGGGGGACTTGGATTTCATATGGCCATAATCTGAGCACAGATTAAAAGGCTGTAACGCAAAAAAAAACAAAGGAGAGCTATAATAAGCAAAAGCCTCCAGTGAGCGGGTAGGATAATCCTCCCCAAAGCAAAAGCCTCCAGTGCGGGGAGTGTAACAGAGACCCCCCCCACCCGCTGAGTGGTGCGCTCCAAAGGCGGGAAAATTCAGCTAGAGTTTACCTCAGACGGACTCCTGACTGAAATAATGGAGAATCCACCTGCTGGCTTCCGTTCCTTGAAGACACAAGCAGCTAAGTACCCCAGTGGGGGAAGTTGTTTTTTATATAAGTCAGCAGATAGATATATATATATATATATATATATATATATATATATATATATATATATATATATATATATATATATATAATGTGTATGTTTATGTATATATATATGTGTTTACAAAGGGCATATGGGGATATAACTAGACTCTATCTGCACTTAGGTGACTTTTCACTTCATCTTCCACTTTTACATTATTATTTCCACATATATTTATATTACTGTTTTGAGGCTATTAGCCAGAGTCAGAACTGATAATTCTTTTACTGTATTTCTCTCTGTGAAAGTTGCCTAATCTGGATTTCTTTAAAAAAAAAAGAAAAGAAATATAATATAATATATATATATATATATATATATATATTGTTAATATAGAAAGAGGGAAGATGGCGCCAAATCTGGTAGTGCTAACTGGTACAGATCGTCCAGACAGTCAATATTACTCTATATAGAAATATAAATACAAAGTGTTCATCATGTCAGGCTGGTATAAGCAGTATTAACCAATGTTCATAATTCCTGATCATATGCCGAAATACAGACAGAAGAAAGCAGAAAACAACGTTTCAGATGTATCCGTGACAATCAGTGACAAGTGATAAGTGGCAACGTACCAAAAAGATATAAATAAACAGCTTATCTGTATCAGAGGTGCTTGGAAATGAGCTCCAGTCAGCTTCAAGAGGTCAGGAACAGGCGTGTAGATATCTTATGTAGGTATATGGTATCTGGATCATCAGCCACAGCACAGTCACTGCTCACAAACTCCACTCATACGGTGTATTAAGAGAGGAAAAAGCCATATAGTGTAGTACTTATGTGCAATAATTTATTCAGCATGTATCATAATAAAACACACTCACAATGTAAACAAGGTATAAAAGCTTATCTGTTAATCCTGTGGACATAGGATACTGCTACACGTTGTAGATCACTGGGATATATAGGAAGTAGACACCAATGGGCTCCGCACAGAAGTTCTCAATGGGGTAACTTTTCAGGGATCAGGTAGACAGTACAGCCTTATATATATATATATATATATATATCTACCTACCGTTTAAAGTTTTACTATAGAAGGCTCTAAAGTTAATGGAGACAGTGTTTTACACGAGTGTTCAGTCAAATTATTATGAGACATTCATTTTATTATACAGACATTCATTTCCATACTGTTTTGAGGCCATAGCCGGGGTCAAAACAAAAGTGGTTATACTGATATCTGTGGTGTGATTGTTTATGGCCTGTCTGTTTCTTTGTAAATAATAACATATAGTGGTTAAAAACTGAGGAGGATCATGTCCTTTTCATAGAGGGTTGCTCCCCCTTCACAGATTGGTCTGTTCATTGAAGCCAATTCATGGAACTGGACAGTAGACAGTTGAAGAAACTTACCTCACAGACACTGATCAGCAGTATATACTGTGTGTGACTGACAGGCTGCTCTGTATCAGCAGTATATACTGTGTGTGACTGACAGGCTGCTCTCTATCAGCAGTATATATACTGTGTGTGACTGACAGGCTGCTCTGTATCAGCAGTATAAACTGTGTGTGACTGACAGGCTGCTCTCTATCAGCAGTATATACTGTGTGTGACTGACAGGCTGCTCTCTATCAGCAGTATATACTGTGTGTGACTGACAGGCTGCTCTCTATCAGCAGTATATACTGTGTGTGTGTGTGTGTGTGTGTGTGTGTGTGTGTGTGTGTGTGTGTGTGTGACTGACAGGCTGCTCTCTATCAGCAGTATATACTGTGTGTGTGTGACTGACAGGCTGCTCTCTATCAGCAGTATATACTGTGTGTGACTGACAGGCTGCTCTCTATCAGCAGTATATACTGTGTGTGACTGACAGGCTGCTCTCTATCAGCAGTATATACTGTGTGTGTGTGACTGACAGGCTGCTCTCTATCAGCAGTATATACTGTGTGTGACTGACAGGCTGCTCTCTATCAGCAGTATATACTGTGTGTGACTGACAGGCTGCTCTCTATCAGCAGTATATACTGTGTGTGTGTGTGTGACTGACAGGCTGCTCTCTATCAGCAGTATATACTGTGTGTGACTGACAGGCTACTCTCTATCAGCAGTATATACTGTGTGTGACTGACAGGCTGCTCTCTATCAGCAGTATATACTGTGTGTGTGAGACTGACAGGCTGCTCTCTATCAGCAGTATATACTGTGTGTGACTGACAGGCTGCTCTCTAACAGCAGTATATACTGTGTGTGACTGACAGGCTGCTCTCTATCAGCAGTATATACTGTGTGTGACTGACAGGCTGCTCTCTATCAGCAGTATATACTGTGTGTTACTGACAGGCTGCTCTCTATCAGCAGTATATACTGTGTGTGACTGACAGGCTGCTCTCTATCAGCATTATATATACTGTGTGTGACTGACAGGCTGCTCTCTATCAGCAGTATATACTGTGTGTGACTGACAGGCTGCTCTCTATCAGCAGTATATACTGTGTGTGACTGACAGGGTGCTCTCTATCAGCAGTATATACTGTGTGTGACTGACAGGCTGCTCTCTATCAGCAGTATATACTGTGTGTGACTGACAGGCTGCTCTCTATCAGCAGTATATACTGTGTGTGACTGACAGGCTGCTCTCTATCAGCAGTATATATTGTGTGTGACTGACAGGCTGCTCTCTATCAGCAGTATATACTGTGTGTGACTGACAGGCTGCTCTTTATCAGCAGTATATACTGTGTGTGACTGACAGGCTGCTCTCTATCAGCAGTATATACTGTGTGTGACTGACAGGCTGCTCTCTATCAGCAGTATATACTGTGTGTGTGTGTGTGACTGACAGGCTGCTCTCTATCAGCAGTATATACTGTGTGTGTGTGTGACTGACAGGCTGCTCTCTATCAGCAGTATATACTGTGTGTGACTGACAGGCTGCTCTCTATCAGCAGTATATACTGTGTGTGTGTGTGTGTGTGTGTGACTGACAGGCTGCTCTCTATCAGCAGTATATACTGTGTGTGACTGACAGGCTACTCTCTATCAGCAGTATATACTGTGTGTGTGTGTGTGTGTGTGTGACTGACAGGCTGCTCTCTATCAGCAGTATATACTGTGTGTGACTGACAGGCTACTCTCTATCAGCAGTATATACTGTGTGTGACTGACAGGCTGCTCTCTATCAGCAGTATATACTGTGTGTGACTGACAGGCTGCTCTCTATCAGCAGTATATACTGTGTGTGTGTGACTGACAGGCTGCTCTCTATCAGCAGTATATACTGTGTGTGACTGACAGGCTGCTCTCTATCAGCAGTATATACTGTGTGTGACTGACAGGCTGCTCTCTATCAGCAGTATATACTGTGTGTGTGTGACTGACAGGCTGCTCTCTATCAGCAGTATATACTGTGTGTGACTGACAGGCTGCTCTCTATCAGCAGTATATACTGTGTGTGACTGACAGGCTGCTCTCTATCAGCAGTATATACTGTGTGTGTGTGTGTGTGACTGACAGGCTGCTCTCTATCAGCAGTATATACTGTGTGTGACTGACAGGCTACTCTCTATCAGCAGTATATACTGTGTGTGACTGACAGGCTGCTCTCTATCAGCAGTATATACTGTGTGTGTGAGACTGACAG
Organism: Mixophyes fleayi; assembly: GCF_038048845.1. Classification (NCBI taxonomy): domain Eukaryota; kingdom Metazoa; phylum Chordata; class Amphibia; order Anura; family Limnodynastidae; genus Mixophyes; species Mixophyes fleayi. The sequence goes on from NC_134408.1 coordinate 20,960,906, forward strand.
GCTGCTCTCTATCAGCAGTATATACTGTGTGTGACTGACAGGCTGCTCTGTATCAGCAGTATATACTGTGTGTGACTGACAGGCTGCTCTCTAACAGCAGTATATACTGTGTGTGACTGACAGGCTGCTCTCTATCAGCAGTATATACTGTGTGTGACTGACAGGCTGCTCTCTATCAGCAGTATATACTGTGTGTGACTGACAGGCTGCTCTCTATCAGCAGTATATACTGTGTGTGACTGACAGGCTGCTCTCTATCAGCATTATATACTGTGTGTGACTGACAGGCTGCTCTCTATCAGCAGTATATACTGTGTGTGACTGACAGGCTGCTCTCTATCAGCAGTATATACTGTGTGTGTGTGTGTGACTGACAGGCTGCTCTCTATCAGCAGTATATACTGTGTGTGTGTGACTGACAGGCTGCTCTCTATCAGCAGTATATACTGTGTGTGACTGACAGGCTGCTCTCTATCAGCAGTATATACTGTGTGTGACTGACAGGCTGCTCTCTATCAGCAGTATATACTGTGTGTGTGTGTGTGACTGACAGGCTGCTCTCTATCAGCAGTATATACTGTGTGTGACTGACAGGCTACTCTCTATCAGCAGTATATACTGTGTGTGACTGACAGGCTGCTCTCTATCAGCAGTATATACTGTGTGTGACTGACAGGCTGCTCTCTATCAGCAGTATATACTGTGTGTGTGTGACTGACAGGCTGCTCTCTATCAGCAGTATATACTGTGTGTGACTGACAGGCTGCTCTCTATCAGCAGTATATACTGTGTGTGACCGACAGGCTGCTCTCTATCAGCAGTATATACTGTGTGTGTGTGTGTGACTGACAGGCTGCTCTCTATCAGCAGTATATACTGTGTGTGACTGACAGGCTACTCTCTATCAGCAGTATATACTGTGTGTGACTGACAGGCTGCTCTCTATCAGCAGTATATACTGTGTGTGTGAGACTGACAGGCTGCTCTCTATCAGCAGTATATACTGTGTGTGACTGACAGGCTGCTCTGTATCAGCAGTATATACTGTGTGTGACTGACAGGCTGCTCTCTAACAGCAGTATATACTGTGTGTGACTGACAGGCTGCTCTCTATCAGCAGTATATACTGTGTGTGACTGACAGGCTGCTCTCTATCAGCAGTATATACTGTGTGTTACTGACAGGCTGCTCTCTATCAGCAGTATATACTGTGTGTGACTGACAGGCTGCTCTCTATCAGCATTATATACTGTGTGTGACTGACAGGCTGCTCTCTATCAGCAGTATATACTGTGTGTGACTGACAGGCTGCTCTCTATCAGCAGTATATACTGTGTGTGTGTGTGTGACTGACAGGCTGCTCTCTATCAGCAGTATATACTGTGTGTGTGTGACTGACAGGCTGCTCTCTATCAGCAGTATATACTGTGTGTGACTGACAGGCTGCTCTCTATCAGCAGTATATACTGTGTGTGACTGACAGGCTGCTCTCTATCAGCAGTATATACTGTGTGTGTGTGTGTGACTGACAGGCTGCTCTCTATCAGCAGTATATACTGTGTGTGACTGACAGGCTACTCTCTATCAGCAGTATATACTGTGTGTGACTGACAGGCTGCTCTCTATCAGCAGTATATACTGTGTGTGACTGACAGGCTGCTCTCTATCAGCAGTATATACTGTGTGTGTGTGACTGACAGGCTGCTCTCTATCAGCAGTATATACTGTGTGTGACTGACAGGCTGCTCTCTATCAGCAGTATATACTGTGTGTGACTGACAGGCTGCTCTCTATCAGCAGTATATACTGTGTGTGTGTGACTGACAGGCTGCTCTCTATCAGCAGTATATACTGTGTGTGACTGACAGGCTGCTCTCTATCAGCAGTATATACTGTGTGTGACTGACAGGCTGCTCTCTATCAGCAGTATATACTGTGTGTGTGTGTGTGTGACTGACAGGCTGCTCTCTATCAGCAGTATATACTGTGTGTGACTGACAGGCTACTCTCTATCAGCAGTATATACTGTGTGTGACTGACAGGCTGCTCTCTATCAGCAGTATATACTGTGTGTGTGAGACTGACAGGCTGCTCTCTATCAGCAGTATATACTGTGTGTGACTGACAGGCTGCTCTGTATCAGCAGTATATACTGTGTGTGACTGACAGGCTGCTCTCTAACAGCAGTATATACTGTGTGTGACTGACAGGCTGCTCTCTATCAGCAGTATATACTGTGTGTGACTGACAGGCTGCTCTCTATCAGCAGTATATACTGTGTGTTACTGACAGGCTGCTCTCTATCAGCAGTATATACTGTGTGTGACTGACAGGCTGCTCTCTATCAGCATTATATACTGTGTGTGACTGACAGGCTGCTCTCTATCAGCAGTATATACTGTGTGTGACTGACAGGCTGCTCTCTATCAGCAGTATATACTGTGTGTGACTGACAGGGTGCTCTCTATCAGCAGTATATACTGTGTGTGACTGACAGGCTGCTCTCTATCAGCAGTATATACTGTGTGTGACTGACAGGCTGCTCTCTATCAGCAGTATATACTGTGTGTGACTGACAGGCTGCTCTCTATCAGCAGTATATACTGTGTGTGACTGACAGGCTGCTCTCTATCAGCAGTATATACTGTGTGTGACTGACAGGGTGCTCTCTATCAGCAGTATATACTATCTGTGACTGACAGGGTGCTCTCTATAAGCAGTATATACTGTGTGTGACTGACAGGGTGCTCTCTATCAGCAGTATATACTGTGTGTGACTGACAGGCTGCTCTCTATCAGCAGTATATATTGTGTGTGACTGACAGGCTGCTCTCTATCAGCAGTATATACTGTGTGTGACTGACAGGCTGCTCGCTATCAGCAGTATATACTGTGTGTGACTGACAGGCTGCTCTCTATCAGCAGTATATACTGTGTGTGACTGACAGGCTGCTCTCTATCAGCAGTATATACTGTGTGTGTGTGACTGACAGGCTGCTCTCTATCAGCAGTATATACTGTGTGTGACTGACAGGCTGCTCTCTATCAGCAGTATATACTGTGTGTGACTGACAGGCTACTCTCTATCAGCAGTATATACTGTGTGTGACTGACAGGCTGCTCTCTATCAGCAGTATATACTGTGTGTGACTGACAGGGTGCTCTCTATCAGCAGTATATACTGTCTGTGACTGACAGGGTGCTCTCTATAAGCAGTATATACTGTGTGTGACTGACAGGGTGCTCTCTATCAGCAGTATATACTGTGTGTGACTGACAGGCTGCTCTCTATCAGCAGTATATATTGTGTGTGACTGACAGGCTGCTCTCTATCAGCAGTATATACTATGTGTGACTGACAGGCTGCTCGCTATCAGCGGTATATACTGTGTGTGACTGACAGGCTGCTCTCTATCAGCAGTATATACTGTGTGTGACTGACAGGCTGCTCTCTATCAGCAGTATATACTGTGTGTGTGTGACTGACAGGCTGCTCTCTATCAGCAGTATATACTGTGTGTGACTGACAGGCTGCTCTGTATCAGCAGTATATACTGTGTGTGACTGACAGGCTGCTCTCTATCAGCAGTATATACTGTGTGTGAATGACAGGCTGCTCTCTATCAGCAGTATATACTGTGTGTGACTGACAGGCTGCTCTGTATCAGCAGTATATACTGTGTGTGACTGACAGGCTGCTCTCTAACAGCAGTATATACTGTGTGTGACTGACAGGCTGCTCTCTATCAGCAGTATATACTGTGTGTGACTGACAGGCTGCTCTCTATCAGCAGTATATACTGTGTGTTACTGACAGGCTGCTCTCTATCAGCAGTATATACTGTGTGTGACTGACAGGCTGCTCTCTATCAGCATTATATATACTGTGTGTGACTGACAGGCTGCTCTCTATCAGCAGTATATACTGTGTGTGACTGACAGGCTGCTCTCTATCAGCAGTATATACTGTGTGTGACTGACAGGGTGCTCTCTATCAGCAGTATATACTCTGTGTGACTGACAGGCTGCTCTTTATCAGCAGTATATACTGTGTGTGACTGACAGGCTGCTCTCTATCAGCATTATATACTGTGTGTGACTGACAGGCTGTTCTCTATCAGCATTATATATACTGTGTGTGACTGACAGGCTGTTCTCTATCAGCAGTATATACTGTGTGTGACTGACAGGCTGCTCTCTAACAGCAGTATATACTGTGTGTTACTGACAGGCTGCTCTCTATCAGCAGTATATACTGTGTGTGACTGACAGGGTGCTCTCTATCAGCACAAAAAGGTTAATTTCGCAAGTAAAAGTAAATCGCCATTATAGTGCACAAGTGCGTATAGTAGCAGCACTGAGCAGTCTATCCAGAATACCCAGCTGTTAAAAGGGCAGAGCTGAGTTATTTATGCACATGAGGATGCATGGGGGCCAATTATATAACAGGAGTGTCAGTCACAGTTACACCGGTCACTTTCCTAAGTCAAAGGTCAGGAACAGTCCAATAACACAGTTTACTAAAGGTCAGTGCTTCAGTTCTTTGTTCTTGAAGTTTGGATCTTTCTCCATGGTAACTGTATATTTGACCAACTGCTTATCCTACCAGCCACCCACCAGATACTGGTTAAACAAGTATCTCCTTTCAGGCTCCTGCCATTAAAAAATTATATAAGTATACTTAGTATAATGTTAAAGTTTGATTTTATACACAATTAAACAATAATTTTAATAAATCAGATGTGATCGCAAAAGTGTACGGTATGATAGCAACTAACTGCAAATGTGTGCATTCCATTACGATCGCATCGTACACAACATAATCATAAATATACATTGATTCAGATTGACCTTTCATAAAATTTTAATAGTTAGATTTTAACACTACGGATACATCGCCAACAAAAATCATAGTCTGTCCGGTTGTGGTGCAATTCCTTTATAAATTTTGAGCAGACAATACAGCACAGGTGTTCGTGGAAAGAATATTGCTAAGAATGAAAATTCTTATTTGCTTAAAGCTTTGGTTTCAAAACATTGTTGTAAAAATGATTTATGGACTTTTTGTATTCAATAGAGGGATCTTTATTTAAAGGTTGTTATAGTTCTCAACCCTCCAGAATATTCAACATTCCTTCTTATAATCATGACCACTACAGCCCCACCTATATCAGTTATTTTCTCTGCCGAGGTCACTTGTTCTTTACTGTAGTTGGACAAATATTATCAATATGATTCATTGATTGGTTCTGATATTTTTGATTGGAGTTTTACATGTTTTCATGTTGTTGTCGGAAAACTTTGGGTCTTGCCCGGCCACGTTTGCCTCATCTTCTGTGTTGTGGATAGAGGCACAAGATTAAGAGTGATGTTGGCTGCATGATGTGACTTTATTAATCTTATGACGATAGTTATCACCCAAAAATTGTCAAAATTTTTTGGAAAAACCATGACCTGTATGTTTTTCTATCCCTTTAAATCTACCATGCCTATAAGAGACTTATTGTGTATCTTTATATGCTTATAATATTCTAGTACTTAAGCATATATATATATATATATATATATATATATATATTTATATTGGGTAATAGTAGAGTGACAGTTTTACTAAATTAGTATCTATTTCCTCCTGTTGGGTGTGTTAACATAATGCCAATCAAGCATGTGTCTATTGTGTGAGTGTAATGTCCTCTGAGTCATAAGAGTGTGATGGTCTCAGGAGTTTGCTACGGAATTTGCTGGCGCTATATAAATAAATGTTGATGATGATGATGATGATGTGTGGTGGTAGGACCCAAGTGTTTAAAATGTGTGACCTGGGGTTTCCTGCATGCTCATTGACATGGGAGGGCTAAACTTCCTGCTTCTAATAGACTACAAGTAAAAAGCCGGTGCTGCACACCAGAAATTTTGGTCAAGGCTAGACAAGATGGGGTGCTGGGCATGACTCATGGTGGGGTAATCTACATAACGAATTCTAGACCAGAATATAGCTGCAATTTTACATTGCCAGCTACATTATGCTGTCTCCATAGCACAAATCACTTATTTCAGATATGTCATACCTTGAGCCAAATACGGTCAAGCAGACTAGGCATGCATACTCATATCTGATGCCTAATGTAATATACAGACCCCTATCTGTGCCCAGTTTGATATGCAGACTGATATCTGATGCCTAGTCTAATATGCAGTACACGTTTGTGGGGTCCAGACTAAAATGCAGACCCATATCTGGTGCCTAATGAAAGCACTAACTGAGCATTGGCTGTGTTCTGCTTCCAGGGCCTGCTCGCTGCAGCTGAGCGCAGTTTACCGTGTGACAGGAAACTAAAGCCAGTGATAGGAAGGAGCACAAGTGCTGTAGCGTGAGAGGATCGGTCTCAAGCAGCACCATGAAGGAAGGTTATAGACAGCGGATGTAGAGATTATTACCTACTTAATCAGCATGTAAGAGTTCCTATATCTGTCAGAGATGGACTGGTCATCTGACAGTTCTGACAAATATTAGATGGGCTGCTGCACTATAAGCTGGCCTGGCACTTAAAACATTATTTGCTGTATAGCTGTACCATTAACTGTAAAGTTGAGTGGCTGCTTGCTACCTTAAGACACAATCATTTCATAGGGTAGGCTGGGAGCATTCCTGTATCACTGCTAGCTGCCTGATCTATGGGCAGCACGGTGGCGTAGTGGCCGATTTGTGGGCAGCACGGTGGCGTAGTGGTTAGTACTTCTGCCTTACAGCACTGGGGTCATGAGTTCAATTCCCGACAATGGCCTTATCTGTGAGGAGTTTGTATGTTCTCCCTGTGTTTGCGTGGGTTTCCTCTGGGTGCTCCTGTTTCCTCCAACACTACAAAAACATACTGGTAGGTTAATTGGCTGCTAACAAATTGACCCTAGTCTGCCTGTGTTTGTCTGTCTCTCTCTGTGTGTGTGTTAGGGAATTTAGACTGTAAGCCCCAATGGGGCAGGGACTGATGTGAGTGAGTTCTCTGTACAGCGCTGCGGAATTAGTGGCGCTTTATAAATAAAATGAGGATGATGATGATCTATGCAATCATGTGGACACTGAGGTCACTAATGCAGTCACCGGCTGACCATAAGTACAGGTAAAATTCCAGTTGTAATGAATTTCTGAAGTGGGGTGGGCCAGCAATGTGACATAACAGAGGAGCTATCACAGGATACAACAAAGCACTACTGGATAAAATGCATGACTGCCACTTTGCACTAGTATATACACATAACATTTTTACTTGGTTTCTTTATCACTCAGTGCTGGAAATATCAGGTAGTAAATGTATATTACATAATCCCTTCGATATTAACCTCAACGGTAATTTCCCTTTCCTTTGCTGTCTGCCATTGCCATAATACCCATGGAAATGGGATATGAAATAGTGGTAAGTTGTACCATAGCACTAGATAGATATTTACAATGATAGGCTATGACGGCATGGGATCTAGAGGTATATAGGTATAAAAGATTGTTCCTTGCATCTTTCTGCAAGTTAATCATAGCTATGACAATTTCCTGACTGAACAGTATAGATATGCCTGGGGGTTCGGGAATTTATCTTTTCCCCCTTTGCCCACTCTCCCCTGACAGTAAGTCTATATAAATTAACAATGTGTGGAAGTTAAAGGGGAAGTCATAAAAGTTCCTTGGCTTTGTTTACATGTCAGGGTAGCTTTTGATGCTTAGTCTGGCCCTTGTGTCTGCCAACCCCGTCATCTCTCCTCATGGTTTCGTTTCCCCTGGTAACTGGACACACTAGTAATGATTGATCAGGGTCATTGTGCCAATGAACACAGATAAAACATACATAAAACATTTCCTCAAGGTTCTGTTCTTGGTCCCCTTCTTTTCTCCCTGTGCACTTCTTTCCTTCGTGAACTCATCTTTCTTTCAACTAATAAAACCATCTATATACTTATGATATCCATATTTAAATCTCCTCCCCTGACCTCTCCTTCTCTGTTGCATCTCCAGCTGTCTTTCTGCTATTTCTTCTTGGGTGTTCCAATACCTCCTTATTAATTTGGTTTAAAATGTACTCATCTTTCTGCCCCATCGAGCTCCCTCCACTCCATTCATCAATCTATCCTTCGACAACATTACCCTTTCATGGGTCCCACAGATTTGCTGACTAGGAGTTATTATTTATTATTATTATTATTACTATTTATTTATATAGTGTCACTAATTCTGCAGCGCTTTACAGAGAACTCACTCACATCAGTCCCTGCCCCATTGGGGCTTACAGTCTAAATTCCCTAACCAGTATGTTTTTTGGAGTGTGGGAAGAAACTGGAGCAGCCAGAGGGAACCCACGCAAACACGGGGAGAACATACAAACTCCTCACAGATAAGGCCATGGTCGGGAATTGATCTCATGACCCCAGTGCTATAAGACAGAAGTGCTAACCACTAAGCCACCGTGTTATCCTCTACTCCTCAGTCTTTCATTCCCCATATTCAATCCCACTACCAAGCATGCCACTTCCATCTTCAAAACCTCTCCAGAATCAGACCCTTTCTCACCCTGAAGGCAACCATAATCTTCATCCCACTCCCTTCTCCCTTGTCATCTCTCATCTGGACTACTGTAAATTTATCCTTTCTGGCTTTCCGTCCTAGCACATCTCCAGACTTCTTTCTGATACTGAGCCCAATTAATGCCTTGACCCAATCCCCCCCCCCACATGACCAGCTTTATCTATCTCCACACTCTACTGATTCCACCAATGATCGCTGCCTCTCCAGGTCACCCATTATATCCTCTATCTTTAGCCTCCAGAACTTCTCCTGTGCTGCTCCCCACCTCAGGAAATCACTCCATCTCCCATTCAGGCTTTCCACTTTCCTCCAAGGCTTCAAACAGACTCTCAAAACCCATTTCTTCATCAAAGCCTAACTAACCCACCCTACTCTCCGTTCTTACTATCCTATTCCTTCTGTGTCTTCCCCATCTGTCTATCTCTTCCCTCTTGATTGTAAGCTCTTTTGAGTAGAGCCATCTTCCCTCTTGCCTTCCTAACCACATTACTTCTGCCACTAGCTCACCTGTGTCTTCCCTCCTATCCTCAAGCTGTGGCTCTGATCCTGTTTGCTGCATCCACAATTCTGGGTTCTGGCTCAGATTGTGCTAATATGCTCCCTTTCCTCCCATGCCCTCTCCTCTAGTTAAAAAAAGAGACTATTTCCCGCTGAGCACTTATTTTCCTGCTGGTCTGACTATTCATTTGCTGTGTCTTCTACTGTTTTTGCATATTTTGTACTGCACTGTCTTTGCCATTGTTGTAATGTCCTATTTAACGCATATTGCTTCACTGTATCCTATATGTACAGTACTGCAGACCCTTCGCGGCACCTTATACATAAATTATACTAATAGTATTAGCATCTCAGACAGTACCATCATAGGGGAGGCAGATATGTGGTTCTCACCTCCAGGCCTCTTTCACTCCCCAAAGACTACAGTCACGAAGCTTCTGTAATAATTGAAGAATGTTTGCAATGTGATATTATGCAAGAAAATAACTCACACTATTTGTTGATCCTTTTATCCTAGGTAGTCTAGTTAAAAATGTTTAGTTCCAAACCAATATACGTATATATGTATTGGGTTAGCCTGAGCCAGTAATTTAGCTGCTGCAACAGTACTATTACTGCCCTATTACACCTATCATTTGCAAGGAGTGATAGTGACAGTTAAGTAAGAGGATATTGAATAACCTGACACTTTAATTTCACCAGTGCTCCATTTAATACATAACCTTTAGTGCACACATGGGTGACTTACAACTAATAAGAAGGCAACGTGTAGAGTCGGTTGTCCCAGCAGACTCATCTACTCTTGTTAATGCATCACAATTTAAGCAGTTCCAACTTCTCGCCAGAGCCTCAGAATCACAAACAGCAACATATGGATTTGTCAAGTTTGGAGACAATGCGGGCATTCGTATACAACATAGAACTAGGGAAGCAATACAGGGAACTTTCTACCACCCTACCAATACTGTATTTTTCTGCAATGCTAAACAGCACCATGATGTGTTGCATTGGAACACTTCATTTGATTGGATGCTGGTTGTAATTTTCTGGATCTGTTCTTATGTTGTGTTTAATATATAAAAAGCTGCTCAGTACCGCTTCCTTTGTTCTGCATGTTGGAAGCAATTCTATGGGCTATATTTACTAAACTGTGGGTTTGAAAAAGTGGTGAGGTTGCCTGTAGCAACCAATCAGATTCCAATCATCATTTATTTAGTACATGCTACAAAATGATAACTATAAGCTGATTGGTTGCTATAGGCAACATCTCCACTTTTTCAAACACGCAGTTTAGTAAATATACCCCTCAGTCTTCAACAAAGTTACCATAAATTGCAACATGTTCCTAAATCAATGTAGTGTGAAGTCAATGTTAGGGAAAATGGTAACTAAAATAAATGCAAAATCTTGATGGAGATGGTTACAGAAATTTTTTAGAAATCCCTGTCTTCTGTTTTATGTCTTTATCATCTAAGGATGTGAAACGTGCTATTGTGAAGTCAGCCTTATGAGAACTGCATGTAGATGAAAGACAAAATATAAGCATTCTATATTGCATAGTCAATCATGAAAAGAAGGTCTGCAGATTGTACCATGTCCTCCATTTTACTTTTAAAATCATCTCCAGAATTTACTGCACGAAAAAAAAACCTAAAAGTAACATGCAAAACAGAAATCTTTTCCACTTGCAAAATTAGCTTATATAAATATAAGCCGCTTATAAGCTACATATACATGTTAGAGGTTGGTTTACACAGACAGGCTGAGTCATCAAAGGGATAGGTCTGACAACGCATAAAATGTATTTATATTCCTATTATTGTCATGGGCATGTCACATGGAAATAATTGGGTGTGGGTTGATCAGAGATTTGCTTTATTCTTTTAAAGAATATGGATCCATCTATTGGAATATACCGTCATACAGGACCTGATTAAGACCCCATAGGGCCCTAGGCAAGATACTGATTTTGGCCCATCCCCACTTCCGTTTGTCAAAAGAACACATATCACATAATAAATGAGTTAGCGTTATCCGAGCCCCTAGTGCACACTGGGCCATAGGCAGTAGACTAGGTTACCTCATGGATGATCCATATAGCAATGCAATGCACAGGTGCTAATAGAGATAGTTGCTCTGCTGTTTAAAATAGAAACTTAGTCAAGTTAGATCATTAAATCAGGGGCCTAGATGAATTAATTATTCAACTATATAAATGCAAAATGGATTTTTTAGAATTAACTTACATTATTACCTATGAAATGTGCCGCAGTAAATCATCTACACATTTCTGTCTTTATTTGTCAGCTTTCACGGCTTCCTGCAGATCACTTGTAATGCATATCTCACTGTTCCCTGGGCATGCTTTCAGAATCTTTCAGAATGATGCCATGGTTACCTGGATAATGTTGACTTTATCTTGATAGCCTCTATGGTCTCCAGTTCATCCATGGCATATACATGTTTTTTCCAACAGATATTATAATGTGTTTTTTAGAATGTGTTTTTTTAGATAGAGAATTAAGCACATCCAACATCTATGTTATAGACTGAACCAATACTCAAATGCAGCCAATCCACTACGAACTAGTGACATCGCTGTGGCTGCATTCTAATAAATGTCGGAGCAATCGGCAAAATGGCTCCCTCCACAGTATGTAGGCAACAGATACACTTAAATCATATATGACATGGTAATTGCTGACAAATAGATTTGATAATGAATCTTCCTATCTTGATACCTTCAGTGTCCTTTATAAACAGCTGCCAAAATGATGATAAACATGTTTACATTAAATATGGCCGTGCCTGGTGGCGTGCACCCCTCTGAACTGCTCTGGCCTTTATACAACCTGGTTTGACTAAAGGAGGTAACAATAAAGAGACAACATCCAAGAGCTAGAAAAAGGGCTCAATGTTTCTGAAATTTTACAAATAGTTGCACATCTAATGCTATGTGTGAAAAATATGTTCATACATCATATTGCTAGTACATGAAAGACACATCATATTGCTAGTACATGAAAGACAGCAAGTGCGTCACTTAAAATATGTGAGAGAAATATTTCCTCAAAGGCAGATGTCTTTGAAAATGATACTGTCCAGCAATGTTCACCACACAACTCCACTGAGACTGGTTATGCAGTATATAGAAGTAGCCTCTTTGAAAGAGGAAGGAATTTTCTCATTTATGGGCAGCACGGTGGCTAAGTGATTAGCACTTCTGCCTCACAGCGCTGGGGTCATGAGTTCAATTCCCGACCATGGTCTTATCTGTGTGGAGTTTGTATGTTCTCCCCGTGTTTGCGTGGGTTTTCTCCGGGTGCTCCGGTTTCCTCCCACACTCCAAAAAAACCATACTAGTAGGTTAATTGGCTGCTATCAAAATTGACCCTAGTCTGTCTGTCTGTGTGTGTATGTTAGGGAATTTAGACTGTAATCTCCAATGGGGCAGAGACTGATGTGAATGAGTTCTCTGTACAGCGCTGCGGAATCAGTGACGCTATATAAATAAATGGTGATGATGATGATGATGATGATAGAGACCACTGCTTGAAAGTCTCCCCATAATTGCTAATTGTCCTAATGAGGCTGCTTCTGTGGCTTGTCACATCGGAACTTCTGTGTTATCAGAAGCCTGGGTCTTAAGTCAATCCATTCAATGATTAGGATTTCTAAATTTTTCCCCAATGTATTCATTGATCCTTAAATCTAGAAGCGTTCATCAGTCACCCGTTGTCAATGGCAGCCTTGTTCCAAAGCCCCCATTCAGTGCTAAAAAATTCCAAGTTGTAAAACAAAACAGATGTTTTTCAAAGTAATTAAAAACTATTTTGAACATTAATAAAACATTTTTAGTAAAGTAAATATTAAAACAAATCTTGCTTCACTTCCTCCCCATGATACCTGGAGTGTCTCATGCAATGTGTGTGAGTAAATAGCAACCCTTCTAAAAAGTAAAAGTGGAGGCGTTAACCATCTTGACCAGTTTCTAGCTATCATTTTCTAGTATATTCTAGAATGTGTGCGAGTGTCATACACTCCTGAGAAAATGGTGTGAATGTCACACAGGATAATAGTTTCACAAGCCCTGTCAAATTACGCAAGTTTCACACAAACTTAGCAATTCAGTGGACAGGGTTGTTGTACCCTATACCATATGGGTGTACCATAATTGTGGGGGGGGGATTAAACAATAAAATATACTTATAAGAGCTCGGGGCCTATAACCAAAGCAAACCTCATATAAATTGCAAATATTTGGTAAACTAATTTATTAAAGGTATATAAGTGGATCAGGTTGTAGTTCCAAAGCACAAAAGCAACTAGAAGGAAGTACAAAAGTAAGTACAAAGGTACCATCATTATAAGGTGCAAGCACTGCTAGTACCAGCATTGAGCATTCTATCCAGAATGTCCTGCTGTCCAAACGGCAGAGCTCAATCATTTATACATAAGAGGATGCAGGAGGGTTGATTGTATAATAGGAGTGTGAGTCACAGTTACACTGGTCACTTTCCTATAGCTCAAAGGCCAGGGCAGTCCAATATCACAGTTCACTATAGGTCAGCTCTTCAGTTCTTTGTTCTTGATGCTTGGATCTTTCTCACCATGTAAACTGTGTTTGTGCCCAACTGCTTATGCTTCGAGCCACACACCAGATTATGGGTAAACAAGTATCTCCTCTCTGGCTCCCAACATTAAAGAGTTCTATGAGCGTACTTAGTATAATGCTATATAAAGTTTCATTTTATGAACAATAAAACAATAGTTTTAATAAATCAGATGTGATCGCAAAAGTCTACAACACGATAGCAACTAACTGCAAATCTGTGCGTTTAATTGCGATAGCATCATTTAAGATTTAATCATAAATATACAATTGGTTCAGATTGATTTTTCATGCAATTTTTATAATTTGACTTTACCAGTCCACCCTTTGATAAGGCATGACACTATTATAATTCCCTTTCCCAAGTGGGATCATTTGCAGATCATCCAGTTCTCTGATATATGCTTTTATTAAAACCATTTCGGTATTTACCGGTTCAGACTCATTTTGTTTTACTTCTTTACCACACTTCATTACCAGATGAACACATTTACAGAACATGTAGACAATTAGTAAAATACCTAAGTCTAGAATCAAGAGCTTTCCTAATGCAAACGTCAATTGTTTTATCCATTCACCAAATACTGACAACCAATTTAATGGATTCAACCATGAGACCCATCCATCTACTTTCTCCCCAAATCCAGTCAGAAAGGCATTATGTATTTTTCTATATTCCCATTTCATTTTCAGAATAAAAATAATAATATATAGGTACAACATTTAATTTCAAAATGAGTGGCTAAAGTGACACATTATAAACCAGTGACAGCTGTCAAATTGATTACCTTCCCGTGCTGCTCTAATTCTTTCTTGTATGCCGGTAGCTCTGGACCCATCATCATCTGCTATTTATATAGCTTGACCCATGTACCTAAAAGTATCATCATGCATTTCTATAATATTATCAATTAATTTAACTATTTGCTTGGGCAACCATCGTTATGTCCAAAGCTACTAAGAATTGATAGTTTTCGGACTCAGTGATTAGATTTGTGGCTAAGGGCTCTTCACCAGGTGCATTACTCATCTTGGTTTGGCGTTCATATGCTGTGTATAAGTAGGGAGGTGTTGTGGATGTGTGTTTGTTGATCATTTGTTTGTGTGACAAGGTTATTATTTCCGGTATTATCTTTCCAATACAACAATTTGGGAAGTAACCATTTATAAACTTTTCATCCACAGATATAGTAAATGTTATCAGGGAGGATATATTGCGTTGAGTATCCTAAAATAATAGTACAGAGTGTGTTTGTAAATGTACCTAACCCCAGGGTTTCCATCTGCTGACGACTTGTATTAGTCTGGATGGTTTCCCTGTGGTACCCAGGCTATACCTTACCTACTAACACTCTTCTGGCCTTACCCATATAGCCCTTATTAAGGATATTGTTGTCACTCTTGATTCAACTGACTTTATCTGTGTTGATAGGCTTGCCATCTGCCCTTACAGAGTAGGTTACAGTCTGATGGACCATATCATATCCCAGTACCCAGATATCTTTGTACTTGTAATATTGATGCAGTTTTAAATTTGGGACTTGGTTGAATTGAATCTCCCAGCAGTAAGATGGCCCTCCCGCAATTGAAGGACCTCAGAGATATTTAATGACATGGGTTCTAATCCTACATTATCCTGTCCCTGAGGCATGTGAGAATATTTCCAACTATTACTTTGATTTAGTAACTTTCCCACTAAAAAATGATACATTTCCAGCTGGTGCTGTTCATAATCATTATTGTCATTGGACTGACACCACTGGATACATATTTCCTCAATGATATTACCACAATACTTACAAACACAATGCTCTTCAGACAATAGCCCCTCACATTGGGTTTTCTGAGTGGCAGACCTTTCTTAACCCCCAAGTTGAAGAAGGTGTAGGGCTGATCCAAGGGGGCTGTTTACTGCCTATATCTTATCATCAGACCCATCCTCTGATCTCTTCAGTCTCATTGTTACTACAAAAATAAGAGATACTGTAAAAAAAAAAAAAAAGAGAGGAAATTTATTTTCCACAGTGGTATTCATAATGACAGTCTTTCTGACTGGTTGTTTTTGGATTTTAAGCAAGTTAAGTCTCCTGAAATAGATTAACGAGTGACGGTGTTGTGCCTTCATCTGTAGCCTTGTCTCAAACTTTCTGGATTGGCAACTCTTCTGAGAAATGGGTATCCCAATCACTTCTTTTTTTTTTAATAAGCATTTTATTATTTATTCCAGAGGAAAAACAAATGGAGGGAAACTTACAAAACAAAAGTCAGTTTCCAAGAAGCATTGAAAACATCCCAATAACTTTCAATGACCCTGTGCATACTGTACCTACTCACAATCTCCTGCACAATTTTCTTTGCAGCTGTAGAGGTCTCTACTTAATTAGAGAATACGTGAATGCAAACCAATACATACTTCTAGAATTCTTCAGGGTGGTAACTGTATGAAATCAATCTGAATTACCTGGAAATGGCCATCTTTAGAAGGGATGTGGGATGGATCGGTGGTTATTGCCTTCCCTGTGTTCTTTCTCAGGCAAGTAAAGCTGGGTACACATTACAGAAATTTCGACCAACTTTTTATGACGAGCGATTTTACATGCGATCGATGGTCCGATCGCTCGGTCCATGGACTGCATACACACTAGCCTTGTTTAGGACGATAAAGAGAAGAGCGGACGTCCCTTTAGCGACTTTTTACAGCCATTTTGTCATGAGCAATGATTTTAATTTCGTACACACTGCAGCGACATTTGCGAGTCATGTAACAAGATACCAAATACATTAGCATAAAGGGGCAGAGCTTTCACTATAGTTAACACCCAAAGCTGCATAAAAAGAGAAGGCAACACTGTCTCTTCATTCATTTCTATAAAATAGAAGTTTAGTAATATACATTAAATTTAGAAAAACATTTAACTGCTAAAGTGCAATGCAATGAATATTCCCTATTAATAAAATCCCTTCGTATGTAATGGAATGCTCCATTCTCAGCGTGCATCATTGCTGATTGGTCCACAGCAGAAACAAACGCCCATGTCTGAGTGTATAAAATGACAGAGGAACCTGTTTGGCGCCGAGGAGCGTCAGAAGATGGCGAGTGAGAAAGTGTCAGTGGGTGTTAAGGTTGAGGAGAAGGTGTCAGTGGGAGTTGCAGCTATGGAGTCGGAGACAGAGACAGAGTCAGAGATGGTGCTGGTCAGAAAATGTTGGAAAAGTTAAGGTGGGGGATGGAGATACTCAAGAAGAGCAAAGAGTAAATCCAATGAGCCCAAGAGAGGTGGAGATGATGGTCAAAGTACTGGACCAGGACGACAACGACATTAAAAAAGGTCAGTAGCACATGTAGTGTACCTGTTAGAAGGACTTTATTTCATTCTAGTGTCACATAAAGCAATGTAAACTAATTTGAAACCTAATTTTTTTTATGTCAGAACGAAGAATTAACAGTGAGAAGGCATGTTTAGATACCACTGATACCACTAATGTTACGCCTGTTACAAGCAATCAACTTGTTACACTATCACTATAGTGTTTAGATCTATGGCAATTTGACAATAACGGAACACAATATGCGAACACTAACAAAAGATTACAGTTGCAAACACTTAATTTCTAAACAACAACAATGCAATCGGAACAAACCACTTTTTTTTTACCATAATACCAGATTCCTTCCTGCGTCTCATCAACTCACAATGCAGGATACAAACATCAGATAGAAAATAAAAATAAAAATAAAGAACAAAACGTTATTACTTTTTAATTACACGTTTCCACCCTTTTGTCTGTGAGGTCTTTCTCCATAGTAACTGAGTATGTGTCCAAGTGCTTCGCTCCCCATATACTGGTTAAACAAGTATTTCCTCTCGGGCTCCCACCATTAAAAAATTACAGGAGTGTACTTAGTATAATATTATATTATATTATTTAAACTCAATGAAACAATAATATTAATAAATCAGATGTAATTGCAACAGTATACGATAGCAACTAATTGCAAATGTGCACGTTTAATTGCAGTCGCATCTTACACAACATAATCATAAACATATATTGATTCAGATTGATCTTTTATAGAATTTTAATAATTGGACTTTAACAAATTGATTACATTTTATGGTCAACATGAGTTTTTTTGTCTGATAATATACGGGTGAAAAACAATTGCTTTTATTTTGGACATTAATCATTGAGATTCTTCAAGAGGTTGACTCACTCTCTTATCTGATGTAATGATGTGATTATAATGAAAGATATTAAAGAGCAAGTAAAGACTGATTGACATTAACATGTATCAAAGTTCATGTAACAATGAGCTGAATGATATGCATAAAATAATAAGTATTTATGCTTAACTATATAAGACTACAACACTCTTTCATTTTTCTGCAGTAGGTCAACAAGTTGTCATATTAAGAGTGAGGTGCTTCTCTAATAAAGAAGGCACAGACTGATTGACAGCTTGATAGTCTTGCTTTGCAGAAATGCTCCATGAAGATTGGTTAAAAAGGAGTGGGACGCACCATTTTGCTTATTACTGTACTTGACTGTCAAAATAGCCATACTTTGGTGGATCCAACAACTGGCCTCATGAGCTGAGTGCCCGCTGATTATTTCCGGCTCCATTTCATCCTTCTAGCGTGGGACGGAAGATGTTTGCCTAAATAAAATATCATAACAGTAATTGAATAATTAAAAAAAAGAAAATTCCAATATCGTTCTAGGTTGTAAAGGGTGTAAAAATGTAATATACCTTGGTAGGAAGAGCATAGTGTTAATATATTTTTGTGCCAAGCAAGCACTTTGTCTTTTTTTGCCCTATAAGACTTTTAATTTGTCTTAAAGCAAATTACTGTTTATAGTTTGTTTCAAAAATAGGATATATTTCCTTGATTGTTTAATACATTTTTCTTTGTGTGTTTGTGAATACTACTGTCTATTAAAATATTGCTTTAACTATGTCAACTTACTTCCAGAGCCACAATTTTATGCTCTTTAAAGTATTCATTCCTTATTTATTTATTTATTTATTATATACAGCGCCACTAATTCCACAGCGCTGTACAGAGAACTCACTCACATCAGTCCCTTCCCAAATAGAGCTTACAGTCTAAATTCCCTAACAAATACACAGACAGACTAGGGTCAATTTGATAAGAGCCAATTAACCTACTAGTATGTTTGTGGATTGTGGGCAAACACGGGGAGAACATACTACCCAGATAAAGCCATGGTCGGCAATCGAACACCTGACCCAAGTGCTGTGAGACAGAAGTGTTAACCACTAAGCCACCGTGGTGCCCAAATTAATAACTCAAGCACGGCACTAATACAGTGGCGCACGCAGGGGGGGTTTCTGAGTCTCCAGAAACCCCCCCTGCGCTAACTAAGTGGCCGCTATAGCTGCACTGTCCTATACAGCACCGCCGCGGACGCTACTTAGACAGCACCGCGGCTGCTGTATAGGACAGCGCTGAAGAAACAGAGATGCCGACAATCCTCCATTTGCCCTTGTAATAGTAATATACTTGAAAGAGGTGTCAAGACCAAGGTGTGGTTTAATTCACTTAATGTTAGTTTCCTGGTACACCAACTATGCCATCAAAAAAAATTATAGTAATTTGACAAAGAAACCAAAAAGTAAAAAAATATTTTGCACTTTACGTTTTTACTAACACGCAACTCCTGCTATGTCAACAACAGCAACTGCCAAACTAAAAAGTAGTAATTATCCCCAGACAGTAGGTGTCTACTAAAATTGTATTCATTGTTCCTGGAAAAAACCTGCCTCGTACCTTACTGTGTGAAATACACTGTCAGGAATGCATGGGATGCCATAACAGCAGCTTGCAAAAAAATATACATGAGTATAAATGCCTATCTCCCATCAAAGCACTAAAAAAAATTGTTTCTTTTGTTACTATGCTACTGTTTTGATGCATTATTTTTACGAAACTCTTGTAGTCATTTTTAGCTGTCGATGAAGTCACATTAACAGCGAGATACTATTTATAAACTGACAACACAACTCAATTGTGCAGTTTGTGACAAAATGTGCCTTTTGTACCCGTATTTATGACATCGTTCATGGATTTGCACTGCAAGATTGCATGTTTTGTGTAGATCTGGGGCAAGATAAAAAGATACTCGTAAGGAGAAATACTAGAATTATCTGTGCCCAGTAGGAAAATTTTGATGGGACCATTTACCCATCACGATGCCATACTGTCAGTACCCAACAGACAGAGTTCTAGATGCATTAGTAGTTTTGCTGTCAGACCAAATGCAATGCTATTAGAAGGTGTTCCTGATTTTATAGGGGCTGTTGAACTTTTCAGTTCCATATTCGGACTTGGAGGTTTCCAGTCATTTTAATTTCCTTTGCTTCGAGTTGGCACCACCCATGAAGCTTGCCCATAATCCTGCCCACCTAAAACATTTTTTTCCAAATCTTTAAAAAAAAAAACTTGAAAGAAAGGTGCCAAAAAATGGAGTAGGGCCTAGGGACCAAATGGAATCTTATAAACAGAAAAAAAAAATGAAAAAAAAAAACTAAACAGAACAGGTGCGGGCACTAGCGCCGTGCCATCCCTCTTGTCATGCCACTCGTGACCTGGATCTATGTGACACATAAAAATATTGACATTCTGCATGAAAATATGCTGTACTCTTTCTTACTTCAATATTGACCCCACTGTTGCTGACTGCCATCAGCCTTCGCCTACTTTATAATCTCCACGTTACTCATATTTAAGTTGTTTAAGGGCCTAAGATAATACTAACTACACATCAAGACTAGTTTTCAAGGATTCAGGAAAATCCAGAAGTCGTCTCCTCGATGCATTAGACCCAATATTATGTGTTGCGTTGGAATATAAGCTGTACGCAGCCTGCTGTCAAGATGACGTTTTGAACTGATTTCGAAAGCAATAAGGTTATTGTTAAGCTAACGTGGCAAAACTGTTTTATCGCAGTACATTACGGCCAAATAAAATACATTGTTTTCTATGACGTAAAAATAGCCCAGTTTTATTAGTTTGATGAACTATTGCTTATTCTTACACAACAATATTATTTTAGAAATATTGCTAGACCCATATTATGCAAAATATCTAAGTCAGTTCTTTTCTGGAATGTGGTGCTGTAAAATCTTCAACCTTTTGTTCTAAACCCTCAGGTACTGGGTAGGGACATAGAAATGTACCTAAGGCCAGAAGGTGTCCTCTGATGTGTCCTATGGATACATGCTAGGAATGCAGTGACACACAGAACGTCCCTGATGTGGGCTGGGTCTTTTTGACTGCTGTCCAAATAGCTGGCAGCATAAATCACCTGTAAACCTGAGCCCAAAGCAAGTCTATAAGAACAGTTAACACTTGTGTCCCGACACCAGTGTTGATTTGATTCCAAGAACAGGTGCAAAGAACTGACATCGAACAGTAAGTGATCTGGAATTCTCATTTGCTTTTATCTACTTAGTGGACAGAAGCTTTGCTTTTATACACAGTGAGATTGATCTCACAGCAAAAAAAGATGGATTATCATAACTTGAACTTGAACGTTAATTATTGGATAAAGCAGACAACATATTTCTAATTTATAATGAACTTCAATTTGTTCTTACACTTTTATTTGTCTGTATGCAACAGTATTAAGCACTTTATCCAATGATGCCTTATTGCATTAAATGCTAATTATGCTACTCAATTCATATAATTCCTGATTCTGCTGTTTATGGGTTATAGTGTACGAAGAATGGAGGCAATATGACTCTGGTTTATTAGTGGTAGTATGATATATAATTGATGACAGTTATATTGATGTAGTATCCCAACTAGGCTGATTCTAGAAACAGCAATACCATATACTAGCTAGTGAAAGAGGCTTATGTCTCAAGTTAATGTTTTATTGATAAAATAACTTGGACAAATTAATACTGTTTACAAGCCTTGTCCAGATAATGTTGCAAAGGTTTATATATACTGTCATTTGACCTTATTATAATCATTATTATAAGAATAAATAAATAAATAAATAACTGTATAAGCAGTAAGTTGTGATATCATTGATTATGATTGGTGAGCTCTGATGTCATCACTTCAGCATTCATTTGGAAATCTTGTGAATTATAAGGACTAATGTACTCCATAGGTGGGGGGGGGCAATTAATTTTAGATCGATGTGCCAGCGGACGTCACCACAATGTCCGGCTGCGCACATTACTGCTTAATATGGTAAGGAATCTGCTCTCATGTTCATGCGCACCTCTATAGGGGGCGAGGATATCGCCGCAGAGTGCCGTCATGGGCTGTTCCGTGGTACATTGCTCCAAATTGAATACCCTTCCTCCCCCTCCAAATGGAGTAAATGTATCAAGCTGCGAGTTTCTGACGGGTTTGAAAAGTGAAGATGTTGCCTATGGCAACCAATCAGATTATATTCCTCATTTATTTAGTACATTCTACCAAATGACAGCTAGAATCTGGTGGGTTGCTATAGGCAACATCTCCACTTTTCAAAACTGTCGGAATCTGGCATCTTGATACATTTACCCCCAAGTGTCAATGATTTCAGATATTTGCTGTCACCTCTGGTTTCTGCGCTCTGTATAAAAGAATTTGGCATACAGCCAGTTTATAAGGTCACAGAACAATTAAGTGACAGGCATAATCCCATACATTAGTCTTTATTAACAAAACACCTACAGGCTTGTTAGCGCTCTACACAGGGAAAGGAAAAAAAAAACATAGAAGAAGTTTACTTGTAATATAGGCGTGCTCGACCTTTATATAAAGTTCTGCATTGTAAGAAAAAAACTTGAGCAGTGATTCAAAAAGCACACATGGATGATTTATGCAATGGTCTAAATACACAAAAACCTATAGAGGTGCAAATTGGGAACTGCACAGGAATATTATAATGGAGACTACACAATAACATGCTTGATATAAAAGTTTAAACCTATTATTGTTGTGAATACTTGAGGATACATTGAATATACATTTCTAATACAGCGCATTAAGGTAGATAACTATTGTGTCAAAATCTCAATGACATCTGATTCAATTAGGCGCAAGGTTCCGTAGGACAGGTGTCTCCGCTGGGTGTTTATGGTTAAAATCTCTTGGAGGTGCAAGTAAAACTGAAGGAAGAGTTCTGTATCGTTATTGCGTCGACAGCTTGCGCCGAAAAACATTGTGCGAAGTTGCTATGGGGCTGATTCAATTCTTCACAATGTCCTATCAGGCCCTCACGTGATGAGATTTGCAGAATGTTCGGTACCCGAAACATTGCTGATTTTTCCTCATACCACATAGAGGTGTGACCAAAAATCAGCGATGTTTAGGGTACTGCAATACGTGTAAGTGTGCACAGCCGCAATTCGCCCCAGGCTCCTTACTGAACCTTGCACTATATTGAATTCCACCCTATTAATAAGAGGTTAGCTGGTGTAAAACAGAAGATAGTGGATGTATTGCAATTATTTATATCACCTGCAATGTTTAATGCTACAATTATACTGGACATCTTATTGAGTGTCATGTAAACAAACATTACACATGTACCCAAATTTAGTAAACTAAAACTAAATCCTGTTGACAGCCAAACGCAGAAATTATTCTAACTACAAAGAATATTTGACTATTTATTGTGTTTGTGGGGCAGCTGTGTAAAAAAAATACGTACTTAACACCTCTTTGCCCAGGCAAGCATGTCATGGCTAATAAGAAACAACCTGGAGACTGTGCGGCAGTGCTTGCATAGAATCCCAACAAAGATCATGCCCACCGGCAGCATGTCCTGGCATTATTTTTGCGGTGGCTACAAACCTCTGAAGCCACTGCAACTTAAATGCAGTAATATGCAGCAGGTGAGTTTTAATATGGCTACTATCCATGCACTCCCACTTACTGAGAAGAGTGTATCTTTTATGACAAGCTCACCACAGCAAAGAGGAGCCAAGAGACTGTGCGACACAGGAGTGAGGGAAATAAGTACTAGATCTGGCCCACCCCCACACTGAACTATTAAAAATATTTTGGGGGATGGATGTATCTTTAAAGGGCTAATACATGGAGAGTTTTTTTTAAATCTATTATAATAAAAAAATGTATTGTAGAAATTCTGGCTTATTTATATTGCCAATGGTTTGCTTGAAAGGAAGCCCTATAGCGTAATGCAACCACTGTCAACTAAACCAAAGGTGTGTGGGGAGAGTTACATTTCTATTTATAGACTCCAACAAGCCTGTTGACGGAAAAGATTATACTATTGGGCCAATGGTTCACAAATAAATCCTCAGTTTATTACAGTTTCAAACAGCAACGGAGGGAAATTAAAACAACTTAGATTTATAAAAAATTGTTTATATTTTTTGTTTAATATGTTCTAATTTCTTAAGGTTTTCATTTAAGGAATTTGTTGTTCAAAAGCAACATTCTAAACTACAAATTAGCATGAAAAAAATTAGATCAAGAAGACAGATTCAAGAGGGTAAATGTATTAGGCTCTGAATTTTGCAAATCGACGATATTCGGCGACTTTGACAGCAAAATTTAAACGTCAATGTGTAGAAAAGCAAAACCTGCCTTTAAACACATTGGTGTTTTAAAATTTTGCTGTCAAAATCGCTGAATATCGACCATTTGCAAAAATCGGAGGATAATACATTTTAACCCCATGGACTTCTTTGGAATATCTATTGTACAGTTTCCTGCAATTGCTTGTTGGTTGGCAAAAGGCAAAATAAGTCAATTCTGTCAAACTTTTGCTTATGGTTTCCTAAGCAGAAAGCTAAAGATAATAGTTAGTACACCCTGTTTCACATCCAAATATAAGTGGTTCAGTGTGCATAATGTAGGATTACAGGTAAACCTTTTCTATATTGATTCAAGGTCAAATTTACAGTTCCTTTATATTAAAGTGAACTGTTTAAGTATTAGGATTATGGTTCTGAAACCAGTTCAATTAAAAGAATACAATTATGTTTAATCCACAGAAGGAGCGGAATCAGAGTTAACCAGATAGTTTGGTGCCTGGAGCGATGGGGACGAGGGAGGTCTTTTCTGTCCTTGTTTTTATAGCAGGGTTCCTACTTTCAGGTACGATGTGTTCATGTTTGTTTTAAACTTCATTTATGTTACTTTGTTAGGGAAAAGTATAGCGTCATTTTCAATTGGTGTTCCCCTACACAATGGGATGGAATACACCCAAGATTTGTGACAGTCTACCCCATCTGTTCTTGCCCTTCTAGCCATTTCCCCATCCATTATTTTTATTGGGATAAAAAGGTGGTCGGTAAATAAAACGGTAGTGATTTATGCTGCAAGAGTTGGAATGCAGCTTGAGAAAACGTTCATGTTGACGTGCCCTAAAGGTCTCCCGTACAAGGCAAATACTGCCCTGAGAAAGCTGACTTGCAGAGTATAGAGATAATTCTATTTAAAAGTATCATTGTTGGGATATAGGATAAAGTGAATACCTCCTCAATACAGATAGATATTTATTTTTTTGCAAACCCTCAACTTAAGGTGACATCACAGAACAGGTTAATTTCCTGTGTACAGCATAACAGACTATAAGCTGCTACAGTCAATTGAGTAGTTATTTTGAAACTTCTATGTGCTCAGGGTTGGGTGAGAGTGCAATTTCACATTGATCTGATGTTAGTTCTGATGAGGCAACAGTCAAATACATTAAGATAGGGAGGTGTAATGTAATATATAAGAAGCCTGCACTGATACAAACATGAAAATGTACATAACAGTCGACATTTAAAGAGTTGAGTCTTGTCCAAAAGTCTATTTTTGCATAGAATGAGCATTAATTGACTTTTCCTTATTTCATTATCTTTAGATCGCAGTGTAAATGGACAAACAGCTGTAAGTATCATGAATATCATGCTTGTGCCTGTTCCCTATAGTTGTTTTTCGAAAAACAAGGAGCATCTATGCTGCTCACCCAATCTTCTATCTGTTCCTATGTACTCAATAATAGGCCCATCTCAATTGCTGCATGACATTATGCAATGCACTATAGTGGAATGCATACCATGACTTAAGCAGCTGGGGATAAATACAACTAAATATCATATAAAGCACACCTAGATATGAGGATTAACACCTGTTAAACAGCATGTCAAAAAATCTATTTTAGGTAAGACATTAAGGCTGAGATTAACTTGCTCATTGACAGAGGGACTGCAATATGTTAGCTTCAGCTTTTCAATTCATTTAGATCAGTGGTCCTAAGACTTTGTTACAGTTAAACTCTGTTGCTGGAGAACAGCATTAACCTGACCAAGGGCATAACTACCATAGGAACCAGAGGTACAGCGGCTGTGGGGCCCGCAGATAAGAGCGGCCCGCCTTCCCTGTCAAAGCCCCATGTGTATAGATTTTATTTCACTACAGGGAGGCCCTTACAAACATTTGCTATGGGTCCCACAAATGTCTAGTTACGTCCTCGAACTTGACCCAACAGAAAAACTCAGTATTCTTCTGAAATAAGTGGGAACAAAATTGGAAGTAGTTGATTGGTCTCTATGGCCCTGCTCTAGAAGGAGGTCTAGTTAGCATTTTACCAGCACTTTAAAAAAAAGTGAACTGACTGTGTTACCTCTAAAGTAGATTGCAAATTAACAATACGCTATTGCTCTGTATTTCCTTCCTTCACACTGTTTTATGGACATTCCACTAAGAATATTACAGTCTTGTGAGAATTTAAGCAGGAAACAAATTAAATTAACTTGACACCCTCTATTGAATAGCTGAATAGATTTTAGTTACACGCTTGTGTTTTAAATGATGAAAATTAAAAAAAAGTTGTAAAAGTGTAAAATAAAGTCATTTTAAATGTTGTTTAAGAATTTTTTTTATGTGTTTACCACCATTAGTACAATATATGTTTTGCTATTTTCTAGAATTTAAAAAACTGCACATTTTAACAAAAACTTTCAACTCATAATTTCATTTGTATTATGGTGTGTTTTTGGTGTTATTTTTATTTTGAAACTATCCTAATTATTATTTAGTTTATATAAGGAATGTAAATCGCTCCCATTTGCTTCATTAGCATACATTTCAACGTACATGATTTAAAGGAATTATTCCCTTTTGGACAACCTCTACTTCATTAAAACTTCCCAGAACTTACAGCAAATATATGCAGCTTAGTGGCTCAGGAAAGAGATGGGTCTCTGGTGGGGGAAAAATTCCACTGGAGGGGTCCTATTTGCTATACATATGGGGGATAAGATACATATATATATATATATATATATATATATATATATATATATATCAATCAAAGGGATTTCAAAATGGGGACAACATCAAATTTACTTTAAAATTGTGCAATTCGTTTATAGAATATATGTCTTACAGCTAAAGTAACTTTTTAAGTCACTTTTCATTCAATTTAAGTCCATTATATTGAACAACCCGCATTTGATATTTAATTTCCTGCATTACATCATGCCTGACAAAAAGATGTGTGCGGTCTTCAAAACCTGCAGCTAAAATGTTTTCAGTTAACCAATAACCTCGATTTAAATTTTATTTTTCCCTGCTTTTAACCCAGTAGAACACTGTAATTTGTAACTGCTGATCTAGACCCAAGATGACAATCTGTACAGATCTATTAGAATATCAAGGCTTATTGTCATCTCATATCTGCTAAACTGTCACAGGTCATATTACAGAAGTGACTTTGTATTGTTTGGTAATAGTAATCAATTTAAAAAATTCAACTTATTTTAGCCCTAGGGATGAGCACAAACATACATTTTAAAGTGTTTGACACACCCCGAGCAATGGAAATGATGGTATTGTTACAAAGGTTTTGTTGATCTCCTGTACAGTATAATCGTTTAAAAAACATAATTTGTTACTAACACTGTTTAACTGTTTTCTACTGTACAGGCAGCACAAGCAGAAACCAATTTATTATTTGAATCAACTGTAGGAGTTGCCGTGGTCATTGGAACTAGCAATGCTGTGAGGATTCCTATTTTTTTTCTTCTTATTATTATTAATAATATTATTTTATTTTATTTTTATTATTTTTTTATTATTATTTACTATTATTATTTTTCTTAATATTATTATTGTCGTTGATGCCGTGTTATTATTATTTCTTTTTGGGCCATGGGGAATATATAATCCCATTGTAGTGCACCTCGTATTAGTATTTCCCGTATCCCATATTTCAATTGCATAGCTGTAAAAACTGTTATAGGTATTTAACCCACAATATTACTGTATGTAAATTATTGTTTGTAAATTCTTTGTTTGTAAATTCTTGTTTGTAAATAAAAAAAGCCTATTTTTCCCCTTACTTACAATAACAAGCAAAATGATGATTTATCTAGCAAACCTTATTATCCTTACTGAAATAAATGAAAAAAAAATAATGAAATATTGTTGAAATATTAGTAGCCTGCTGTTATAAAAATATTATTCACATGAGTTTTGATGATCTATTTGTAGTTTGCTTTGTATTGATAGAGTTTAATGAGAACATATTATAAATTATTACATGTTAGTCAAGAAAGATAAACTCATTTTCAGTCATATTGTTGTCTGTAGCTCAGTGATTTTGATCTGTTTATTTATCTTTTTTTTTAGTGCACTTCTCATGTCACAGCTGGTAAGTACAACTAGTATTGGTATTGTATAGCACACAGATAAGCTTTTTAATAAATTAGTGCCTGATTAATGTGTTTTATTATTTGATAGGTCAAGCACTGTGTGCCATGGTTCCTGGAATGTGAGTATTCTATGTATATTAAACCTTTTTAACGCTTTTTCTTTACCAATACACAATCATGGCCGGCCAAACTGCCTGAATTGTTGGCCTTTTACCCATTCTGGCATCTTTAAAGAGCACCTTTCATATACACAGAGGAAGCAGCCATTTTGTCTGCCGAACCAATAAGCATGAGTATACAAGTTTCCAGGAGGGATCACTGATGTCGCTGAGACAGAGTGGATGCAGCCATTTTGTGTGGTGAACCAATATCTACAAAGTGCCTCAGGATTGCCATTAGTTTCTAGTGAATTTGATTCTCTTAATTATTGTTTTCCCGCACAAATGGCCGACTCAACTTTGTGCATGAGATGTTACACTGTGTAGTTTTTCCTAAACACTAATTTGTGTGACTCTTTTGTTTTCTATTTTTTTTTTCAGCGTTGATCTAAATGTCCTTTTAGAAAGTGGTGAATTTCAGGATTTCTGCTCACTATCTCTGTTGCAGTATGCCTGTGCATCGGTATGTTCACTTCAGTTTGTTACACTAAATTTTACTAATGGGGGGCTAACAAAAGCAGCACCCGATCCACCAAAACACAGTTTATATAACAAGCAGATAAGTGCAATGCAATTTTAATTTAAATGCAATTTTCTTTACTTCTTTTAGTTTTGTTTTATTCTGTTAGTCTAGGCAAGCCATGTAAGGCCTGGCATTTAATATGAACAATTACTGATTTAACGATGACCTAAAATTAAACATATTTCTAGAAATAAACAGTCACAATATCAGGGTACAGGGAGTGGTTTGTTTTACAGCCTGTGTGATGGATTGATGTGATTGTAGATCAGTGGTTTAGCTGCAATGACCCTTTATGCAAAATAATTGGATGCACAGTGCCTACATTTAGCGGATTTGTGCATACCTGGCCTCCGTGCAGATATGAGTATAAATGAGATATAAATGCGTGGTCTACATATGCTCCAGCTTAGATTTTACTTTGGACCCTAACTGTACTACAGACCTGAAAGAAAGCTGTCAATGAAGTATAGCTATCGTTGTAAATCACATGAGATAGTTATTGTAGTAATGTGGATGCCTTTAATTCTGTTCCACCCTTAGCTTGGAGATGTCTCCTCTGACAAAATTTCATCCATCTTGGAGTGCTACCTCAAACCCGACGCTATCAGCAGACAAGAAACATTTTCTTTGTTCATTTCCCAAATCAGTTTAAGTACACTTGGGGCAGCCATTAACAGAATTAGCAATATGGTAAGTAGCATGTTTGTTTTCTTTATTTCACACAGTTTAGTGTCTTAATAGGTTGGTCCACTCAATCAGGCTTTAAAAAAAATAGTCCATGTAATTGTTTTAATTTTGGAATTAAAGCTTCAACTGCCAGAATGCCATTGGTCCTATGCCCTGGACAGCCTTCATTCAGTATAATTGAACCTTGCTAAAAGCTACAGTACATTATTCATCTAGGGTCCACAGCCTGGCAGATGCAGGTTGTTGGCTTTGGCAATCTCTGTCAATTGGCAACATTTGTGATTGGATGCTCATCCACCAATCACAAGCCAAGCTAGGACTTCCTACCTCTCTATTTTTTCTGGGAAGGATATAGATATATATATATATATATATATATATATATATATATATATATATATATATATATATATATATCTATATATATATATATATATATCTATATATATATATATATATATATATATATATATATATATATATATATATATATATGGGCAGAAAGTGTATTGATTTTGCCTTTTTTTTCTTATTTAATGTCTATAAAATAAGCATGATTAATCCAATATGATCCCAAATGAAAGACCTGTCTCTTCTAAAAGAATCCAATATAAAGTTCAGTTAGCTACACTTTGAAATAAATAAAAAAAAAATACTCCCTGTGAAGCCAATACAGCACAAAAATGCCAAAATAATTCCAATCACTAAGGTGTAAACTGACTCAAGACATGAAAGGTTTAAGAAATGCTCATTGATAAATATATAAGAGCGCACTTTGTTTTGGCTGAACAATGAAGAAAAAAAAAGTGAAATGGCAATTTTCTCTGATTAAACATTGTAATTTAAATATGTGTCATTTAAAAAGTACAAACCGGGTACAGGTAATAATAGTAAAGGGAGATATAACTCTGAACTGCATCTCTTAGTGAACTTAGTGATCACCGTTTTACATGAGTTGTAGTTCAGCATTAGAATGGACTACACAGCCACGGTCTACATCATTCCATGGAATGTACGGGTCATGTAGGATTCAAAAGTTTCTATAGTCTATAGGATGTGATCCACATATATGTACAATAGTGTTTACAATCTCACTTATGTCCACCTATGTTTTCCAGGTTCCTGCTTCTTCTATAACACCTACAGTCAAAGGGTACCTGCTAAATGCAGTATGGGAAAAACTCCAAACAAATGAAGAAAACTTAGCAGCTTGTGTCTTAACTAATTGGTTCCAGGAGAAAATGTACTTCGCTATGTCTGCATTCGACCCCGAGATTCTGTCCTGCATGAACAGTCTCGCTGTTCAATGTGATGGGTTAGAGGCTGTGTAAGTTGAATATTCCCATGCACTATGGCATTAGAAACTGGTCTTAAAGTGTACCTATTGCCTCTATGTTGCACGCACTCACACACACACACAGTCACACACACACACACAGTCACACACACAGTCAGTCACACACACACTTTGATGGGTTGAATCATTCTACATAAACAGACTTTGGGCATACATCATATGGTCTTTCTTTTTTCTAGGGTTGGGGCGCTGGATGTGGCCCGTGCCACGTATGACAACGCCACAAGAGAAGAGATTGGAAAGGGGATTACTCGGTTCGTCCAGGCACATTGTGAGTAATAGAAAGACGTATCTACTTAGGCGCTGTGGTTCCAACTCTGTCTAGTCAAGTGCAATCCATTAATCATTTGTGGGAGCACAGATCCTTGCACCCAATTTCCCTGTTCACGCCACAGCCCTCTTAACTGGCCTGTCATGTGCAGAGATAAAGAGGACTAACAGGTAGGAAGTTAATACAGAAGTTAAATAAAACACATTGGACATAATTCATAAATGTGACATTTCATCAAAATGGTTTTAAACATACACATCCTACAAAGTGGTAGTGGCTAAACTTAATACCAGATTTAACGCCAATATGCTTGTATAAAATATGCAGCAAATCTTTAATAGGTAAACTTCAAATAATTAACATTATTCGTATTCTGTTAAATTTGGATTTACTAATGCCAAATGTAAATGTCAAATAATTATCAATATAGGCTTCATTTTTAAGATCACATGTAAAAGCAAATTTAAAACCATGGCCATATATAGTAAATTATACTGTATGCTATAGACGATACTTGGCAATTCATATTATTGTGGCTATAGCTGTTAAAAGTGTTATTTGTCTCCTTAGCCTGCAAAAAAGGATCACTATCAACATCAATTACATCCTACTACAAGGGTTACATAGAGAATGTGAACTACGCCGACTTTTTGGTGGCTTTTACCGATCAGGATTTGGTAAGCTTCCAATGACATACTATTAATTCTAAATCCCGCTTTTCAAAGTTTATTAAAATTAAAAAAAAAGTTGGGTTTGGTAATATAGTTGAACCATAAACATTGTACCATCTCCAACTGATACACCGCACCACAAACGCTTCGGTACCAATGTTCCCGATCTTATTAATGTAATTTGTGACCTGTTTGTTTGCTTTTTAGAGCTCAGCATCATCTGTGTTTACTTACTTCCAATTGGCACAATACGTTGATGAAAGTGATGCATTTAGCAGCTTAGAGAAGGCCACACTTGTGCTCGATCAACTGGACACCAAGGACTTTGTTTACTTAACCAGTTTCCTGGACCAATTGTCTGCTATAAATTATTCCAGTGATGTTCTGTATCAATTGTTGTACAGCACAGTGGTGAAAATAAAAAGTACTGACGATTCTCTCTGCAAGCCAAAATTAACGACAATCTTCCAAGGGATAAAAAGCTCTTTTTTTGTGGTCATTAATGAGACCATCCTAGATCTGTTTGCCCCCAAGGACTGCTCAGAATTCCAAGACATGTAAGTAAGAAATACATTATATGCTCTGTTAAATCCCTCTAGCTAAGAAAGGTATAGGACACGGCAGAAATATAAGAGGTGGGAGAGGTGCGTGTTAACTGTTGTGATAGACACGATTATTGTATTTGTGCTTCCTACTGTATTATAATAAGAGCAGCAGAAGTGACTATGTAGATGAGTTGAAGACATACCACCAACCCTGCTCTAGACAGGTGCAAAGTTAATCAACTTAATTCATTACTTCTTCAGGCCAACAAATCATGAGGGTCAATAAGCAAGTGCAGGGTAAGACCACCTTTGTTCAAATGCTGCAGACTGTGGACATCTATAATCCCATATGCTCTGAACAAGGTGTCTTGCTTTTCTAAGATGCCAACAATAGCAGTCGAACATAGTTTGTACAACGGGTAATTTGGGTGGTCAGTAGGCATTATGTGCTCTGTATGATGTTATGCATTTCTGAAAATCCATTATGGCCCATCTGATATTCAAATAAGCTAGAAGAGGAGTGTCAGTGGAAACACCTAGGGAGTCTTATCCTGGGTACAATTTGGAAACAGAGTAACTTTTCTGACCATTATCGATGCTGCAAACTATTTTTCTCTATGTGAATGCTGCTGCCCATCTCTGAAGAGTAGGCTGCAGATGAGGACAAAATAAAAACGTTAAAATAAAGGTTTGATGCACCTGCGTTTCATGAGCTGTTGCATATTATACTGAGAATGAAATGAGTAGTGACTTGTTAAAGTAAACTTCAGGAAATGAGGTGGATAAATGAATGAGACAGCCGGATAGACAGGACCGTGGTGAGCTGTGCATTGTCGGTGGGTGCAGAGGGCTGTGGGTCGACACACATGCTATTCCACCCTCCTGTTCGCTTAGCTAATGGCACATAAAATGTTTTCTACCAACAAGGGTAACCACAGACCTGTCACACACATACTTGCCTTTATCAACTATATAACTGTGATATTGCATTATGTTTACATACAGATACCAAGTAGTGGATATTGCTTATGACCGATTACCAGAAAACGTCCAAGAGTCAATTTACCAACACAGACTGGATTATTTGACTAGCGAGTCAGTTAAATCAGGTAAGAGAAACATTTCCAGAATAGGAACTAGAAAACAAAAAGGTCTCTGGTGAAAAAATGTTTATGTTAATGAAAGTCATTGAAAAAGAACTTCATGTGTATATGTACTAACAGTAATACTGACCACGGGGGATGGAATCAAAATTTTAGTGTACGATAACACCATTAAATATGTAATAAATATGTAATATATTGTGTCTAACTGATTTAAACTTTTTTTAATCTGATTTATTTTAATTGTAGATATCTGATCTCTGTCACTTGTAGAAACCCTTGATTTAACTTGCTGCCCTGCTATATTTGAAGGCCGTTCTTACCACAGTATTGAACTGGTTCTAAAAGCTATTGCAATATTATAATATTGAGTGATGATGATTATGTGTCATTCATTCTCAGGCTCAGGATGCACATATGGACTTTCCAGTGTAGATTGGTTAAAGGAGAATTTTGGGGACTCTGTCAGCCAGGTGTCTTATTCTGAAATTATCAAACTCAACCAAAACTTTGATGGGGTAAGTTGCTCTTGTGCACTTGACCAAACATTTCACAGGGATCGTTACCATTGCTTTTTAAAAAGATGAAATGATTTTAAAATATGTCAACATTTCCTTCTTCTCTAGTATGAAGCTCTTTCACTTCTGACCATGAACCAGACTTTGGATCTAGTCATAGCGACCAACCTACTAACTGATGAAACTCCCAAAGACTATTCGACACGTGTTACAGCTCTAACCACTTACTTCAAGAGTAAAGACATTGTTTTTCTACAAGGCTTTCTAATACAACTGAATATCCATATTATCAAGGTGGGTGGTGTTGTACTAGATAAAATAGTGAGACAAAGGCTAGTTGTACTTACCTATGATGCTCAATATTTTCCAACAATAATATTATATTTATGTTAATTGTATGGTGCATTTGACTAGGGTCAGAGAACATTGTGTTATCATCTGTTTTAATTTCCTAGACATATGTGTGTCTCTAGTTTTCAAATGGACAGAGGTAAAGCAACCTGAAGCCACTCAGATGTGTGAGAGGTTAGACAACTTAGCCGAACTGCGCATCACAACATTAACAAATACACAGATTAGTGATGCTCCTTTGGGATGACTCTGGTGTCAAACTCACTTGTATATGAAACAATGTTAATATGTACACCTTGTTTTTTTTTTTACAGCTGAACATAAAATTCATTGTAAACGTGGAAGTACGCAAACTGCTTTTGAAGGACATTTGGTCAGGACTCAAACAACGGTTCTCTGATTTTTCAGTAAATGATTGGTATATCTGGTTCGATGAATACTTGACTCTATTCTTGCCATCCATTACCAGTGAACAACTTTCTGTCCTGTCTAGCGATGTGGTTAAGGATTGCTCAAATTTGCAAACAATGTAAGTAGCAGTGGCCGAAATGCCCGGTAGTAAAAGCTGCTGTGTTCTAATTAACACCTGGGGGTAAATGTATGAAAGTCCGATTTCTGCAAGTCGCCGGAAATCGGCGACTTTGCAGTGAAAATTTAAAGGGACGATGGCTTGTAAAGGCAAACTTGCCTTTACAAGCCATCGCCGCTTTAAATTTTACCTGCAAAGTCGCCGATTTCCGGCGACTTGCAGAAATCGGACTTTCATACATTTACCCCCTGGTATTTGTAAAGTGCCAACATTTTATGAAGAGCTCAGCTGCCCAATTTACAAAAGGTGAACAGAGACAGTGCATACAAGTACAGACTAAAACTAAGGAGATCAGAGCCATGCTCATGAGTGCTTACCACATAAATGTGAAGGAAACAAGTGAGGCACAATAATTGGCCTTTGAGAGGGGCAGGCTTAAAAGTGCATTGGAGAAAACAATGGAATAGGAGCAAAATCTATTGTGGCAAAGAGGTCTAATTGCCAAACTTCTCATGCATTGGGACAGGTGAGGTCATAGGAAGTCTGCGGGTACAGACCAAGAGCCCTAGGTTTAATACACACACACACATGCTGAGAATACGGTTTAATGGGGTTATTAGACCAAATGGAGGAGCTTTGTGTATTTAAGCTTGTCCTTTTCAGTTGTAAGTTGTGACTGATGCTGAACAAGTCGGCCAGTGACTAAAGAGCTGCGCTGTGTTAGTTAGCACTTAGCATTAGGGTTACAAGGAGGTGTAGGTAATTTAATGTTGTTTACTGGTTTACTGCATATTGATGAAAGTTTGCTGTTTATTGTGATGTGAACAATAAAGCACCGCTGATTTCAAGCAAGAAGCTGTTTGTGACTGATGTTTGCGAGGTGTCATTGTCACAAGAGGTATCAGAAGTTGTACACTATGCACACAGTCAATATAAATCCAAAAAATATTAAGACATCTTAATATCTAAGCTGCCAGCCACAAAAATTGCGAATTTATATGCATAATAATGACAACCACCAAGATAAAAATGATGTGGCAGGACTATTCTTATCATGCACAGTATATAGATCAATAGTGAGAACTTCAAGCAACTATCAGCCCCTAATAATATTATTATAATAATAATAATAATAATAATAATAATATAATAGCAATCTCTTTGATTGTTACTATTATATTATTATGAAACTGATAGTACCTTGAAATTCTATTAACTATAGAGATAGGAGACTACTCTTATTTTAGGTTACAGATTATTTGTATTATTGTGTATATTTTATTTTTAAAAACATGGTATTTTAACTCATTCCATATATGTCTAAAGTCCACTATTTCATCTATATAGTATGTGTGAGAAAAGTAGCGCTAACACATAGTTTTTATCTTAAAAGTGTATTTGCTTGGGAATCAGAAAGTTAGGGGCATATTCAATTAGCTTTTTGATTCGCGGTAACGCGCCGGAACAGCCGCGAAACGTAATACACGGTACCGCAATAACGTGGATTTTCGTTCGCAGCCCATAGGGTTGCGAACGAAAATCCGCGTTAATGCGGTACCGTAATACCCGCAAGAACGCGCACTTTTCGCGGCAACGCGCGTTACCGCGAATCAAAAAGCTAATTGAATATGCCCCTTAGAGTCAGGTTAAAGTCCCCTGAAAAAGTAGAATCAGTATCAGATAAACAACAGACTCCAAAACTTGCTTTACACATTGTAACAAGATGCAAATAAAGTAATGAATGGCAAAGAGTTGAGAGGAAATGGATATATTGTTTATTTACAGTCTTCTGTTTCGTAACAGACAATATTCTCTTCTTTTCTTTTAGTGTTCAGGGCTTTGACAACGATTTTACCTACATGGACAAAGACTCAAAAACTGATATTGCCAACTGGATCACTGATTTCCTCCGGGATGACAGTAAGTGTATTTGTAAAAAGATACTCTGGAGACATTTATATTAAGTGGAATTGGTGATAACAAATTATAAGGAATACATTAATAAAAGTACTTGCACAACATACATCTTGTTTGCAAAAGTGATGTCTATATAAATTTACCTTAAAGTGTATGTTATTTGAACACAGTGCACCATATTAATAAATAAGTTCACTTTTGAAAAACTTGCATAATATTTGATACACTATGTTAACAACTTCATTTTCAATATAAAACTTTGGATTTGACTGTTGGTTAAAGAATTCTTTACGCTTGGTTTAAAATTCCTTCTGTTTTTTCTTTTTAATAACAGGCTGTAAAAGCAAAAACTGGCTAGATGACAACTTCAAACAATTTAAGTCAGTTGTTGACGTTAGCGTGCTTGAGTCTCTGAATCCTGACTTCAATCCGGTAAGAGAATTTAATATATAACAATTTATTAAAACAATGAGGGACAAAACTAGCAACCAAAAAAAAAATTATATGGTTGCCTAACATGTCCTCAGAAATTCACATCTGTTAAAATGTTTACTGTAGAAGAAAGGAATCCGTTTTAAATAAAATTACTTTTACGGAACTTTCCACAAACGATCCACAGGTTTTAGTGCAGTACAGACAATATCCAGCATAAAACCATTGACTCATTAATTAAAATATCCCTTTCCTTTCTCTGATTCTTTTCCGTCACAAAAGAAAATGAATATTTCAAAAGCCATTCTTCTTTGCAAGGAGGTGGGGGCAAACATAGACTGAAGAGGTTTACAATACTTATTCCTTACGCACAGAAAAGGCTATATGTGGGATTTTTTCAATTAGGATAACAGATTTTTTCCAATAAATCGGATCTGATGTTTTGTTTAATGTGCTGCTTTTTTAATGCTCTGAAAGCTGAATAGAGACAGACTCTGGCTGATAGTAATTCTTCTCAGATCACAGGTGTAACACCCACCTTATTTTCTCTGATATTTCATAATTGTGTTTTAGCTTGACGTGTTGAGTGAGCTGAGTGCAGCCCAGCTTGGAGAAGTGGCAGCAATCAATGTGGAGTTGCGCACCAACATAACAGTTGTGCAAGAAGTCTTTAGCGTACTTACCATTGGTTCAGATGAAGAAGACCTTGTCAATGTGGGCACTTTCTGGGACAGTTTTAATGAGGCCAATAATGAGGTATGTCTCGATTCTGCTGTATTGTTTATTTACCCAACAAAAACTATATTATGTCTACAGTGCAAGAGCCATTTTGGCATGACCAGAAAGTCCAATCTCAGCCCCACACCTATGTTTAGCAACGATAAAGGCAATCATAAATGTACAAAGGATTCTGGGGGATTTCACATCTCACACAGGGGATTGGCTATAACAAACATAATACAACGTGTGTAAATATATTCAAGCAACCACATATACATCTTGGTATATAAGATAACAGCTCAGAATGATGGTCCATCAGGTAGGGTATTCAGGGGCTCAATAACTATCACTAACACAACTGAGTAGAATAAGTGGAAATGTGATGGGACATCCCGCCAAATGAAGTACAGATGCAAATAAAATTTATATTGTGTAAAACAAGATTAATAGATTAAACTCAACAATTCCAGAGTGGTTTCTGCAGGTCACCCAATGTATCAGTCCCAATTCCGGTTCCTCAGCATGAATACCCTGGGCTTGTGGAATGACCCCCTCCTAAAACAAAATGACCTACCCAAGTATTGTACTGAAGAGTTGATACTGCTCACTGATATATGATGTATAACTTTCACATCCTGGTGCAATTCCTGGGTGCCCAATCCAAAAAGTAGAAGCGACCCATGTGTGCTACTCCATTCTGGGACCAAAAATCATGGACAATTTCACTACAGCTAGAAATTCACCCTTTTCAACAAGTCATAGCTTACTCATCCCAGTTTGGCTCCAGAAAGACACCACCTATCTCTTATCCATGGTCCTTTTTTCAGCTCTTTCTGTCTGAGTGGGCTTGTTCTTGATGGCAGCAGTTTTATTCCCAAGATCATCTGACTTGGCCGGCTGGCTTTGTGTACAGCTGTTGCCTTGTCAATGGCTTACACGAAGCTCACAACAGGAGGCGGTGTGAAGATTCGCTCATTGTGTCTTGGCTTGCGGAAACTTTGTTCTGGGCACCTTAGTTATTCACCAAATGGAATGGTGATCTGAACATCCCACCCTAGTATTGCCAATCACAATGTGAGAGTAGGTGGGTCTGATAACCTGGAGTCATCTGGTAGAGTGTATCTAATGAATGCCAAATGGTAGGTCATTTTTTCATACAAGTGACCTTTGAGTAGAAGCATTTTAAAACCCTTTTTTTTTTTTTTTAATTAAAGTGGATTATTGTTACATTGGTAAGGTCTCATCCACATATCTGTGCTGGGAAAATGGGTACAAAGTAAGCATAGTAAAGTGCTGCTTAGATGGATTTTTCCATGATTCCTTTGATGTGATGAGCTTTTAGCAATACAATCTTCTGTACTGGTAGCCAATGTTCAGGCAAAAGGTGCTTTAAAGGTAATTTATATACATCGTGTTAACGTGATTGCATTGATGAGAATGAGCCCATTAGAAACTAGTGTCAGAGGATAGGTGCAATGAGCCCTAATGTCATTGCTAAATGACTCCCGTTTCAATTTCTTCAAAGTCACCCAATTACACATTGGTGACCATATACATCTCTTTAAGCTATTAAAAATTACAGAGTCCAGGTAAATTGTGTGAGTGATTCCCCAACCAGTTTTTTTTGCGAACTGACCAAACGAAGCTCTAAATATTACAGAGCTCAAGCTTTGTGTAATATTGTAAATGTCAAACTTCTTTTCATAAAAATCATTGTTGTTATTTTTTTTTTTTAGAGTTTACAGATAACTGTGGAAGTGCAATACGAAATGTTACAACTGACAACAGATGTAATATCGAGCCATCTCACAGAAATGTCATCAGAAGATATCACCCTTTGGTATGAGGACAGGCTGACATCTGTAATAGATGTGATTGACAAAGACATTCTTACAGAATTCCCACTGACCGTTGGATGTGACTCTTATAAATCCTTGTAAGTACTGACTTTATCCATCCTGCCAAACTGAGCTGATGAAAGAAACTGCTTATTGCTCATGGATTTGTTCCAGGCTCTTCTTAATTTGCATTTGATTAAGGCCACAGCACCTTTTTGCATTCAGTTTTCATTTCCTGCTTGTTAAGATGGCCCAGATATTGAAGTGAGCAGCTATAGGATGTATTGTAACCAGTCAGGTGATGAGACTGCTCACAGCAGCACATACTGCTTCAGGGGGTGAGCATGATGATTTTGTGTGTGGATGTGACCACTCTACTTGTGTGATTGTATTAGTAAGGACAGGTCTGCATGCAATAGGGACAGTGTCCTGATGTAAGCAGGGGGCAAGCAGGAAACCACAGACTAAGGGCTAGATTTACTAAACTGCGGGTTTGGAAAAGTGGAGATGTTGCCTATAGCAACCAATTAGGTTCTAGTTGTCATTTATTTAGTGCATTCTGCAAAGTGAGAGCTAGAATCTGATTGGTTGCTATAGGCAACATCTCCACTTTTTCGAACCCGCAGTTTAGTAAATATACCCCTAAGACTTAGATAGTGAAGAATGCAGGGTCACCCAGCAGTGCAGATTAATGATACGTGGCTCCTCTCAAACTGATGTGTGATATGAAACAAAGTCTTTAATATTCAAACACTTGTTAGGAAATGTGAGTGGCCCATTCTTCTTGTGAATAAACCTACTGTTTCATAGTGCACACGCCCTGAGCGTCTCTTATACCGACACTCTGGAAGCTAGCAAGGAGGATGTCCTTGATTTCATGGTCAACTTCCTGGCAAATGGTAAGTTCAGCATAGCAATTGTTGACTGTTAAAATACAATATTAATCCAATACCAGTTTTGTCCTGTGTTTTAAGTTGGTGTTACATAAAAGGAGCCCTTTAATTTTTATTCACTTTCAAAAGTCACAGATGCATGAGTGAAAACATTCACATTATTAATATTCTGTACTATTCTTTTGCTCCCAGGCACAAATTGCGAAGCCACGTATACCTCCTCTGTGAGCTATATAGAGTCCTCATTTGGCAGCTACTCCAGCATGGCAACTTATGAAGAGATCACTTCCTACTATGCTGGATTTAATGCAGTAAGTGTTCATTCCAATGGCAAGTTAGATTAGTATCGATGTCTTCAATGAAAGTTATCATGAGAGATCACGTAAAAATAAAAAGGTGTCTCTGGAAAAGCTTTGGGGAAAAAACCCCTTCAAAATCATTCAGCCTCTGGGTCTTAACTCCGATTTATATGTATGAGAAAGGTATATATTGTTTTCATTTAACCACATGGCCAAACAAGGCTTCGATTTTTTTGTCCATCCTGTAAGCGCTAAAAGTCATAAAAATAGTAAATAAATATGTCCTCGTCATTTTTTTTTAAATGGAAACTTTAAATGAAAAGTTCACAACAAAAGTGACATCAGAGATATGAAATGTGATTCTCTTATTGACCATTGTGTGCTCTCGGTTTAGTTTGAAAGTGGAGTCCTGCAAATCTTGACAGACACTCAGATTGGAGACATGATTGTGGAATCCAAAATTTATGAAAGTTTAGAGAAGAGTACCGAACTGTTTGACTACCTGGAAACCATTTCAGTTGAGCAAGTAGATGCCTGTATGACCCAGTTCACTGAAACATCAATCAAGGTAGGTTTTGCAGTAATATTATATGACGTAAAATTGTTTATTTGGTGGTTATTAGTATACACCTTGATCATAAATCACAGATTACCAATTAGGTCAATTGTATACTTATTTCTTTCTATTGTATGTTCTAGTTTTGAAACACTTGGGTGATATGCTCTTTACTCCATCCTTTGTGATCAATTATAAGATAGCACAAATTTTAGGAAACATTTATTGCACATAATTGCTAACATCTTGTTGATTATCTTTCATCTCCTCCAGCAAAATATTGAGATTACAAATGAAGAAGTGGGACAATACATTCTGAAAAGTTATTTAGAGATCATACAATCAGAGGTTCAAACTTACACCCAAGATGAGCTGAAACAATTATTTGAATTGCGAATCAATAAACTGATCAAGTTCTTTACGTCAGAGACTCTTCTTATAATTGGCATCGAGGACTGTGACGCCCTCGTCATTGTGTAAGTGCTTTATTGTAATATCTCTCTCTCTATCTCTATTTCTATTTATATCTCTCATTGTAAAACACCAGGTCAAATAGGAGTTTCTTGAACATATCATTAAGACAGGAGACCCTGGCACAAGTTTCAATCAAAATAAAACTAATTGCACATATGAGTTGATCCTAATTTCCAGGTATTACCATCACAGAAAGCATGAAAGAGAGAGCGCGCAATAGAGTAGTTTTTCACCACACAAGTTATTTTCTGTGAACATGTCTCATTCTTTCTTCTCTATTTCATTCTATTGTATAGTGAAGATCTATCAAAGGTTGATTTTATTCAGAATTTTATCTATAAACCTCTCCAATCTATTAGAAATGGATTTCAATGAGCCCAGGATGCCCATTGAAATGCATTGCCCATAGAAATGGGAAAAGTTCAGCCAATGACAAGCAATGTTTACATGCTGGCTGCTTTTGATTGGCTGAGCAGGTACTGAATAAATATCGACAGTCTGAAAATAGCCATATTATTTTGGGAGATTTGCATAATCACCTTTTTTGTCTTTCTCCATCCTGTTTTGAGCCTATCTGTCCTGTTCCTGGGTTCTAATGGCTCTCTTTCCCTCCTGATTTACAATTTCTGTCCCTGTTTCTCTAGTCTACGGATTACTTTCATCCTGTTCAACCATTTAGACTGAAAGCATGAAAACACATAAAAAAAATCCCTGGGCCTGATTCAATAAGGAAAGTTAAGTAAAAAAATTGAGTAAGTAGTCTTTTGGACAAAACCATGTTACAATGCAAGGGGTGCAAATTAGTTTTCTATTTTGCACATAAGTTAAATACTGACTGTTTTTTAATGTAGCACACAAATACTTGACAGCTTATTTGTAGACTGAAAGTTAAAGTTGATATTTGTGTTCTACATGAAAAAAATAAACAGTATTTAACTGTGCAAAATAGAAAACTAATTTGCACCCCTTGCATTGTAACATGGTTTTGTCCAGGAGACTACTAACTCAATTTGTTTTACTTAACTTTCCTTAATGAATCAGGCCCAACGTATTGTAGATAAATCAGGTTTTGGATCAAATGTTCCAAAAAACATTCAGAATTTAGGATTTGTCTAAATATTGACCTAAACTCTGGATGTTGTATGCTACTAATGGAAATATGCATATTCTTAAGCATGCATCAGTGTATCAAAAGTGGGTACACAAGTAAACCATTGACCTGGTTACAACATGTGCTAACACCCTAGTGTAAAAAACCTAAATATGTGAGATTTCACGTAGAATCAACCTACGCCTTAGACTGCTATAGTAACAAAAAATGTTTTTTTATATATAATATAGATAGTAGTAAATATGATATTGTTTATCTTGTAGTGTGGTCTTTCTGGACAGTGGATATGATTACATGTCTGAAGAAATCAAGAGCGAGATTGCCGCCTGGATTATAGGCCTTCTAAAGAGCTTACATTTCGATGGTAAATGTTCCTATCATGCATAGAGACTGTCTATTGTGTTAATTGGACATTTTCAGAGATGTAGCAAGAGACATGTATTGTGCTGACAAGATCAGTCTGTCTGCCAGTAGGTACTCAGGCAATTGGTCAGGCCTACTTATGTGCTTTCTTATTTTTTTTAAAAAAAAAATGCCACTTGATTGTATGCAAAATAAACATTCGTGTAGAAGCAGATAAAACATGATCTAAAAAAAACCCCCAAAAATGAATAACACCCAATCTGTGTCATTACTTATTCACACTTGGTTTACTATTATGCAGGATGCACAAGCACTACTGAGAGTTCAGCTGTCTGGGCGCAAACTACATTCAATCAGTTCTTCCAGTACACAACCCTGAAGGAGGTGTTAGAAGTGTACCCCGGTTTTGAT
The DNA here is from genome assembly GCF_038048845.1 of Mixophyes fleayi. NCBI lineage: Eukaryota > Metazoa > Chordata > Amphibia > Anura > Limnodynastidae > Mixophyes > Mixophyes fleayi. Next base: position 21,004,962 of record NC_134408.1, read on the forward strand.
GTGGTAAGTCCAGTAAAACAACTTTCACTTCCTGTATCATTAACACTGGACGTACAGGTCCTTCTGTTGCACTAGATCATAATTATTATTATAATCGACTTTTATTGATTATTTGGCAGTGCTGTTACGTAGTAGCAGCGAGGTTCCGTAGCGGCCTTGCGTGCTGTGTTTATGAACATAAAAAAGGAAATTATGGTAGTGGAAACGTCACTCATTTTTGCTCGCACCTATATGATTGAAGGTCATTACCAGAACGTCATGCGGAAACACAACGCGGGAGGCTGCTACAGCACCTTGCAGCTCATTGTATCGGCTCCGTACAATCTGATTGGTTGCTAAGGGCAGCACTTCCTTTTCTACATAGTTACCAGTAAAACCGACCCCATCATGATTAACAACACAGTGACCAACAATGAGATAGAAAGTGAGAGGGATCTGCCCCCTTACATTACATTGTCTTGAAGTCCTACACATAGTTACCAACATTTTACTATCGTTTCAAGACCCACTTTACTGCTGCGTTGCTGCATCTAAGCACTTCATGAACAATGTCGATCACAGTAGACTGTGGAGCACTACTATCCCCATCATTTAATTTATATACTGAATGTCATAACAAGCTATGTTTATGCATCTTAAATATTCCTATTTTATAAATGTTTTTGTATGAAGCATAAAAGCTAAGAATTACCACTAACATGGCGAAAAAGAGGAATATTAGGGTGCAGTTGGTCATTATTGAAAAACAGGGACGATGCCAGGAATAGATATTTAAAACCTGGGACTGGCACTACAAAGTGGGGACAAATGGCAACTATGACTGTATTTAGGCCATCAAGAAGAGTCTCATTTTCTTATATTTCCCTGGAAAGTAGAGCAATTCTGAGAGACTGTTCTCGCATATATGTAAAGTAATCCAGAAATAATAGTTTGCTCATCACTTTGAAAGGTTAAAAATAGTAGCATAATTTTTAGATATAATAAAGTAAAATGAAATGTAATACATATTCTTCCTTGTTAAAAAAGTTTTTTGTCTTACAATGCAGATGTGTATAGTATAGTATGCTGCGCTATATACGTAACTCTTAATATTACAGTATGAGAATGCTGCACTGCATCATGGGAAATGATTGGGCTTGTGTCCATCTCTCCTTGGAAGATCTCGGGAAATAATTTAGCATAAAACGCAACAAACAAGAGCCAAAAACGACACAAAGCATGTATAAAATATACGGGAGCCATTAGGGAGCCACTGACCTACCCATAATTTAGAAATAAAAATGGGCGGGTAGATGGGCAAGTGGATTTGGGGAAAAAGATAAATTGAACACGAGAGTAATAAGCTTCAATATACATTTTACAGCTTGCAGTCATCAACGACACCAGTGTCACCCAGAAAGTTGAGTACCTTGTTACATCAGATGCTTTGCAAGATGTTGAGAAGACTGTAATAGTTCTTGAATCTCTGGCGGGGACGGATGGCGTGGTATCTGTAGACGAGACATACACATTTTTGGAAGAGTTCAACATGGCTTACAATGAGGTAACAGTTCTATTTTTGGAATGTGTTAAGAAAGTTAAATGTTCACAACACCGTTATCTACAGGTTTTAAAGTGGGAGGAAGAAACTGTAATAATGTCTCCTGAGATAACAAGAGATCTTTTCATTTATAGCAACATGACCACACCATGTCGACTGAAGTCAGGGAAGAATGCATGACATTCCTCTTTTCAAATGTGTTAGAGAATCTCGATGCTTTAACCGAAGTGCAGATTTCAAATATACAGCAAGATTTCCAGGATTTCCTTCCTGGTGTTACCGACACCGTTCTGCAGCAAATCCCACTGAGCGTGGACTGTAACAACTTCAATAAAATGTAAGTATCAACCCAGTGTTGTATCCAAAGGAACATAATTATGGAACTCCTGTCATTATAGAACTCCATTCTGTATAGAACCCCTGTCGTTGTAGAACTCCTGTCATTGTAGTACTCCAGTCTTTATAGAATACCTGTCTTTGTAGTACTCCTTCATTGCAGAACTCCTGTCCTTATAAAACTCCTGTCATTGTAGAACTCCAGTCTTTATAGAACACCTGTCTTTGTAGTACTCCTTCATTGCAGAACTACTGTCCTTATAAAACTCCTGTCATTGTAGAACTCCAGTCTTTATAGAACACCTGTCTTTGTAGTACTCCTTCATTGCAGAACTCCTGTCATTATAGTACTCCTGTCTTTATAGAACTCCTGTCTTTATAGTACTCCTGTCATTGTAGAACTCCTGTCATTATAGAACTCCTGTCATTATAGTACTCCTGTCTTTATAGAACTCCTGTCTTTATAGTACTCCTGTCATTGTAGAACTCCTGTCATTGTAGAACTCCTGTCATTATAGTACTACTGTCTTTATAGAACTCCTGTCATTGTAGAACTCCTGTCATTATAGTACTACTGTCTTTATAGAACTCCTGTCATTATAGAGATCCTGTCATTATAGTACTACTGTCTTTATAGAACTTCTGTCATTATAGAACTCCTGTTATTGTAGAACTCCTGTCTTTATAGAACTCCTGTCATTGTAGTACTCCTGTCATTGTAGAACTTATGTCATTGTAGTACTCCTGTCATTGTAGTACTCCGTCATTGTAGAACTTATGTCATTGTAGAACTCCTATATTTATAGAACTCCTGTCATTACAGAAGTCCTGTCATTATAGTACTCCTGTCATTGTAGTAGTCATGTCATTATCGAACTCCTGTCTTTATAGTACTCCTGTCATTATAGAACTCCTGTCTTTATAAAACTCCTGTCTTTATAGAACTCCTGTCATTGTAGAACTCCTGTCATTAAAGTACATGCTAAATTTCAGGAGTGCTAGTGTGCGCAGAAGATGCGTTTACCATACAGATCAGTGAACTCTAGAATCACATGTACAAATGTATAGTAACCCATAGCAATTAATCAGATATTTGCATTTGTACAAGACCAAAGCTAATTGTAATCAGGCTGTGATGAGCCATTGTATGCTTGCACTTGTTTTCCTCTGTTGAGAATTGGCCCCAGTGAGTAAATAGATTCTTAATTGATGTGCGACCTTTGCCTAAAACGCAGTGTCAAGTTCTACAGCTGCCTTCTAGGCTTACTTTCAGTTCTAGGACTTCAGTACTTGCCTAGATATAATAAGTGGTGTGTACTAATGTAGGTAACCAAAGTAATAATTGATGCTTATCCCACTCCTCAGATTTAGTGCTTTCAGCAGTGTGTCTGGCCAGTTGTCTGCCGAGGTTGACCAATCCGTGTTTAATAGGCTCCTGGACGTTCTAAACTTCAAGTCTGATGGATCCTCAGGTAACACACTACACCTACTGATGTTTGTTCCTTTTATTACCTAACCTGACAATATCCCATTAAACATGAAAATACATATCCTAATCCTGTGTTACATTCTTCCAATAGATGTCTGTAGCAGTCTATATACTGACAGTGAAAGTTACCTGAAGGAGATTTACTTTAACTTCACCGACTATGCAACATTGTATGAGCTGAATCTGTTCTACTCCGAGTTTGATGCGGTATGTCTACCACAAGCATAGTTCAGCAAGGGTATGCTAATTGAATCCATTCAGGCTTGAACTGGGCAGTAAGGTTACCAAGGAATCCAAAACTTTTACTGATGATTTCAGGAGACTTGTCCAGTGGGGACTGACCGACTTCTAAAGTATCTTGTTGCTAATATGTATTTATGGATAAGTTCGCTACAGAGGATTTGTGGAAAAGTCAAACAGATATGAGCCTACGGATTAGAAGCAATAGTATACGTTACCACGAAGAGTTAAGGGGGGGTGCACAGTGTGGATAGGGCATAGAAACAGGGCACAAAATGTAAAGCAGAGCCTGGTGCTACATAACATTTACTTTGACTCTACAGTGGGATCTTGTAGATAAATAGAAGGTCTTATTTAATAAAATGGTGAGATGTCCACAAAATGTGCCACAGCAAACAATCAAATATTTTTACTCTCTAAACCACACGGGTTGCCAGAGATATTTTTCTACAGAAAAAAAAAAAAGTCCCAATATGTTGACATTATTCAAATGTTGGTTTCATATGTTCATATATACATTGTTGTCATCAGCATCAGTCTAGATCTGAATGAATATATTATTAGAATTATCCATATTATGAGTTTTATCCACTGATTCTTCTATCCTATCTACCAGTATGAAGTCTTGAAGGAGTTTACTGGTGAACAACTGGGTAACCTGTTCATAAACACCACGGCAGTCCAAGATGAAATGGAAGCAGTCCAGATTTTTGTGGAGGTGGAAAAGCGTGACTTCGAGGAGGTCACTGCATTCATCACTGAGATCAACACAGTGGCCAGTGAGGTGCGTTCTTCAGACCTGCATTCATTTCTGTGTATTGTGCATAAGTAATACGGGCTACAGTTTTAGAATCATTATAATACAATACTGTAATTTCTTAGCAACATATTATCCATTTATATTGTTGACCCTGTAATTTTCTGTTTACATTTTGATCCAACTCTTACTTCAAAAAGCATCTTTCATGCCCACAGAAGAGCTCAATGGAGGATAAAGTATAGATGTGTTTGGTTGTCTGAGTTCTTAAATGTAAAAGGAACTTTGTTAAAAAAAAAAAAAAAAAAGAATATTATTTTCGATTTTCTGCTCAAAGCTGTAGGGAGACTTTTTTTTCTAAATTCCCTCCTTGCTATAATTATATAACAGAAAAGTTAAATGGGTAAAAAAAAGTTATTCTTTCTGAAACAAATAGCCACCACAAAATATATTAAGTAAAGGAAAAATAAAATGTACCATTGAATAGGAAAATCATAACTCACTGTGACTGTACCTCTCTCACACATATCTTTTTCTTAACTGCAGAAAGCATTCCTTTTATGTATTATTGCATAATACACTAAATAATATTGTAATCACGTTCTCTTACATAATAAATTATATATATATATATATATATATATATATATATATATATATATATGTATATAGTTTCAATTTTCCATTGTCACTGCAAATTTCCTGTAAACAATGACATCAATTTTATTTAAAAAAAACAAAAAAAAACTAAAATATGCTTAATAACATATTAAAATCAAGGTAAGGCTGCATTACTTATGGTACTGGCCTAGACACTGTGAGTGAATACTCCTAAATTAGGTATTGTGCCTTTCACATGTCTCTATCTAATACCCACTTACTCCATTATCTTTACTGGTAAAATTGGTGGTTAATAGAGAACAAATAAAAATTAAGGCACAACAAAATCTGAATATAAAATAAAACATCAACATAAAATCATGTCCATAAAATGCTGTCCTTGAAACATTGCTGCCCTATGCATGCACCTAGTTGGCCTAAATGGTAATTACAGCCCTGATTCAAGAGAGCTCAGGGTAATAATTTTTTCTTTTTTTTTCGTCTCTTCATTATTAGAAAAATATTGAAAATCTACCAGATGCCAACATTGAGTCTTTGTTGGCCAAAACAGTTTGGGATAAAGTTTCTAGCGAGATCGACACCGCCGAGGAATATAAGGCGTGGTTTGAAGACAAGCTTAGTCTTGTGATCAGTAGCATTCCCATCACAGATATCAATTCCATGGATGAGAACATTGACTGTGACTCCCAAAGCTCTGTGTAAGTCTGGGTAGACCTGAAAGGAAGTCTCATAAGTCCAGGCTGCCTTTATATCCTTACGAATAGTCATTGGAGTGTTGATTGACATCATGCGATTTGTGGGGAGCAGAGACGGCAATAGAAATATTTTGTGGATACACACTAGGCTGACTCTTTTATTAGAGACAGTATTAAAATCAAAATGAAAATGTGAGTTAGTTAACTGGCATAGTTATTGTAAGTGCAATAAAATGGTGTCAAAATAACATTGATTCACTAAATAAAATGTTAACTGAAAAAAGACAATCTCTTTTAAGGGATGTACATTAGCTTTGGTGATGTGTGGAGAAACAGATTAGGAATACAGTAGATTGTTTTGCTGTAAAGGAGAATAAGCCAGACCTGCCATCTACACACAGTGGAGGTAGCCATTTTGTGGGTTGAACTAGTATTGTTGAGAATGCAGCCGTTCAATTCACTTGGAACTGCTTCCTCATGAATATTAGTCAGGCAGGTAGTTCCTAGCAAATTGATAGGCTGTATAATGTCGTAGCCCACAAAATGGCGGCTTCCACCATGTTTAGATGTCAGGTCATCAGTAAGCAAGACACAGATTCCAATCTGAAATATTAACACTGCTCTCTTCCCCATCGCATATATATTTCTAGCTATATATATATATATATATATATATATATATATATACATATATATATATAAAAGAGTATTTATAAATTTAAAACAGCTTATAATTGTAAACCAATGTGCATAAGTTATATGTTTTAAAAAAAGTATTCATGCAATATTATTGCTGATCCCTTATAAAGAAGTAGGACATGACTGGTGCAGTAAATATACATGCATCTCTGAGACACAAAGTTGGGACAGTTGTTTATTACCGTTTGCTTCTGTTTTGGTTGCAGGGTTCAGGGTTTCAGCAAAGCATTTGGAAAACTGAGTGATGATCAAAAATCGTGCGTGTATGGCAGGATAAAAGGCTATAATCTAAAAGTTAAGGGAGAAAAAGGTAATGTCAAACAGAGAATGTGAATGTGCTAGATCTCTTGTTACTGTATGAAAACTGTAAGAGTATTGTCCCTTCTGTTATGGAAATTTTCAGGAATAATTCAAAGACGAAGTCTCTTCAGAATATGCTCAGTTTATTCTTGTATATGCAATACAGACCAACTATGGTGATTACATATTAACTTTGCAAGCCTTTTATGCCCTAAAACCACAAACTAATACATAGACAAAGTATCATATAAGCCTTTAAATTAATAATATCACCCCATATGACAGGACCACTCAACATCACCCAACATCCTCCCCAGATAGAGGCATAAATCTAAGTAGACCTTGCCACATCTTATCTGGTGTAAACTTGATCACCACAACTTCCCCGTTTCCCATCATGGACAATGGGAGGCACATTTCATTTTAGACAAGTTGCAATATATAAAATATTCTAGACATGTTTCCTCGTATACCTTGAGCAACACTGGCCAAGAAGCAGAAAAACAACTTAAATTGTCAATATATATGCACTGTAGCTTTGTTAACTCTTATGTGTCCTACTACTGTTTTATAACCAGCTGTAATTCAACTTCCATTTGTGTGAATTGATTACCCATTCTACTCGGGTATCATGTTTCCGCGCTCCCTCAACAGCCACATTGGCGGTTTTGGACTTGGCATAGCAATCATTCCTAGCATGCCCGCTGGTAGTCTCAATTTCTGTACTGCTCCAAAAAACACTCGCTAATACCCAGAGTCCCCCCCCCCTCCCCCTCCGGATGTCAAGATAGCTTTTCTCTCAAACACAGTCGCTATCCCCTATAATGACAATGTAAATCAGTGCTTGAAGTGGATGGTGTAGGCAGCTTGAATGGAACTATTTAAAGTTAAATAAAATTGAAACTCTTACCTCCCATAAAATAGACCCACCTCAGGGATTGAGGAGGGTATCTAAATACTCTGTTCTCGCCTTAGATCAAATGACACGCCATGGTGCTAGTACTCTAATCATGGGGTCGTTGTCAACTAAATAAGGGGAAGTCAAAGGGATGCTACACTTACTTGATTCATCAGTTGTCATCACTTATCAGCCCGGTGGCTCAGTGGTTAACAGCTTTGCCTCACAGCACTGGGGTCATGAGTTTGATTCCCGACGATGGCCTAATCAGTGTGTAGTTTGTATGTTCTCCCTGTGTTTGCGTGGGTTTACTCCGGTTTCCTCCCACACTCCAAAAACATACTAGTAGGTTAATTGGCTGCTATTAAATTGACCTTATTCTCTTTTGTTCTGTGTGTGTGTGTGTGTGTGTGCTAGGGAATTTAAACTGTATTTTCCAATGGGGCATGGACTGATATGAGTTCTCTGTACAGCGTTGCGGAATTAGTGGCGCTATATAAATAGCTGATGACGATCAGGATTCTTCAGTGATCACGCAACAATTAAATATACTCATATTATAGAGAAACTTTAGACATAAATCAGGTAAAGCATAGTCTAAATCAATCTAACCGGGACAAATAGAACTGTTTCTTTAAGTTGCCACATTTTGAGATCTCCTGCCTCAATAAATATCCCAAATCTATTTTTCAGGCTCTGCTTGCGGGACGGACACTGGAAGTAGCAGTGACTGGATTGAGACGTACTATGGATCTTTCAGTGGACTTGCTACACTCACAGACTTCGAGGAAGCAAACAGCAACTTCAACGCGGTAATGACCTTGACCATTCTGTGCTTGCATATACATTTGTTATTATCACAACTGCAATGCATGTGTCATTTACACCATAGGCCTTTTTTATATTTTTAACATTTAATTCCCCCTTGGTTCATGTTATATGTTAATAGAGAGTAGAGTTTTTGTTCAGTTACTCCACATGTCTCCATGTAACAATCGGAACCTTTACATACCATATCTGAAACTGACAGATCTCCTATGTCTCTCACAAGGATCGGAAGCAAGGACTCTGGTCTACTCTTGTGACAAGAATATTTGTAACACGATTTAATCTCTGCATGTCAGATAGATTATTTAATGATTATTCATTCTTTCCACTAGGCTGAAGCACTGGATACATTTTCTGGTACTCAGATTGCTGACTATGTTGTTCAGAATGGAATTCTGAAGGATGAGAGTGCCATCGCTACTGTGTTTGAGAGCATAACCTCAACTAAGGAAGTGCAAGACTTCCTAGAACAGTTAAACACTGAGGCTCCGGTAGGTTTTCTGAATTTAAACTATACTCATGAGGCTGCAGCTCCAGGGCACTCCTAAAAATATAGCCAGCCCCTTCTTAATCTCTAAGTAAAAGTATTGACCGTGTCTTTGTACAGCACTAATCAACTCCCCTGTATTCCAATGCCCAATATCTGCATGGCCTATCCTCCCTACCACCCCCATTGTCCTCAACCCTCTTTCCAAGTCTACCTGACTCTTATCTTCTCCCCTCTCCCCATATCATTGGTATGACCAGGTTGTGTCACCAGATTTTGTATCTAGTCATGTTCTGTATTTCAGTTACAGACTGACCTCTATTTCTGAATACATGTTTATTTCTGTTAATAGACTGTAACTTTCACTTCTACTGTTTGCGATGCTTTCAATAAATGGTATTGGGGAGTATATATATATATATGTGTTCAATAAGTCCATTATATATGTTATAATGCACTCCCTACTGTAAATTATATGAATACTAAAAGTCACTGTGGAGTCCTGTAACCAAATAAAAGCACAAGACAGTAGACTAAATGATTTTATAAAGGTCGCAGGATTCCAAGATGACTTTTCTAATATCCCCTATAATACCTAAATTTTCCTAATGAACACTGAGAAATGATATCAGAACTCATTGATTTTAAGCAATGACATCAGGAGGGTAAATGTCTCAATGTATTATATTCAGCGATATTGCCAGCCAGATGTCAAACAGCAATTTAATTAAAGACAAAAGACACTTTTTGTTAAGTTTCGGTAACACAAGATTTTTTTTTATTGGTACAACCAGAAATATTTTGAAAAATGTGCCCCATAATCTGGCACCGCTAGAGTTAATACATTTCCACATTGTATTATTAGGAGATGACCATTTAAATAATTTAAATTACAGGGTTTATAAAATGTGTAATTCATTTATTCCAGGAGGACCTACAGAATAGTCCAGGAGTGGATTTGATAGTAGCTGATACCTTCGATATAATTTCCAAGGACTTTAATTCTTTCCAAGTAGAGGACTGGAAACAGTGGACACAAGTAACACTGGAGAACGTCCTGTTTGCTGTAAACTCAACAGAATTAGAGAAAATCCCTTTTCCTCTGCCCTGTGCCTCTTATCAGGAAGTGTGAGTTACCATAACTTCTCGAATGTCATTAGGGGCTGCTTATTAATCAAAAGGACCACTCTCCTTAGTAACATATTATCTTTAGAAGCAACAGGAAACCTGTGTAGTTCTACAATTAACAAATGTCATCCTCTTGTTCGTGGTACTGTCTAACTCAGCACAGATCAACCAATTATTTTTTTTGGCAACCCTAATGTCAGTGTACCATTGTTTGGGGACCCCAAATGTCAGTGTACCATTGTTTTGGGACGCCCATGTGTCAGTCTACCATTTTCCTGGGACCTCAAATATCATTGTGCCATTTTTATGGACCCCAAATGTCAGTGTTCTATTGTTCTGGGACCCCAAGTGTCAATGTGTCATTGTTCTGAAACCCAAATGTCAGTGTACCGTACCCCAAGTGTCTGAGTGTACCATTGTTCTGGGACCCAAAGTGTCTGTGTACCATTGTTCTGGAACCCCCAAGTGTCAATTTACCATTGTTCTGGGACACCAAGTGTCAGTGTACCAATTAGGACCACAGCCCACAAGTTAAGCACCTTTGGTCTAGATGGACTTTGATGCACAGCAATCTATTATTTTTCTAACATTTCAAGGAAAGAACAGGACTTAAATTAACCACACTCTGATCTGTCCAGCCATGCTTAATCTTATTAGGTATGAGGTACCAATGAGTTAGTGGTGGGAGGTATAAAATATATAAATATATTGGTATATTATATATATTATATAATATAATATATTAATATATATTATTATATTATATATTAATATATATAGTATATATTGAGTTAACCATGTTAACTGAACTTACTTAGTATTACAATTTAGCAATTTAAAGATTTCTTACCACCTAGTTAAAGGTAGTAGCGTAGCCCCCCCAGCCCACACGTTTAATGGTTTGTTAAAAGTGAGGACAAAGTGTGAGGTTTTGTTTAACTATATTTGTTTTTCAACGGTCATGAGTATGAGGGCTAATAGCAACAGGCCTAGTATCACCTTAAATTCTGGATTTTTAAGCTAAACGTGGGTCAAATGAACAGTACATTTAAGAAAAACAGGAAAAGCAATGAAGGTGATTGGAGAGGGAGGGGAGATGAGAAGGGGTCAGCCTAGCGCTTCAAAAGCACTAGACACGCCCCTGGGTGTGGTCACACCCCCTGTCCCGAAGCCGCCTACCAAAATGTGGGGAGGTATGGTCTTGCCCAAATCATTCTTAGCACCTTAACATTAATAAATGAATCCTTTTAGATTTCCTACGGTGTTTATAGCAAATAACAGTGCAACACTATTTATTGTTTTACAGTGTAAAAGGCTTCAATAATGTCTTTGATTCAATGAAAAAGGAAACAAAGCAGGTTGTATACACAGGATGCATGAAACATCAGCTCACCTCTACTGTCAGCCATACTGGTAAGTTAGGTAACAGTAATAGAGCATCCTAAATACCATCCATTGGTGCCATTTCAATTTGTCAAGGTCATCATCTACAGATTATAAACACCATTGCATAGAAATCATTGGTGCCCCTATGTCTATTTTCAATGTATTGAGTATCTGACAATCTGGGAACCCCAAAAAACACATTCTGGGTTCCTACTTGGGATCCTGACCTACAGTTTGCATTCCTATTTGCTGATTTAAGTTTACATTTTATGGCTTAACAAACACTTTAACTAATAACTTTATATTTTTTCAATATATAAATTGCATATTTAAATAATAATAATAATAAAAAAAATCTGTGTTGTAGGTGTCCAATGTGGGGATAAAACAGAAAGAACTCAAAACTGGCTGGATAAGAATTTGGGCCAATTTGCTCAGTTTGCAGATATCACTGACCTAGTAAAGTGGAACGACAACTTCCAGACCGTGAGTACTAGTAAAAAGTGTTTCAAGCACATCATCCAATCTATCCATCTCACACCCCTTCATTTTATATCATTAATTGGATGTTATAAGTTGCCCTTCTCTTCTTCCAGACGGACGTCATCAACACTCTAAGCTCTACCCAGTTGGCCGAAGTGGCTATAGATCAGATGAACAATGAGGAGGTTGCTTGCCAAATTGCAGGGAGATTGCAACAGTTTAAGATTGATGATATCTACACATTCTATGATACATTCTATGCAGCTTACACACAGGTACAGTGACCCCTATAAACGTACCTTGTAGACACTGGCTGCTGTTTGATGCTAAATCCTATTAACTCTATATCCTAGTCAGGTTTCTTCTTCAGCAAATCGATTTCTGCATGTTGCACTGTATTTTGTTATTAAAAATGATGTCATTTATATATTGTAGCGGAACAAACCCAAGTTTACAAACAATGCAATCGGCCTCAAGTTCCTGGCTTCGTCTATTTCCACCATCACGACTCAGGTGTCCAGCTATTCCTTAGGTGACTGGGTGGGCCTCCTGTCTGTCAGATTACAACCATTCCTTACCAGCATAGATAATGAACAACTATCTGACCTCTTGGGCTCTGCTGATTGCAATGGCTACAATACAATGTAAGTTAACCTACAACTCCCAAGGGAGAAACTAGAAAGTCACAAATTATTCGTCTTGATTGTATTTGTATTGGTTTGACTATCGAAAGACAATCTTGGCTCTCATGGCCTTACAATAACAAGAAGTCTCTGGTTAACCTTGATAAACTGTATAGAAAAACTCCATACACATGCTGTTGGATGCACTGGTTTCCTGTTACCACTGCAGTTATTGTTGGTTTGGGCTTTTATCCAGTAAAAGAATCTTGTTGTTGTAAGGTGTTAGTGTTATGGGTAATTGCCATTAAAAATGATATGATTTGGCATTGCCTCTGTTTGATGGGCACCAGGAAGTTAAAGCTGATTGATAATCCACAATCCTATCTCCATCAGTCACCTGCCAGCCACATTGCATCTCCCTCCCCTTGCCCACTGGCTGTTTGTGGATTGTTTTGCTTTCAAATGCTTTACTGGACTAGCCGGCGTACATTCCACAGGTCTTAGGCAAAAATCCAAAAGCTGTTATTGTGAGTTCAAAATCACAAACATCAATGTACAGGTGATAGTTGTTGCCACTGTGTTAAATTCCACCAGTCTGTACAGAACATTTTGTTACCTAGGAGACAGATAGCCAATCATCCAGGCTCAGGTTTCTACCTAAAAGTGCCCCTCTTGCAGCTCATTCAGCAATGATACAATATGGAGAAATCTCACCTTCAGAGTGTCTGCTAACATGCCTGCTTATATAGAACAAATATGATGCTTGGCACATTTAGGAAAATATAAGCGCCAAAGATTTAAGGTATATTTTTTAGCTCAGCAATACGGAGGTCTTGCTATACACTGTAATGCATTTAGGTTGTCTTTAAGTCTGTGAGGGTTTCTGGGTCTTATAAGCCGGTCAAGTCTTTGCCAGTCTTCGCATATAATAATATATGTTCTCGTTTTCTGCTACCCAGTATAAAGTATCTGAGTGAGAAATTTGATGAATTCACCCCAGACACCCAAAAAAGCCTTTATGGAGCCATACAGGCATATCTTACTAAGAAAGTGTCAAGAACAGGTAGGTGACATGTGAAAACTGTAAATATAAAAAGTGCATCTCTAAGTGCCAGTGAAACAATGGTTTGCAAAATTACAAAGTAATGTCAAATTAAAGTTTTTATTACAATCTAATTGTTTTCTATAAAACACTACATAATTTGCTTATAGCAAAAAAGGATTCTATTTGTACAATAACTGTAGATTGTTCTTGATATAAATCCTGGGTGTTATCTTTGAGAACAGCTGAGCACCAGAAATCCAAAGACCTTTAGGGGTGGTGATACTAACTAACAGAATCCCTGCTGATAGATATTACTATCTCCTGAGAATTAAACTAACTGAATGCTGAAATAGCAAAAGAAAGAGTCAATGTAAGTAAGAAAACACAAAGTTCTACTATTTAGAGAAGGGGTATAGTGTTAAAAAGTAGCCTCTGCATGGATTTCTCTTATAAGACAACCTTGGAACTAGATGTGAACATTTAGCCTAATTGTGCTCTGAAAAATCTCTCCAAGTTTCTAAGTAAACTCCCTTTTTTAATAATTTAAATACTGTATTAGCTTTACGAATCCATCATTTTTACAATACAATGAATGAATTCATCCACTTCAACTAGACATTATCCAACTTGTTATTATATTACTATCTTTAATTTATATGTTTACATAGACACCATTTTTTCATGCTTATAAACCATCTTTTTGTGCCAATCAGAGGACAAAAGCAGGTGCAATGGCATGGGAATCTTCAATCTCTGATTTTGCATGTGCATTTCCCATTACTGACCCACAAACAATAATAATAATATTAAACTAATGGAAACAAATCCAAGCTTGTTCTGATCTCCATATCTAATAAATACAGGTGTTTGCCCCGTGAGTGGCGAAGACAGCAGTGCCGCAGTGACGAGGCTTCTGGGAAAATTCTCAAGTTTTGCTAGTTTTGCAGACTTTTCGAGCTACATACCCAATTTCAATGGGGTAAGTTCACTTTCTCGACAGATGGTAAAAACAGACACTTTCATTCATGTCTATTCATTAAAGTTGTCCTTCCCTGTATTAATATACATATGTATCCCTCCCTTCCATTCCCTCAAATGTTTCATTTTTCCAACATTTAATAACTTTGATAACTCTTTCTCATTTCTGTTATAAGCTATAAAATTAGTCAGATATGTTGTAGTTAAGTGTTGTCGCATTGCTCCCCCCCCCCCTTTTCCCTTCAATATTCTGTTCCTGTTGCAAACATTTAATAAAATATTATTTAAATAAATAAATACAAATAAAATAAATCTAGTTCTGATAATCAGCTCTTTTAACTGAAATCTTCTGTCCCTCAATAATGTAGTCGCCTCTCTCTGCATCTTCCACTATTTCCAGGAAATTATTTTGAGGATTGGTGCCCAAAACTGTTCTACATTTTCAAAATGAGGCATTATCGTTGCTTTGTACCTATAGCAAAAGTGATATCAAGTAGATGTATCAATGAAGAGTTCTTTTCTCTATTTCCAGCTGTCTGCAACTCAAATCCTTAGTCCGGTACAAATAGCAAATCTTGCCTTAACCGAAGATGTACTCAGCGACTCAAGTAAAGCCGAACTCCTTATTACTGGTGTGTCAGGTCTGTCTTTCACCCAGTTAGACGGCTTCCTATCCAGCTTCCAGGCCACTGCAGAACAGGTAACGAGAATCAAGGCTCTGCCGTGTAAGCGAAGTGCTCATTGTTCTACATGTAGGATGCTAAATTATCTTCATTGCTCTTTCCTACAGAAAAACATTGTGTCTTTGCCAAACCTCAGCATCCGAGCTTCTCTGTTCAGCGCCATCTATAGCACGGTCTCACGCCAATATTCTTCCTTTTCTACTGAACAGTGGATAAGTTATTGGCAGGGAAAATTCAGACTCTTTCTGCCAAGCATCACTGAGAGCCAAATTCAGCTGATACCAAATAACATTAACTGTAACGCCTTCCAAACCATGTAAGAGCTTGAATCAGTGTAATTGTATATAAAATGATATTGTACTGTATTTTGTATGCAGGACTGTGATATATACGTTATATTTGGTGTGTTCTCATGCCAAAGATAAAAAAATGTTTTAGTTATTAGTACGGCAATTCAGAACAGCCAAGTGTTATACATACAGTATCTCTATTTAGATATGAGCAAACGTAAGGATGGAATTTCTTGTTGGTCGAATTTTGTAGTTCAAGAGACCATCTTACATAGGTGCAGTCATTCCCCACTGTATTCATATGTCTTGCGGAAATCATTGCTTATAAGTAGTGCTGGGACAACGACGTGTGTGGTTGGGGCATAAAAAGGGAGAAGTTGGGTGGAAGAAAAATGATGCTGGTAGTCTGGGTGGAACGCTTGAGGTCACATTCCGCTGAAGAAACTCCACACCAAGAATAAGCTGAATATTCTATGGCACAGTTCAAGAAATGTAGATTACCTCTATTTATATGTTACGTAATGCCTTTGAAAAAGAAACTTCTTATATTTTATTGGATGCTAAACTCCAAGTAATGTCTTTTGGATTACTTGCTAAATTAGTTTATTTTCCTGTTCTCAATATGCAGAATATCAGCTTGTGGCAGTCAATACAGTGCATTCTCAGAAGGCATAAAGCAAGCAATCGCTAACAAAGCATCGTCATATCTTTCGGCTCAAAAGATAGCCGCAGGTAAGAGAACATATATCTATATTCCTGCGTCTTTGTGTTTGCAAACATGTATGAATGATTCCAGTCTGCCAATGAGGATGGTTGGATGCTCGCTGTGCTAAGCTTAATGCCCCCTTCGCTCCTATTGTCTGTCACTACCCCGTACCACTGGATTGTAAGCTCTCACAGGCCCTGTGTCTGTTGTTTGTTCTCCCTCTGTCGTCCTTGTTTGTCCCTGTCAATGATCTGTGATTTGTTCTGTTAATTGCATGCATGCTTTTTTTATTTTGCTCAACTATACCCTCGTTCCTGTTATTATGTATACAGTTTTCAAGTTTGTTTTATCTGCATGATTATGTCGGGTTCTATGGAATCTGTGTTATTCTATAAATAAACTAAGATGATGATGATGAATGGTAGCGAGGCTGTGCTGTTTGTCATGTCTTATATTTCATTTGTCGTTTTCTTTAAAAGGATCAGCATGCCCCACAAACACAGGAGACAGTGGTGTGTGGCTCAACTCCAACTTCGGGTCATTCAGTAAATATTTCACCCTGACAGCAATTACCAATATATTCCCTGGCTTTCAAGTTGTAAGTAAACTGGGCTGTTAACATATGTAGTGGGGGTGTATCTCTTTATACTAAGGTGCTTTAATTTCACTATTCCTATTTGGCCAGCTCTCTGCAGTCAACTACCTCACAGCCGAGCAGCTGGGCTCATACATCGCTAACAAAGATATCTTGGCAGACCAGGATAAGATTGCACAAGTCTTGACTGGAATAAGCAGCGCAACTATTGGCAGCTTTATGGATGCATTTAATGCTGCCGCTAGCCAGGTAAACAGTTTGTGGATAAACATTTGTGGAAGAAATACAGTATATCGCCATATGTTCTACAGGGATGGCTGTATGGTATATGGAAACTAGGCCCTTGCATACGGCAGCACTGTTCAGGAGCTGAATAGAAAAGTTACCGTAGTTAGTTTATTTACACATTTTCTTTTTCGTCTTTTATTTTCTAATTGCCGTTTATCAGCCATCTATTTTCCCAGTAAATATAACAGAAAGGGATCTGGGGCAGCATGGGACAAAAGGGCCATGTGTATGGGGGGGCGGGGGGGGGGGGGAGCACAGGCACTAGAGTTGGGCATTTTCATTTAATATCCTTAGGGCAGGGACAACTGTATCTATGGCTCTGAATATACGCTTAGTTTTCCATGTTGTGAGGGATCAGAACATGTTATTTCATGATAATGTGAAAGGTCCACAGTAAGAAAAATGGGCACAGTGGGCCTGAGTCATTAACGAGAGCAAAGCAAAATAAAAGGAGTATATTTGCACCTTGGCAGAACCATGTTGATTTGGAGGGGGAGGTAAATTTAAAATGTGGGGACAGATTTATAGTTGGGATAGGGCATGTCCTAGATCAACTTTAAATTTTCAAGTTTTTGTGTGCTAGATGGAAAAGCAGCCAGTGTTTTCCTTACATGCAAATAATAAACTAATTTGCACCCCTTGCATTGTAACATGGTTTGTCCAGATCAAATTTTCACCTTTTTTTTGCCTTTCTATCCTTAATGATTCGGGCCCATCATGTTTTAAAATGAATAGAATTCAATGACTGTGTAGGTAATAATGTGTGATCTTTGGTTTCCTAATCTAGATGGGGATCACAAGTATAAGCAATGCACAGGTTAAAACGTTCTTTTTGGGAGAAATCTTCTGCAAGCTTGGATCCGCCTTCTCATCATTCACTTCCGCTGACTACATCAGCTGGTTTCAAGGAAGACTGACATTTTTTACTTCTTCAATCGATGCAAAGGCTCTGGGATTCCTGCCAACTGATATTGACTGTGACTCCCTTGCTGCCATGTAAGATAACATTTTTTAATTCAGTATCACTATATATTGCCTACTTCTGCCATAAACCTCTTACAAAAATCATCAATGTCTTTTTGCACTAGTTGCTCTGTGTACAAGATATAGCAGATTAATCCGTAGTATCTCTTCTGTATTCAACAGCATTGGGGGTTTAAAAGATGTTCAGCATCCTAGCAATCCTGACGCTGTGTACAACTTTGCAAAATCGGTGCTACAGGCACAATTAGCAAACAATGGTAGGTAAAATGCCCAATAAACAGTACAGGTTTTGTATGTAAGTGCATGAGACCTCGTGCTTAAATGTTGTTATAGGGTAGTAGGGACTTAGTCATGCAACCTCAACCAGTTGCATCCATAAAACTTGAAAATGTTGTACATGCCACCAGCTATTTTATTTACAACTGCAATTGATGTCTCCATTCATTTTATGCATAATGCTGGCCTCTTATTTTGCCTTCACTGTTGTCTAGCATGGACATTCCTTCTATAGCGTTATATGGCCCTGTTTTTTGCTATATCCTTCTGGTCATATGATAATCAGTAATACGTGGGGGTGGTTCGAAAACATATCTTTATCCTACTCAATCAAGGCTAGTTTATGCTAAACAATTAATGGAAAGAAGCATTGTATTTTTAGTACTAGAGAAGCTTTTTTCACATCCTAAGTAGTCTCATTAATAGAACACGGAGTAATAACTGTAAAGGATATTTTTAAATTCCTCCACTTTTATAAACTAAGCCCCAACCTGCAGCATCAGCTCTGATCAGACATAAACAGCAGTGCTCAGTTGGGTATTTACCCCCCATCCAAACCACCCATCATGTAGGTCTCCAAATGTGTTTAGCTGGATGATGCGTTACATTACATCTTGTATGGATTTGACCTTTGTTTGATATACAGAATACAACTCTTAATAAAAGTAATTTCTCCATCATAACATTTACCATAAACTAGGTGTTGCCTGTACGGCTAATGGACTGGACTCTAGAGGATGGCTGATTAAATATTTTGGGCAGTACATTTCTTCAGCGACATGGAGTGATATTTCTGGACTGTATCCAAATTTCCAAGTGGTGAGTGGTGAAATTAGAAATAGTTCCAAATAGTCAATGGCAGGAGATTTGGGTAAGAAGAAGGATGCTAGGAAGGTCACTTGGTGACAAAAGTTATGTGCATCCTCCTTTTTCTTGAGAAATTAGTAAAATAATGCTATAATACAGTTTTGGGAGAGATTGAAGAAGCCACACCATCAATATACCATAAAAAAAAAAATCAGATAAACTGATTAGCTAACTGCAAACCACATGGACACACAGGTCAGCAAACATGTGCTTGATGGTCCAATGCACTTACCTTGACGTATAGCCACTTTTTGCTTTAAGGAACCGCAGATGCTTTGCACAATGATTTTCAGAATTGGGGTCCAGATGGGGATGGACATGCCAGCAAACCTAAAAATATCCCTTACATGTCTTGCTACTAATACTTCATTTCATGTGACACATTTATACTTTTTATAGGGATTCATATACCTAAGTTATCGCATCCTTTAACTCTTTGGCTGACTTGAAAACTAAAGCAGCAGAAAGTCCTGGTCGAAGAGGCTGTAACGTGAATGGATGTCAGACAATCTTGTAACAATAACATCCAATCACGGATATACCCTCTTCATACAGGAAAACCCACTGCTTCAGTCTCTCCTGGCCAATAGCAGTAATCATTAAGCCCTTTAATGGCCAATAAGCCACTCCCTTCTGGAACACAGACGGTGTATTCTATTTGTATGGCCAACTATTTAGTCAATGCTTTATTCACTGCTGATTCAGAGCAAGATCCTACATACTGATGACTGGAGACTTGCCATTAAATTTGGAAAAAGTATGTCGACTAGTATAAGGCCTGCAACAGGCATATGCCAACACTTGCCCAGTGGATAACCTTTATTTCCCCATCTGTTTTAGATGAAATAATGTGCTGGTTTCTTTTTGGCACATTTGGTGACAGTGCTCAAAATGAATACAACGTTGACAAAAAAAATATCATAATTACACTACAATAGGGCTTTTAAATCATCTAGGCAGAGTTGTATATTTTTCCTGCCCTTAGATACAA
Organism: Mixophyes fleayi; assembly: GCF_038048845.1. Classification (NCBI taxonomy): domain Eukaryota; kingdom Metazoa; phylum Chordata; class Amphibia; order Anura; family Limnodynastidae; genus Mixophyes; species Mixophyes fleayi. The sequence continues at coordinate 21,025,175 of NC_134408.1, forward strand.
CACAGAAGAGCTCTATAGATGTAACTGTATCCAATGCACAGAGCTGATTTAATCTGTGCCTTATCCAAAATCAGCAAAAAAAAATGGTCCGATATAAGACTTTGGGGTCATGTAGAGTTGGACGCAAAGTGTGGAATGCATACGCACAAAGCAAGTTACGGCTGCGGCTATGTGAAGACTGAGTAGCATCTTGCGCTTATGAGAGCTTGCTGCCCCTTACGATTAAAGATGGAGAAGTTGCAGGAGGGTGTAATGCATGCTATTAAATTAGAGTCATGTAAAGTTGAAAGATATACTACTGAACAACTAACTTCAAGCCGTGGACATGCAGTGCAGAAAATAGATATGAGAATATACTAATCACATACTTGTGAGAAACTGGGAAAGTGGTTCTCTAAATATATTCAGTCTTAGCAAATATTAATAATGAGCGACCAAGAATTCAGACAGTCTTTGTGATTTTTTTTTAAATGCGATGTCTTCTCTGTGCTTACTTTCTAGATGGAAGTTACAGACTTGTTGACCCAGGTCCAACTGGGCAGTGCCGTTTCAAGTACTAGCATTATTCACAATTCCACAGCAATCACCACCCTGGTGTACTCCTTCAGTGGCACTATCGAGGAATTTTACAGCTTCGTGGGCTCAATCAGAAACAACGTATTACTGGTCAGAAACTATACAAAATATAAAACACTAACAAGATTATCTAAATGATGTTAAATACTGTTGTGTCAATAAAGACAAAAGTAATATAGGAGTGATACCTTTACTGGCCAACCAAAAACATTATTATTATATTTGCTAGCTTTCAGAGCACAGAGGCCCCTTAATCAGGCAACCTTACAAGTGAATGACTAAGAAACAGGGACAACATTTAAGAGCTGCTACATCAAGAAATTTGTACGGGGGGAGGGGGGGATATATCATTAAGATAAGCTAAAGTAATAAAACTGAGGTTTTTGTGTTGGATGAAAGCGTAAAAGTTCTTTGAGTTCACAGATCTGGAGTCACTTTGCCGTGGGGTGTGAAGTGTGTCCAAGTAGTGGGTCATAAATCCAGGTGTTAGATTGAGCCCTTGTGTCAATGACTGGAATGTTCTTATCAGCTTAAATTCTCAGATTTTGTACTGCAATAATAATTTTTAAAAAAACATTGTCTGAAAAAATGGTTTATACAAATAAGCTACTTGCTGAACTAACCCATAATTAGAAGTGAAAGTGATATGATAAGATAGTGCATACATGGGTGTCATTGTTATCTTCAATCATGTAAACTTCTTCTGATGGCATTTTTCTATCTTATCTCAGAACCCATCTCTAATGTCAAACCCAAAAGTGAAAGAAAGCTTCTTAATGATGATTGCACAAGTCGTATTCTCCTCTTTCACTGATATGTCCCTATCGACAACCCAGAATTGGATAACGGAAATTGGGTTTCTACTTCCTAGCATCAATGCCACCATGTTGGATTTTATACCAAATGACATTTCATGTGACCAGTATCAAAGCATGTAAGTAAAGTACTATCACAAACTGAATGCTATAAATCCTAGATTCTCAACCAGTGAAACTTGCACCTCCAGCAGCAGATTACAGATTTAAAGGGCACTTAGGTCTTTTAAATGTAATGCTAAATAACATATTTGTGCCATGGGGCAGAATAAAATGTATACATGTATCACAGGAGACATGTGTTAAACATATATTGCTATTAGCAGATACTGAATAAGTAAAAGATTCAGAAACATTGATCCAGATTAATGGTACCATCGTCAGTGTACCATTGCTCTGGGACCACAGAAAGTGACTTATACCATTGTTCTGGGAGGTGTGCCACTGTTTTGTAACCCTAATGGATAGATTTATCAAACTTTCTAGAAAGGAAAAAAGTGTTGCCTATATCAACCAATCAGATTCTAGCTCTAATGTGTCTTGTACATTCTAAAAAATTACAGCTAGGATATGATTGGTTGCTATGAGCAACACCTCTACTTTTCGCTTTAGAAGGTTTAATAAAGCTACCCCTTAGCCGCTAGTTAGTATTCCATTATTCTTGAACCCCGAAGAGGTGATCCCCAATAAAATGTTTTGCATATGTAACAATCATTTGACCCTAAACACAGGTTATAGGGCTCCACTTGGGGTTAAGACTAACAGGCTGTGCGTCCCTGCTTTAACTTACAGGTAGACAACAATCTAGACATGAATTGTCAAACTTTAGATTAGACGAAAAAATTGAGTGAGATTCGAGCCAGGTGAATATAATCATGTTCGACCTTGTTTGTACATGATATTATATTGTCTAGTATTTTTAACGGTTTTCCATGTGAATGGCAAACTTTGAACTGGAACACTGTAATGTTCTCAATTAAAGAAACTGTTAAAAATACTATATAATATAGCAATATCAGCTCAAACAGGCAACATTTTTTTAGTTTATTTTAATGTCTTTAAGAACAGCAAAGGCAAACACCATATGTGAAAATGAATTGCAAATACAAATGTCTAACATTGAATGCAAGCTTCAAACCATGAACTCAAACTACAAACCATTAATGTGAGCTTTGAAAATGCTAATATGAGTTTGAGGTTTGCCATTTAACGACCTGATGGCCACAGGAGTAAAAGCCAGATCAAACCTGCCTATTGTATGACAAAAAAAGTTTGAGGACCTCAAAACAAACCCAATAGTGATAGAAATTCATACCGGATCGAATTATTTGGACAGCCTTTCCTGACCGCAACAGATGTGTGTACTGTAAATGTTCTCATACCTCGATAGAACTCGAGATATTTCACAATCTATTTAAATTTGCTATGTAGTTGAGTACACGTTATTCTTCTGTTATCAGTCACTCATACTAGGCTGACTGAAGTGTCCATTAATGGGATTACTGGCAGGACGGCTGCTGTGTATATAGAAAAATATCCAACCATGATCACAAATGTATCTAAAATATCTTCAGTGTCCATTAATAGTCCTTTAATCCCTCTGGTTTTGCACCCCAAACCAATGTACAGTCTTAGTAGAATTAAAACTCTGACGATCACCTGGGGCATTGTGCAAACCACCACCCATGTGATCGGTTTGCCAAATCTACAGAGAATATTAAAACCCTGACTTCTTTTCCTCCCACTATCTATAGAGGTGAAAATACCCATCTTGTAAAGACAATGGAATCTGGAGTTATATATAGGTTCATTACAAGGAAAATATCTTTATTAATAAAAAGAATTCAATCTCTTACAAGAGTTCATATGACTTTTTGTCATATTTGCCACAGACCCAATAACCTGTAATGACCCGTCACTAATAGTGGCATTATCCTCCAAATGTCCCTTCGCACCTTCCATTTAAACAACCTTAAAACATAACAGGCTATTAGAAGCAACAGGCCAAGTGAAGCAAAAATTGTATTGCTCAATAAAGTTATTTTGTGTTGTTTTTTTTTTACAGTAGCCCATTACTCAGGTTTTAATAACTTGATATTTCGCACCCTGTGAGCAACCGTAGGGATAAACATTTCCACCACATAGGTCATCCGACAACCAGTGTCTAAGGGCTACCCCTACCATGCTATTTCCAACACAGTCTTCATGTTACTGCACACTATACTGCAAATTTAGACTGCTGCAATGAAGATGCAGGGCATGCTTTATACATATTAAGATCTGGGGAGATCTTTGAGGCAAGAAGTACATAATCAGGCCCCGCCAAAATGTTTACCTCCTCTGTATGTAGGCAATGTGTAAGTTAAAGTCCCATCTGTTATTTTGCAGTGTCAGTGCCCTGGATGCAACTTATTCAACGCTCACAATTCAGAAGAAAAAAGACATAGCAACATTTGAGATGAATTTCTTGACTAGCAAAGCTAACATTGACGGTATGTGAAAAAAAGTTATAGATGTGTATTGATTCCAGAGTTTCATGCTTCAAGTCTGTGGTGCTTGTTCATCAAGGTATTTTAATCCTAACTCCTGGTGAAGACGGCAGGAGTAAAGCAAATTTAAACTTGAAATCTTTCGCAGCTTGTTCTTTATTCCTAACGCCAGCCTTAGGTGGCGCTATGCAGCTCCTACATGCGTAAAGTGTTTTCTTTCTTCCAAGTACATAGAGCATGGCCAGACCAGCTAAGGAACAGTTATGTGTTCACCGGGACAGCCATGTCTCTGAGGTCCTGTCCTGGCTGGACCCAAATTCCAACTTGGTCCGAAAAATAAATTAAAAGCAAAACTTAAATAAAAACTTAATAAAAAAAGACCCCTATGTATTACAAGCTGTAATTTGCCGCATAGTGACAGCGCTATATTTCACTGTGCAAAGTCGCACATATTTATCATGCTAAGTACCAGTGGACGTGACCAGTGTTTTCTATGGGAACGTTTTACAGTATCTGAGGGATTCTCCCTAAACGTACTATCAAATGCGCAAATGACTTAAACGTAAGTAAAGATCCATTTATATTTGGAGAGTAGTGAGAGATAATATGATTTGCACAATGATGTCACTTGTGTCAAATGACTAGTTTAGAAAATGATCTTTGAAGGAAAGCCTGTCAGTAAGTGAAGATTGAACACTCGAGTAAGTGAAGATTACTTGAGTAAGTGAAGATTAAACAGTCATTTTTATGGCACTCTGCAAATTGCTGCACATTGCCAACAATTTTCAGCTCCAAACTGCTATATTTACTATTCAGCGGTTTGGAGGGTGAAAAGTCCAAAAGCTGGTTTTGGAAAGATGCATTTTTCTTGGCGGTTTTCAATTGGTTCTCTGAACCTGTGGCCAATAATTATAAAGCACATAATACGTTGCCTAGTCTTAGTGCTGGTGCTCCTCCCTCCTCCTCCCTTCCAGATTACTAAATGCAAAGATCTGCACAACTCCATCAAAACATTTGACAGATAATGCCAGATATTCATCATAGGCCAATGGCCTCCAATATGAGCATTCTCACCTCGCACAAACAGCTCCCCTTTCAGCCAGCATTTGAATTTCGACAAACACACCGCTTGATACATTTCACGATAGGTATTCTTACCATGTAAAAAAAAAAGGGACAGCGATGTCCAATGTGGTGTTTATGTACTGTTTGGCCTTAAGCAACTCTAGCAGTTTGCAACCGAAGAGAATCGCTGAGAATATCAGCGGTTTAACAAAAGCTCACTTTAATACATTCCCCCCTTGATGTTAGGATTACTAACTAGAAACCTCTTGTTTTTCTTAAATTGAAACTGGAGCATTAGAAGGGTGTGTCAAAAAATATAAAAATATAAAAATCTATATGAAAAAATACAGTTAAGAATTCTCTCCAAAGAAAGGTAATTTAACAATGCAACACTATAAAATCTATAATGTTAAAGTATGATTTACATTACAGTATATCAAAATGCATAAAAATGTGTTGCAGTCTAATCTGTGTAATGAGTGAGAAGGGAAAAACTAGGCAAAATGGAATTAACAACTCGTCACATTTTTTTCCATATGACAAATCTGCTTTAGGATTGTCGATGTTTTAGAAGCAGCATATTTCCGCTGCCTATTAACGCTCAGAAAAATGTTTCCATCATTTCCGATACGACTCAGGAGCCCCATTGGAGGTCATCTAACCTTAGTCTTAGTAATAAGTTAAAACAAGACATTTAATCAAAGAAAGAGACACCTATCTGTAATAACAAATCATCTATTTATTTATATAGTGACACTAATCCCGCCACTAACATCTCTGCTGTAGATAACTCATTCACATCATCCCTGCCCCATTGGAGCTTACAATCTAAATCCCCTAACATACACACACAGACTGAGAGAGACTAATGGCAATTTAATAGCAGCCAATTAATCTACCAGTATGTTTTTGGAGTGTGGGAGGAAACTGAAGCACCCAGAGGAAATCCACGCAAACACGGGGAGAACATACAAACTCCACACAGATAAGGCCATGGTCGGGAATCGAACTCAAGACCCCAGCGCTGTGAGGCAGAACTGCTAACCACTGAGCCACCGTGCTGCCCACATCAGCCATTTTAAACAAGTGTTACATGCTGTAACATACAAATCTGTCAATAAAGTAGGAAGGAGAGGTGGACGTTCGAATGGCCGCCTGTTAAGACATTACTGCCATAGACCTTTGTGATACCAATGAACAGCAAATTTCTGTCTGCTTTTCCCTGACAAATGGCAAATAAAAAAAAAGTAAGCTAAAAAACTAATTTATTAGCTTACTTTTTTTTATTTGCCATTTGCCCCTCTTCATACATAAGATATATTATACATACAAAACATAAAAACAAAATACATACAGATGAGGCCAAAAATATTGCATGATTTCTTCCAGGAAACTAGTGAAATAAAAAAAAAATTGGCATCCACGTATGTATTTCTTTTGTTTGCAGTGAAATTAAACACAGTGAAATAAAATCAGAAACATTTACTGAATCATAGCTTATTCCACACAGAAATCCTTATATGGGCTGGACAAACTGATTGCCAATTTTTAGAAGTAGTTAGAATTAATTAGATCTCTAGCAGGTGGTTCTCCTTCACTTTGGAACTGAACTCACCTGTGGTGAGTAACAGGTGCCTTCTATTTAAAAATGACTCATTAAATGAGCTTGAAGAAAAGACAGAGAATTGTCTGAAGAGGTAAGAAAGCAGATTGTAGCCAAACATGGGCAATCTCAAGGCAACAAATCAATAACCACAGAGCTTTATGTTCCAGTTTTTACCCTACGGATTGTTATTAGGAAGTTTAAGGCCCATGGCACTGCAGCCAACCCCGCTGGACGTGGCTGCAAGAGAAAACTTGTTCAACGATTGCAGCAAAGGATTGTTGGAATGGTGGAGAAAGCACATTGGTCAACTACCAAACAGATTCAAGTTGACATTCAGACACAGGGTGCAACAATTTTAATTCACGCCATGGGCTCGTCAACTCAATGAATGGTAGGAGGGACCCACTGCGGATAGAGGCATAAGAATGACTGAGTGGTGTTTGCCAGACAAGCCAAATTCCTTCTGGGATAATGTCCTGTAGGCAGATGAGACCCAATCTTTTTGGTAAAGTGCCTCATTCCTATGTTTACAGAAAACAAAATGAAACTATCATACAAAAGAACACCTTCCCTATAGTCAAACATGAGGGAGGTCCAGTGATGTTTTGGGGTCGCTGTGCTGCATCTGGCACTGGGTGCCTTGGAAATGTGCATGGCATCATAAAATTTGGAGATCACAACCTATTTTGAAGTGCAATGTTGAAACCAGCATCAGAAAGCTAGGTCTCCATGGAAGGTCATGGATTTTCCACCAGGACAATGACTCCAACACAGTTCAAAAAGCACTCAGGAATGTTTCAAGACAAGATGCTGGACTGTTCCTAAGTAGCCAGCAATTAGTCTAGATCTAGATAGCATAGAACATCTACCAGTAGAGGGCTGCAGGAAGCTCATCTATGGCTATAGGAAGCGGTCAACTGCAGTTACTTTGACCATAGCCTATGCTACCAAATTATAAGTCTAGGGTGTCAATTATTTTGTCAATGCAACTTTTCTGATTTAAAATAATACGCAATATCAAATTTAGAATCAAAAACAAAGGTTCTGTAATTTTAACAGAGATATAATTGTAGAGACCAAATACTGTTGTTCATTTGAAAAAAAAAGTGCAAGTGTACTAATATTTTTTATTTATTTATTATTCATGACATAAATCATTGCAATTTGATAGATGGTTCTTAACTTTTCATTACTTAAATGGAAATGTGTGAATAATACGTTCACTTAAAATTGATTTGTTTTATGTCTATCCAATTATGGTCATTGATCATCCAGACTGTTGTTCACCAAGAATTAAAATGACACTGTAATGCAACTCTCCCTGTCTAGCAAAATCAGCGGGGTCTGCAAAGTGCTAAGGCTTCATTTATTTTCCTCCCTAGGCTGCAAATTCCAAAACCATTACCAGTAATTGAAGATGATGATGGATTTTTAATATTAGCAGACAAGCGTGTCAACACGCTTGTCCTCCCAACCGTGCACAGAAATATATTGCGTTACAGTGATAACTTAAGCCTGGTACCCCTGCAAATACTGGTGCCCTAGAGCCAGGTCTATGAAGCCGAATGAGGTGCTCACATCCAATGATCAGGACTGTTGAATTTAAAGCACTGAATAGCATTGTTTTCATGCGAGTGCTTGGCACAAGATTGCTGAAATGTAGGAATCCCATAAGCCAGCAATGTGCCCTTATACAGGACAACAATGGATATAAATACATCCACTCCTGAAATCATAACATAAGGGCTATATACAATAACAGCGTTGCTGATTGCTAGACTACATTTGTAAAGACTAAGGTGTCTTGGAGGCAATTGACTTCATTCCCCCATTGCTAGCCAACCCCTGGCGGAAGAGGCATTACTGTTCTGTTTTAAATCTTGGTGGAGTATGAAATCTTGTCAATCAACCTTGTCCTAATATACTTTATCTTTCAATTAACAGGATCTCCATGTTCAGATGGCATCCGTAATACAGCTCAATATGCACAGAAGAACTTTGGAACATTCTGTAGTGAAATCACTGCTGATGATGTTGCTGTGTTTTACCCAAGTTTAGATACAGTAAGTTTTACACAGTATTGCAGCCTGTCCTAAGGCCAGACATGAACACAGATGAAAGGTCCTGACTGGAATATTGTCTACCGTCCCTATCCTACTTTCATATCTCCTTCCCACCAATACTATAAGGGTCTAATGTCATGTACTGGATTTTTATGCCTGCATTTTCTATTGCTTTGTTGGGAATTGAACAGTGCTAATGGTTACCGATTCAGTAGTTTGTAAAGTTTTAATCAGATTATATTGTTTACTGGGTGTAGAACATATGTTATGAAAAGATTTAACTGGACATAATTGCAATTACAAAATATCATCTCTGCTAGCAGACCATCTGTGTGTTCTGTATGTCATCAACCCAATTTACAATTCAACCACAGCAGACATCTTACTCACTAGATGTTAGCTAAAACTTTACGTTAAACAGCATCTCTTCAGCCAGCATCTCATCTTGTGTAAACCTAATATTTCCAACTATAGATAACCACTTTATATTATTATGTAAGTGTGCAAGCACTTGTGTAAAGTAATAAACAAAGCAATATATTATTAAATCCTAATTTATAAGTTCTTTGAATACTCCTGACACGGATACATATTTTGATAGCCCTTTAAAATAGATAGCCAATTAAAAGCTAGCATACTCTATATGACAACTCTCACCAACAGTCCTCCATTGTACTTGACAACACTGGGCAATCAAAATCCATTAACTTGAACTAGTAAAATAATTGACATGTTATAAAACTAAATCTGGCTTCTCTATATCTCTGAATACAAAGCAGTTGTTTGCCACTTTGTCTCTGTTAAACAGTATTTGGTAGATGTGCATGATTTTTATCACGAGAAAAACACATTTGCTGTAATTTGGGATCCTATAACACATTGAATATTGTTAATTGTCTAACTAGTTCCAGTGATGTTTAATAAGAACATGACTGAATAAATAAAGTTGAATTTCTTGAGTTTAAGCTATATGAAAGGTTTAAGAACAAGTGCTTTAGTGTAAACATTACATTAAATTCACCATCTCAGCATTTCCCAAAGACTCTATGAGACTCATATAGGCAATGTCAATGTAACTACAATGGAATTGTGTCCTTTTTCAAAAGCAAAGCCATGACTAGTAGGGGTAGAAACCTTCTAAGAAGGAAAAGTGGTGGTGTTGCCCATAGCAACCACTCAGATTGTAGCTATCATGTCCTAGATAAATGATAGCTACAATCTGTTTTGTTGCTATGGGTAACAGCTCCACTTTCCCTTTTTAGAAGGCTTGATACATAAAGGTGTAGGTGTCTTTGGAGGCATTATTAATAACAGTTTTGGACCATCGTGCATTGTCCTACTGTCTCTCTGGCGTTTAGTTTGATCAGTAGCAAAGCATTGTCCTGTTAGATTACAGCTTTTCCTGCTATTTTCTTCTCCCTCCAACTGAATGTAATCTCTACTATCACTGCGAAGATCACTCCTCACCTCCCAATGAAGACGGAGTTTTATGCTTTGGATGCATATATAGTATTTTCTTTAATGTGACATCTATTACTTCTGCTGGCCTAAGGATTATTAATGGTTATTTTGGCCCGACTCCGCCATTGCACAAGAAAAAACAGTCTGTATTTTCTCAATGTAAATAAATGATCCAGTGCAATTAAGGATAACTGGAACCTCGGAGTAAACTTTAATATATCCCCTACAAAACTGTTTTGTTGAGTAAATAATAGCCATGAGCTGTAATAATGTATGTACATCGATACTGCAACATGGGAGTATTGTATCATTATATATTATCATTTGTAAGTGTAATTGTGAAGATAAACCCATCAATGTACAGCTTTTCATTGCCTGTATACCCAAAAAGACTTTACCAGCTCCTCTTTTCTGCTTTGCCTTGTCTGTGTCTTATCTACTTGCTTATAATAAATGTTCATTGAAAAAAAACAATGCCTTGGTATATTTTTCATGGTGTTTTAAAATAGAATGGCTTTGTAACTGCTTTGTGTGTGAAGGTAGGTACACCTAAACTAACCCGGTTGCTACTGGTTAAACTAAACTTCAGAGGGAAAATAGATGTAGGGTATACAAACTAACCTGGGATGGGTAGATGGGTGTTTATAACATACAGGAGAGGTAAACCAGCAGACAAGATCATGTTCCACAGAAAAAGCAATATTTCAGGCTGTTTCCCACTGAAATCCATGTGAGAGGATTGTGCGTGGCACAGTTACCAAACTGAATCATGAAACACAGGGTTGCCATTATCGTTTATGTTTCTTTTGCAATGTCTTTGCTTGTAATAAAAGCCTTAAAGATAGATATACACAAGTGCCTGCTTCCGGGAGACGTTCACTGTGTACTGACGTCCTGCTCGCTGTAGAGATCAATGATCTGTATTTGCACAGTCGATCAAGCTGCTATTACTGGGTATAACGCATGAGCAAACCATGTTTGTATCACAGAGCAAATCTTACAAACACACATGGGGCCTGCGCTACCATTAGTCGAACGAAGACGTTTCGGGGTCCCTGAAACACTCTAAAAGTAACATCAAGTCACTCATTTATTGTTCCATTAATCACACACACTTCCTACCACATTGGCTGACAATGTGGAAGATTGGGCTGTGCATAATTGTTTAGGATTTACCGTATGTAGCAGTAGTGCTGCTGGCTGCGGCTCCATTGTGTCAGCGATAGCTGTCAGTGTGGCATGATGTGTGGCTTTTCCCTCGCACCTAATCAATGATGTTTTGGGTATTTTAAATCCCATGGGGACCTCATGGAGCGCAGTTCCAACAGGACAGCAAAGTGAACTGAATCGGCCCCAACCTTCCTATTCTAGTTTCATGCTTATAAAAAAAAACTTTATTAACAAGTTATCAAAACACATACAATATTTAAAATTTAACATAATTCAGTTTCGTAACTCAGTTAAGAAATTCTCTGCCTCACGATCCTCTCACACAGATCCTCTAAATACTTGTGACTTGAGTCGACTTAAATCCATTTCCCAAGCCACAAGGTCAGAAAAAGAAAAAATTACAGAGCTTAGAAGTCAGATTAATTCAAACAGCCCTATCAGGGTTTAATTGGTTTGTTCAGCGTTTTACATACTTTTATTGTTACTAGCGATTCAAAAATCAATTAAACCTGGATAGGATTATACAAGTCAATTTGACTTCTAAGTGCTATTTTTTTTAGTAGTCTATCAGCCCCTATATCACAGCTGCTGGTGTCAATTTTACCTTAAATCTAAGTGCCACAAAGGGCTCTTTTTCAGTATTCAGTTACAAGATGAGCATTCACCATCTTATTGTTTAATGTTATCTGTGGACATGAAACCTTATTGTCAAAAATATAAGAAGCAAAGTATAGTGACGTTCTGTACCGTACAGCTTCCATACATACAGACTGAAATCACATAATGAGATTTGCAACCACTGTAAAAATAAGAGAAGAGTCAATATGCAGTTATTGATATATGCAGAATAAAAACAGATACTATCGTCTAGAGCCAGTATGTATATTCAGACTTGGAACAGATGCATAGACCTGTATACAACATATAGAACACAAACTTGGCACAGTGCAGTTTTCCATACATGCGGAATAAGAACGGATACTGAGAATTACATCCAACATAAAGACTACGGGAGTTGTACTGTGCAGCTGGTCATAAAATGAGACATTGCTGGGGGGAAACGCTTTAAAACTGAGACCATATCTCCAAATCTGGGCCAGTGGGCAGCTATAGACAAGTATACAGACCAACCTAATCCTAAATATAAAGAAAACAACATGTATACCATGTTCAACAGACAATATACAAACTATAAGTAGCCCCTTGTCTGTCTGTGAGGTGGTCTAGATACATACCCTCAGTCACCTACTTCTTGGTATCCGCATACTCGCCAGGCAGGACTAGTTCGGTCCTTTTCTTCCGTGCACAATTGAAAGTTGAATGTGGAGCTGTATACGGTAGCGCAGTATAGTTAAAGTTGACAAATTATTGGATGCCAGACCATCTATTTGATTAAACAAAACACCACTTTCATTACATCTTTTCCTCTACACAGTACTTAACTGAAAGATTCCTATTTAGTTTACATCACATGTTGGCCCAAGAACTGACACTCTCTCATGCTGGGATTATCACTCTTCCAGAATCAGCGCTATCAGGGTCTCTGATCTCACCTCACAACAATATATCTGCCCCACTCAATACTCACAAGTGGACAGATCTCACCCACACACTGTTCCAATGGGAATGGACCTGTACTATGATAAGTTAAGGTGTTCACAGATAACATTATTCTCACAATGCAGTCATATGCGACGAGATCTTATCTCTACAGAATCTCAAAAAGATTATTAAAGTGAATGAAAACTGTCATACTTTTCTAACATAGTACATGAAAACAATTATATTGCTATGTGTGTGGACGGAGTGACAGTCATGTTTGAACAATCTTTTCTGCAGATGCTCATTATATAAAGTTTATCAGATTTAGATGGTTCTTTGTACAAATCAATGAATGAAAAGATAGTTTCTGAGAAGATCTTTTGATTAAAACTCATAAAATCGTTGCAAATGTAGGTACCTTTTAAGTTGCCCAGAGACACGATCATTTTTATCTCTCAATGTGATCATATTAGATGAGTTCTTACAGTTCCCACACAAAGTTCTTATATTAAGATATTAATCAAAGATCTGTACACACAGGCATCAAAACACAACACTGTTTAAAAGCATAAACAAAACCTTGGACTTTGTCCTCGCTTTAACTGAGCATGAGGTGGGTCTCAAAGCTTTCCCGCAGCATAGTGTATTATGTACTCAAATAAGCATTACCAAAGGACTCTACTCTATTGAATAAACTAAGAGATAATGCTTCAGAATGATCAGAAGTGATGTAAACTGAAGCAAACACTTGTCACAAGCATTATCAGTGTTTGCATATAGGTTCAGTCACTTATATTATTTTCGGACCACCAATATTAGGGTGCAGACCTTTCCAATAAGGAGTACCTAAGTGATAAATCCAGGCATTTTAGAGAATCGAGGACCGATTTCTTAAAGTGAAAAGGCCCTATATCTGCTAAAAGCAGGAGATTATGTCAGCAATAGGGATTTCTCAAAAGAGGAAATTCAGGGCACCAATACAGCATTTTTTGGCCCTTCCATAGCCGCCAAAGGAGCGTGGCCACACCAAGTTGGAAGTTCCTCCCACTAATCAGTCAGTCCTGTGCCTCCCAGGCAAGTCCAGGCCATGGTACTATGTACCTGCACCCCTCCCCTGCTTCTACATAGAATAACTTATCTCAATAGTCTTTAGCTCTGGAAAATTATTGAAAGCTTTAAAGATAATATTTACTACTTATATATGACAGAATAAGTATTTTGTGCAACTGCTCTGAAAACATACACAGGAAATTCTATATTATGAGATGCTGTCTTCAATATGCACAAATGACTTCCCCCAAAAATCTAAATAAAAATAAAAAAAAATAACTTGATTAGAGATCTGCCATGTTGCGTACTGACCCAGTTCCCAAGTACATTAAAAGTATATATAATAATGATGATATATAGTATAGTAAAATAATGATATATAAATAAAATAGATATCTAGCTATAAAAAAAAATATCTATTTTTGACAGTAAGTGGGAGAGCATGACTTTCATTGGGCGATTGAACCTTCGCAATTTCTCAAGCAGCAAAACAAAAATAATACTCTATGTATTCAGAACACTCATAGAAGAACAAACATAAAACACTGTTTCAAATGTACATTTACCCTACCTTAAAAATAGTCTTCAAATATCAAGTCATTAATACATAAGAAGTGAAAAACTGCCTAAGGAAAAGGCTGTTCGTAATTCACATTTGCAATCTAAAAACAAATTTATGGCAACATTGCTAAGTGGAATAATACAAAGTAATAATATAAAACAATAGAGTAAAACGACAGACACACAATGTGCCATTTCGTGGCATAGGCAGAGCCACTAAAAAAACCAATAACCAATAAACATAAAATTACTAATAAAATTGAATAACTCCAAAGCACCACAAAATGAATAAATAGAATGGAGGCTGCCACTTTGGGGGCTAAATCAATATTTATGCGAATGCAGCTTATCAATTCACTAGAAACTAGTGACATCACTTCACTGTGCACCTATTAGCTGCCTTCATATGGCCGGAAGGTGTTTTCTAACCTATGTATATTGTAGCAAATGACTAAATAATTCTAATTTTTTTCTTACAAGTATTTTAACATATATGTCAATATATTTTAATTGCTAAAGTGTTTTGGTTTTACAAAAATTAATAAACATCGGGAGTCATATTGAGGGATTATTAAAAGACAGTCAGGAAATTTAATAAAAGATGAAGAAAGTAAAAGCCAAACATATATGTAACACCAAATAATGCTAATTATTTTATAGTCCTAAATGTAAAAATATAGTCTAATATAACTCATTAAAGCGAATGTGCCCTAAGGAATGAACATTTTCTGATTCAATGGTACACAGAAATGATATACCACATCCATTGCTGGCTCCCCATCCCTAAAGTCTGTGGCTTTTCTATGCAAAGAACATGGCTATGTTGTAGTCATTTTAAAACAAACACTACCCTTGGCAATGTTGCTTAGAGGAGAGAAATTAAAAGTAATTTAAAATATTCCATTAGGCAGCACATGTTTTCATTTCAAAGACGCCAAAGAGGTGTAATGGGCAGCGCAGTGGCTCAGTGGTTAGCACTTCTGCCTCATAGCGCTGGGGTCATGAGTTCAATTCCCGACCATGGCCTTATCTGTGTGGAGTTTGTATGTTCTCCCCATGTTTGCGTGGGTTTCCTCCGGGTGCTCTGGTTTCTTCCCACACTCCAAAAACATACTAGTAGGTTAATTGGCTGCTATCAAAATTGACCCTAGTCTCTCTCTCTCTCTGTCTGTCTGTCTGTGTGTGCATGTTAGGGAATTTAGACTGTAAGCTCCAATGGGGCAGGGACTGATGTGAATGAGTGCGGAAGAATGGTGATGATGATGACGATGTAATGCAATAATAGCGAAAAACTACAATCATAACTTTAGTGCAATGATTAGTTCAGTAACATAATAAATACCTTAGAAAAAGTAATGGAGAACTGTGAGGTTCTCCATATTAAAGTTTACAGATCAACTTACTCCATTCCTACAAGGAAAATACAACACATGCACCATTGATCTCCATGCCAAGCCTGTTATACAACATGTTTTAGGCACCACCAGGCCTTGATAAAACTTATATTATCTAATTGACATCTGTCACTTGGCTGCAATGTTATTCTGTACTCACACATCTCTTACACAATGCAAATAAAATGGAGGGTGGCAGAAATTGATTTCATTCCTGGTCACCCAAACCTGAAACACAGTGTATGTTTCCACATTTGATGCCAGAGTAGAGAAAAATGTGAATTATAAGCAAACACATAGACGTGAATGGGAGACCTGTGTTAGACCAAATCACTCTCCCCCCCCCGTTCTGCATCGGACCCGGTAAATCTCACTTTTCCTGAGAGTAGGCTACAATGTATAATAAAGAAATTGGAGGCATTTTGACAACAATACACTTTAACTTGTGTGCTCTAAAACTAGCTAAAGTATTTAAATCTTGAGTAAAGTCTTTGGTATTTAATGATAAGTTACCAATTACATTTCAGGCTAAACTTAGGGGGTTGTACTAATTTTTGAAAGTAACTATGACTATGGAAAAATTGTAGAACCACTGAGTGGATTTCCTTGACACCTCCCCCACCTCTCTGTATGCAAAGAATTGAATACCATGGACACCAGTATTTGGAAAATAAATCAGACATTTTTCATGAGGATCACTAGTCCGTAAACTACTCAGCGGCTCTGTATTCAGCTGGAGTTTACTAACTAATTGCCCGACCACAGTCACAAATCAGTGCCAAATAGGTGAGAAGTCAATTAACACACCTGTATGTCTTTGTGCTGTGGTCAGAAACCCAAATAAACATGGAGAGAGCATATAAACACCACAAAGACAGAACCATGGTCACAATTGAACCTAAGACCCCAGCGGTACAAGGCTGCAATGCCAACCACTGTTTTCAAGGAGTTACTATACTACAGTACTTTATTCTGCTGTAAAAAATGTCACAGAGATTATGGCAGTAAGCAAAAATAGGCGTCCCTTCACCTTTGGCCTTCATCTTCCTCCTTTTTAGTCAAATGTGTTTGTTATAGCTTGTAACACTTATTTAAAATGCATGTTGATATGTTATTACAGATAGGTGTCTTTTTCCTTGATTAAATGTATTATTTTAACCTATTACTAAAATAAAGGACTAAAATAAAGGGTTATATGAAGCTGGTGCTGAAATTTTGATGGTTAGAGGGCCGCCCAATGCGGCACAAGAAGTGGTTACCCATCACTGGGAGAGGGTTTAGGATTTTTAGAGGGGGAGCATCTAGCAAGTAACTAACATGTTCTTCTATGTTGTTAGATGCAGCTTGTGAGTTGCCTGGGACCTGAAGAGCTGGCAGAACTAACTGTGCGCATGGCACTTGACAGCACGGAGCGCACCAACATGATAATGGCACGTGTGGAAACTTTACCATACAGCAATGTAACTGCATATGTCCGACAGTTTAACATCGCTGCCAGCAAGGTAAGTTACTCTATAGACAGAACGTAAGGCAAGCCATAACAAAAGATATAGAAATAGATAAAGTAGTTGGGACAGTTTGTGATTATCTGTCTTGTTTTGCAGAAAAAATAATTTGTGAATTATCAATGGTTGAGAAACAAAATTGTTTATAAAGACACTTTAGTATGTAATGAGTGATCTGTTGTAATTTTTTATATATTTTTTAATTAGTTGCTAAACTTTTTGTGCTGGCTTATGAAACTTTTTGATTTTTCTGAAACGATTGGCTGTCATGAAACACTGATATTTGTAAACAGTTGAAATGTATCCACATATTTCGTTCATCTCTAGAATTTACATATGAAGATACAGTATATTTTTCACTTATTAAGACGAGAAAAGTAGAGATTGAGTTCTATATTCATTGAGGATAATTTGTAAAACCAGGCCACGACATTTAATTTACTTTATATCAGTGGTCAAAAGTGGGTCAGTATTCGGTGGTATGCCATACCATACCACCACTCCTCCTAATGCTTTGATTGTATCACTATCAAATTCTATTCATTTACATTTTCCATACCACCACTTCTAAATTTCCACTTCAACCATTGCTTACCATTAAATCCTCGTCTCCTAAGCCCAGACAGGGTTAGTGCAGACAATGGGTTATTGTTCTGTTCTGTCTTGCAAAAGAACAAGTATTTGTCATTATAAAAGCTTAGCTTAGCTAGCCTGGTCAATTGCATGTCCAAATCTATCCAAATATGTTTCTGAACAAATTAACTGAGCAAGCAAAATTAGGAGGGTTCCTCAGCAAATACTATATCTAGTACTAGAAAAAACACTTGTTAGAACGTATCTGAAATTTATCTCATACTTCCCGGAGTTCCTGGAGGGCAGGAGAAGTGTATGAGTGGAGGTCATTTTGGCCCTGCCCCCAGTGATGTAACGCCTGTTTTGGGTCTTTTTCAGCTGTAAACAGACCATAAACAGGCATTATGTCACTGAGGGCAGGGCCAAAATGATGCGATTCCCTGAGAATCGCGTCATTCTGGCTGTAATCTGTCCACTTCACTAGTGAAGTTGGCAGATGCAGGAGAATTGCCAGCTCTCACGAGATTCCGGGACACCTGCCTGGAATTCGGGAGTCTCCCGAACATTCTGGGAGAGCTGGCATGTATGATCTATCTATCTATCTATCTATCTATCTATCTATCTATCTACTTACTATCTATCTATGATCCTACTATCTATCTATGATCCTACTATCTATCTATCTATCTATCTATCTATCTATCATCTTACTATCTCCCTATCATCTTACTATCTATCTATCTATCTATCTATCATCTTACTATCTATCTATCTATCTATCTATCTATCTATCATCTTACTATCTATCTATCTATCATCTTACTATCTATCTATCTATCTATCTATCTATCTATCTATCTATCTATCTATCATCTTACTATCTATCTATCTATCTATCTATCATCTTACTATCTATCATCTTACTGTTTATCTATTTGTCTATTTATCTATTTACTTGCCATCTATCTATCTAGGCAAATTTAAATATCAATCGTATTGAGCTACCAAAGCCTAATAACAAGCCCACTAACCACATGATCACACGGTACTGAAAGATTCCATATGACTGAATAATAGAAGGGAGCTTTGAGCAATATGCTTTAAATTTCCTACAAGAAGATGGTAAAAACAGTCATTACTTGGAAGTAAAGGAAAATGTACAAATTATTCTTCCTATCTACATTTGACAAGTTTGCCCTACTTTACTAATCTTCTCGCTTTTTTTTATTGAGGATTGAGCCTATAGGGTTGTAATATCTTGGTGAACCTGAATAGATTAATTGACATTCAAGTAAAAAAATGAAATCAACATATTTCTACCCTATAGAAATGAAAATCAGGTATAAGCCCACCAAAACAAATCTCCATGTACTTTTAGCATAGTCGAGGAGAGAAACCAGTAAGAATCTTACAAATTAGATGGTTTAACGCTGCATAGTTAAGTGTTAATCTACTAATGTAGCCAAAGGGCTATCGGACAGTTTTATTAAACAACGAAAAGTCTTATTGCTTGCTGAAAACTAATAAAAATGAATAAAAAGGAAACCGTAAATAGCAGCGCTAAAGACCTAAGATGCCAATTGAGATAACTTATAAAAGGATGTATTGGATGCAATTCCTAAATATGAAATAGTATATCCAGAAAGCTCATATATCTCCAGATAAAACGTATATCAATTTAATCATGAAAGCTCAACATAAACAGATATCATTCAATACATATGTTAAAAGACATATACAAATGGATGTAAAGAAGTATTGCTGTACTAAAAGCAGCACCAGATGAAAAATCAGAGCATGCCTGCTAATATCCGTGAAGATCAATATCGCTGCAAGTAAAAAGTGCAGTACAGAGTCTGAACTTTCTCTTTCCCATGTAATGGGAAAATGTGGGTTAGATTTAGTTGCAGTACTTGCATGGTTGAATGGAATCAAACGCTCACACAAGTCTTGAGGCAGAGATTCACTCAAACATGTTACTGTATCTGTTTCCATTCTATTACTAAGTTACTGTACCAATATAGTCTTGTGTTGTTTTTTCAATAGGCCAACCTGACAGTCCTTCCCAATGCTGACGTCCGGGACTCCATTTTGGCCGTTTTTCTAGGCAGGTTGGAGCGTTACTATACATACTTTCCACCAGAACTATGGGGTGAATGGTTTGATGGCTACTTACCTTTATTTCTACCCGGAATAAATGAAACACACATTTCAAGGCTTTCAATTGACATTTCCTGCAATTCCTACCAATCAGTGTAAGTGTCTCCCATGGGCTGTTATCTGCTTGTATCTATGTACGTTTATCCTGTTAGAGCTGTATTTCCTTATAAGTGACTATATTATCCAGTATTTGGGTTACTTTACCCCCTAGAGACCACTATATTGAAAGACATGCAGCTGATAACAAAGAAACTTTTATAGCTGGAATAATAATAAAGACGCAAATGTTTGCAGTTATACCATGACAGTCACTTGAGTGTATGTAACGAGCACTGTGATGAAACATTTATTAATTTGTGTTCCTGAGCTATTCTGACAACCCATGAAGGGTTAAGCAGTGCAGTTTATACTGTACTTGGAAAATATTAATTAGCTTCAGCTCTCTATTAAGAGCCTAAGAAAAGTCCATTAATACAGTTAAAGTATTACTGCTTTTGTATAATGCAAACATAGGCAAACCGAAGAGGGGGGGGGGGGTTCCTAGTGCCTGAAAAAAAACCCCTTCAAGCCTGGGGCACTGTATAATTGAGGTGGCTGGACCCTGCTCCCGCTTCACACAGCTCTGCTTGAAAAGGGAGAGCTGCGCGCACTAATTGCCCATGTATATTATGGGGATAGGAAGAGTTGGAGAGCAGCCAAGCGCTGTCTAAAATTATAGCTACGCCCCATGCATGCTGGTCATGCCCACTGACGGCGTGGTGTGGAAACCCCCCTCTACAAACCCTGCGTTTGCCCCTGGCAAACAAATTTTAGTCATTGTCTTCACAATATCTACATTTGTGCTAACAGCATAATTGTTTTTTTTTTGTTGATTCCAGGCTAAGAGGATTTAACCAAGCATACCAATATTTGCCACATGAAACGACACTCAGTTTTTATAACACCTACATTAAGTCGTTCTTGAACAACAAAGTTTTTACTCAAGGTAATCCTGTAATTTATGGATTGTATACAATCAGTAAGAAAGTTTGGCCTATGCCATAAAATGTAATCATTAATAAAAAATCATTTCATGTCTCTTTCATAGATGTATGTAATTATACTGGTCCCATGGACTGGGTAAGAGAAAACCTGGGAAGTTTTACAAATCAAGCTACGTTCCAAGATTTGTTGGTCTTTGAATGGAATCTGGGCAAGGTTAGTATTTTCCTAAGAGATTTGCAGCCCAATATAGTCCATACCACACAACCATCAAATCGGGACAGCAAAAAAGGTGTTTGGCCACGCCTCCTACCCCGAGACCGCCTATCCAAATGTTGGGAAATACGACAGTCCCAAATTTAAAGGGGGGCTTAGTCTGTTAGCTGTAAATTAAATTGAGCTCTCCATGCATACATTCGGTTCCCATGATCTTTTTTTTTGCAAAACTATTGTATGCTACCAACAAATAAAATCGTTATTTATTACTTATTAATATTATTTGGCACATATGTCTAATTTCCTAATACCTATCATTTGGCTAACATAATATACATAACATGTAGCAAACAATAAAGTATTTGAAAGGGTATATAAATGGAACCATGGGTCCAATATATCAGCTTGAATTAACCTGGGACAGGAATAAAAAAGGGGAAGGGCACAACTATGAGTCAATGGGTAATTGTCACATTAGTAAAATAAAAAACTAAATGATCAAAACTGTAATAAAGCAATGGAACACCACTTTGCATTTGATGCTATTTTGCTTAAATAAAAGTATTAAATAGCAAACAGTGGAGTCAGTTTTGTGGGCTGAACCACTAGTTAAGAGAATGTGGATTATCAATTAACATGGAACTATTAACATCACAAAGACACCTCAAAAGCAATATTCTTAAGGTACTGCTTCCCAATGTCATTGATTTTTAGTGACTTGAGAGAACACATTCTCATAAATATTGGTTCAAACAAACAGAATCCACTTTCACACTCTCAATATATATTAATAATTGTGTTTTTTTTCTATTTGCAGGTGGTTGACAACAGTTTCTTAACTACAAAAGAACAGGCAGACTTCACCATTATATCAGACAGCCTGTGCAATGTGACATTGTTAAACACTGTCTTCACTAAAGTCACCGGCCTGGGGTCTTACGAGGCTCTCTGGCAATATCTGGTGTATCTTCAAGACAATTTAGCGCAGGTAATGTGGCTTTTTGATGCTGTGTCAGTATGTTAATATAGTATGCTGGGATTAAAAAATGTGGGCTAAAGTAACAATACAGCTGGCCTAATTCATAGGAACACTGTTTCATTAATAAAAAAAAAAAGTAACTTTTATAAGTTTTCAAATTTCAAATTAATTAACAAAAAATAAGACTATTTCTTAAAAATTGACTTTATTGAAGCTGCACTGACACCTAAGAAAATATTTTCTGAAGGTGTCCCCTCACCATAGCCGGAGCCCCAGTGGATGCCAAATGTAGCAATTTTATCTGCAGCTCTGTAATACAGAATGGGCAAATCAATAGAGCTCACCATTTTTATATGGCGCTAGAAGGGGGTGGGGAACAGGAGGGCCAATCGTAAGCTCCAATCTCTTTTTTGTTTTTCATTTTTGCAGCATATAATATCAAAGTCACAACTGAACAGTTCCTTATTCATAAATTGAACATTATTAGGATGTATAAAAATGTACTAGTAGTTTTTTTAGTACAGTGGTTTTCAACCATTTTTCAGTGATGGCACCATATATATCTTATTATGTGACTCCCCACAAGTCATATATCTTATTCTGTGACACCCCTAGACAATTTTCCATTAGAACCACTTTCCAAGAGTACTAATAATAACAAAAACATACATGCGCATAAAACACACATGTAAAATATAAAAATAAACAATAAAACAAACAAAATAAACAGTACCTTTTCAGTAAGATATTTGGGTTTGGTGTAATTTGCAGATCCTTTTAATGCTAGTAGGCTTGTTAGTAAGATGATAATGTCTCACTGTGAAATGTCTCTTTAATTTGCTGGATACCATGGCTTTATTGGCCAATTTATCACCATAAATAACACATTCTGGCATAGGACTAACTTTATCACGACACCAAGTAACTCCCTAATCTAAATATCTGTCCCAATAGATAATTTTTCTTCCCTTCTAATCACACCAGTTTTACTGCAATTGGGAACTGTACTTTCTTTTTCATCCTCACCACAATAATCATGTTTTCTCGTGAGCAAAAATTTGTCTAAATTAAGGTCAATCTCAACTATGTTCTGCTGTTGCTGTTTTTATTGTTGTTTACAAAAAATGTCTCCTTGGCACGGTTCTACTGAAGGGGGGAGGACGGAGCTCTAGCATTGGAATCCTGGGAGTGAACATCAGGGACACAGTGCATGTGCGTCCTCTGTCTCTTGACTAACCAATGTCACTGTCAGTCTGTGAAATTGCCTCTGGATGATGCTCAGCGGTCGCCTGCCATCAGCACCCTCAGGAACTGTCGGTGGTCGGTGGCACAGTTTAGAAACAAACATTGATTGATCCACATGTCTTAATTCTTACAATATGAATGGTTCTGAGGAGCTTTCATAAAATCTCAGTGTAATAAACTGAAAAATAGTTCTCTAGAAGTGGAATTGGACAAAACGGTCTATACTTAACTTGTTTGATCCTTTCTTCTATTATCAATGTATGGTTATGTATGCTTACATGTATGTGGTAATGTTTTATAGATATCAACACCCGGCCTGGCTTGGTGTGATGAGCAAAAACTTCTGGGCCAACTAAGTGAAACAACCGAGCAGGGGATTATCAGCATTGTCCTCACTCTGCTGAAGACAGAATGGGGACTGAGTGATATGTCGGCGTGGATGAGAATAGTCAGTTTTATGCTGGACACCTTTGCTGAAGCCTTCAATAGCTCTCATATTGCAAGCCTTAATGTTAATATGTCATGTGGCGAATACCAAGAGCTGTAAGTAACTTCTAACTATGAGGAATCAAAAGAAAGATCATGTTCAAAGTGTCCCTGATTAATCTTTTCCATTGTCTCTGTTTCCAATGATGTGCATTAGAATAACGTCACTGAATCATGTCTATCTGAGGTTCAGCAAAACACAAAAGGACAATATCTATGCCTTCTGCCAATCATACCTTACTCAACAAAGCATATCAACAGGTACACATTAAAAGATAAGCTATGTCTGAACTGAAGCATGTTGAAACATTAGAATATTATTTAATGACTACTGTTCATTTTAAGCAGATTTCACTGGCTGTGAGTGCTAATTGCATTGATTTATTTCACAACCATGCCTTTGTATCAATTACTTTGACATGAATAAAGTTAGACTAAAATTATACTCGGGAGCATTAGATTGTGCACTAGGCTTGACAAAACTGAAGCCAATTAGAGCCCTAGAGCATTCAATGGTATATGTATCATGTGTCCAATCAGAGCCTTAAAATGTTCACAGGGCAAGAGCAACCTTTAGCCAATGAGAGATTTGCCACTTTCACAGGGCTAAACCAATCTGTAGGCAGTCAGAGGATTAAAGTGGATGGAATCCCCCAGTCACATTGCAATATTCATCGCAATTGGCTGCCGGACATACCTTACTGAAGGGAGCATCGCAAGATTGGATGTGAGCATTACATAATGGGCTCACATCCTAGACTGTTACACCCTCTATGGCAAGGTATGCCCTGCTGCTGCTGAGTCTCCAAGCAATTTGCTACAATTAGCATGACGCGGCTGGGGGTTCTATCCACTATAAACATGGACAACCTTAGCATCATCTTGGAGTCAATCAAATAAATAAAACATTCTGCACACAAAAAGTAAATCTTTAATTTAAAGAGCAGCAAAACATAAGTGTGAAAAATGCATCTATGTAAAAGAACTGTAATATATTCAAAGAGTGGATGGTTATGGCAATTTAAAGTTCACCAATTTATTAACGTTCACTGTTTTAGGGTTTACATGACATGATGTAACGTTTATTTCGTTTGCTAATTAAATATTTATTTTCACTTAAGGATCTGCGTGTGCTCAGAACACGAATGGTACTGAACAATGGATCACTATGAATTTTGGAAACTTTTATCTCAGAGCCAAAATCACTGAACTAATGGAACTGTACCCAAGTCTGGACATAGTAAGTGGTGTAGAGCTTTTTATGAACAGACTGCAATGTCATGTGGTTGTTGCACCTGTTCTGACTACAATATTGCATGTTTGGTAAAGGAGCTATTCTTTTTGATCTAGCCAGACTGGCATGAGATCTTTGAGATAGTGGGATATTGTCAATGATAGTCTGGCGCTGTAAGATTTTGTTGGACAACATCATCATCTTTATTTATTTGTATAGCGCCACTAATTCTGCAGCGCTGTACAGAGAATATTTGTCACTAACATCAGTCCCTGCTCCATTGGAGCTTACAGTCTTAATTCCCTAACACACGCGCTGACTAGGGTCTATTTGATAGCAGCCAATCAACCTAATAGTATGTTTTTGGAGTATGGGAGGAAACAGGAGCACCCGGAGGAAACCCACACAAACACGGAGAGAACATACAAACTCCACACAGATAGTCTTGCATGGGAATTGAACTCATGACCACAGCGCTGTGAGTCAGAAGTGCATATTTAAAGGTCTTCCTGACTTTGCCATGCATTTAATCTTTCTGCACCGAGAGAGCATACAGTATAGTACGCAGCATGCTAAAGATTCTGCACAGAAGAAGTCTTTTCTTTAAATGTTAAGATTAAAAAAGCATGAGAAAAGGCAGACGGAGGTCTCTTTACTTTCCTAACTTAGCTACAGTAATACAGACTATATGAAAATATAGTAATATATAATATATAAATATTGAAAGTGCGAAATATTGTGAGAGAAAAGGAATCGTTTCATTTAATGGAAGGAACAGAGAGATCCAAATACAGACTTGGAATTACATTTCCTCACCCTGTCGGCCACTCTTTCTGTGTCTCACCCCCTCCTCCTGCAATACCATAGTCCTCAAGATCATCTGCATCCCTTTCATTATAAAATAAATAGATGGGAATAAAAATCCTTAAATCAGCTCGTGGTTACTGTTTATGACACATACAACATACGTCCCTCCTCCCCTATCGCTTTAGGCCAGTGGATTCCAAACTTTTTCAGTTCAAGGCACCCTTAGGGTCTCCAAAAATTTTTCAAGGCACCCCTAAGCCAAAATAATTACCAAGTAGTCCCCCGCCTTGCTTACCACTGGCCCTGGCCAAAGCACCCCTGTGAGATCGCTGAGGCACCCCAGGGAGCCTAGGCGCACAGTTTGGGAACCACTGCTGGTCTATGTTGTATTTAGACAAATCTGGGCATGTCTAAATATGACATTAGGTAATGCTCAGAGATTACTTTCTGTCATCCTGTGGGGTACACCGGGGACATTGGGGTATAGAGTAGGGACAGGGCGAACTGGCACTTTAAACTTCTGTTTAACTAAGCCCTAGCTCCTCCCCTTCTATACCACACTTCCTGTCCCAGCCTCAGTTTAGTATAAGTGCCCGGCGAACGGGCTGTGTCTGGGCTGCTTAGCAGCTGAATTATGTTTTTTTTTTATTTGGTTTTACTTTTTCAGTAATTGGAAACTTGTGTCTCCTGGTCGTGACAGACGGCTGCTCAGTGAGCCGCGTAGGCGGCTGTCAGTCACAGCTGCCGGCTGCTGTTATAGAGGCTCCGGAGTAAAGCCTCACTGTCTGCCACTTATTTAATTCACTCTCCCGTGCCTGCAGTAATGGGGAGACTGAGTGATACAGCGTGCTCAGAGATTACTTTTCCACTTCGATCAATCTTGCGCATTTTAGCTATAGCAGAAAACACGCAATGTTGTGTCTGCAGAGGTGGACAATGAGATAGCTTTACATGTTGTAACTCAATAGACAGTAATGACCTAGGAAAATGAATCTGCACTTTCAATCTACTTATAGTGGGAAGAGTCATGTCAAATCTCCATCCTATCTCCATGTTAGAACCATCCAAATGTTTCTGTTTTCCTTCTAAAATACTGCTCAGTTTGGCCTCAGTCATGTCTTAAATTAATTATGAGAGTGAGGGAACATTGGCACTGTCCTTATTACATGTGTCACTTTCTGTGTTTTTATTTTTTCTTTTACACTGGTCAAAATTCACCTAGAGAAACCCTCTCCCATATATTAGTACACCTGGAGGATACAAAGGGTGTTCCATTGAAAATATAGGCTGATGCCTAGTTATCACAATCCCTGAGAAAGTGTAAAATATTACTCCTTTTGCTGGGTGAATAATGGCATGCAGCCCACTACTAAACAGGGAACCTCCCACTACCACCACCGCCACCTCTAGTGTGCATTCTTCAGCCCTTTTATGTCTTTTAAATACTTAAAATTTTATGTATGTATGTATAACTAGGAGGATGAAAAATGTAATTCCTCTTCAGGTGCCACCATCTCAGCCCATGTAATAATCTGTAAAAATAGGTGTATTCACAAATAACTAGGGACATGTAGCATATCCACTGTAGGAGACGCATAACTTGCACTTTGCCAATGAAACCTTCTAACTTTTGTGTCGTACAGTAAATGACACTCATAAAAGCAGTTTCCGAAAAACAATGATGGCTGTTGTTCAATAACCCATTATTTTATTCCAGGCTGTTCTATTCAGAATGTTAACACCAGACGAACTGGCAAAAATGGTTCTTATGGAGGATGTTCTTAATGACTATTTTCTTATGGAAAGAATTCTGAGCCTTATTGAACTAAATAAGATTACGGAATATGTAAATGCCATTACCGAAAAGGCACTTGAGGTATTATATTATTTAAATTGCATTAATTAAAAATATATGTGACGGTATAACGTACCCTAACTTAAAGTACTTCTGTAGCCTGCATAGTTGATCTAACTCTATATTCAGAGGCAGTCTATTAATTCTTTAGGACCAGTGATATTTCTGGTACAGAAAGCACCTTTGTGATGTCACTTGTCCTAGTGGTTTAATAGGCCTCATTCTCATTAATATTGGTCATAAAGTGCTTCAGTAATGTCAGTCTATCCCAGTGAATTGACAGGCTATATTTTTTTTGAATATTAATTCTGTCTACAAAAAAAGTGGTCTGACTTCAACATGTGAGGTGCGTCAGTGATGTCAGTTGCCCCTAGTGAATTGACAGGTTGAGTTCTCATGAATATTAATTTGCACCACAAAGTATCTGCCTCCCTCTGTTGGTGACTGGTACACTTTAGCAGCAATGTTTGGGGCTAGTTTGTTTGTTTAGTCCTTAGAAAAGCTGTATGTAAACTGCGACAGAAAGGAGGTTGAATCAGAGCAGGATTTTGGACATCTGCTCTAAGCCTTTATTTTAAATCTGAACAATGTGGAGGCCCCAGATTTACTCCACATTTTAACCAGAGTTCTGTGATATAGCATGAATATTCTGTATGGAATTGTCAAACAATGTCCAATCCTATTTTCATTACAATTGTTATACTTTTTAGGAAAATATATCACCCTCTGAATTAACATCAGTGAAGCAAACTCTGTTGGCTGTTCATCTTCTTCAACTTCAACCTAGTTTCTCTACTTATAACACACAACAATGGACAGTCCTGTTTGAGACCTACTTAAATCTTCTGCTTCCAAACTTCAACCAAACTCTTCTCGAGCTTATACCAGTTGGCATAACCTGCTCTTCTTACCAGGCAATGTGAGTATCTTATAGACTCTTCTGGATAAAAAGTGTGAATTGCACAATTAGTACACTAGATACATGCATTATTATTTTTGTGTTTGGAGATACACTAGATACATAAATTATTATTTTTGTAGCCTAGAGATTTCTGCAAATGCAGTCTTCGTTATTCATCATATAATGTGAGAGAATCTTGGACCCAGTGGTGCCCATAAGTGTCAACTTTTGCCACCCATGTCTGTGGTCAAATCAGACAGATCCACCATTGGAGACACATGGACAATCCTATGGTCAACTTGACAGATTCATACTCACTTTTGCCACCCATGTCTGTGGTCAAATCAGACAGATCCACCATTGGAGACACATGGACAATCCTATGGTCAACTTGACAGATTCATACTCACTTTTGCCACCCATGTCTGTGGCCAAATCAGACAGATCCACCGTTGGAGACACATGGACAGTCCTATGGTCAACTTGACAGATTCATACTCACTTTTTCCACCCATGTCTGTGGCCAAATCAGACAGATCCACCGTTGTAGACACATGGACAGTCCTATGGTCAACTTGACAGATTCATACTCACTTTTGCCACCCATGTCTGGGGCCAAATCAGACAGATCCACCGTTGGAGACACATGGCCAGTCCTATGGTGCACAATTAATGTGGTTGGACAATGACTACACAGTTGACCAGATCATGCTCGCTGTCCACCTTTTCCATAGGTTCAGATCGACATCAAATAGATCACAATCAGATGTTGAACAGTACCTGTGGTAATAAATGAGCCCACATAAGCTACAATTTGTGGCCAGTTAACTCTAAATCAGACCAACTGGCTGTTGGAATTGCAGCTTGTATGCACTTTATCTCTGCACATAATGGGGTCCAATGCAATATCGTGATGTAAATGTCAACTGCCTCCTGCTAACACTATAATTATTTTGTGTCATGAACAGATTGAACGTATTCTCATCATCGGAAATCTATTCATTACTGAGCATTGAGCTAATGAATGATATATACATTGCTTTCATTAAAAGATACATGGTTTATCAATCATCTTCTGCAGGTAAGTCCTTCGTAAATGGAGATTCTGGGTCATTATCTTACCTGCAGTGAATCCGCTAATATTTCAATTTCCTTTCTAAAACTAAAATTTGTTCTTCTAACAGAAATTGTGTGTGACACGGGAGATTTCAGAAGCTGGGTGGACATTAACTTTCATTATTTTGTTCAGCAATCAACATTTCAAGACCTTTCTCTGTTCAATAAAAACCTTACAAAGGTAAAAATCCAGTGTTAAAACATTTGTATTTAAAATAGTTTATGCAAAGAACGGTTTTTTTTTTACCTTTTGACACGTTTTGTTTGACAGGTGGAACATCCAGCAGACTTATCTGTAACAGAACTGGCTGACTACACTTTCTTGGCTGATGACTTACACAACGCAACATTATCTTCTACCATTCTTAATGAAATTACAGAATTTACAAATTATAATATGCTTCTGGAGTATCTTACACGTATCACAAGTTATATGTACCAGGTAAGATTTTCTTGACCTTGGCTGATCCAAACCAATATCTAGCTGGCATGTACTTGTGTGATAGAGCTACAAGATAGTACATATAAAGCACTACCTATCCACAAATAATTCCACTTATTTCTAACCATTTTAAGGTAAGCAACATCTTGCAATGCCTGTACATATAGTTACATATACCTATAACGCAGACACTTGTGATTACAATGATTTTAGAAGCATAGCTCTGTATGCATGTAGTATTGGAACAACATAGACAGCAGATGAAAAGCAAATTATAGCAAACTAACAAAATATATATAGTAAAATAAGTGTTAAGTAAGAAAAAAAAGCAGAACTTCCCAAATTGTGGCCTGATGCTTCCCCCACCCTTGAGGTCACTCCCTATATATATATATATATATATATATATATATATATATATATATATATAGATATATATATTCCCTATATATATATTACATAGAAACATAGAATTTGACGGCAGATCAGAACTGCTATGGTAACCTCAAACCCTATTTAATCCTTAGTTCTTTGTAAGGATAGCCTTATGTTTGCCCCAAATGTGTTTAAATTGCTCTTATGCATTAGCTTCTATTACCTCTGATGGGGGCTATTCCACTTATCTAGTACCCTTTCTGTGAAGTAGTTGTTCTTCACATTTCCTCTGAATCTCCAATGTCCTCGTGTTCTGATACTTCTCTTCCTTTGAAGAATGTATCCCTCCTGTACCTTGTTAAAACCCTTGATATATTTGAAAGTTTCTATCAGGTCTCCCTTTTCTTTTCTCTGCTCCAAACTATACATATTAAGATCTAGTTCTAAGTTTTGTGCTGTAGGCCATGCACCATTTTAGTTGCTGTTCTTTGTACAGTCTCTAATATATTTATATCCTTCTGGAGATATGGCCTTTAAAACAGAACACAGTAGTTGTAACACTAGAGAAGTCCTCCTCACGTGAGAGGATTGACATAAAAGAAGAATATTGCTGCTCAGGGCACAACACTGATAGGATTAAAACATTGGCAGTCGAAACACCATGCACAGTATGAAAAGCTTTCTTACTGAAAGGATTAGCATGCCCAGTGTGTTCGCATTAATTACTCCTGTTGTATCAGTGTATGTGTGTGATCTGTTAAATAGGGATTTTCTTTTCTTTAGGTCACCGTCCAAATGCGTAGAGCATTATTAAGTGATTGGCCTCAGCCACTAACACAGCTGAGTGTCCAAACCAAACAGATGCTTCTGACTAAAGTTCTCATGGTGCTCAATGAACTGTGGAGTCTGCTCAATATGAACCAATGGTTCAAAGTTTTTGATATTATCATTGCTGACTTCTTTGACGCCATCACTCAAAGTCACTTCTCGCAGCTACCACTGAACGTTTCATGCGGGGACTACCAGAAAATGTGAGTGCTGCTCATTAATGAATTCATGAGCTGTAGACCATAATACTCAGCTTGTAAAAGTAGACAACCATGATCAACTAAGCTAATCTAATAATTTGTTTTATTTTGTAAAGAGTACTATTATGTTATACACATTATATTATATAACATATAATATCATATAATTGAGTACTAGTCGATTATACACATTTACATTGAATTGTATTATAAATTGTCGCTATGTACCTTTTTTCCATCACTGGTCTTTAGTTCCAATATTCTGAGTTACTAAGTTATCCAATAGTTATAATCCAATTAATTGATTTTAGGAGTGTTTCACAATGGTGTGAATGCCCTTGTTTCCTTATTTTTTTCCTCTGTGTATTTGTACCCAAGCTAATTTAAAATCTTCAGTTAGCAGTCAACAGGTAGATATGTGAAAGGGTGGATGGGCTCTGTTAAAGGTACTTCCACCCACTCTGTACTTTGGTTTAATTTTAGGAATAAATCACTATCATATATAATGATAGAAACAATAACAAATGATTACTAATAAATACACGCAGCCTACACAGGAATGTGATGTATTTGATCCAATATAATAAAACAACATGTCTCATGCTCCTACCTTGTACCAGCCATCATCCCTAATCAACAAATCACCCACGAAATTTAATGTATTTCAACTGAATATAGACTTTAAACTACTACCTGCATCTTAGTTCAAATGCTGATGCAAAGACCATCTTGTCTACAACTTGTCCAACTTGCCCTGAAATTCACTCTCCCTCTTGCTGAGACATTGTTCATGTAAGTACAAGCTTGCATTGCCCCATTGGGGTTTAGCATATAAGAGCTATGATCCCAAAACTGGCCACCATACACTGGCGTTCAGCCTGCAGGTCAAATGCACTCTCATGTTGAATCTAAAATTTTATTTTGGGCCTGTACTTACGGGCTAGGAAGCATTCGCTTTGCATCAAGGTTCAAGATGTCTGCAGCATTCAGGATGCAATTTAAAAATATAACACTTGTGTGGAAATGCCTAGCGTGTACTCATTAGGATGCATTTGATTTGAGTTTGAATTCTGCAGGGAAGACACGTTTTTGAACGCATGATGAACGCACTCACTTACATAAACGCGATGGCAGTGAGAAGGTTTTATCAATTGTATTTAAAATGCATGTTTATACAATTTTTATATATGATGTTTCAGCATGCAGTTATAGCCTTACATTTTATCATTTACAGTTATCAATCATTGCTAATGAGATATATTTTTTCATTACTTATTTTGTTGCAAATAGCATTAAGGTACTTAGCAATGTCCATTTCAAGCTTGACAAGAGTGAAATCGATGTTATTTACACCTACTGCAAGTCATACCTGACCCAACAACAACAAATCACAGGTAACACTTCAAAGATTGTAGCTTCAGGTTCACTGCAAACTTCAGATCTTTTCTTTCTAGTAAAATATTTCTGTAAATATTGAAGCACACAGTAAAAGCAAGGCCCTTTTGTATTACAGGGTAGCCATCGCAAACACACAGTGGAGGCAGCCATTTTGTAAGATGAGACAAAATTCAGCTTATCAATTTACTAGGAGCTAGCATAATTTGTAAAATGTCCGCCTCCACTGTGTTTAAGTGGCAGGTGCATGTAAGATAGCAATTGTACAATTGTGCATGTTTTGTGGTATTTTAGAATAAAACAGAAATCTTCAGATAACAGATACGCTATAAGAGTGTACTTCTGGTTACATTTGACCACTATCTTACTCATACTTGCCAACTCTCCCGGAATGTCCGGGAGACTCCCGCATGTTGGGGGAGTCTCCCGGACTCCCGGAGGAGTATGGCAAAATCCCGCATTTACAGAAATAGGGCCACAATACCGCGATTCTCCGGGAATCGCGGCATTTGGCCCCGCCCCTGACTGTAAAATGACGCGTTTGCGTCATTGCGTCACGGGGGGCGGGTCCAAAATGACGCGATTTTGGAGCCCCGCCCCCCGCACGCCCACCTCCTCCACTGAATCTCCCGGAAAGCAATGGGAGAAAGTCGGCAAGTATGATCTTACTGCTTTGGCAAATCCACTCTTTAGGATCCATTTTTACAAAGAAATACTATATATTTATTTCGGTAAATTGCTTTTTTTTTCTTTTTGTTTACAATGACTTATTTTTCACATCTCACCATTTAGGGTTTGCATGCGTGGCCAATGACACCGTGCAATGGATCTCTGAGAATCTGGGAGCCTTTGTCTCTAGCGCCACCATTACGGAACTGCTCGAGCTGTATCCGAGCCTTGATTTCGTATGTACCGTACACAATTCTTCTTGTCAGCATTTTATCCAGGATTCAATTTATTTTTAGTAAACACACCATCCTTTTGTTTGATAGGTTGCTCTTTTGAACAGCTTGACACCAAGTGAAGCTGCTATTCTCATCACCTCACCGGACGTCCAAAGTAATATCACATTACTGACAGAAATCCTGAGAGTTCTGAAGCCAGGGGATGTTCCAATATATGTTCCCGCTATATTAGCGGCAGCTTCGCAGGTAGTGTCATTAAATCAGGTCACCAAATGTTTTGCATTTTCTTTAATATCATTTAATGGTTAATCAAGGAAACATATTGGACAAAAGTCAGAAGTCAACAGAAGAGAACTAGGCATATGTGCCAACTTCCCCGAAAATAAATCAACACCCCTTTCCAAACAGTTGTCGTCTCATCTGCCAACCACAACCCCACACTGCCATGCCCAAATTCATAAGACAAAGGGTTTAAAGAAGTGGAGATGTTGCCTATAGCAACCAATCAGTTTCCAGCTGTCATTTTGTGGAATGCACTAAATAAATAGCTAGAATCTGATTGGTTGCTATAGGCAACATCTCCACTTGTTCAAACTCGCAGTTTAGTAAGTATACCCTAAATCTCTCTACCTGCAAAACAGGGAACTGTTTGAGAATAATGTACATTACATGTTTATATAAACAGATTATTATGGATTTCATGCAAAGGTAACAAGTCATGATGGCTCAGCAGCAATATCCTCCAGCTTTGGGCTAAAATGCTACCACATATGTACTGTTTAAATTCACTTTAAATTCACAAACCTCAACGTCGCTCTGTTTTGTGTTGTAATATGGAATTGATAGCAGTCTGCAGGGTAGTGTTTTCTGATATGTTCTGTGTCTGTATTAATGTAAGTCAGCATTTTAAGCAGGTCGGTTTTATGGCAATCAGGTTATATTTGTCTAAATACTTAGTGTTGTCATTAAAAGCGTCGCATTAACATACCCCAACCCATACAAGCACAGTACCGCTATAATTCGGGATTCGAAAATAAGCTTACATTCTACTTTCCCTATGCTATAAATGTGTAGGCGCCAGTCTGCATGGCTGTACCTTGGCAGTGGAAGAGACTATTTAGAATGAAACACTTTAAATTTCTTACTATCAACATTCCAATACGGCTTACCATTTTGTTATGTAGAATTGCCCACCTTTCATATAGCAAG
This sequence comes from Mixophyes fleayi, assembly GCF_038048845.1. Classification (NCBI taxonomy): domain Eukaryota; kingdom Metazoa; phylum Chordata; class Amphibia; order Anura; family Limnodynastidae; genus Mixophyes; species Mixophyes fleayi. Next base: position 21,060,379 of record NC_134408.1, read on the forward strand.
CGTTCATCAATGCATTTTGTTGCAAGCTTGTATTGGCATAAAGTGAGCAATTGGTTTTTCACAACTATAGACTGAAATTTCCCAACTCCCAAACTCAGGTTTCCCCCCTTTAACTACGCCCCTGATGGGGGAGAAGGAGGGAAAATGATTGTACAGAGCAGTCAGAGCTCAGAGGGGTGTTCTGCTCACTACATCAAGTGACTGTGGTTACCATGGTAGTCACATGAGACTGTGCAAAATCTGTAAAACTGTAAATCATTAACAATAAAAAATTATCAATATCATGATACTAGTTATATCTCGCCACAGTGATTTATGCTAGAAAACACATCCTTCTTTCTAAATATTACAAATATTATTTTCTTCTCTATTGATCCATTATAGTCCAAATGTAGCAAACCACCCCAAAAAATCCCTACAGGTGGTTTTCATTATAGAAGGGAAACCCCAGGTGCTCTACAAAATAAAATCTTGTTTCAAACTTATTTGCCCTACAAACTGAGGTGCAACAATGTGCCTACTCCTTAATTCACTTGTAACAAGTTTATTTTGCCCAACTCCTCCTCTGGCTTCGCAAACTGCTGCTCCTCCCCAAATACCACCTCACTCCACAAAGTTTTGGGCCCGAGTGAAAATCTAGACCAAATGAGAATCACATTGGGTCCAAAGCTGTATTTATGTTGCAGAGCTGCCATTTTGTGCTTCATAATTTACCTCTTGTGTATTGGTTTCTACAATAATTGCAGCACTAAAATAAGTTCTGCACTTCTGCCGGGGCCAGGCCTATCTGTAAAGTATAAGCATCCTGAGCAGAAATTGCTCCCCTGGTACTATGAATTGCTACATTTGTTAGAGTTTCTAAGAAACACCCTCATTCTAGCTTGTGTCATACTCATACAATTTGATTAGTAAAAATCTGCTTCGCAATTGTTTGGTTTTTAGTGCCATCCTCTAAGAATATATTACTTATTTTAATGCTGGTCAAAATTACCTTTATCTGGTCTTTGTAATGCTCTACATCTGTATTTTTAGGCTAATCTGTCAGAATCCCAGATAACCGTGGTGGAAAAGATCTTCTTGGAAACAGTTTTCGTAAAATTGACTTCTAACTTCTCTGTCTATAACACTGAAGAATGGAAGATCTTGTTCCAAACTGACCTGGTTCTACTTCTTCCTCGTATCACTCCAGCTCTTCTCCAGCTCCTGCCAACAGACATCAGCTGCTCCTCCTACCACGAAATGTGAGTGTCGCACAGTTTGGGATAAGGAAGGGTACACAGACAAATGTTAGCATTGATGTATCACAGTGCTGGGATCAATGGTTCAATCCTAACCAAGGCCCAATCTGTGTGGAGATTGTGTTCTCCCCGTGTTTGTGTGGGTTTTCTCCCACATACCAAAGACTCACTAGTAAGCTAATTGGCTTCTGACAAAATAGACCATGGAGTAGGAGAGGACTGTCATGTAAATAATTACGTTCTCTGAATAATATGATTGGTGCTATATAAATAAAATTATAATAGAATAGGTGATTAACCTTTACATTTTACACAATGACATACCATCTTATTTACAGATTAAAAGGTTTCATCCTGTCATTTAATTCTTGCACAAATGAAACCCAACGCTTTATTTATGAGGATTTCATCAAGAAGTACTTAGAGGAACAGTCACAGCTGACAGGTATTACATATAAATACAAAAGGGTTTGCGGTCATTGTTTTTCTAGAGGTAAATACTAACAACTAAACATTGTGTTCCTATCAATAGGAGTTGCATGCGAGGCCGCTGATATCAGAACATGGATTGAGGAAAACCTGGGCTCTTTCTTTCAGCATCAGACAGCTTTCTCTGAGCTTATTCACTTCAATAGCATGTTTGGGAAGGTGAGAAACCAGTGTACCCATTGCCTGCACATTGGAGAGAGCCATTTTTTTGTTTCTTGAACAATCTTCTTGGAAAAGCAGTATATCAATTCACTAGAAACCAGTGTCATCTTTAAGGCACAGCACTGCTTCCATTTCATTGGTTTTTAGTGAATTTATAGACTAAATTCTTGTGAAAATTTGTTAAGAAAAGAAAAAGGTTTCTTCTACAGAATGCAGATGGTGCTACATGCAAGTGACGGCTGTATAAAGCTTTATTCCTGGGTCAAACCACCGTTCTGTGTTAACATTCTCACTTCACTGGATATTTTCATTTATGAGTTTGAGAGGGAGCCAGCAAGCTTTGTATCTGAAATTTTGCGAAACCTTTACTTATATAAGATTTACTAATATTTCCCAATGTGTGGTCATCTCCAGATGGACAACCCAGCCCTTCTTAGTGAAAAAGAACTGGTCGACTTCACATTCTTGTCGGATTATTTCCAAGAAACCACTATTACAGAAGTTCTTCTCAAACAGATTACAGAATTCAATGATTGCGGATCACTCCTGGAATATCTCAGCAGAATACAGTCCTTCCTTTGTTTGGTAAGATTTCAATCTTCCATCTTGATTGCCATTTCAGGTTCATATGTTGTTTCCTAAGCACACATTGGAGTTCATTCATGATTGGCACTGCAATACCCTCATGTTGACTGTTGGAAGCCAACATACAAATGTCATTTAAAAGTACCCCCATATAATCACCATTACTCTAGTACAATGGTGATACTGATATTTTGCCCTTCACCTTCATATTAAACAAATTGGGGTGGAAATAATATGTTGCATAAATCTGTGCAAAATTCACATTGGTGCACAACCAACTTTCTCATCTAAATTGAAGTTTGAAGTCACATCTGAGCCAGACAGGATAATTACACTGATTATGTCAAACTTTGTATAACTAACTTTAAAGTAATTCAAATATCAGAAGATCTTACATATGCTTTTTTACTATATGCCAGGCTCAGAGAGCACTGAGGATTTAGGATGCACGGAAACCACTAACTGGTATTAGCGCCACTGAAATAGGAGGTATGGAGTCTAACATACCCCTGGTGTTCACCAGGGACCGCCGCAAGGAGGTTTGGGCTTAGCTGCAAAGAGTACGCAGGTCACGGTACTCCTAGACAGTTGCCAGTGTAGAGATAAAAAGTAGTCAGAATGGTCCGGGTCAAACCAATCAGGAACAGGTGGTACCAAAGGGAGATCCACAGAGAAGTTAGACAGCCCGAGGTCACAAGGATAGGACAAATAGCGAAATCGAGAAGAATGGTCGATAAGCTGGGGTCACAACAGAAGGCAAAAGGGCACAATCCACTAGAGTAGTCAGAGGAAGCCGGGTCACAACCAAAACAGGAGCAGGAACATACAAGAATGCTGGAGACAGGAGACCTAATGGTGCCAGAGCAGGGTTTAAATAGAAGCAGCAGAGCTGTGATAGGAGGAGGAGAGAAGCGGTCAGACACACTGATCGCTGAGCACTGGAAGTTGCCGTTGCCTAGCAACGGGACGAGTCACTGCACATGCACCTGACGGTGCAAGGACGGCCGGGGACGCTGCGTGCCTGTTGCTGTCCCTGCATCATAGAGTAACAGTGGGGACAGTGCCTGATACTGTAGTTGCAAAGCATGCGCTAAATTAGCTACACCTTCTGTTCCATACCACATATTATACATCCTGTCTGAATGTGCAACAAAGCAGTCGTTTGCATAACTGGTTTAGATCTTAAACACACTCTTGTATCACCGATTCTCAAAAAACTTACTCTTAAATCATCCCCTCTCTCCAACTGTCATTCAATTTCTCTCTTCCTATTCACTATCAAATTCCTCTCACTCCCTCAACTCTCTCCAAACTCGTTTCCATCCACTTCACTTCACCAAGACTGCTCTCACCAACGAACTTCTTTCTGTTAAGTCTCTGCTCGCTTCGACAGTGTTGATCACCCTCTTCACCTGCACACCCTTTACTCAAATAGTCTTTGTGACTCTGTTCTTTCCTGGTTCACTTCCTACCTCTTCAAAAGGTCCTTCTGTGATTCTATCTCTAGATCCTCCTTCTCTGCTCTCCCTCTACTTATTGCACTACTACTCTCCCAAGCCTGTCGCTTTTACTTTTAAAACATCAATAGGATAAGACCTCACCAATGACAATGCTAAAGCTCTCATTCACTCTCTTATTTTTTTTTGGACAACTGCGATATTCTTCTCTTAGGTCTCCCTCTCAACCCTCTGTCCCCAGCTTCAGTTCATTCTCAATGCCTCGGCCAGACTGATTTTTCTTCCTCACTATTCCATTTCTCCTCACCGCTCTTCCAATCTCTACACTGATCCCATGACCCATATGTAATTAAATTCAAAATCATCACCATCGGCTATAAAGCTCTCAGATATCCCTGCACATACACACACACACACACACACACACACATCTTCAACTTCATCTCACTCCACACTTCACCTCGCACTTTCTGCTCTGCCGCCTCATCTGTCCACTGATAACAACATTACAGTCCAAGACTTCTGCCCTGCCATAGACTACACTTCCACACCCAATCAGACTATCCACTAGCCTCCAATGTTTTTTTATGCTCCTCAAAAACCCAACTGTTGATCAAAGCCTACAACTCTCCCACTTAACTCTACTCTTGCTAACCCAGCCTGACTTTTCTCACATTCTCAATCTGTCTACCCCTCCACCCGTATTTCAATCTCACCCTTCTCTATTAGATTGTAAGCTCTCACAGGGCAGGGTTCTCTCTCCTCCTGTCTTGTCCACTCCCACCTCGCCCACCTGTGCATCTCTTGTCTCAGTCCTCTCGCATGTTCTGTACAACACTTATTTGTTATATATTTTACCTAATGCATCTTATGTGTTATGCTTCACATCTTGCTATTTTTCCATTTATGCTTTTTAAATGTCATTTGCTTGTTTTGTGTTTTGACCTGCTGGTCCATATTTGTTTTTTAAGGGATAATAAGAATTCCAATATTCATCAATTATCTGTATGTCTTTACATGTTGTGCAGGTCACACAATCCACTTCCTGTAATGGATCCCAAGTACTGACCACGCTCCAGATTCAGACTCAGCAGGAAATTATGAACAATGTCTTTGTATTACTCAGTGAGCAAAGGAGTTGTCTGAATATGTTGGACGAGCTGCACATTTTCACCATTCTCCTCAACAGTTTTGCAGTTACTCCCAATGAGTCACAACTTTCTCAGCTACCAATGAATGTGTCCTGTGTTGCCTACCAAGCTATGTAAGTGATCAGAAAAATGTCCATGTGGTTATTCAATACAGAAGACTTATAAGTAAAACATAGTACAAGTCAAAGCCCAATTGAGACTTCTTGGGGCCATAGGCAAATTACTGGGTTGGGCACACTTCCCTCCTCAGTTTGTCAAAAGAACACACCAGATTGAATAATCCAAACCTCTCAATGCCCACTGGGCTCTATGTGGAAGCCTCGGTTGTCTATTGGATCATCTGCCTCTGGTAAAAGTTACTTTAATGAATAATCCTAATATATAAAGAATTATAAAAACAGTGACCTGTTGAGTTATGTAATTTATGTTAGTAAAGTTAAAGCCACATGTGACAAGGGCAGTGTCATGATCTAGGGAGGGGAACTGAAGCAAATGGGATGCCATAGTCTGAGAGTTATATATTGTAAGGATCAGGAAACCCCAAAAGCACGCAGTAGTGATATGAACGTCCTTCCAAATTGATGCAAGAAGGTTGTGGAATCAAAGACACCTCTATATGAAACAAACTCCTACATCCAATTTATTATTTAAATCATTTTTAAAGAATAACCCCCCTTAGAGAGGATTATTAAGATATTACTGATTATTCTGCAGTTGTTTTCCTGGTGCTCTCTAACTTTCTTGTTGTATTCTATAGAATGAAAGAGTTGAACGCTGTTTACTATAGACTAAATACCTTGGAGAAAAAATCAGTTTACATATATGGCAAGTCATACCTAACGCAGCAGAAGATTTCAACAGGTAAAGTTACCATCAGCTGGAAATTATGGATGGTTATACCTAATGAATCTGTGACTAGCTTTTATCCTTACTATGTAACAATTTAATCATATAAGTACTCATTATCCCTATCCTGTACTATACTATACATATATACTATACAGTTATTATGTTTGATTATCTTATACTTTGGTTCTATTAGATGCAGCATGCATCAACAACATAGGAGGCAGTGAAGACTGGATAAATAAAAACTTAGGATCGTTCTACGTCTATGGCACAGTCTCTGAACTAATACAAATCTATCCAAGCCTGGACATTGTAAGTATCTAAAACAAAAAACACGTGTATATAGACAGAGTACATTGCAGTGAATCCCGCTCATGACACAAATATGTATGAAACTCAAAAATCCTAATCTACTCAAACATAAACAGATTATTCACTTTGCCTTTAAAGTAGTTCACACAGGGATTATATCAGTACAAATCACAGCTGCAAGATTGCGGCAAATGTGTTCTATAGACATCCATTGCAGGTTAGTACAGCTTGCCACACCAGCCATTTTCTTGTAGACTTATGCTGTCAATCATCGTTGAAAGGCTTTAGCCTTTCAACAGTGATTGCCACATTGAATGCATATTGAATGCTGCCAGTCAACGGATTCTAATTGGGTTTTTTTCATGCAAAATCTCAAAATAGATGAAAAATCTTCATTATTTAGAGTACCAATTTTCAGCACCGACTGGAGTAAAAGTGTGGCAAAACATTGCTTAGCCATCGGTCATAAAACTCAGTGGAAGTATTGCTATATCGCCAGTGTGGCACTCAGCTTACACATGCTAGACCATACACCTCAACAAGCTCTATTCCCCATGTATGCAGCCAATAGGCAACACTTCAGATTTAATAAAAATGTATCTGTCCTTTTCAGGGGTTTGTGCTTGACCTATTGACACAAGATGATGTAACTCTGCTTTTAACAAAATCTGAAGTCCTCTTGAACACGACATTGCTAGAAAGAGTTGTTAGTCTGGTGGAAACAAAAAATATCACTGAATGTGTAAGGATAATTGAGAACACTGCTACAAAGGTATTTTAACAAAAAACAGAGCCAATGTTCTAGTTTTTTAGTGCAAATGATATCACCCATCAATGCTAAAACATTGCCAAATCTTTGTAATCTAGGAAAACCTGTCAGACTCCCAATTAATATCGGTCAAGAAGACTATTCTCTCAGTTGTGTTTATGAAAATTCATTCCAGCTTCACTACCTACAAAACACAAGAGTGGGCAATCTTGTTCCAACACGACTTAGTTGACTTGATTCTATATTTTAACCAAACTCTTCTTCAACTTCTGCCAATCAACATTACCTGCTCATCTTATCAAGCAATGTAAGTATAGAAAATTAAGAGATGCCTGATATAAACAAAAAATGTTTAAGAAATATGTTAAATAATCTATTCTTTTCTGTATTGTGAAAAGCAGCAGGGATAATTTTGCAATGAAATGAGGGGGGACTGGAGTGGGTCCATCACACCCCTCTATTCATCAGATCAGATGTACAATATCCCAGTTGTATATACTCTTAGTCATCCCCAGTGTGTGTTATAAAACAAAAACATGTGTAACCCCATGTCACTGTCTGTAGTGTGAAATGCTGAGTGCACAGTTTAGGCAGTGCACTTCTTTTCTAGCCCTGTCTAGCTGATGGGCATGGATGTAAATGACCAGGAGGTGCCTGCACATGCAGGTAGTTCTTTACAACAGTCTCTTTGTAGGTAGTGGGACACAGATGATGTCACTTTGTGATGCAGTGCAATAAAAGTCACAATAATTTGGGCGTCTGAGCATCTCTATAACAAACTGAACTCTTTATTTATACTCCTCTTCCTCCAGCATGATAATCATAATGGTTGCAGCAATAGAGAAATATATACAGCTCCTTCCTCCTTCTGTACAGTTCTTAATGTTATCTAGATTTTATTTTATGCAGTTCACACTCCAGCACTCCATACTTCACTGCAGCTCACAACCCCCTCCCCCTGTGAGGATGATTAACATGGATGCTGACAGGCAAGCATTTCCCTTGAGCAGGCGGTTTCTCCTCAATGCAGTTCAAACACATGCTGTGTGACTCTCAACTGCACCTCACCCCTGCACCTTCCAGCCCCTGGGCTCTGACACTTCTCTGTGTTCTCTCAGTCCCTGAGCTCTGACACTTCTCTGTGTTCTCTCAGCCCCTGGGCTCTGACACTTCTCTGTGTTCTCTCAGCCCCTGGGCTCTGACACTTCTCTGTGTTCTCTCAGCCCCTGGGCTCTGACACTTCTCTGTGTTCTCTCAGCCCCTGGGCTCTGACACTTCTCTGTGTTCTCTCAGTCCCTGAGCTCTGACACTTCTCTGTGTTCTCTCAGCCCCTGGGCTCTGACACTTCTCTGTGTTCTCTCAGTCCCTGAGCTTTGACACTTCTCTGTGTTCTCTCAGCCCCTGGGCTCTGACACTTCTCTGTGTTCTCTCAGCCCCTGGGCTCTGACACTTCTCTGTGTTCTCTCAGTCCCTGAGCTCTGACACTTCTCTGTGTTCTCTCAGCCCCTGGGCTCTGACACTTCTCTGTGTTCTCTCAGTCCCTGAGCTTTGACACTTCTCTGTGTTCTCTCAGCCCCTGGGCTCTGACACTTCTCTTTGTTCTCTCAGCCCCGGGCTCTGACACTTCTCTTTCACACTGTATCTTGCAACAACCCTCTTTAGGGTCTCTTTAGTGCAAATGTCCCCCTCTCTCTCTTAGGGTTCTTTCTAGTGATATGGGGTACTTCTCCTCTCTGAGATTGGGGACTCCTCCCTTTTGTATTTGCAGCTACCCCATTCTCTTTTGGGTTCCTCTCCCTAATGTGACTGCCCCATTCTTACTTAGGGGACAGTAGTTTGTCGCTAGGTGGCAGCCTCCACTCACCCACTCATGGGTCAATGCTGGTGGAGCCTAGGACCTTCACCTCACTGTCCTAGCTTTCACATCACCTCTCTTCTCTGTCTTCTTCTCCTCTATCTGTCTCTTTCCCGCACTTTTCTCTCTGTGACCGACCTGCCTCTTCTTCCTCCTGCTTCTCTCCCTTCCTCCTCTCCAATCCCCCCTTGCTGACAGCCCCTCCTTCTTCTTCTCACTCTAGCAGGCTGGTGTGTGTTGTCAGCATAGCAACCAGACTGAGTCCATGGGGTGCATGGTTTACTATAATGCCACAAGGGGGTGTTACATATGTTGTACTTAACTTTCCTGTAAAACTTATTTCATCCAAATTGCTGAAAGGCCAACAGAACCACCTCTCCAATCATAGAAAAGGGTTAATCACAGCTTCAAGCACAGCATGGAACTCCAGTCCACCCAGACCGTGCTCATATTCCGCACATACCACGCCCATGTTATCAAATCCACTCCCCTTTCTTACAGGTCACACCCCTTTCTGTCATTTAAACTTAGAAGCCTTAATTATGTTACTTATCTGAGTTCCCAAATAAATATCATTACCTTAGATTTTTAAATATAAAGACATCTATAGGAAAAACCACTCCAACTCCAACATTTTTGTGTTACAAAAATGATGTGGAAATAAGCCATAATGAGCCCAAAAACAATATAGTAACAAGATACTTCTACTTTTCTGTACATACACCCGAATGAAATAAATTACATGAGTCATACTATACAGTCAGAAAAATATGTCAACTATGTCAAATAACAAAGTCATATGTGTTGACATAATTGTTTTAATATATATATATATGTATTCTGCTGTTTTTAACAGAGTGAAAGGATTCATCATTGCTTTTACATCACTGACACAAGACACCCAAGAAGATATCTACAATTACTTCATTAAGGCCTACATGAAGGAACAGTCCTCTACTAAAGGTATAATTGATAGGGACTTGTTTAAAGCCCCATGATTCATCATCATCAACTATTTATATAGCGCCAGTAATTCTGCAGCGCTGTACAGAGAACTCACTTACATCAGTCCCTGCCCCATTGAAGCTTACAGTCTAAATTCCTTAACATACATAGAGAGAGAGAGAGAGAGAGTAGACAAGGGTCAATTTAATAGCAGCCAATTAACCTACTAGTATATCTTTGGAGTGTGGGAGGAGACCGGAGCACCCAGAGGAAACCCACGCAAATACAGGGAGAACTTACAAACTCCACACTGACAAGGCTATAGTCAGTAATCAAACTCATGACCCCAGTGCTGTGAGACAGAAGTGCTAACCACTAAGCCACCTTGCTGGCAGGTTTTGCAAAGTGGAGTTAATAGTTTCAACAAGCGTTTATAGTTCATTCACAAACATAAAAGCTTTTAAACACCACTAAACCTAAAAACTGTAACATTGATAAACGTATATATATACAATATATATATATAAAGCTTCCTATACCTAGAACTTGATATTAGACATTGTGGGGCTGATTTGGTATTGAATGTAAAATATGCTCTATTGCGTATACCCAAATGAACGCCTGCAGTGCCCTTCAACAGACAGGACTGGGCAGGAAGTCTGTTGTGTAAAAAACAATCTACGTTCCACCATGTTCTCAACTTTATCAGAGATACATAAGTCAAGTTGCAATTAAGATTTAGCAGCAGTTTAAGAATAGAGAAGCTTAATTGTTTCATACATATTACATAGGTATCATGAAAATGCTACTAATGCTTTCATATTGTATGCAAATTATACACTCTCAGTTCCTAAGGATTTATTATTATATTCTCTTTATCAGAAATTGTCTGTGACACAATCAGTATAAGAAGTTGGGTCGATGTAAACTTTGGACGCTTTACTGAACAATCAACAATTGAAGAACTCACTGGGTTCAATAAAAATTTCACAAAGGTAAGAATCCAGTGCTTAGAACACATCCAAACTGTGGCTCTCCAACAGGACTGTATTTACCATATAGGCCAAATAGGTACATATCTAGGGCACCACAGTATTTTGGAGGGATGGTGGTGTAAGGGCGGATATCACATGGCAGTAAGTGTGTGAAGTGAAGTGTGACTTAAAACATTGATTATTTCATATAGGCACATGTGCTAGGAAAAGTGAATAGTATAGCGGAAAATGTATTTGATGGTCTGGGAAAATTAAAATTTGCATATCTTAAATACTTAAAGTGTGTAGAGAATAATGTACCCCAACTGTAAATTAAAAGAATATGAATGAGACTGAAGGCTGACTGCTCTTATAGAGGTCAGGGACTTCCAAGGTCACTGCCCTGTACAGAGAATCTTTCATCATTCATATCACTCCCTGCACCACTAGAGCTTACAGTCTATAATCCCTACCCCACACAAACTAGGCTCCATTTTTGTCTGCATCAAACTAACCTACTAGTATGGCTTTGGAGTGTGATAGGAATTCCTACGCAAACACAGGGAGCACATACAAACTCTGCACAGTCAGGACACTGGTTGGAATTAAACCCCTACAATGGGAGGCTGCAATGCTAATCACTGTGCCACTTTGCTTTAAGAGACCGCTGCTGGGGAAAAAATACATGGATATCAGCCTTGTTCTGTTTTATTCATAGATGGTAAAACCAAGTGACCTGTCTGTCACTGAGTTGGTGGATTTCACTTTCATTGCTGATTCAGTAGGAAACTCAACTGTATCGACAATCCTGCTCAGCCAGATCAGAGAATTTAAAAATTATGATATACTTCTAGAATATGTTCTAGGGATACAAAGTGCAATCTGTGAGGTAAGAAAATCCTGTGAATTACCAATTAACTTCATAATTCTTGATACTTAACCTATTTTTCTATATATACTTATAACAAAGCTTACAATAATGGCTCTTGTATTAGTTAATGGCAGTTTAAGGTTTGATTATTTTAATAAAATCTGGTTAATTTTACGTTTTGTTTAAGATTTAGAGAACAACTTTATTTAAAGTTTTTTATTTTAGAACACAAGAAATGTGTAGGAAACAAACACATACCAATAAAACAACAATATTCACTCAACATTTCCAATATATAATCTACATGAGGCATGCAACATAGTATTGGACAACTGCATAAAAGTTATGAGCAACTCGGACATTTAGACGGTTGGACAGCAGTAGTGCTAAAACACTTGGAAAGAATAAAAAAAAGTTTCCAAGAGACAAATGTAGTATTCAGGTATATCCAGTGAATTAAATATCACTAAATAAAATAACTCTATTAAATCAAAGCTATCAGTAACCTAGCTTGCTGCTAGGATGTATGGCTGACATTTTCTGCTTTTGTCACCTAGCCACTCACAGACTCAAGCTCAAATTAGTTTAGGTTTTCAAATAAGCGTTCTAACCTTCCACAAATCATGCTCTTCAATTACTTTTTAGGTGGCAGATCCAGCTCTTAACACATCAGCGTGTGATCCACTACAGTCACTGTCTCGGCTCAGTGTCCGAACCCAACAGGAGCTTGTGACTAATATTTTCGCAGTGCTCAATGAAGAGTGGAGTCTACTCATCATGTCCAAGTGGTTCCAGGTTTTCCACATTATTATTGTGGACTTTTCTGAAGCCCTCAATGAAAGTCACCTCTCTAAGCTGCCTCTCAAGATTTCATGCGGGGACTATCAAGCAATGTGAGTGCCCTTGATTGTACTAAACTACATAACCCCGTTTGCTGCCAAACTGTATTTGAAAATGAGGAAGCAATATTTAAAACTATTATTAGATCTTAACTCTCATATATATATATATATATATCATAGTTATAGATTTTCTTAGTTCATCACAAAAGTAAATCAAGTAGAAAGTAGATATAAAAAGGTGTTAAAAACTGGTAACAATGGATGAACCCCCATCCGGTATAAGTTTAATAAGATAATACATTATATAAACATGTAGTGAAGAGGGTTCTACTTTTTTTTTTGACAAGAATTTTTATAAAATTTTCCAGAGAAAAGTATAATAATTACAGGCAATTGCAGTTTAAGTGACAGATGTAAACAACAGGTATTAAACATAAATACACATCAAACCAAAAAGAAAAAACAGGGGAGATTATATCCTACATGTAAGAGGCAATGAGAAAGGGAATGTGGGGGGTGGGGGGAAGGGAGGGGGTAGGGGGAGACCGAGGCCAGCTTAACAACATTATGGGCCCTCGGGTAAAGCAGTGCATTTAGGCCCCTACCTACACTGGGCAATAGCCGCTCTAGTGGCGATTAAGAAGGTTCTACTTTGTGGGTGGGTGATGCCTCTCCTTGCCTGTAGATCTTTTTTTAAAGTATGAGTGAGCCATAAGGCAGAACTGACAAAGTATTTTCTTCAAATATTGTTTCCCCCACAGAGTAAAGGAACTGAGTGGTGTCTTCTCCAAGCTTAGCAAAGCTGACGTTGACTCTGTCTACAGTTATTGCATATCATACCTAGCCAAGCAGCAAGAATTGACAGGTAACTACAGACAATAATTATCTTCACCACACATACAGCAATAGGTTCTACCTATCAGTTACAATATATGTGCCAAAACAATTAATTAAAACATAACGTTTCCCCATGAAGGATCCGCATGTGAAACTGACACCACCGACACCGAGATGTGGATTGATATGAACCTGGGCTCTTTCTTCATCCGGACCATGTTCTTTGAGCTCATAAAGTTTTATCCCAGATTGGATATGGTAAGTTCTCATGATTATAACTCTGCTCATTGCTCCATTTCATAAAAGCATAAGGAACATTTATCCCTGTAAAGATTACAATTCCTTAATCACTGTATTACCCTCTTGTTCTCAAGGGAATTATTCAGAAGATCTTGACACCCGATGATGCATCTGTACTTTTGACCAAAGCAGATGTCCTTTCCAATAGCACTTTGCTGTGGGTTGTCTTGGGTGTCCTGCCACCAGAGAATATAGTAGAGTACAGGATTGCTATACCCAACTCAGCATTGCAGGTATGTTAAGAAAGACTTAACACATTACAGTGATAGGAAACAGTTTTCAGGCACAGGTAGTCCTTGGTTTAGTTTATAAGCCAATACTTATCAACTACTGAGCAACAAAAAGGAAGTGTATATAAAGTAAGGGTTATGGGTGGCACTATTGATAAAGGTAAATATAATGGAATCAAACAATTCAAACAATATTAATTCATCAAAAAATTGTTAATGGGAAAAGAAAAAAATATGTAGAGATACAGATTTTTATAAATAAGCAATACTATATTACATGTATACATATATACAATTGTAAATGAGTATGGTGCAGCTAAAGAAAGGCAATACTTTCAGTAAGCAATGGCAGTCATCCATTCATGCTGCTTCTTTCAGTATAATTGCAGTATAATTGCATATATGTAGCAAAGATATTAGACCATGTTCCCAAAGTAGAGCTAATCCAGGGCTGTCCAAGTGGTGGCCTAATCGCTAATTGACCCCGATTGTCCCAAATTTCATACCATTGTATCTTGCATATTTACATTGTTTGTGCTGTTTACATTGTTTTATACTTATAAAACAAATACTTGACATTAAAAGCTTGTATACAATAATGTAAACTTCTAACAAAAAGGTTTTGAAAAAGGAAGCAAACATATAATTTGCCTCAATTTTTCTAGGATCATTTTCATGTAATGGGCTCGTTTTATTTTTGTACCAATAATGAGCCATTTGCCAGTGGCTTTGCAGCATGTATGATCAGCATTATTCTATTATACAGATTGGTCTACTTTTTGTTTTTAGGCTAATTTATCAGAATCCCAGATAACCGTGGTGAAAGAGATGTTCTTGGAAATGGTTCTCGCGAAACTGAGTTCTAACTTCTCTGCCTATAACACTGAAGAATGGAAGATCTTGTTCCAAACTTACCTGGTTCTTTTTCTTCCTCGTATCACTCCTTCTCTTCTCCAGCTTCTGCCAACCAACCTCAGCTGTTCCTCCTACCACGAAATGTAAGTGTCCTAAAGCCTGGCCTAAAGCGTTATTGTGACAGAAAATGTTTTTACCGATACAACATTTTCAGTGTGTCACTATAATGAAACACCATTGTCTTTTCAGAGTGAAAGGCTTTGTCATGTCCTATGACAACCTCACATATGTAACCAGAGATGCTATCTATGGCTTTTATATAAAGAAGTTCTTAGATGTACAGTCACAGTCCACAGGTATGAAACAATTATTGGTATAAGCATAAGATATCCGTTTAGTATGAGAGGTTATCTGAAGGTAGTTTTTGAGTTTGGGGGTAAGGTTTATATTATAACTAACACATATGTTGTTAACATTTATAGGAGTTGCCTGTGGTTCTACTGATCTCAGCACATGGATTGAAGAGAACCTGGGCTTATTCTTCCAGCAATCATCTTTCTCAGACCTTACTGCATTCAATGTCAATTTTGAGAAGGTAAGCACAATTACAAACATCAGAAAATGTAAATTTTCTTAAGTTTCCACTTTGTACATAACAGTAAGACTACGTTAGAGAACAATATCTTTAAAATCTAAAGCAAAAATATGCTATTGTGAGTTGAAACCAACCTGAAAATCATTCTCTGCAGACTACACTGTTACATAGATTGTACACAGGATGAGCACATGTTCAGTGTATGACGATAGATACTCTAAGCAATTTCCATTCACACATGAGGCGTCTTTTCTCCTACATTGCTTTCTCCATTAAGATTACTTTATAACTGCATTGAAATTACATTTATCAGTGCAAGACAAGAGTTTTTTTTTTTATTTCCAGCAGTTAGCATGCCTCTCCACTGTTCCAATTTTGGTAGGACAGTCTTAAATCACAGACCTTGAAAGGGGTGGAGCCACTTAGGCAAAGCTCAGCTTACTGCCTCTTTTCTCCCCAATACCCACTTCCTAGCCCCTCATGCACTTGACTTTTGTAAAATAAAATTAGTAACTCTTACCTACTTCGGGCTGGTGGGCAAGGCTGCAGTCCAGATGCACTGATGCAGAATGCGTTCCAGGCTCCAGTGCTGCCCAGAAGCAAATGCAGGATTTCTATAGGGGAGGTTACAAATATTTGATTTCAGAACAAAGCAAAACAAGCTTGTCATCACACACGTGTTACACACAGACCCCTTGCCACCCATCAGCTATTCTCACACATGCCCATCTGTCCACCAGCTATTCTCACACATACCCCTGCCCACCAGCTATTCTCACACATACCCCCTGCCCACCAGCTACTCTCACACATGCCAATCTGTTCACCAGCTATTCTCTCATATGCCTATCTGCCCACCAGTTATTTAACATATGCCTCCCCTTGTCAGCTTTTCTTACACCTGCCACCCATCCTCTAGGTGCCCTAGCCAGCTGTTTTAACACGTGCCCACCAGCTTTTCTCTCAAATGCCCTGCCTGCCTTTCTGCCCTCCTGCCAAACCACTTTTCTCTTACATGCCCTCTTGCTTAATACTATATCTATGTCAGTGGCCGGAAACTTTTTTATATCAGTCTGTCAGCTAAAATCTAGTCAAGCCCAGGTGTGCCAGTGGTACATGCACAATATATATATTGAATATAATTTAATTATTTATTTTATCATGCTAATAGCATGGTAATATTATTAGTAATGTGAACAACATAATGCATACGCTTAACTTTTATAATTAGTACCAATTCTTAGTTGTGTGATTTGAAATGTATTAATGTATTACCCCCAGTACATATTATGCCACACAGTAGTGCCCCCAGTTCATATTATGCAACACAATAGTGCCACCAATTTAAATTATGCCACACAGTAGAGCCCCCAATTCACATTATGCCACACAGTAGAGCCCCCAATTCACATTATGCCACACAGTAGTGTGCACAGTAGCGTTCATACTATAGTACTGTGCATAATGAAATCTTGAACCCACAGAGCAATATCATGAGCTGTCTGCACAGCCGCATTTGGAACTTCTTCCAATATACTGATTATCTAACTCTCATATAGCTAACATGGTTTATGGGCGTGGAATTATGACCTTATTACTTTTTATTATGTAGCTATATGTAACTTAATTGCTTTAAACAATTGGATACGTAGCAGATAAAGTCACTCGTAAGCTACTGCAAGTTATTGCATGTCTAAGAAGCTCTGTGCCGCCAGTTAAAACCGTGAACATCTTCACAATAGAAAAAATCTTAATATCCCAAATGAAAGCACTAATCTGAAAACGTTCACTAATAATGATGAGCACAAATTAGCTCCTGCACAAAGCTATATTTTTTTTGAAGTTTCGTACAAAACGGTATGTAAATAGGCACAACCAGCAAAAAAAAAATGTTGTTCTCTCAAACTTTTGCACTACACTATTAATTTTGAAAAAAACACCATATTTTAGATAGAAAAACTTACAATGCTGTAATTACTACATTACCCAAATAACTCCTCCTATTACCACAATACCTGGTCTGTGTGTAACAACTGTTAGTAATATGTCAGCAACATTTCTCTAAAACTGTCATACTACTGTAAGATCAAGAACAAATCTATTTTGAATTTTTCAGGGTGCTTTGTCGCTGAATATGACGGCTGAACTTGTGACCAGAGTAGATCCTTTCACTAATGAAAACTTACTCATTTCATTGCTAAGTAACATACAACTAAAGAACGTTAATATCTTTGTGGAAGCCTTCACATCTGCATCAAAAAAGGTACAAAATGTAAAAATGGATCAGAGCAGTGACACAAAGTAAATTACAATTATACAAAAACCTGATTAAAATAATAATTATTATTATCATTCTCTTACCGCAATATAGGCAAATCTGTCAGAGGATCAAAAAACAACAATCAAGGAGACTCTACTGGCTGTGCAGCTTCAGCAATTGGAGACCACCTTCATTGATTATAGCACACAACAGTGGACAATTTTGTTTGAAAACTATTTAGTTGTCCTACTTCCCTATTTCAACAAAACTCTTCTTCAGATTCTTCCAACTGACATCTCCTGCTCTTCCTACCAAGCTATGTAAGTATTAATATTATCAGCTATTTATACAGAACTACAGATTCCGTAGCACCGGACAACTATCTTACAGATATGACAAATACAAGTATAATAAATATAATGGAAGATACAAATATTAACAGTGCCATGAATACATTTAAGCATAATAACATCTCCATGGATTGTCATCAGCTATCAATAATAGCATAAGGTAGCTGAGGATATAGCTTAAGACATAACAACAAGGTTATAAAACGGAGATAGACATGACACATAAGGGGAGAGGACCCTGCCCGTGAGATCTTACAACTAGAGGACTATGATACCAGCTACAAAAGTCAATTCATTGTATGCCTTTTTTATTTCTGATAATATAATTTGTTTGGAGAAAAAACAACATTAAATGTAAGGATAATGTTAACTGACGATATAATTTAGATATTTCACACTCTTTTGTTTTCGGAAACAGAGTGAAAGGATTCAGCCTTGTGTTTACATCAATGACACAAGAAACCCAAGAAGATATCTACAATTACTTCATTAAGGCCTTCATGACGGAACAGTCCACTACTACAGGTATGTGTCACGGTGACCTCGCTGTTGTCTGATAACATTGATGTAGTTTGTCCTCATCGTTTTCCTTTTGTAGATATCTCATTTTTTATGGTTATAAACTCTATTTGCTTTCATTTGTAGAAGTTTCTTGCAATGCTGTGAGCTATGAGATCTGGGTAACCATTAATTTTGGAGAGTTTTTCACCTACTCAACAAATGAAGACCTATATCTGTTCAATAAACAACTTACACAGGTGAGATTATTTGAAACATATCATGGTCAACCATGTATAACTGTGTATAACACATGTATAACACAATTGCCAGTAGGACTCCTGGGATTTCAAAGTGCAATCCCCGCAATGAACCCCTTATTCATTCTTCTCACAGGACCATGGGACACTTATACATGTTGAAGAGCTGTTAGAAATTTATGATTCCTTAGACAACAGCATAGATTAATAAAAAAAAATAAGGAACAAACTAAATATGTCAATAGTGGGTATCTAGACAGGGCTGATAGATCATCATCATCAACATTTACTTATAGAGTGCCAGCAAATTCCGTGGCACTCTACAGCTGTGGTCAAACACAGTAATAAACAATACTGGGTAAAACAGACAAAGAGGTGAGAAGGCCCTGCTCGCAAGCTTAGATATAGTTACATTGAAAAAGTTCCATGTATTTGTGGAATGAATAGGATTGGCACCTTCAAAAATGTAGTTCTGTGCTCTATCTTTGTATGTGCTTGAAATACATGTCAATACTGGCATTATGAGCATACTGTTATTATAAAGATGGTAATATAACATGGGATGAATCCATTTCACGCACATTTGTGCAGTGAATATAACTGGTGTTAAGTGAGCATGGTATTATAAAGGTTGAGAATTCTACTATTGAAATGATTATAGTGATCTTGAATTAAAGAAGCTAAAATCATAACTATTTTTCAGGGTGTTTTGTCTCCGAGTGCCACGGCTGACCTTGTGACCAGAGCAGATGTTATTGCTAATGAAACCTTGCTCGTTTCATTCTTAAGTAAGATCGAAGTGGAAAATGTCACCGTCTTTGTGGAAGCCATCGTATCTGCTGCTGAAAAGGTACGCAAGTGTGAAACTGGATTCTGACATCGTCAAAATGCATTACAATCATAACTTCGGGAAAGCATGGGGGCACAGCAGCTAAAATTGTGGACACATAGTCAAAACGTTATGGGTTCCATTCCAACCAGTACCCTGTCAGTGTTGAGCTTGCATGATCTCCCCATGTTTCTTGGGCTTCCTCTGGGTGCTTCAGCACATCCCATTGTCCAAACTCATACCAATGTCCTCATTGGAAGCTGACAAATATGGACCCTAATGTCTGTGATGT
This sequence comes from Mixophyes fleayi, assembly GCF_038048845.1. NCBI lineage: Eukaryota > Metazoa > Chordata > Amphibia > Anura > Limnodynastidae > Mixophyes > Mixophyes fleayi. The sequence goes on from NC_134408.1 coordinate 21,080,184, forward strand.
GGAATATACACCATAAGCTCCAAAGGGGCAGGGACTGAGATAAAAGCTTCAATATTCTCTGTGCAGCACTGTGTAATATGGTAGCACTATATAAATAATCATTTATAAATAGATTACATTAATTATGTAAAATAGTCTCTCAAAATAATCATTCTTGAAAATCTCTGACATATACGTTTTTGAGTGAATCTTTATGAATCGCCTCTTTTGTGTTTCTAGGAAAATCTGTCAGAAAAACAAATAACAACAATCAAGGAGACTCTACTGGCTGTGAAGCTTCAGCAATTGGAGACCACCTTCATTGATTATAGCACACAACAGTGGACAATTTTGTTTGAAAAATACTTAGTTGTCCTACTTCCCTATTTCAACCAAACTCTTCTTCAGATTCTTCCAACTGACATCTCCTGCTCTTCCTACCAAGCTATGTAAGTATTAATATTATCAGCTATTTATACAGCACTACAGATTCCATAGCACCGGACAACTATCTTACAGATATGACAAATACAAGTATAATAAATATAATGGAAGATACAAATATTAACAGTGACATGAATACATTTAAGCATAATAACATCTCCATGGATTGTCATCAGCTATCAATAATAGCATAAGGTAGCTGAGGATATAGCTTAAGACATAACAACAAGGTTATAAAAGGGAGATAGACATGACACATAAGGGGAGAGGACCCTGCCCGTGAGATCTTACAACTAGAGGACTATGATACCAGCTACAAAAGTCAATTTATTGTATGTCTTTTTTATTTCTGATAATATAACTTGTTTGGAGAAAAAACAACATTAAATGTAAGGATAATGTTAAATGACGATATAATTTAGATATTTCACACTCTTTTGTTTTCGGAAACAGAGTGAAAGGATTCAGCCTTGTGTTTACATCAATGACACAAGAAACCCAAGAAGATATCTACAATTACTTCATTAAGGCCTTCATGACGGAACAGTCCACTACTACAGGTATGTGTCACGGTGACCTCGCTGTTGTCTGATAACATTGATGTAGTTTGTCCTCATCGTTTTCCTTTTGTAGATATCTCATTTTTTATGGTTATAAACTCTATTTGCTTTCATTTGTAGAAGTTTCTTGCAATGCTGTGAGCTATGAGATCTGGGTAACCATTAATTTTGGAGAGTTTTTCACCTACTCAACAAGTGAAGACCTATATCTGTTCAATAAACAACTTACACAGGTGAGATTATTTGAAACATATCATGGTCAACCATGTATAACTGTGTATAACACATATATAACACAATTGCCAGTAGGACTCCTGGGATTTCAAAGTGCATTCCCCGCAATGAACCCCTTATTCATTCTTCTCACAGGACCATGGCACACTTATACATGTTGAAGAGCTGTTAGAAATTATGATTCCTTAGACAACAGCATAGATTAATAAAAAAAATAAGGAACAAACTAAATATGTCAATAGTGGGTATCTAGACAGGGCTGATAGATCATCATCATCAACATTTACTTATAGAGTGCCAGCAAATTCCGTGGCACTCTACAACTGTGGTCAAACACAGTAATAAACAATACTGGGTAAAACAGACAAAGAGGTGAGAAGGCCCTGCTCGTAAGCTTAGATATTTTTACATTGAAAAAGTTCCATGTATTTGTGGAATGAATAGGATTGGCACGTTCAAAAATGTAGTTCTGTGCTCTATCTTTGTATGTGCTTGAAATACATGTCAATACTGGCATTATGAGGATTCTGTTATTATAAAGATGGTAATATATCATGGGATGAATCCATTTCACGCACATTTGTGCAGTGAATATAACTGGTGTTAAGTGAGCATGATATTATAAAGGTTGAGAATTGTACTATTCAAATGATTATAGTGATCTTGAATTAAAGAAGCTAAAATCATAACTATTTTTCAGGGTGTTTTGTCTCCGAGTGCCACGGCTGACCTTGTGACCAGAGCAGATGTTATTGCTAATGAAACCTTGCTCGTTTCATTCTTAAGTAAGATCGAAGTGGAAAATGTCACCGTCTTTGTGGAAGCCATCGTATCTGCTGCTGAAAAGGTACGCAAGTGTGAAACTGGATTCTGACATCGTCAAAATGCATTACAATCATAAATTCGGGAAAGCATGGGGGCACAGCAGCTAAAATTGTGACCACATAGTCATAACGTTATGGGTTCCATTCCAACCAGTACCCTGTCAGTGTTGAGCTTGCATGATCTCCCCATGTTTCTTGGGCTTCCTCTGGGTGCTTCAGCACATCCCATTGTCCAAACTCATACCAATGTCCTCATTGGAAGCTGACAAATATGGACCCTAATGTCTGTGATGTGGAATATAGACCATAAGCTCCAAAGGGGCAGGGACTGAGATAAAAGCTTCAATATTCTCTGTGCAGCACTGTGTAATATGGTAGCACTATATAAATAATCATTTATACATTGATTACATTAATTAATTATGTGAAATAGTCTCTCAAAATAATCATTCTTGAAAATCTCTGAAATATACTATTTTGAGTGAATCTTTATGAATCGCCTCTTTTGTGTTTGTAGGAAAATCTGTCAGAAAAACAAATAACAACAATCAAGGAGACTCTACTGTCTGTGAAGCTTCAGCAATTGGAGACCACCTTCATTGATTATAGCACACAACAGTGGACAATTTTGTTTGAAAAATACTTAGTTGTCCTACTTCCCTATTTCAACCAAACTCTTCTTCAGATTCTTCCAACTGACATCTCCTGCTCTTCATACCAATCTATGTAAGTATTAATATTATCAGCTATTTATACAGAACTACAGATTCCGTAGCACCGGGCAACTATCTTACAGATATGACAAATACAAGTATAATAAATATAATGGAAGATACAAATATTAACAGTGACATGAATACATTTAAGCATAATAACATCTCCATGGATTGCCATCAGCTATCAATAATAGCATAAGGTAGCTGAGGATATAGCTTAAGACATAACAACAAGGTTATAAAAGGGAGATAGACATGACACATAAGGGGAGAGGACCCTGCCCGTGAGATCTTACAACTAGAGGACTATGATACCAGCTACAAAATTCAATTCATTGTATGCCTTTTTTGTTTCTGATAATATAACTTGTTTGGAGAAAAAACAACATTAAATGTAAGGATAATGTTAAATGACGATATAATTTAGATATTTCACACTCTTTTGTTTTCGGAAACAGAGTGAAAGGATTCAGCCTTGTGTTTACATCAATGACACAAGAAACCCAAGAAGATATCTACAATTACTTCATTAAGGCCTTCATGACGGAACAGTCCACTACTACAGGTATGTGTCACGGTGACCTCGCTGTTGTCTGATAACATTGATGTAGTTTGTCCTCATCGTTTTCCTTTTGTAGATATCTCATTTTTTATGGTTATAAACTCTATTTGCTTTCATTTGTAGAAGTTTCTTGCAATGCTGTGAGCTATGAGATCTGGGTAACCATTAATTTTGGAGAGTTTTTCACCTACTCAACAAGTGAAGACCTATATCTGTTCAATAAACAACTTACACAGGTGAGATTATTTGAAACATATCATGGTCAACCACGTATAACTGTGTATAATACATGTTAAACACAATTGCCAGTAGGACTCCTGGGATTTCAAAGTGCAATCCCCGCAATGAACCCCTTATTCATTCTTCTCACAGGACCATGGGACACATACATGTTGAAGAGCTGTTAGAAATTTATGATTCCTTAGACAACAGCATAGATTAATAAAAAAAAATAAGGAACAAACTAAATATGTCAATAGTGGGTATCTAGACAGGGCTGATAGATCATCATCATCAACATTTACTTATAGAGTGCCAGCAAATTCCGTGGCACTCTACAGCTGTGGTCAAACACAGTAATAAACAATACTGGGTAAAACAGACAAAGAGGTGAGAAGGCCCTGCTCGCAAGCTTAGATATAGTTACATTGAAAAAGTTCCATGTATTTGTGGAATGAATAGGATTGGCACGTTCAAAAATGTAGTTCTGTGCTCTATCTTTGTATGTGCTTAAAATACATGTCAATACTGGCATTATGAGGATACTGTTATTATAAAGATGGTAATATAACATGGGATGAATCCATTTCTCGCACATTTGTGCAGTGAATATAACTGGTGTTAAGTGAGCATGGTATTATAAAGGTTGAGAATTGTACTATTGAAATAATTATTGTGATCTTGAATTAAAGAAGCTAAAATCATAACTATTTTTCAGGGTGTTTTGTCTCCGAGTGCCACGGCTGACCTTGTGACCAGAGCAGATGTTATTGCTAATGAAACCTTGCTCGTTTCATTCTTAAGTAAGATCGAAGTGGAAAATGTCACCGTCTTTGTGGAAGCCATCGTATCTGTTGCTGAAAAGGTACGCAAGTGTGAAACTGGATTCTGACATCGTCAAAATGCATTACAATCATAACTTCGGGAAAGCATGGGGGCACAGCAGCTAAAATTGTGGCCACATAGTCATAACGTTATGGGTTCCATTCCAACCAGTACCCTGTCAGTGTTGAGCTTGCATGATCTCCCCATGTTTCTTGGGCTTCCTCTGGGTGCTTCAGCACATCCCATTGTCCAAACTCATACCAATGTCCTCATTGGAAGCTGACAAATATGGACCCTAATGTCTGTGATGTGGAATATAGACCATAAGCTCAAAAGGGGCAGGGACTGAGATAAAAGCTTCAATATTCTCTGTGCAGCACTGTGTAATATGGTAGCACTATATAAATAATCATTTATAAATAGATTACATTAATTAATTATGTGAAATAGTCTCTCAAAATAATCATTCTTGAAAATCTCTGAAATATACGTTTTTGAGTGAATCTTTATGAATTGCCTCTTTTGTGTTTGTAGGAAAATCTGTCAGAAAAACAAATAACAACAATCAAGGAGACTCTACTGTCTGTGAAGCTTCAGCAATTGGAGACCACCTTCATTGATTATAGCACACAACAGTGGACAATTTTGTTTGAAAAATACTTAGTTGTCCTACTTCCCTATTTCAACCAAACTCTTCTTCAGATTCTTCCAACTGACATATCCTGCTCTTCCTACCAAGCTATGTAAGTATTGATATTATCAGCTATTTATACAGCACTACAGATTCCATAGCACCGGACAACTATCTTACAGATATGACAAATACAAGTATAATAAATATAATGGAAGATACAAATATTAACAGTGACATGAATACATTTAAGCATAATAACATCTCCATGGATTGTCATCAGCTATCAATAATAGCATAAGGTAGCTGAGGATATAGCTTAAGACATAACAACAAGGTTATAAAAGGGAGATAGACATGACACATAAGGGGAGAGGACCCTGCCCGTGAGATCTTACAACTAGAGGACTATGATACCAGCTACAAAAGTCAATTCATTGTATGTCTTTTTTGTTTCTGATAATATAACTTGTTTGGAGAAAAAACAACATTAAATGTAAGGATAATGTTAAATGACGATATAATTTAGATATTTCACACTCTTTTGTTTTCGGAAACAGAGTGAAAGGATTCAGCCTTGTGTTTACATCAATGACACAAGAAACCCAAGAAGATATCTACAATTACTTCATTAAGGCCTTCATGACGGAACAGTCTACTACTACAGGTATGTGTCACGGTGACCTCGCTGTTGTCTGATAACATTGATGTAGTTTGTCCTCATCGTTTTCCTTTTGTAGATATCTAATTTTTTATGGTTATAAACTCTATTTGCTTTCATTTGTAGAAGTTTCTTGCAATGCTGTGAGCTATGAGATCTGGGTAACCATTAATTTTGGAGAGTTTTTCACCTACTCAACAAGTGAAGACCTATATCTGTTCAATAAACAACTTACACAGGTGAGATTATTTGAAACATATCATGGTCAACCATGTATAACTGTGTATAACACATGTATAACACAATTGCCAGTAGGACTCCTGGGATTTCAAAGTGCATTCCCCGCAATGAACCCCTTATTCATTCTTCTCACAGGACCATGGGACACTTATACATGTTGAAGAGCTGTTAGAAATTTATGATTCCTTAGACAACAGCATAGATTAATAAAAAAAATAAGGAACAAACTAAATATATCAATAGTGGGTATCTAGACAGGGCTGATAGATCATCATCATCAACATTTACTTATAGAGTGCCAGCAAATTCCGTGGCACTCTACAACTGTGGTCAAACACAGTAATAAACAATACTGGGTAAAACAGACAAAGAGGTGAGAAGGCCCTGCTCGCAAGCTTAGATATAGTTACATTGAAAAAGTTCCATGTATTTGTGGAATGAATAGGATTGGCACCTTCAAAAATGTAGTTCTGTGCTCTATCTTTGTATGTGCTTGAAATACATGTCAATACTGGCATTATGAGGATACTGTTATTATAAAGATGGTAATATATCATGGGATGAATCCATTTCACGCACATTTGTGCAGTGAATATAACTGGTGTTAAGTGAGCATGATATTATAAAGGTTGAGAATTGTACTATTCAAATGATTATAGTGATCTTGAATTAAAGAAGCTAAAATCATAACTATTTTTCAGGGTGTTTTGTCTCCGAGTGCCACGGCTGACCTTGTGACCAGAGCAGATGTTATTGCTAATGAAACCTTGCTCGTTTCATTCTTAAGTAAGATCGAAGTGGAAAATGTCACCGTCTTTGTGGAAGCCATCGTATCTGCTGCTGAAAAGGTACGCAAGTGTGAAACTGGATTCTGACATCGTCAAAATGCATTACAATCATAACTTCGGGAAAGCATGGGGGCACAGCAGCTAAAATTGTGGCCACATAGTCATAACGTTATGGGTTCCATTCCAACCAGTACCCTGTCAGTGTTGAGCTTGCATGATCTCCCCATGTTTCTTGGGCTTCCTCTGGGTGCTTCAGCACATCCCATTGTCCAAACTCATACCAATGTCCTCATTGGAAGCTGACAAATATGGACCCTAATGTCTGTGATGTGGAATATAGACCATAAGCTCCAAAGGGGCAGGGACTGAGATAAAAGCTTCAATATTCTCTGTGCAGCACTGTGTAATACGGTAGCACTATATAAATAATCATTTATAAATAGATTACATTAATTAATTATGTGAAATAGTCTCTCAAAATAATCATTCTTGAAAATCTCTGAAATATACGTTTTTGAGTGAATCTTTATGAATTGCCTCTTTTGTGTTTGTAGGAAAATCTGTCAGAAAAACAAATAACAACAATCAAGGAGACTCTACTGTCTGTGAAGCTTCAGCAATTGGAGACCACCTTCATTGATTATAGCACACAACAGTGGACAATTTTGTTTGAAAAATACTTAGTTGTCCTACTTCCCTATTTCAACCAAACTCTTCTTCAGATTCTTCCAACTGACATCTCCTGCTCTTCCTACCAAGCTATGTAAGTATTAATATTATCAGCTATTTATACAGAACTACAGATTCCGTAGCACCGGACAACTATCTTACAGATATGACAAATACAAGTATAATAAATATAATGGAAGATACAAATATTAACAGTGACATGAATACATTTAAGCATAATAACATCTCCATGGATTGTCATCAGCTATCAATAATAGCATAAGGTAGCTGAGGATATAGCTTAAGACATAACAACAAGGTTATAAAAGGGAGATAGACATGACACATAAGGGGAGAGGACCCTGCCCGTGAGATCTTACAACTAGAGGACTATGATACCAGCTACAAAAGTCAATTCATTGTATGTCTTTTTTGTTTCTGATAATATAATTTGTTTGGAGAAAAAACAACATTAAATGTAAGGATAATGTTAAATGACGATATAATTTAGATATTTCACACTCTTTTGTTTTCGGAAACAGAGTGAAAGGATTCAGCCTTGTGTTTACATCAATGACACAAGAAACCCAAGAAGATATCTACAATTACTTCATTAAGGCCTTCATGACGGAACAGTCCACTACTACAGGTATGTGTCACGGTGACCTCGCTGTTGTCTGATAACATTGATGTAGTTGGTCCTCATCGTTTTCCTTTTGTAGATATCTAATTTTTTATGGTTATAAACTCTATTTGCTTTCATTTGTAGAAGTTTCTTGCAATGCTGTGAGCTATGAGATGTGGGTAACCATTAATTTTGGAGAGTTTTTCACCTACTCAACAAGTGAAGACCTATATCTGTTCAATAAACAACTTACACAGGTGAGATTATTTGAAACATATCATGGTCAACCATGTATAACTGTGTATAACACATGTATAACACAATTGCCAGTAGGACTCCTGGGATTTCAAAGTGCATTCCCTGCAATGAACCCCTTATTCATTCTTCTCACAGGACCATGGCACACTTATACATGTTGAAGAGCTGTTAGAAATTTATGATTCCTTAGATAACAGCATAGATTAATAAAAAAAATAAGGAACAAACTAAATATATCAATAGTGGGTATCTAGACAGGGCTGATAGATCATCATCATCAACATTTACTTATAGAGTGCCAGCAAATTCCGTGGCACTCTACAACTGTGGTCAAACACAGTAATAAACAATACTGGGTAAAACAGACAAAGAGGTGAGAAGGCCCTGCTCGCAAGCTTAGATATAGTTACATTGAAAAAGTTCCATGTATTTGTGGAATGAATAGGATTGGCACCTTCAAAAATGTAGTTCTGTGCTCTATCTTTGTATGTGCTTGAAATACATGTCAATACTGGCATTATGAGGATACTGTTATTATAAAGATGGTAATATATCATGGGATGAATCCATTTCACGCACATTTGTGCAGTGAATATAACTGGTGTTAAGTGAGCATGATATTATAAAGGTTGAGAATTGTACTATTCAAATGATTATAGTGATCTTGAATTAAAGAAGCTAAAATCATAACTATTTTTCAGGGTGTTTTGTCTCCGAGTGCCACGGCTGACCTTGTGACCAGAGCAGATGTTATTGCTAATGAAACCTTGCTCGTTTCATTCTTAAGTAAGATCGAAGTGGAAAATGTCACCGTCTTTGTGGAAGCCATCGCATCTGCTGCTGAAAAGGTACGCAAGTGTGAAACTGGATTCTGACATCGTCAAAATGCATTACAATCATAACTTCGGGAAAGCATGGGGGCACAGCAGCTAGAATTGTGGCCACATAGTCATAACGTTATGGGTTCCATTCCAAAAAGTACCCTCTCAGTGTTGAGCTTGCATGATCTCCCCATGTTTCTTGGGCTTCCTCTGGGTGCTTCAGCACATCCCATTGTCAAAACTCATACCAATGTCCTCATTGGAAGCTGACAAATATGAACCCTAATGTCTGTGATGTGGAATATAGACCATAAGCTCCAAAGGGGCAGGGACTGAGATAAAAGCTTCAATATTCTCTGTGCAGCACTGTGTAATACGGTAGCACTATATAAATAATCATTTATAAATAGATTACATTAATTAATTATGTGAAATAGTCTCTCAAAATAATCATTCTTGAAAATCTCTGAAATATACGTTTTTGAGTGAATCTTTATGAATTGCCTCTTTTGTGTTTGTAGGAAAATCTGTCAGAAAAACAAATAACAACAATCAAGGAGACTCTACTGTCTGTGAAGCTTCAGCAATTGGAGACCACCTTCATTGATTATAGCACACAACAGTGGACAATTTTGTTTGAAAAATACTTAGTTGTCCTACTTCCCTATTTCAACCAAACTCTTCTTCAGATTCTTCCAACTGACATCTCCTGCTCTTCCTACCAAGCTATGTAAGTATTAATATTATCAGCTATTTATACAGAACTACAGATTCCGTAGCACCGGACAACTATCTTACAGATATGACAAATACAAGTATACTAAATATAATGGAAGATACAAATATTAACAGTGACATGAATACATTTAAGCATAATAACATCTCCATGGATTGTCATCAGCTATCAATAATAGCATAAGGTAGCTGAGGATATAGCTTAAGACATAACAACAAGGTTATAAAAGGGAGATAGACATGACACATAAGGGGAGAGGACCCTGCCCGTGAGATCTTACAACTAGAGGACTATGATACCAGCTACAAAAGTCAACTCATTGTATGTCTTTTTTGTTTCTGATAATATAACTTGTTTGGAGAAAAAACAACATTAAATGTAAGGATAATGTTAAATGACGATATAATTTAGATATTTCACACTCTTTTGTTTTCGGAAACAGAGTGAAAGGATTCAGCCTTGTGTTTACATCAATGACACAAGAAACCCAAGAAGATATCTACAATTACTTCATTAAGGCCTTCATGACGGAACAGTCCACTACTACAGGTATGTGTCACGGTGACCTCGCTGTTGTCTGATAACATTGATGTAGTTGGTCCTCATCGTTTTCCTTTTGTAGATATCTAATTTTTTATGGTTATAAACTCTATTTGCTTTCATTTGTAGAAGTTTCTTGCAATGCTGTGAGCTATGAGATCTGGGTAACCATTAATTTTGGAGAGTTTTTCACCTACTCAACAAGTGAAGACCTATATCTGTTCAATAAACAACTTACACAGGTGAGATTATTTGAAACATATCATGGTCAACCATGTATAACTGTGTATAACACATGTATAACACAATTGCCAGTAGGACTCCTGGGATTTCAAAGTGCATTCCCCGCAATGAACCCCTTATTCATTCTTCTCACAGGACCATGGCACACTTATACATGTTGAAGAGCTGTTAGAAATTTATGATTCCTTAGACAACAGCATAGATTAATAAAAAAAATAAGGAACAAACTAAATATATCAATAGTGGGTATCTAGACAGGGCTGATAGATCGTCATCATCAACATTTACTTATAGAGTGCCAGAAAAATTCCGTGGCACTCTACAACTGTGGTCAAACACAGTAATAAACAATACTGGGTAAAACAGACAAAGAGGTGAGAAGGCCCTGCTCGCAAGCTTAGATATAGTTACACTGAAAAAGTTCCATGTATTTGTGGAATGAATAGGATTGGCACGTTCAAAAATGTAGTTCTGTGCTCTATCTTTGTATGTGCTTGAAATACATGTCAATACTGGCATTATGAGGATACTGTTATTATAAAGATGGTAATATATCATGGGATGAATCCATTTCACGCACATTTGTGCAGTGAATATAACTGGTGTTAAGTGAGCATGATATTATAAAGGTTGAGAATTGTACTATTCAAATGATTATAGTGATCTTGAATTAAAGAAGATAAAATCATAACTATTTTTCAGGGTGTTTTGTCTCCGAGTGCCACGGCTGACCTTGTGACCAGAGCAGATGTTATTGCTAATGAAACCTTGCTCGTTTCATTCTTAAGTAAGATCGAAGTGGAAAATGTCACCGTCTTTGTGGAAGCCATCGTATCTGCTGCTGAAAAGGTACGCAAGTGTGAAACTGGATTCTGACATCGTCAAAATGCATTACAATCATAACTTCGGGAAAGCATGGGGGCACAGCAGCTAAAATTGTGGCCACATAGTCATAACGTTATGGGTTCCATTCCAACCAGTACCCTGTCAGTGTTGAGCTTGCATGATCTCCCCATGTTTCTTGGGCTTCCTCTGGGTGCTTCAGCACATCCCATTGTCCAAACTTATACCAATGTCCTCATTGGAAGCTGACAAATATGGACCCTAATGTCTGTGATGTGGAATATAGACCATAAGCTCCAAAGGGGCAGGGACTGAGATAAAAGCTTCAATATTCTCTGTGCAGCACTGTGTAATACGGTAGCACTATATAAATAATCATTTATAAATAGATTACATTAATTAATTATGTGAAATAGTCTCTCAAAATAATCATTCTTGAAAATCTCTGAAATATACGTTTTTGAGTGAATCTTTATGAATTGCCTCTTTTGTGTTTGTAGGAAAGTCTGTCAGAAAAACAAATAACAACAATCAAGGAGACTCTACTGTCTGTGAAGCTTCAGCAATTGGAGACCACCTTCATTGATTATAGCACACAACAGTGGACAATTTTGTTTGAAAAATACTTAGTTGTCCTACTTCCCTATTTCAACCAAACTCTTCTTCAGATTCTTCCAACTGACATCTCCTGCTCTTCCTACCAAGCTATGTAAGTATTAATATTATCAGCTATTTATACAGAACTACAGATTCCGTAGCACCGGACAACTATCTTACAGATATGACAAATACAAGTATAATAAATATAATGGAAGATACAAATATTAACAGTGACATGAATACATTTAAGCATAATAACATCTCCATGGATTGTCATCAGCTATCAATAATAGCATAAGGTAGCTGAGGATATAGCTTAAGACATAACAACAAGGTTATAAAAGGGAGATAGACATGACACATAAGGGGAGAGGACCCTGCCCGTGAGATCTTACAACTAGAGGACTATGATACCAGCTACAAAAGTCAATTCATTGTATGTCTTTTTTGTTTCTGATAATATAACTTGTTTGGAGAAAAAACAACATTAAATGTAAGGATAATGTTAAATGACGATATAATTTAGATATTTCACACTCTTTTGTTTTCGGAAACAGAGTGAAAGGATTCAGCCTTGTGTTTACATCAATGACACAAGAAACCCAAGAAGATATCTACAATTACTTCATTAAGGCCTTCATGACGGAACAGTCCACTACTACAGGTATGTGTCACGGTGACCTCGCTGTTGTCTGATAACATTGATGTAGTTGGTCCTCATCGTTTTCCTTTTGTAGATATCTAATTTTTTATGGTTATAAACTCTATTTGCTTTCATTTGTAGAAGTTTCTTGCAATGCTGTGAGCTATGAGATCTGGGTAACCATTAATTTTGGAGAGTTTTTCACCTACTCAACAAGTGAAGACCTATATCTGTTCAATAAACAACTTACACAGGTGAGATTATTTGAAACATATCATGGTCAACCATGTATAACTGTGTATAACACATGTATAACACAATTGCCAGTAGGACTCCTGGGATTTCAAAGTGCATTCCCTGCAATGAACCCCTTATTCATTCTTCTCACAGGACCATGGCACACTTATACATGTTGAAGAGCTGTTAGAAATTTATGATTCCTTAGACAACAGCATAGATTAATAAAAAAAATAAGGAACAAACTAAATATATCAATAGTGGGTAACTAGACAGGGCTGATAGATCATCATCATCAACATTTACTTATAGAGTGCCAGCAAATTCCGTGGCACTCTACAACTGTGGTCAAACACAGTAATAAACAATACTGGGTAAAACAGACAAAGAGGTGAGAAGGCCCTGCTCGCAAGCTTAGATATAGTTACATTGAAAAAGTTCCATGTATTTGTGGAATGAATAGGATTGGCACCTTCAAAAATGTAGTTCTGTGCTCTATCTTTGTATGTGCTTGAAATACATGTCAATACTGGCATTATGAGGATACTGTTATTATAAAGATGGTAATATATCATGGGATGAATCCATTTCACGCACATTTGTGCAGTGAATATAACTGGTGTTAAGTGAGCATGATATTATAAAGGTTGAGAATTGTACTATTCAAATGATTATAGTGATCTTGAATTAAAGAAGCTAAAATCATAACTATTTTTCAGGGTGTTTTGTCTCCGAGTGCCACGGCTGACCTTGTGACCAGAGCAGATGTTATTGCTAATGAAACCTTGCTCGTTTCATTCTTAAGTAAGATCGAAGTGGAAAATGTCACCGTCTTTGTGGAAGCCATCGTATCTGCTGCTGAAAAGGTACGCAAGTGTGAAACTGGATTCTGACATCGTCAAAATGCATTACAATCATAACTTCGGGAAAGCATGGGGGCACAGCAGCTAGAATTGTGGCCACATAGTCATAACGTTATGGGTTCCATTCCAAAAAGTACCCTGTCAGTGTTGAGCTTGCATGATCTCCCCATGTTTCTTGGGCTTCCTCTGGGTGCTTCAGCACATCCCATTGTCCAAACTCATACCAATGTCCTCATTGGAAGCTGACAAATATGAACCCTAATGTCTGTGATGTGGAATATAGACCATAAGCTCCAAAGGGGCAGGGACTGAGATAAAAGCTTCAATATTCTCTGTGCAGCACTGTGTAATACGGTAGCACTATATAAATAATCATTTATAAATAGATTACATTAATTAATTATGTGAAATAGTCTCTCAAAATAATCATTCTTGAAAATCTCTGAAATATACGTTTTTGAGTGAATCTTTATGAATTGCCTCTTTTGTGTTTGTAGGAAAATCTGTCAGAAAAACAAATAACAACAATCAAGGAGACTCTACTGTCTGTGAAGCTTCAGCAATTGGAGACCACCTTCATTGATTATAGCACACAACAGTGGACAATTTTGTTTGAAAAATACTTAGTTGTCCTACTTCCCTATTTCAACCAAACTCTTCTTCAGATTCTTCCAACTGACATCTCCTGCTCTTCCTACCAAGCTATGTAAGTATTAATATTATCAGCTATTTATACAGAACTACAGATTCCGTAGCACCGGACAACTATCTTACAGATATGACAAATACAAGTATACTAAATATAATGGAAGATACAAATATTAACAGTGACATGAATACATTTAAGCATAATAACATCTCCATGGATTGTCATCAGCTATCAATAATAGCATAAGGTAGCTGAGGATATAGCTTAAGACATAACAACAAGGTTATAAAAGGGAGATAGACATGACACATAAGGGGAGAGGACCCTGCCCGTGAGATCTTACAACTAGAGGACTATGATACCAGCTACAAAAGTCAATTCATTGTATGTCTTTTTTGTTTCTGATAATATAACTTGTTTGGAGAAAAAACAACATTAAATGTAAGGATAATGTTAAATGACGATATAATTTAGATATTTCACACTCTTTTGTTTTCGGAAACAGAGTGAAAGGATTCAGCCTTGTGTTTACATCAATGACACAAGAAACCCAAGAAGATATCTACAATTACTTCATTAAGGCCTTCATGACGGAACAGTCCACTACTACAGGTATGTGTCACGGTGACCTCGCTGTTGTCTGATAACATTGATGTAGTTGGTCCTCATCGTTTTCCTTTTGTAGATATCTAATTTTTTATGGTTATAAACTCTATTTGCTTTCATTTGTAGAAGTTTCTTGCAATGCTGTGAGCTATGAGATCTGGGTAACCATTAATTTTGGAGAGTTTTTCACCTACTCAACAAGTGAAGACCTATATCTGTTCAATAAACAACTTACACAGGTGAGATTATTTGAAACATATCATGGTCAACCATGTATAACTGTGTATAACACATGTATAACACAATTGCCAGTAGGACTCCTGGGATTTCAAAGTGCATTCCCTGCAATGAACCCCTTATTCATTCTTCTCACAGGACCATGGCACACTTATACATGTTGAAGAGCTGTTAGAAATTTATGATTCCTTAGACAACAGCATAGATTAATAAAAAAAATAAGGAACAAACTAAATATATCAATAGTGGGTAACTAGACAGGGCTGATAGATCATCATCATCAACATTTACTTATAGAGTGCCAGCAAATTCCGTGGCACTCTACAACTGTGGTCAAACACAGTAATAAACAATACTGGGTAAAACAGACAAAGAGGTGAGAAGGCCCTGCTCGCAAGCTTAGATATAGTTACATTGAAAAAGTTCCATGTATTTGTGGAATGAATAGGATTGGCACCTTCAAAAATGTAGTTCTGTGCTCTATCTTTGTATGTGCTTGAAATACATGTCAATACTGGCATTATGAGGATACTGTTATTATAAAGATGGTAATATATCATGGGATGAATCCATTTCACGCACATTTGTGCAGTGAATATAACTGGTGTTAAGTGAGCATGATATTATAAAGGTTGAGAATTGTACTATTCAAATGATTATAGTGATCTTGAATTAAAGAAGCTAAAATCATAACTATTTTTCAGGGTGTTTTGTCTCCGAGTGCCACGGCTGACCTTGTGACCAGAGCAGATGTTATTGCTAATGAAACCTTGCTCGTTTCATTCTTAAGTAAGATCGAAGTGGAAAATGTCACCGTCTTTGTGGAAGCCATCGTATCTGCTGCTGAAAAGGTACGCAAGTGTGAAACTGGATTCTGACATCGTCAAAATGCATTACAATCATAACTTCGGGAAAGCATGGGGGCACAGCAGCTAGAATTGTGGCCACATAGTCATAACGTTATGGGTTCCATTCCAAAAAGTACCCTGTCAGTGTTGAGCTTGCATGATCTCCCCATGTTTCTTGGGCTTCCTCTGGGTGCTTCAGCACATCCCATTGTCCAAACTCATACCAATGTCCTCATTGGAAGCTGACAAATATGAACCCTAATGTCTGTGATGTGGAATATAGACCATAAGCTCCAAAGGGGCAGGGACTGAGATAAAAGCTTCAATATTCTCTGTGCAGCACTGTGTAATACGGTAGCACTATATAAATAATCATTTATAAATAGATTACATTAATTAATTATGTGAAATAGTCTCTCAAAATAATCATTCTTGAAAATCTCTGAAATATACGTTTTTGAGTGAATCTTTATGAATTGCCTCTTTTGTGTTTGTAGGAAAATCTGTCAGAAAAACAAATAACAACAATCAAGGAGACTCTACTGTCTGTGAAGCTTCAGCAATTGGAGACCACCTTCATTGATTATAGCACACAACAGTGGACAATTTTGTTTGAAAAATACTTAGTTGTCCTACTTCCCTATTTCAACCAAACTCTTCTTCAGATTCTTCCAACTGACATCTCCTGCTCTTCCTACCAAGCTATGTAAGTATTAATATTATCAGCTATTTATACAGAACTACAGATTCCGTAGCACCGGACAACTATCTTACAGATATGACAAATACAAGTATACTAAATATAATGGAAGATACAAATATTAACAGTGACATGAATACATTTAAGCATAATAACATCTCCATGGATTGTCATCAGCTATCAATAATAGCATAAGGTAGCTGAGGATATAGCTTAAGACATAACAACAAGGTTATAAAAGGGAGATAGACATGACACATAAGGGGAGAGGACCCTGCCCGTGAGATCTTACAACTAGAGGACTATGATACCAGCTACAAAAGTCAATTCATTGTATGTCTTTTTTGTTTCTGATAATATAACTTGTTTGGAGAAAAAACAACATTAAATGTAAGGATAATGTTAAATGACGATATAATTTAGATATTTCACACTCTTTTGTTTTCGGAAACAGAGTGAAAGGATTCAGCCTTGTGTTTACATCAATGACACAAGAAACCCAAGAAGATATCTACAATTACTTCATTAAGGCCTTCATGACGGAACAGTCCACTACTACAGGTATGTGTCACGGTGACCTCGCTGTTGTCTGATAACATTGATGTAGTTGGTCCTCATCGTTTTCCTTTTGTAGATATCTAATTTTTTATGGTTATAAACTCTATTTGCTTTCATTTGTAGAAGTTTCTTGCAATGCTGTGAGCTATGAGATCTGGGTAACCATTAATTTTGGAGAGTTTTTCACCTACTCAACAAGTGAAGACCTATATCTGTTCAATAAACAACTTACACAGGTGAGATTATTTGAAACATATCATGGTCAACCATGTATAACTGTGTATAACACATGTATAACACAATTGCCAGTAGGACTCCTGGGATTTCAAAGTGCATTCCCTGCAATGAACCCCTTATTCATTCTTCTCACAGGACCATGGCACACTTATACATGTTGAAGAGCTGTTAGAAATTTATGATTCCTTAGACAACAGCATAGATTAATAAAAAAAATAAGGAACAAACTAAATATATCAATAGTGGGTAACTAGACAGGGCTGATAGATCATCATCATCAACATTTACTTATAGAGTGCCAGCAAATTCCGTGGCACTCTACAACTGTGGTCAAACACAGTAATAAACAATACTGGGTAAAACAGACAAAGAGGTGAGAAGGCCCTGCTCGCAAGCTTAGATATAGTTACATTGAAAAAGTTCCATGTATTTGTGGAATGAATAGGATTGGCACCTTCAAAAATGTAGTTCTGTGCTCTATCTTTGTATGTGCTTGAAATACATGTCAATACTGGCATTATGAGGATACTGTTATTATAAAGATGGTAATATATCATGGGATGAATCCATTTCACGCACATTTGTGCAGTGAATATAACTGGTGTTAAGTGAGCATGATATTATAAAGGTTGAGAATTGTACTATTCAAATGATTATAGTGATCTTGAATTAAAGAAGCTAAAATCATAACTATTTTTCAGGGTGTTTTGTCTCCGAGTGCCACGGCTGACCTTGTGACCAGAGCAGATGTTATTGCTAATGAAACCTTGCTCGTTTCATTCTTAAGTAAGATCGAAGTGGAAAATGTCACCGTCTTTGTGGAAGCCATCGTATCTGCTGCTGAAAAGGTACGCAAGTGTGAAACTGGATTCTGACATCGTCAAAATGCATTACAATCATAACTTCGGGAAAGCATGGGGGCACAGCAGCTAGAATTGTGGCCACATAGTCATAACGTTATGGGTTCCATTCCAAAAAGTACCCTGTCAGTGTTGAGCTTGCATGATCTCCCCATGTTTCTTGGGCTTCCTCTGGGTGCTTCAGCACATCCCATTGTCCAAACTCATACCAATGTCCTCATTGGAAGCTGACAAATATGAACCCTAATGTCTGTGATGTGGAATATAGACCATAAGCTCCAAAGGGGCAGGGACTGAGATAAAAGCTTCAATATTCTCTGTGCAGCACTGTGTAATACGGTAGCACTATATAAATAATCATTTATAAATAGATTACATTAATTAATTATGTGAAATAGTCTCTCAAAATAATCATTCTTGAAAATCTCTGAAATATACGTTTTTGAGTGAATCTTTATGAATTGCCTCTTTTGTGTTTGTAGGAAAATCTGTCAGAAAAACAAATAACAACAATCAAGGAGACTCTACTGTCTGTGAAGCTTCAGCAATTGGAGACCACCTTCATTGATTATAGCACACAACAGTGGACAATTTTGTTTGAAAAATACTTAGTTGTCCTACTTCCCTATTTCAACCAAACTCTTCTTCAGATTCTTCCAACTGACATCTCCTGCTCTTCCTACCAAGCTATGTAAGTATTAATATTATCAGCTATTTATACAGAACTACAGATTCCGTAGCACCGGACAACTATCTTACAGATATGACAAATACAAGTATACTAAATATAATGGAAGATACAAATATTAACAGTGACATGAATACATTTAAGCATAATAACATCTCCATGGATTGTCATCAGCTATCAATAATAGCATAAGGTAGCTGAGGATATAGCTTAAGACATAACAACAAGGTTATAAAAGGGAGATAGACATGACACATAAGGGGAGAGGACCCTGCCCGTGAGATCTTACAACTAGAGGACTATGATACCAGCTACAAAAGTCAATTCATTGTATGTCTTTTTTGTTTCTGATAATATAACTTGTTTGGAGAAAAAACAACATTAAATGTAAGGATAATGTTAAATGACGATATAATTTAGATATTTCACACTCTTTTGTTTTCGGAAACAGAGTGAAAGGATTCAGCCTTGTGTTTACATCAATGACACAAGAAACCCAAGAAGATATCTACAATTACTTCATTAAGGCCTTCATGACGGAACAGTCCACTACTACAGGTATGTGTCACGGTGACCTCGCTGTTGTCTGATAACATTGATGTAGTTGGTCCTCATCGTTTTCCTTTTGTAGATATCTAATTTTTTATGGTTATAAACTCTATTTGCTTTCATTTGTAGAAGTTTCTTGCAATGCTGTGAGCTATGAGATCTGGGTAACCATTAATTTTGGAGAGTTTTTCACCTACTCAACAAGTGAAGACCTATATCTGTTCAATAAACAACTTACACAGGTGAGATTATTTGAAACATATCATGGTCAACCATGTATAACTGTGTATAACACATGTATAACACAATTGCCAGTAGGACTCCTGGGATTTCAAAGTGCATTCCCTGCAATGAACCCCTTATTCATTCTTCTCACAGGACCATGGCACACTTATACATGTTGAAGAGCTGTTAGAAATTTATGATTCCTTAGACAACAGCATAGATTAATAAAAAAAATAAGGAACAAACTAAATATATCAATAGTGGGTAACTAGACAGGGCTGATAGATCATCATCATCAACATTTACTTATAGAGTGCCAGCAAATTCCGTGGCACTCTACAACTGTGGTCAAACACAGTAATAAACAATACTGGGTAAAACAGACAAAGAGGTGAGAAGGCCCTGCTCGCAAGCTTAGATATAGTTACATTGAAAAAGTTCCATGTATTTGTGGAATGAATAGGATTGGCACCTTCAAAAATGTAGTTCTGTGCTCTATCTTTGTATGTGCTTGAAATACATGTCAATACTGGCATTATGAGGATACTGTTATTATAAAGATGGTAATATATCATGGGATGAATCCATTTCACGCACATTTGTGCAGTGAATATAACTGGTGTTAAGTGAGCATGATATTATAAAGGTTGAGAATTGTACTATTCAAATGATTATAGTGATCTTGAATTAAAGAAGCTAAAATCATAACTATTTTTCAGGGTGTTTTGTCTCCGAGTGCCACGGCTGACCTTGTGACCAGAGCAGATGTTATTGCTAATGAAACCTTGCTCGTTTCATTCTTAAGTAAGATCGAAGTGGAAAATGTCACCGTCTTTGTGGAAGCCATCGTATCTGCTGCTGAAAAGGTACGCAAGTGTGAAACTGGATTCTGACATCGTCAAAATGCATTACAATCATAACTTCGGGAAAGCATGGGGGCACAGCAGCTAGAATTGTGGCCACATAGTCATAACGTTATGGGTTCCATTCCAAAAAGTACCCTGTCAGTGTTGAGCTTGCATGATCTCCCCATGTTTCTTGGGCTTCCTCTGGGTGCTTCAGCACATCCCATTGTCCAAACTCATACCAATGTCCTCATTGGAAGCTGACAAATATGAACCCTAATGTCTGTGATGTGGAATATAGACCATAAGCTCCAAAGGGGCAGGGACTGAGATAAAAGCTTCAATATTCTCTGTGCAGCACTGTGTAATACGGTAGCACTATATAAATAATCATTTATAAATAGATTACATTAATTAATTATGTGAAATAGTCTCTCAAAATAATCATTCTTGAAAATCTCTGAAATATACGTTTTTGAGTGAATCTTTATGAATTGCCTCTTTTGTGTTTGTAGGAAAATCTGTCAGAAAAACAAATAACAACAATCAAGGAGACTCTACTGTCTGTGAAGCTTCAGCAATTGGAGACCACCTTCATTGATTATAGCACACAACAGTGGACAATTTTGTTTGAAAAATACTTAGTTGTCCTACTTCCCTATTTCAACCAAACTCTTCTTCAGATTCTTCCAACTGACATCTCCTGCTCTTCCTACCAAGCTATGTAAGTATTAATATTATCAGCTATTTATACAGAACTACAGATTCCGTAGCACCGGACAACTATCTTACAGATATGACAAATACAAGTATACTAAATATAATGGAAGATACAAATATTAACAGTGACATGAATACATTTAAGCATAATAACATCTCCATGGATTGTCATCAGCTATCAATAATAGCATAAGGTAGCTGAGGATATAGCTTAAGACATAACAACAAGGTTATAAAAGGGAGATAGACATGACACATAAGGGGAGAGGACCCTGCCCGTGAGATCTTACAACTAGAGGACTATGATACCAGCTACAAAAGTCAATTCATTGTATGTCTTTTTTGTTTCTGATAATATAACTTGTTTGGAGAAAAAACAACATTAAATGTAAGGATAATGTTAAATGACGATATAATTTAGATATTTCACACTCTTTTGTTTTCGGAAACAGAGTGAAAGGATTCAGCCTTGTGTTTACATCAATGACACAAGAAACCCAAGAAGATATCTACAATTACTTCATTAAGGCCTTCATGACGGAACAGTCCACTACTACAGGTATGTGTCACGGTGACCTCGCTGTTGTCTGATAACATTGATGTAGTTGGTCCTCATCGTTTTCCTTTTGTAGATATCTAATTTTTTATGGTTATAAACTCTATTTGCTTTCATTTGTAGAAGTTTCTTGCAATGCTGTGAGCTATGAGATCTGGGTAACCATTAATTTTGGAGAGTTTTTCACCTACTCAACAAGTGAAGACCTATATCTGTTCAATAAACAACTTACACAGGTGAGATTATTTGAAACATATCATGGTCAACCATGTATAACTGTGTATAACACATGTATAACACAATTGCCAGTAGGACTCCTGGGATTTCAAAGTGCATTCCCTGCAATGAACCCCTTATTCATTCTTCTCACAGGACCATGGCACACTTATACATGTTGAAGAGCTGTTAGAAATTTATGATTCCTTAGACAACAGCATAGATTAATAAAAAAAAATAAGGAACAAACTAAATATATCAATAGTGGGTATCTAGACAGGGCTGATAGATCATCATCATCAACATTTACTTATAGAGTGCCAGCAAATTCCGTGGCACTCTACAACTGTGGTCAAACACAGTAATAAACAATACTGGGTAAAACAGACAAAGAGGTGAGAAGGCCCTGCTCGCAAGCTTAGATATTGTTACATTGAAAAAGTTCCATGTATTTGTGGAATGAATAGGATTGGCACCTTCAAAAATGTAGTTCTGTGCTCTATCTTTGTATGTGCTTGAAATACATGTCAATACTGGCATTATGAGGATACTGTTATTATAAAGATGGTAATATAACATGGGATGAATCCATTTCACGCACATTTGTGCAGTGAATATAACTGGTGTTAAGTGAGCATGATATTATAAAGGTTGAGAATTGTACTATTCAAATGATTATAGTGATCTTGAATTAAAGAAGCTAAAATCATAACTATTTTTTAGGGTGTTTTGTCTCCGAGTGCCACGGCTGACCTTGTGACCAGAGCAGATGTTATTGCTAATGAAACCTTGCTTGTTTCATTCTTAAGTAAGATCGAAGTGGAAAATGTCACCGTCTTTGTGGAAGCCATCGTATCTGCTGCTGAAAAGGTACGCAAGTGTGAAACTGGATTCTGACATCGTCAAAATGCATTACAATCATAACTTCGGGAAAGCATGGGGGCACAGCAGCTAAAATTGTGGCCACATAGTCATAACGTTATGGGTTCCATTCCAACCAGTACCCTGTCAGTGTTGAGCTTGCATGATCTCCCCATGTTTCTTGGGCTTCCTCTGGGTGCTTCAGCACATCCCATTGTCCAAACTTATACCAATGTCCTCATTGGAAGCTGACAAATATGGACCCTAATGTCTGTGATGTGGAATATAGACCATAAGCTCCAAAGGGGCAGGGACTGAGATAAAAGCTTCAATATTCTCTGTGCAGCACTGTGTAATATGGTAGTACTATATAAATAATCATTTATAAATAGATTACATTAATTAATTATGTGAAATAGTCTCTCAAAATAATCATTCTTGAAAATCTCTGAAATATACATTTTTGAGTGAATCTTTATGAATCGCCTCTTTTGTGTTTCTAGGAAAATCTGTCAGAAAAACAAATAACAACAATCAAGGAGACTCTACTGTCTGTGAAGCTTCAGCAATTGGAGACCACCTTCATTGATTATAGCACACAACAGTGGACAATTTTGTTTGAAAAATACTTAGTTGTCCTACTTCCCTATTTCAACCAAACTCTTCTTCAGATTCTTCCAACTGACATCTCCTGCTCTTCCTACCAAGCTATGTAAGTATTAATATTATCAGCTATTTATACAGAACTACAGATTCCGTAGCACCGGACAACTATCTTACAGATATGACAAATACAAGTATAATAAATATAATGGAAGATACAAATATTAACAGTGACATGAATACATTTAAGCATAATAACATCTCCATGGATTGTCATCAGCTATCAATAATAGCATAAGGTAGCTGAGGATATAGCTTAAGACATAACAACAAGGTTATAAAAGGGAGATAGACATGACACATAAGGGGAGAGGACCCTGCCCGTGAGATCTTACAACTAGAGGACTATGATACCAGCTACAAAAGTCAATTCATTGTATGTCTTTTTTGTTTCTGATAATATAACTTGTTTGGAGAAAAAACAACATTAAATGTAAGGATAATGTTAAATGACGATATAATTTAGATATTTCACACTCTTTTGTTTTCGGAAACAGAGTGAAAGGATTCAGCCTTGTGTTTACATCAATGACACAAGAAACCCAAGAAGATATCTACAATTACTTCATTAAGGCCTTCATGACGGAACAGTCCACTACTACAGGTATGTGTCACGGTGACCTCGCTGTTGTCTGATAACATTGATGTAGTTGGTCCTCATCGTTTTCCTTTTGTAGATATCTAATTTTTTATGGTTATAAACTCTATTTGCTTTCATTTGTAGAAGTTTCTTGCAATGCTGTGAGCTATGAGATCTGGGTAACCATTAATTTTGGAGAGTTTTTCACCTACTCAACAAGTGAAGACCTATATCTGTTCAATAAACAACTTACACAGGTGAGATTATTTGAAACATATCATGGTCAACCATGTATAACTGTGTATAACACATGTATAACACAATTGCCAGTAGGACTCCTGGGATTTCAAAGTGCATTCCCTGCAATGAACCCCTTATTCATTCTTCTCACAGGACCATGGCACACTTATACATGTTGAAGAGCTGTTAGAAATTTATGATTCCTTAGACAACAGCATAGATTAATAAAAAAAATAAGGAACAAACTAAATATATCAATAGTGGGTAACTAGACAGGGCTGATAGATCATCATCATCAACATTTACTTATAGAGTGCCAGCAAATTCCGTGGCACTCTACAACTGTGGTCAAACACAGTAATAAACAATACTGGGTAAAACAGACAAAGAGGTGAGAAGGCCCTGCTCGCAAGCTTAGATATAGTTACATTGAAAAAGTTCCATGTATTTGTGGAATGAATAGGATTGGCACCTTCAAAAATGTAGTTCTGTGCTCTATCTTTGTATGTGCTTGAAATACATGTCAATACTGGCATTATGAGGATACTGTTATTATAAAGATGGTAATATATCATGGGATGAATCCATTTCACGCACATTTGTGCAGTGAATATAACTGGTGTTAAGTGAGCATGATATTATAAAGGTTGAGAATTGTACTATTCAAATGATTATAGTGATCTTGAATTAAAGAAGCTAAAATCATAACTATTTTTCAGGGTGTTTTGTCTCCGAGTGCCACGGCTGACCTTGTGACCAGAGCAGATGTTATTGCTAATGAAACCTTGCTCGTTTCATTCTTAAGTAAGATCGAAGTGGAAAATGTCACCGTCTTTGTGGAAGCCATCGTATCTGCTGCTGAAAAGGTACGCAAGTGTGAAACTGGATTCTGACATCGTCAAAATGCATTACAATCATAACTTCGGGAAAGCATGGGGGCACAGCAGCTAGAATTGTGGCCACATAGTCATAACGTTATGGGTTCCATTCCAAAAAGTACCCTGTCAGTGTTGAGCTTGCATGATCTCCCCATGTTTCTTGGGCTTCCTCTGGGTGCTTCAGCACATCCCATTGTCCAAACTCATACCAATGTCCTCATTGGAAGCTGACAAATATGAACCCTAATGTCTGTGATGTGGAATATAGACCATAAGCTCCAAAGGGGCAGGGACTGAGATAAAAGCTTCAATATTCTCTGTGCAGCACTGTGTAATACGGTAGCACTATATAAATAATCATTTATAAATAGATTACATTAATTAATTATGTGAAATAGTCTCTCAAAATAATCATTCTTGAAAATCTCTGAAATATACGTTTTTGAGTGAATCTTTATGAATTGCCTCTTTTGTGTTTGTAGGAAAATCTGTCAGAAAAACAAATAACAACAATCAAGGAGACTCTACTGTCTGTGAAGCTTCAGCAATTGGAGACCACCTTCATTGATTATAGCACACAACAGTGGACAATTTTGTTTGAAAAATACTTAGTTGTCCTACTTCCCTATTTCAACCAAACTCTTCTTCAGATTCTTCCAACTGACATCTCCTGCTCTTCCTACCAAGCTATGTAAGTATTAATATTATCAGCTATTTATACAGAACTACAGATTCCGTAGCACCGGACAACTATCTTACAGATATGACAAATACAAGTATACTAAATATAATGGAAGATACAAATATTAACAGTGACATGAATACATTTAAGCATAATAACATCTCCATGGATTGTCATCAGCTATCAATAATAGCATAAGGTAGCTGAGGATATAGCTTAAGACATAACAACAAGGTTATAAAAGGGAGATAGACATGACACATAAGGGGAGAGGACCCTGCCCGTGAGATCTTACAACTAGAGGACTATGATACCAGCTACAAAAGTCAATTCATTGTATGTCTTTTTTGTTTCTGATAATATAACTTGTTTGGAGAAAAAACAACATTAAATGTAAGGATAATGTTAAATGACGATATAATTTAGATATTTCACACTCTTTTGTTTTCGGAAACAGAGTGAAAGGATTCAGCCTTGTGTTTACATCAATGACACAAGAAACCCAAGAAGATATCTACAATTACTTCATTAAGGCCTTCATGACGGAACAGTCCACTACTACAGGTATGTGTCACGGTGACCTCGCTGTTGTCTGATAACATTGATGTAGTTGGTCCTCATCGTTTTCCTTTTGTAGATATCTAATTTTTTATGGTTATAAACTCTATTTGCTTTCATTTGTAGAAGTTTCTTGCAATGCTGTGAGCTATGAGATCTGGGTAACCATTAATTTTGGAGAGTTTTTCACCTACTCAACAAGTGAAGACCTATATCTGTTCAATAAACAACTTACACAGGTGAGATTATTTGAAACATATCATGGTCAACCATGTATAACTGTGTATAACACATGTATAACACAATTGCCAGTAGGACTCCTGGGATTTCAAAGTGCATTCCCTGCAATGAACCCCTTATTCATTCTTCTCACAGGACCATGGCACACTTATACATGTTGAAGAGCTGTTAGAAATTTATGATTCCTTAGACAACAGCATAGATTAATAAAAAAAAATAAGGAACAAACTAAATATATCAATAGTGGGTATCTAGACAGGGCTGATAGATCATCATCATCAACATTTACTTATAGAGTGCCAGCAAATTCCGTGGCACTCTACAACTGTGGTCAAACACAGTAATAAACAATACTGGGTAAAACAGACAAAGAGGTGAGAAGGCCCTGCTCGCAAGCTTAGATATTGTTACATTGAAAAAGTTCCATGTATTTGTGGAATGAATAGGATTGGCACCTTCAAAAATGTAGTTCTGTGCTCTATCTTTGTATGTGCTTGAAATACATGTCAATACTGGCATTATGAGGATACTGTTATTATAAAGATGGTAATATAACATGGGATGAATCCATTTCACGCACATTTGTGCAGTGAATATAACTGGTGTTAAGTGAGCATGATATTATAAAGGTTGAGAATTGTACTATTCAAATGATTATAGTGATCTTGAATTAAAGAAGCTAAAATCATAACTATTTTTTAGGGTGTTTTGTCTCCGAGTGCCACGGCTGACCTTGTGACCAGAGCAGATGTTATTGCTAATGAAACCTTGCTTGTTTCATTCTTAAGTAAGATCGAAGTGGAAAATGTCACCGTCTTTGTGGAAGCCATCGTATCTGCTGCTGAAAAGGTACGCAAGTGTGAAACTGGATTCTGACATCGTCAAAATGCATTACAATCATAACTTCGGGAAAGCATGGGGGCACAGCAGCTAAAATTGTGGCCACATAGTCATAACGTTATGGGTTCCATTCCAACCAGTACCCTGTCAGTGTTGAGCTTGCATGATCTCCCCATGTTTCTTGGGCTTCCTCTGGGTGCTTCAGCACATCCCATTGTCCAAACTTATACCAATGTCCTCATTGGAAGCTGACAAATATGGACCCTAATGTCTGTGATGTGGAATATAGACCATAAGCTCCAAAGGGGCAGGGACTGAGATAAAAGCTTCAATATTCTCTGTGCAGCACTGTGTAATATGGTAGTACTATATAAATAATCATTTATAAATAGATTACATTAATTAATTATGTGAAATAGTCTCTCAAAATAATCATTCTTGAAAATCTCTGAAATATACATTTTTGAGTGAATCTTTATGAATCGCCTCTTTTGTGTTTCTAGGAAAATCTGTCAGAAAAACAAATAACAACAATCAAGGAGACTCTACTGTCTGTGAAGCTTCAGCAATTGGAGACCACCTTCATTGATTATAGCACACAACAGTGGACAATTTTGTTTGAAAAATACTTAGTTGTCCTACTTCCCTATTTCAACCAAACTCTTCTTCAGATTCTTCCAACTGACATCTCCTGCTCTTCCTACCAAGCTATGTAAGTATTAATATTATCAGCTATTTATACAGAACTACAGATTCCGTAGCACCGGACAACTATCTTACAGATATGACAAATACAAGTATAATAAATATAATGGAAGATACAAATATTAACAGTGACATGAATACATTTAAGCATAATAACATCTCCATGGATTGTCATCAGCTATCAATAATAGCATAAGGTAGCTGAGGATATAGCTTAAGACATAACAACAAGGTTATAAAAGGGAGATAGACATGACACATAAGGGGAGAGGACCCTGCCCGTGAGATCTTACAACTAGAGGACTATGATACCAGCTACAAAAGTCAATTCATTGTATGTCTTTTTTGTTTCTGATAATATAACTTGTTTGGAGAAAAAACAACATTAAATGTAAGGATAATGTTAAATGACGATATAATTTAGATATTTCACACTCTTTTGTTTTCGGAAACAGAGTGAAAGGATTCAGCCTTGTGTTTACATCAATGACACAAGAAACCCAAGAAGATATCTACAATTACTTCATTAAGGCCTTCATGACGGAACAGTCCACTACTACAGGTATGTGTCACGGTGACCTCGCTGTTGTCTGATAACATTGATGTAGTTTATCCTCATCGTTTTTCTTTTGTAGATATCTAATTTTTTATGGTTATAAACTCTATTTGCTTTCATTTGTAGAAGTTTCTTGCAATGCTGTGAGCTATGAGATCTGGGTAACCATTAATTTTGGAGAGTTTTTCACCTACTCAACAAGTGAAGACCTATATCTGTTCAATAAACAACTTACACAGGTGAGATTATTTGAAACATATCATGGTCAACCATGTATAACTGTGTATAACACATGTATAACACAATTGCCAGTAGGACTCCTGGGATTTCAAAGTGCATTCCCCGCAATGAACCCCTTATTCATTCTTCTCACAGGACCATGGCACACTTATACATGTTGAAGAGCTGTTAGAAATTTATGATTCCTTAGACAACAGCATAGATTAATAAAAAAAATAAGGAACAAACTAAATATATCAATAGTGGGTATCTAGACAGGGCTGATAGATCATCATCATCAACATTTACTTATAGAGTGCCAGCAAATTCCGTGGCACTCTACAACTGTGGTCAAACACAGTAATAAACAATACTGGGTAAAACAGACAAAGAGGTGAGAAGGCCCTGCTCGCAAGCTTAGATATAGTTACATTGAAAAAGTTCCATGTATTTGTGGAATGAATAGGATTGGCACGTTCAAAAATGTAGTTCTGTGCTCTATCTTTGTATGTGCTTGAAATACATGTCAATACTGGCATTATGAGGATACTGTTATTATAAAGATGGTAATATATCATGGGATGAATCCATTTCACGCACATTTGTGCAGTGAATATAACTGGTGTTAAGTGAGCATGATATTATAAAGGTTGAGAATTGTACTATTCAAATGATTATAGTGATCTTGAATTAAAGAAGCTAAAATCATAACTATTTTTCAGGGTGTTTTGTCTCCGAGTGCCACGGCTGACCTTGTGACCAGAGCAGATGTTATTGCTAATGAAACCTTGCTCGTTTCATTCTTAAGTAAGATCGAAGTGGAAAATGTCACCGTCTTTGTGGAAGCCATCGTATCTGCTGCTGAAAAGGTACGCAAGTGTGAAACTGGATTCTGACATCGTCAAAATGCATTACAATCATAACTTCGGGAAAGCATGGGGGCACAGCAGCTAAAATTGTGGCCACATAGTCATAACGTTATGGGTTCCATTCCAACCAGTACCATGTCAGTGTTGAGCTTGCATGATCTCCCCATGTTTCTAGGGCTTCCTCTGGGTGCTTCAGCACATCCCATTGTCCAAACTCATACCAATGTCCTCATTGGAAGCTGACAAATATGGACCCTAATGTCTGTGATGTGGAATATAGACCATAAGCTCCAAAGGGGCAGGGACTTAGATAAAACCTTCAATAGTCTCTGTGCAGCACTGTGTAATACGGTAGCACTATATAAATAATCATTTATAAATAGATTACATTAATTAATTATGTGAAAAAGTCTCTCAAAATAATAATTCTTGAAAATCTCTGAAATATACGTTTTTGAGTGAATCTTTATGAATCGCCTCTTTTGTGTTTGTAGGAAAATCTGTCAGAAAAACAAATAACAACAATCAAGGAGACTCTATTGTCTGTGAAGCTTCAGCAATTGGAGACCACCTTCATTGATTATAGCACACAACAGTGGACAATTTTGTTTGAAAAATACTTAGTTGTCCTACTTCCCTATTTCAACCAAACTCTTCTTCAGATTCTTCCAACTGACATCTCCTGCTCTTCCTACCAAGCTATGTAAGTATTAATATTATCAGCTATTTATACAGAACTACAGATTCCGTAGCACCGGACAACTATCTTACAGATATGACAAATACAAGTATAATAAATATAATGGAAGATACAAATATTAAGATTGACATGAATACATTTAAGCATAATAACATCTCCATGGATTGATCAGCTATCAATAATAGCATGAGGTAGCTGAGGATATAGCTTAAGACATAACAACAAGGTTATAAAACGGAGATAGACATGACACATAAGGGGAGAGGACCCTGCCCGTGAGATCTTACAACTAGAGGACTATGATACCAGCTACAAAAGTCAATTCATTGTATGTCTTTTTTGTTTCTGATAATATAACTTGTTTGGAGAAAAAACAACATTAAATGTAAGGATAATGTTAAATGACGATATAATTTAGATATTTCACACTCTTTTGTTTTCGGAAACAGAGTGAAAGGATTCAGCCTTGTGTTTACATCAATGACACAAGAAACCCAAGAAGATATCTACAATTACTTCATTAAGGCCTTCATGACGGAACAGTCCACTACTACAGGTATGTGTCACGGTGACCTCGCTGTTGTCTGATAACATTAATGTAATTTGGCCTCATCGTTTTCCTTTTGTAGATATCTAATTTTTATGGTTATAAACTCTATTTGCTTTCATTTGTAGAAGTTTCTTGCAATGCTGTGAGCTATGAGATCTGGGTAACCATTAATTTTGGAGAGTTTTTCACCTACTCAACAAGTGAAGACCTATATCTGTTCAATAAACAGCTTACACAGGTGAGATTTTTTTGAAACATATCATGGTCAATCATGTATAACTGTGTACAACACATGTATAACACAATTGCCAGTAGGACTCCTGGGATTTCAAAGTGCATTCCCTGCAATGAACCCCTTATTCATTCTTCTCACAGGACCATGGGACACTTATACATGTTAAAGAGCTGTTAGAAATTTATGATTCCTTAGACAACAGCATAGATTAATAAAAAAAATAAGGAACAAACTAAATATGTCAATAGTGGGTATCTAGACAGGGCTGATAGATCATCATCATCAACATTTACTCATAGAGTGCCAGCAAATTCCGTAGCACTCTACAACTGTGGTCAAACACAGTAATAAACATTACTGGGTAAAACAGACAAAGAGGTGAGAAGGCCCTTCTCGCAAGCTTAGATATAGTTACATTGAAAAAGTTGCATGTATTTGTGGAATGAATAGGATTGGCACCTTCAAAAATGTAGTTCTGTGCTCTATCTTTGTATGTGCTTGAAGTACATGTCAATACTGGTATTACGAGGATACTGTTATTATAAAGATGGTAATATAACATGGGATGAATCCATTTCACGCACATTTGTGCAGTGAATATAACGGGTGTTAAGTGAGCATGATATTATAAAGGTTGAGAATTGTACTATTCAAATGATTATAGTGATCTTGAATTAAAGAAGCTAAAATCATAACTATTTTTTAGGGTGTTTTGTCTCCGAGTGCCACGGCTGACCTTGTGACCAGAGCAGATGTTATTGCTAATGAAACCTTGCTCGTTTCATTCTTAAGTAAGATCGAAGTGGAAAATGTCACCGTCTTTGTGGAAGCCATCGTATCTGCTGCTGAAAAGGTACGCAAGTGTGAAACTGGATTCTGACATCGTCAAAATGCATTACAATCATAACTTCGGGAAAGCATGGGGGCACAGCAGCTAAAATTGTGGCCACATAGTCATAACGTTATGGGTTCCATTCCAACCAGTACCCTGTCAGTGTTGAGCTTGCATGATCTCCCCATGTTTCTTGGGCTTCCTCTGGGTGCTTCAGCACATCCCATTGTCTTCCCATGGAAGCTGACAAATATGGACCCTAATGTCTGTGATGTGGAATATAGACCATAAGCTCCAAAGGGGCAGGGACTGAGATAAAAGCTTCAAAATTCTCTGTGCAGCACTGTGTAATATGGTAGCACTATATAAATAATCATTTATAAATAGATTACATTAATTAATTATGTGAAATAGTCTCTCAAAATAATCATTCTTGAAAATCTCTGAAATATACTATTTTGAGTGAATCTTTATGAATCGCCTCTTTTGTGTTTCTAGGAAAATCTGTCAGAAAAACAAATAACAACAATCAAGGAGACTCTACTGGCTGTGAAGCTTCAGCAATTGGAGACCACCTTCATTGATTATAGCACACAACAGTGGACAATTTTGTTTGAAAAATACTTAGTTGTCCTACTTCCCTATTTCAACCAAACTCTTCTTCAGATTCTTCCAACTGACATCTCCTGCTCTTCCTACCAAGCTATGTAAGTATTAATATTATCAGCTATTTATACAGAACTACAGATTCCGTAGCACCGGACAACTATCTTACAGATATGACAAATACAAGTATAATAAATATAATGGAAGATACAAATATTAACAGTGACATGAATACATTTAAGCATAATAACATCTCCATGGATTGTCATCAGCTATCAATAATAGCATAAGGTAGCTGAGGATATAGCTTAAGACATAACAACAAGGTTATAAAAGGGAGATAGACATGACACATAAGGGGAGAGGACCCTGCCCGTGAGATCTTACAACTAGAGGACTATGATACCAGCTACAAAAGTCAATTCATTGTATGTCTTTTTTGTTTCTGATAATATAACTTGTTTGGAGAAAAAACAACATTAAATGTAAGGATAATGTTAAATGACAATATAATTTAGATATTTCACACTCTTTTGTTTTCGGAAACAGAGTGAAAGGATTCAGCCTTGTGTTTACATCAATGACACAAGAAACCCAAGAAGATATCTACAATTACTTCATTAAGGCCTTCATGACGGAACAGTCTACTACTACAGGTATGTGTCACGGTGACCTCGCTGTTGTCTGATAACATTGATGTAGTTTGTCCTCATCGTTTTCCTTTTGTAGATATCTAATTTTTTATGGTTATAAACTCTATTTGCTTTCATTTGTAGAAGTTTCTTGCAATGCTGTGAGCTATGAGATCTGGGTAACCATTAATTTTGGAGAGTTTTTCACCTACTCAACAAGTGAAGACCTATATCTGTTCAATAAACAACTTACACAGGTGAGATTATTTGAAACATATCATGGTCAACCATGTATAACTGTGTATAACACATGTATAACACAATTGCCAGTAGGACTCCTGGGATTTCAAAGTGCATTCCCCGCAATGAACCCCTTATTCATTCTTCTCACAGGACCATGGCACACTTATACATGTTGAAGAGCTGTTAGAAATTTATGATTCCTTAGACAACAGCATAGATTAATAAAAAAAATAAGGAACAAACTAAATATATCAATAGTGGGTATCTAGACAGGGCTTATAGATCATCATCATCAACATTTACTTATAGAGTGCCAGCAAATTCCGTGGCACTCTACAACTGTGGTCAAACACAGTAATAAACAATACTGGGTAAAACAGACAAAGAGGTGAGAAGGCCCTGCTCGCAAGCTTAGATATAGTTACATTGAAAAAGTTCCATGTATTTGTGGAATGAATAGGATTGGCACGTTCAAAAATGTAGTTCTGTGCTCTATCTTTGTATGTGCTTGAAATACATGTCAATACTGGCATTATGAGGATACTGTTATTATAAAGATGGTAATATATCATGGGATGAATCCATTTCATGCACATTTGTGCAGTGAATATAACTGGTGTTAAGTGAGCATGATATTATAAAGGTTGAGAATTGTACTATTCAAATGATTATAGTGATCTTGAATTAAAGAAGCTAAAATCATAACTATTTTTCAGGGTGTTTTGTCTCCGAGTGCCACGGCTGACCTTGTGACCAGAGCAGATGTTATTGCTAATGAAACCTTGCTCGTTTCATTCTTAAGTAAGATCGAAGTGGAAAATGTCACCGTCTTTGTGGAAGCCATCGTATCTGCTGCTGAAAAGGTACGCAAGTGTGAAACTGGATTCTGACATCGTCAAAATGCATTACAATCATAACTTCGGGAAAGCATGGGGGCACAGCAGCTAAAATTGTGGCCACATAGTCATAACGTTATGGGTTCCATTCCAACCAGTACCCTGTCAGTGTTGAGCTTGCATGATCTCCCCTTGTTTCTTGGGCTTCCTCTGGGTGCTTCAGCACATCCTATTGTCCAAACTCATACCAATGTCCTCATTGGAAGCTGACAAATATGGACCCTAATGTCTGTGATGTGGAATATAGACCATAAGCTCCAAAGGGGCAGGGACTGAGATAAAAGCTTCAATATTCTCTGTGCAGCACTGTGTAATATGGTAGCACTATATAAATAATCATTTATAAATAGATTACATTAATTAATTATGTGAAATAGTCTCTCAAAATAATCATTCTTGAAAATCTCTGAAATATACGTTTTTGAGTGAATCTTTATGAATTGCCTCTTTTGTGTTTGTAGGAAAATCTGTCAGAAAAACAAATAACAACAATCAAGGAGACTCTACTGTCTGTGAAGCTTCAGCAATTGGAGACCACCTTCATTGATTACAGCACACAACAGTGGACAATTTTGTTTGAAAAATACTTAGTTGTCCTACTTCCCTATTTCAACCAAACTCTTCTTCAGATTCTTCCAACTGACATCTCCTGCTCTTCCTACCAAGCTATGTAAGTATTAATATTATCAGCTATTTATACAGAACTACAGATTCCGTAGCACCGGACAACTATCTTACAGATATGACAAATACAAGTATAATAAATATAATGGAAGATACAAATATTAACAGTGACATGAATACATTTAAGCATAATAACATCTCCATGGATTGTCATCAGCTATCAATAATAGCGTAAGGTAGCTGAGGATATAGCTTAAGACATAACAACAAGGTTATAAAAGAGAGATAGACATGACACATAAGGGGAGAGGACCCTGCCCGTGAGATCTTACAACTAGAGGACTATGATACCAGCTACAAAAGTCAATTCATTGTATGTCTTTTTTGTTTCTGATAATATAACTTGTTTGGAGAAAAAACAACATTAAATGTAAGGATAATGTTAAATGACGATATAATTTAGATATTTCACACTCTTTTGTTTTCGGAAACAGAGTGAAAGGATTCAGCCTTGTGTTTACATCAATGACACAAGAAACCCAAGAAGATATCTACAATTACTTCATTAAGGCCTTCATGACGGAACAGTCCACTACTACAGGTATGTGTCACGGTGACCTCGCTGTTGTCTGATAACATTGATGTAGTTTGTCCTCATCGTTTTCCTTTTGTAGATATCTAATTTTTTATGGTTATAAACTCTATTTGCTTTCATTTGTAGAAGTTTGTTGCAATGCTGTGAGCTATGAGATCTGGGTAACCATTAATTTTGGAGAGTTTTTCACCTACTCAACAAGTGAAGACCTATATCTGTTCAATAAACAACTTACACAGGTGAGATTATTTGAAACATATCATGGTCAACCATGTATAACTGTGTATAACACATGTATAACACAATTGCCAGTAGGACTCCTGGGATTTCAAAGTGCATTCCCCGCAATGAACCCCTTATTCATTCTTCTCACAGGACCATGGCACACTTATACATGTTGAAGAGCTATTAGAAATTTATGATTCCTTAGACAACAGCATAGATTAATAAAAAAAAATAAGGAACAAACTAAATATGTCAATAGTGGGTATCTAGACAGGGCTGATAGATCATCATCATCAACATTTACTTATAGAGTGCCAGCAAATTCCGTAGCACTCTACAACTGTGGTGAAACACAGTAATAAACAATACTGGGTAAAACAGACAAAGAGGTGAGAAGGCCCTGCTCGCAAGCTTAGATATAGTTACATTGAAAAAGTTCCATGTATTTGTGGAATGAATAGGATTGGCACGTTCAAAAATGTAGTTCTGTGCTCTATCTTTGTATGTGCTTGAAATACATGTCAATACTGGCATTATGAGGATACTGTTATTATAAAGATGGTAATATATCATGGGATGAATCCATTTCACGCACATTTGTGCAGTGAATATAACTGGTGTTAAGTGAGCATGATATTATAAAGGTTGAGAATTGTACTATTCAAATGATTATAGTGATCTTGAATTAAAGAAGCTAAAATCATAACTATTTTTCAGGGTGTTTTGTCTCCGAGTGCCACGGCTGACCTTGTGACCAGAGCAGATGTTATTGCTAATGAAACCTTGCTCGTTTCATTCTTAAGTAAGATCGAAGTGGAAAATGTCACCGTCTTTGTGGAAGCCATCGTATCTGCTGCTGAAAAGGTACGCAAGTGTGAAACTGGATTCTGACATCGTCAAAATGCATTACAATCATAACTTCGGGAAAGCATGGGGGCACAGCAGCTAAAATTGTGGCCACATAGTCATAACGTTATGGGTTCCATTCCAACCAGTACCATGTCAGTGTTGAGCTTGCATGATCTCCCCATGTTTCTAGGGCTTCCTCTGGGTGCTTCAGCACATCCCATTGTCCAAACTCATACCAATGTCCTCATTGGAAGCTGACAAATATGGACCCTAATGTCTGTGATGTGGAATATAGACCATAAGCTCCAAAGGGGCAGGGACTTAGATAAAACCTTCAATAGTCTCTGTGCAGCACTGTGTAATACGGTAGCACTATATAAATAATCATTTATAAATAGATTACATTAATTAATTATGTGAAAAAGTCTCTCAAAATAATAATTCTTGAAAATCTCTGAAATATACGTTTTTGAGTGAATCTTTATGAATCGCCTCTTTTGTGTTTGTAGGAAAATCTGTCAGAAAAACAAATAACAACAATCAAGGAGACTCTATTGTCTGTGAAGCTTCAGCAATTGGAGACCACCTTCATTGATTATAGCACACAACAGTGGACAATTTTGTTTGAAAAATACTTAGTTGTCCTACTTCCCTATTTCAACCAAACTCTTCTTCAGATTCTTCCAACTGACATCTCCTGCTCTTCATACCAATCTATGTAAGTATTAATATTATCAGCTATTTATACAGAACTACAGATTCCGTAGCACCTTACAGATATGACAAATACAAGTATAATAAATATAATGGAAGATACAAATATTAAGATTGACATGAATACATTTAAGCATAATAACATCTCCATGGATTGATCAGCTATCAATAATAGCATGAGGTAGCTGAGGATATAGCTTAAGACATAACAACAAGGTTATAAAACGGAGATAGACATGACACATAAGGGGAGAGGACCCTGCCCGTGAGATCTTACAACTAGAGGACTATGATACCAGCTACAAAAGTCAATTCATTGTATGCCTTTTTTGTTTCTGATAATATAACTTGTTTGGAGAAAAAACAACATTAAATGTAAGGATAATGTTAAATGACGATATAATTTAGATATTTCACACTCTTTTGTTTTCGGAAACAGAGTGAAAGGATTCAACCTTGTGTTTACATCAATGACACAAGAAACCCAAGAAGATATCTACAATTACTTCATTAAGGCCTTCATGACGGAACAGTCCACTACTACAGGTATGTGTCACGGTGACCTCGCTGTTGTCTGATAACATTGATGTAGTTTGTCCTCATCGTTTTCCTTTTGTAGATATCTCATTTTTTATGGTTATAAACTCTATTTGCTTTCATTTCTAGAAGTTTCTTGCAATGCTGTGAGCTATGAGATCTGGGTAACCATTAATTTTGGAGAGTTTTTCACCTACTCAACAAGTGAAGACCTATATCTGTTCAATAAACAACTTACACAGGTGAGATTTTTTTGAAACATATCATGGTCAACCATGTATAACTGTGTACAACACATGTATAACACAATTGCCAGTAGGACTCCTGGGATTTCAAAGTGCATTCCCTGCAATGAACCCCTTATTCATTCTTCTCACAGGACCATGGGACACTTATACATGTTAAAGAGCTGTTAGAAATTTATGATTCCTTAGACAACAGCATAGATTAATAAAAAAAATAAGGAACAAACTAAATATGTCAATAGTGGGTATCTAGACAGGGCTGATAGATCATCATCATCAACATTTACTCATAGAGTGCCAGCAAATTCCGTAGCACTCTACAACTGTGGTCAAACACAGTAATAAACATTACTGGGTAAAACAGACAAAGAGGTGAGAAGGCCCTTCTCGCAAGCTTAGATATAGTTACATTGAAAAAGTTGCATGTATTTGTGGAATGAATAGGATTGGCACCTTCAAAAATGTAGTTCTGTGCTCTATCTTTGTATGTGCTTGAAGTACATGTCAATACTGGTATTACGAGGATACTGTTATTATAAAGATGGTAATATAACATGGGATGAATCCATTTCACGCACATTTGTGCAGTGAATATAACGGGTGTTAAGTGAGCATGATATTATAAAGGTTGAGAATTGTACTATTCAAATGATTATAGTGATCTTGAATTAAAGAAGCTAAAATCATAACTATTTTTCAGGGTGTTTTGTCTCCGAGTGCCACGGCTGACCTTGTGACCAGAGCAGATGTTATTGCTAATGAAACCTTGCTCGTTTCATTCTTAAGTAAGATCGAAGTGGAAAATGTCACCGTCTTTGTGGAAGCCATCGTATCTGCTGCTGAAAAGGTACGCAAGTGTGAAACTGGATTCTGACATCGTCAAAATGCATTACAATCATAACTTCGGGAAAGCATGGGGGCACAGCAGCTAAAATTGTGGCCACATAGTCATAACGTTATGGGTTCCATTCCAACCAGTACCCTGTCAGTGTTGAGCTTGCATGATCTCCCCATGTTTCTTGGGCTTCCTCTGGGTGCTTCAGCACATCCCATTGTCTTCCCATGGAAGCTGACAAATATGGACCCTAATGTCTGTGATGTGGAATATAGACCATAAGCTCCAAAGGGGCAGGGACTGAGATAAAAGCTTCAATATTCTCTGTGCAGCACTGTGTAATATGGTAGCACTATATAAATAATCATTTATAAATAGATTACATTAATTAATTATGTGAAATAGTCTCTCAAAATAATCATTCTTGAAAATCTCTGAAATATACTATTTTGAGTGAATCTTTATGAATCGCCTCTTTTGTGTTTCTAGGAAAATCTGTCAGAAAAACAAATAACAACAATCAAGGAGACTCTACTGGCTGTGAAGCTTCAGCAATTGGAGACCACCTTCATTGATTATAGCACACAACAGTGGACAATTTTGTTTGAAAAATACTTAGTTGTCCTACTTCCCTATTTCAACCAAACTCTTCTTCAGATTCTTCCAACTGACATCTCCTGCTCTTCCTACCAAGCTATGTAAGTATTAATATTATCAGCTATTTATACAGCACTACAGATTCCGTAGCACCGGACAACTATCTTACAGATATGACAAATACAAGTATAATAAATATAATGGAAGATACAAATATTAACAGTGACATGAATACATTTAAGCATAATAACATCTCCATGGATTGTCATCAGCTATCAATAATAGCATAAGGTAGCTGAGGATATAGCTTAAGACATAACAACAAGGTTATAAAAGGGAGATAGACATGACACATAAGGGGAGAGGACCCTGCCCGTGAGATCTTACAACTAGAGGACTATGATACCAGCTACAAAAGTCAATTTATTGTATGTCTTTTTTGTTTCTGATAATATAACTTGTTTGGAGAAAAAACAACATTAAATGTAAGGATAATGTTAAATGACGATATAATTTAGATATTTCACACTCTTTTGTTTTCGGAAACAGAGTGAAAGGATTCAGCCTTGTGTTTACATCAATGACACAAGAAACCCAAGAAGATATCTACAATTACTTCATTAAGGCCTTCATGACGGAACAGTCCACTACTACAGGTATGTGTCACGGTGACCTCGCTGTTGTCTGATAACATTGATGTAGTTGGTCCTCATTGTTTTCCTTTTGTAGATATCTAATTTATTATGGTTATAAACTCTATTTGCTTTCATTTGTAGAAGTTTCTTGCAATGCTGTGAGCTATGAGATCTGGGTAACCATTAATTTTGGAGAGTTTTTCACCTACTCAACAAGTGAAGACCTATATCTGTTCAATAAACAACTTACACAGGTGAGATTATTTGAAACATATCATGGTCAACCATGTATAACTGTGTATAACACATGTATAACACAATTGCCAGTAGGACTCCTGGGATTTCAAAGTGCAATCCCCGCAATGAACCCCTTATTCATTCTTCTCACAGGACCATGGCACACTTATACATGTTGAAGAGCTATTAGAAATTTATGATTCCTTAGACAACAGCATAGATTAATAAAAAAAATAAGGAACAAACTAAATATGTCAATAGTGGGTATCTAGACAGGGCTGATAGATCATCATCATCAACATTTACTTATAGAGTGCCAGCAAATTCCGTGGCACTCTACAACTGTGGTCAAACACAGTAATAAACAATACTGGGTAAAACAGACAAAGAGGTGAGAAGGCCCTGCTCGCAAGCTTAGATATCGTTACATTGAAAAAGTTCCATGTATTTGTGGAATGAATAGGATTGGCACGTTCAAAAATGTAGTTCTGTG
This sequence comes from Mixophyes fleayi, assembly GCF_038048845.1. Taxonomy (NCBI): domain Eukaryota; kingdom Metazoa; phylum Chordata; class Amphibia; order Anura; family Limnodynastidae; genus Mixophyes; species Mixophyes fleayi. The sequence continues at coordinate 21,121,610 of NC_134408.1, forward strand.
CTCTATCTTTGTATGTGCTTGAAATACATGTCAATACTGGCATTATGAGGATTCTGTTATTATAAAGATGGTAATATATCATGGGATGAATCCATTTCACGCACATTTGTGCAGTGAATATAACTGGTGTTAAGTGAGCATGATATTATAAAGGTTGAGAATTGTACTATTCAAATGATTATAGTGATCTTGAATTAAAGAAGCTAAAATCATAACTATTTTTCAGGGTGTTTTGTCTCCGAGTGCCACGGCTGACCTTGTGACCAGAGCAGATGTTATTGCTAATGAAACTTTGCTCGTTTCATTCTTAAGTAAGATCGAAGTGGAAAATGTCACCGTCTTTGTGGAAGCCATCGTATCTGCTGCTGAAAAGGTACGCAAGTGTGAAACTGGATTCTGACATCGTCAAAATGCATTACAATCATAACTTCGGGAAAGCATGGGGGCACAGCAGCTAAAATTGTGGCCACATAGTCATAACGTTATGGGTTCCATTCCAACCAGTACCCTGTCAGTGTTGAGCTTGCATGATCTCCCCATGTTTCTTGGGCTTCCTCTTGGTGCTTCAGCACATTCCATTGTCCAAACTCATACCAATGTCCTCATTGGAAGCTGACAAATATGGACCCTAATGTCTGTGATGTGGAATATAGACCATAAGCTCCAAAGGGGCAGGGACTGAGATAAAAGCTTCAATATTCTCTGTGCAGCACTGTGTAATACGGTAGCACTATATAAATAATCATTTATAAATAGATTACATTAATTAATTATGTGAAATAGTCTCTCAAAATAATCATTCTTGAAAATCTCTGAAATATACGTTTTTGAGTGAATCTTTATGAATTGCCTCTTTTGTGTTTGTAGGAAAATCTGTCAGAAAAACAAATAACAACAATCAAGGAGACTCTACTGTCTGTGAAGCTTCAGCAATTGGAGACCACCTTCATTGATTATAGCACACAACAGTGGACAATTTTGTTTGAAAAATACTTAGTTGTCCTACTTCCCTATTTCAACCAAACTCTTCTTCAGATTCTTCCAACTGACATCTCCTGCTCTTCCTACCAAGCTATGTAAGTATTAATATTATCAGCTATTTATACAGAACTACAGATTCCGTAGCACCGGACAACTATCTTACAGATATGACAAATACAAGTATAATAAATATAATGGAAGATACAAATATTAACAGTGACATGAATACATTTAAGCATAATAACATCTCCATGGATTGTCATCAGCTATCAATAATAGCATAAGGTAGCTGAGGATATAGCTTAAGACATAACAACAAGGTTATAAAAGGGAGATAGACATGACACATAAGGGGAGAGGACCCTGCCCGTGAGATCTTACAACTAGAGGACTATGATACCAGCTACAAAAGTCAATTCATTGTATGTCTTTTTTGTTTCTGATAATATAACTTGTTTGGAGAAAAAACAACATTAAATGTAAGGATAATGTTAAATGACAATATAATTTAGATATTTCACACTCTTTTGTTTTCGGAAACAGAGTGAAAGGATTCAGCCTTGTGTTTACATCAATGACACAAGAAACCCAAGAAGATATCTACAATTACTTCATTAAGGCCTTCATGACGGAACAGTCTACTACTACAGGTATGTGTCACGGTGACCTCGCTGTTGTCTGATAACATTGATGTAGTTTGTCCTCATCGTTTTCCTTTTGTAGATATCTAATTTTTTATGGTTATAAACTCTATTTGCTTTCATTTGTAGAAGTTTCTTGCAATGCTGTGAGCTATGAGATCTGGGTAACCATTAATTTTGGAGAGTTTTTCACCTACTCAACAAGTGAAGACCTATATCTGTTCAATAAACAACTTACACAGGTGAGATTATTTGAAACATATCATGGTCAACCATGTATAACTGTGTATAACACATGTATAACACAATTGCCAGTAGGACTCCTGGGATTTCAAAGTGCATTCCCCGCAATGAACCCCTTATTCATTCTTCTCACAGGACCATGGCACACTTATACATGTTGAAGAGCTGTTAGAAATTTATGATTCCTTAGACAACAGCATAGATTAATAAAAAAAATAAGGAACAAACTAAATATATCAATAGTGGGTATCTAGACAGGGCTTATAGATCATCATCATCAACATTTACTTATAGAGTGCCAGCAAATTCCGTGGCACTCTACAACTGTGGTCAAACACAGTAATAAACAATACTGGGTAAAACAGACAAAGAGGTGAGAAGGCCCTGCTCGCAAGCTTAGATATAGTTACATTGAAAAAGTTCCATGTATTTGTGGAATGAATAGGATTGGCACGTTCAAAAATGTAGTTCTGTGCTCTATCTTTGTATGTGCTTGAAATACATGTCAATACTGGCATTATGAGGATACTGTTATTATAAAGATGGTAATATATCATGGGATGAATCCATTTCATGCACATTTGTGCAGTGAATATAACTGGTGTTAAGTGAGCATGATATTATAAAGGTTGAGAATTGTACTATTCAAATGATTATAGTGATCTTGAATTAAAGAAGCTAAAATCATAACTATTTTTCAGGGTGTTTTGTCTCCGAGTGCCACGGCTGACCTTGTGACCAGAGCAGATGTTATTGCTAATGAAACCTTGCTCGTTTCATTCTTAAGTAAGATCGAAGTGGAAAATGTCACCGTCTTTGTGGAAGCCATCGTATCTGCTGCTGAAAAGGTACGCAAGTGTGAAACTGGATTCTGACATCGTCAAAATGCATTACAATCATAACTTCGGGAAAGCATGGGGGCACAGCAGCTAAAATTGTGGCCACATAGTCATAACGTTATGGGTTCCATTCCAACCAGTACCCTGTCAGTGTTGAGCTTGCATGATCTCCCCTTGTTTCTTGGGCTTCCTCTGGGTGCTTCAGCACATCCTATTGTCCAAACTCATACCAATGTCCTCATTGGAAGCTGACAAATATGGACCCTAATGTCTGTGATGTGGAATATAGACCATAAGCTCCAAAGGGGCAGGGACTGAGATAAAAGCTTCAATATTCTCTGTGCAGCACTGTGTAATATGGTAGCACTATATAAATAATCATTTATAAATAGATTACATTAATTAATTATGTGAAATAGTCTCTCAAAATAATCATTCTTGAAAATCTCTGAAATATACGTTTTTGAGTGAATCTTTATGAATTGCCTCTTTTGTGTTTGTAGGAAAATCTGTCAGAAAAACAAATAACAACAATCAAGGAGACTCTACTGTCTGTGAAGCTTCAGCAATTGGAGACCACCTTCATTGATTACAGCACACAACAGTGGACAATTTTGTTTGAAAAATACTTAGTTGTCCTACTTCCCTATTTCAACCAAACTCTTCTTCAGATTCTTCCAACTGACATCTCCTGCTCTTCCTACCAAGCTATGTAAGTATTAATATTATCAGCTATTTATACAGAACTACAGATTCCGTAGCACCGGACAACTATCTTACAGATATGACAAATACAAGTATAATAAATATAATGGAAGATACAAATATTAACAGTGACATGAATACATTTAAGCATAATAACATCTCCATGGATTGTCATCAGCTATCAATAATAGCGTAAGGTAGCTGAGGATATAGCTTAAGACATAACAACAAGGTTATAAAAGAGAGATAGACATGACACATAAGGGGAGAGGACCCTGCCCGTGAGATCTTACAACTAGAGGACTATGATACCAGCTACAAAAGTCAATTCATTGTATGTCTTTTTTGTTTCTGATAATATAACTTGTTTGGAGAAAAAACAACATTAAATGTAAGGATAATGTTAAATGACGATATAATTTAGATATTTCACACTCTTTTGTTTTCGGAAACAGAGTGAAAGGATTCAGCCTTGTGTTTACATCAATGACACAAGAAACCCAAGAAGATATCTACAATTACTTCATTAAGGCCTTCATGACGGAACAGTCCACTACTACAGGTATGTGTCACGGTGACCTCGCTGTTGTCTGATAACATTGATGTAGTTTGTCCTCATCGTTTTCCTTTTGTAGATATCTAATTTTTTATGGTTATAAACTCTATTTGCTTTCATTTGTAGAAGTTTGTTGCAATGCTGTGAGCTATGAGATCTGGGTAACCATTAATTTTGGAGAGTTTTTCACCTACTCAACAAGTGAAGACCTATATCTGTTCAATAAACAACTTACACAGGTGAGATTATTTGAAACATATCATGGTCAACCATGTATAACTGTGTATAACACATGTATAACACAATTGCCAGTAGGACTCCTGGGATTTCAAAGTGCATTCCCCGCAATGAACCCCTTATTCATTCTTCTCACAGGACCATGGCACACTTATACATGTTGAAGAGCTATTAGAAATGTATGATTCCTTAGACAACAGCATAGATTAATAAAAAAAAATAAGGAACAAACTAAATATGTCAATAGTGGGTATCTAGACAGGGCTGATAGATCATCATCATCAACATTTACTTATAGAGTGCCAGCAAATTCCGTAGCACTCTACAACTGTGGTGAAACACAGTAATAAACAATACTGGGTAAAACAGACAAAGAGGTGAGAAGGCCCTGCTCGCAAGCTTAGATATCGTTACATTGAAAAAGTTCCATGTATTTGTGGAATGAATAGGATTGGCACGTTCAAAAATGTAGTTCTGTGCTCTATCTTTGTATGTGCTTGAAATACATGTCAATACTGGCATTATGAGGATTCTGTTATTATAAAGATGGTAATATATCATGGGATGAATCCATTTCACGCACATTTGTGCAGTGAATATAACTGGTGTTAAGTGAGCATGATATTATAAAGGTTGAGAATTGTACTATTCAAATGATTATAGTGATCTTGAATTAAAGAAGCTAAAATCATAACTATTTTTCAGGGTGTTTTGTCTCCGAGTGCCACGGCTGACCTTGTGACCAGAGCAGATGTTATTGCTAATGAAACCTTGCTCGTTTCATTCTTAAGTAAGATCGAAGTGGAAAATGTCACCGTCTTTGTGGAAGCCATCGTATCTGCTGCTGAAAAGGTACGCAAGTGTGAAACTGGATTCTGACATCGTCAAAATGCATTACAATCATAACTTCGGGAAAGCATGGGGGCACAGCAGCTAAAATTGTGGCCACATAGTCATAACGTTATGGGTTCCACTCCAACCAGTACCCTGTCAGTGTTGAGCTTGCATGATCTCCCCATGTTTCTTGGGCTTCCTCTGGGTGCTTCAGCACATCCCATTGTCCAAACTCATACCAATGTCCTCATTGGAAGCTGACAAATATGGACCCTAATGTCTGTGATGTGGAATATAGACCATAAGCTCCAAAGGGGCAGGGACTGAGATAAAAGCTTCAATATTCTCTGTGCAGCACTGTGTAATACGGTAGCACTATATAAATAATCATTTATAAATAGATTACATTAATTAATTATGTGAAATAGTCTCTCAAAATAATCATTCTTGAAAATCTCTGAAATATACGTTTTTGAGTGAATCTTTATGAATTGCCTCTTTTGTGTTTGTAGGAAAATCTGTCAGAAAAACAAATAACAACAATCAAGGAGACTCTACTGTCTGTGAAGCTTCAGCAATTGGAGACCACCTTCATTGATTATAGCACACAACAGTGGACAATTTTGTTTGAAAAATACTTAGTTGTCCTACTTCCCTATTTCAACCAAACTCTTCTTCAGATTCTTCCAACTGACATCTCCTGCTCTTCCTACCAAGCTATGTAAGTATTAATATTATCAGCTATTTATACAGAACTACAGATTCCGTAGCACCGGACAACTATCTTACAGATATGACAAATACAAGTATAATAAATATAATGGAAGATACAAATATTAACAGTGACATGAATACATTTAAGCATAATAACATCTCCATGGATTGTCATCAGCTATCAATAATAGCATAAGGTAGCTGAGGATATCACTTAAGACATAACAACAAGGTTATAAAAGGGAGATAGACATGACACATAAGGGGAGAGGACCCTGCCCGTGAGATCTTACAACTAGAGGACTATGATACCAGCTACAAAAGTCAATTCATTGTATGTCTTTTTTGTTTCTGATAATATAACTTGTTTGGAGAAAAAACAACATTAAATGTAAGGATAATGTTAAATGACGATATAATTTAGATATTTCACACTCTTTTGTTTTCGGAAACAGAGTGAAAGGATTCAGCCTTGTGTTTACATCAATGACACAAGAAACCCAAGAAGATATCTACAATTACTTCATTAAGGCCTTCATGACGGAACAGTCCACTACTACAGGTATGTGTCACGGTGACCTCGCTGTTGTCTGATAACATTGATGTAGTTTATCCTCATCGTTTTTCTTTTGTAGATATCTAATTTTTTATGGTTATAAACTCTATTTGCTTTCATTTGTAGAAGTTTCTTGCAATGCTGTGAGCTATGAGATCTGGGTAACCATTAATTTTGGAGAGTTTTTCACCTACTCAACAAGTGAAGACCTATATCTGTTCAATAAACAACTTACACAGGTGAGATTATTTGAAACATATCATGGTCAACCATGTATAACTGTGTATAACACATGTATAACACAATTGCCAGTAGGACTCCTGGGATTTCAAAGTGCATTCCCCGCAATGAACCCCTTATTCATTCTTCTCACAGGACCATGGCACACTTATACATGTTGAAGAGCTGTTAGAAATTTATGATTCCTTAGACAACAGCATAGATTAATAAAAAAAATAAGGAACAAACTAAATATATCAATAGTGGGTATCTAGACAGGGCTGATAGATCATCATCATCAACATTTACTTATAGAGTGCCAGCAAATTCCGTGGCACTCTACAACTGTGGTCAAACACAGTAATAAACAAAACTGGGTAAAACAGACAAAGAGGTGAGAAGGCCCTGCTCGCAAGCTTAGATATAGTTACATTGAAAAAGTTCCATGTATTTGTGGAATGAATAGGATTGGCACCTTCAAAAATGTAGTTCTGTGCTCTATCTTTGTATGTGCTTGAAGTACATGTCAATACCGGTATTACGAGGACACTGTTATTATAAAGATGGTAATATAACATGGGATGAATCCATTTCACGCACATTTGTGCAGTGAATATAACGGGTGTTAAGTGAGCATGATATTATAAAGGTTGAGAATTGTACTATTCAAATGATTATAGTGATCTTGAATTAAAGAAGCTAAAATCATAACTATTTTTCAGGGTGTTTTGTCTCCGAGTGCCACGGCTGACCTTGTGACCAGAGCAGATGTTATTGCTAATGAAACCTTGCTCGTTTCATTCTTAAGTAAGATCGAAGTGGAAAATGTCACCGTCTTTGTGGAAGCCATCGTATCTGCTGCTGAAAAGGTACGCAAGTGTGAAACTGGATTCTGACATCGTCAAAATGCATTACAATCATAACTTCGGGAAAGCATGGGGGCACAGCAGCTAAAATTGTGGCCACATAGTCATAACGTTATGGGTTCCATTCCAACCAGTACCCTGTCAGTGTTGAGCTTGCATGATCTCCCCATGTTTCTTGGGCTTCCTCTGGGTGCTTCAGCACATCCCATTGTCTTCCCATGGAAGCTGACAAATATGGACCCTAATGTCTGTGATGTGGAATATAGACCATAAGCTCCAAAGGGGCAGGGACTGAGATAAAAGCTTCAATATTCACTGTGCAGCACTGTGTAATATGGTAGCACTATATAAATAATCATTTATAAATAGATTACATTAATTAATTATGTGAAATAGTCTCTCAAAATAATCATTCTTGAAAATCTCTGAAATATACATTTTTGAGTGAATCTTTATGAATCGCCTCTTTTGTGTTTGTAGGAAAATCTGTCAGAAAAACAAATAACAACAATCAAGGAGACTCTACTGGCTGTGAAGCTTCAGCAATTGGAGACCACCTTCATTGATTATAGCACACAACAGTGGACAATTTTGTTTGAAAAATACTTAGTTGTCCTACTTCCCTATTTCAACCAAACTCTTCTTCAGATTCTTCCAACTGACATCTCCTGCTCTTCCTACCAAGCTATGTAAGTATTAATATTATCAGCTATTTATACAGAACTACAGATTCCGTAGCACCGGACAACTATCTTACAGATATGACAAATACAAGTATAATAAATATAATGGAAGATACAAATATTAACAGTGACATGAATACATTTAAGCATAATAACATCTCCATGGATTGTCATCAGCTATCAATAATAGCATAAGGTAGCTGAGGATATAGCTTAAGACATAACAACAAGGTTATAAAAGGGAGATAGACATGACACATAAGGGGAGAGGACCCTGCCCGTGAGATCTTACAACTAGAGGACTATGATACCAGCTACAAAAGTCAATTCATTGTATGTCTTTTTTGTTTCTGATAATATAACTTGTTTGGAGAAAAAACAACATTAAATGTAAGGATAATGTTAAATGACGATATAATTTAGATATTTCACACTCTTTTGTTTTCGGAAACAGAGTGAAAGGATTCAGCCTTGTGTTTACATCAATGACACAAGAAACCCAAGAAGATATCTACAATTACTTCATTAAGGCCTTCATGACGGAACAGTCCACTACTACAGGTATGTGTCACGGTGACCTCGCTGTTGTCTGATAACATTGATGTAGTTTATCCTCATCGTTTTTCTTTTGTAGATATCTAATTTTTTATGGTTATAAACTCTATTTGCTTTCATTTGTAGAAGTTTCTTGCAATGCTGTGAGCTATGAGATCTGGGTAACCATTAATTTTGGAGAGTTTTTCACCTACTCAACAAGTGAAGACCTATATCTGTTCAATAAACAACTTACACAGGTGAGATTATTTGAAACATATCATGGTCAACCATGTATAACTGTGTATAACACATGTATAACACAATTGCCAGTAGGACTCCTGGGATTTCAAAGTGCATTCCCCGCAATGAACCCCTTATTCATTCTTCTCACAGGACCATGGCACACTTATACATGTTGAAGAGCTGTTAGAAATTTATGATTCCTTAGACAACAGCATAGATTAATAAAAAAAATAAGGAACAAACTAAATATATCAATAGTGGGTATCTAGACAGGGCTGATAGATCATCATCATCAACATTTACTTATAGAGTGCCAGCAAATTCCGTGGCACTCTACAACTGTGGTGAAACACAGTAATAAACAATACTGGGTAAAACAGACAAAGAGGTGAGAAGGCCCTGCTCGCAAGCTTAGATATAGTTACATTGAAAAAGTTCCATGTATTTGTGGAATGAATAGGATTGGCACGTTCAAAAATGTAGTTCTGTGCTCTATCTTTGTATATGCTTGAAGTACATGTCAATACCGGTATTACGAGGACACTGTTATTATAAAGATGGTAATATATCATGGGATGAATCCATTTCACGCACATTTGTGCAGTGAATATAACTGGTGTTAAGTGAGCATGATATTATAAAGGTTGAGAATTGTACTATTCAAATGATTATAGTGATCTTGAATTAAAGAAGCTAAAATCATAACTATTTTTCAGGGTGTTTTGTCTCCGAGTGCCACGGCTGACCTTGTGACCAGAGCAGATGTTATTGCTAATGAAACCTTGCTCGTTTCATTCTTAAGTAAGATCGAAGTGGAAAATGTCACCGTCTTTGTGGAAGCCATCGTATCTGCTGCTGAAAAGGTACGCAAGTGTGAAACTGGATTCTGACATCGTCAAAATGCATTACAATCATAACTTCGGGAAAGCATGGGGGCACAGCAGCTAAAATTGTGGCCACATAGTCATAACGTTATGGGTTCCATTCCAACCAGTACCCTGTCAGTGTTGAGCTTGCATGATCTCCCCATGTTTATTGGGCTTCCTCTGGGTGCTTCAGCACATCCCATTGTCCAAACTCATACCAATGTCCTCATTGGAAGCTGACAAATATGGACCCTAATGTCTGTGATGTGGAATATAGACCATAAGCTCCAAAGGGGCAGGGACTGAGATAAAAGCTTCAATATTCACTGTGCAGCACTGTGTAATATGGTAGCACTATATAAATAATCATTTATAAATAGATTACATTAATTAATTATGTGAAATAGTCTCTCAAAATAATCATTCTTGAAAATCTCTGAAATATACATTTTTGAGTGAATCTTTATGAATCGCCTCTTTTGTGTTTGTAGGAAAATCTGTCAGAAAAACAAATAACAACAATCAAGGAGACTCTACTGGCTGTGAAGCTTCAGCAATTGGAGACCACCTTCATTGATTATAGCACACAACAGTGGACAATTTTGTTTGAAAAATACTTAGTTGTCCTACTTCCCTATTTCAACCAAACTCTTCTTCAGATTCTTCCAACTGACATCTCCTGCTCTTCCTACCAAGCTATGTAAGTATTAATATTATCAGCTATTTATACAGAACTACAGATTCCGTAGCACCGGACAACTATCTTACAGATATGACAAATACAAGTATAATAAATATAATGGAAGATACAAATATTAACAGTGACATGAATACATTTAAGCATAATAACATCTCCATGGATTGTCATCAGCTATCAATAATAGCATAAGGTAGCTGAGGATATAGCTTAAGACATAACAACAAGGTTATAAAAGGGAGATAGACATGACACATAAGGGGAGAGGACCCTGCCCGTGAGATCTTACAACTAGAGGACTATGATACCAGCTACAAAAGTCAATTCATTGTATGTCTTTTTTGTTTCTGATAATATAACTTGTTTGGAGAAAAAACAACATTAAATGTAAGGATAATGTTAAATGACGATATAATTTAGATATTTCACACTCTTTTGTTTTCGGAAACAGAGTGAAAGGATTCAGCCTTGTGTTTACATCAATGACACAAGAAACCCAAGAAGATATCTACAATTACTTCATTAAGGCCTTCATGACGGAACAGTCCACTACTACAGGTATGTGTCACGGTGACCTCGCTGTTGTCTGATAACATTGATGTAGTTTATCCTCATCGTTTTTCTTTTGTAGATATCTAATTTTTTATGGTTATAAACTCTATTTGCTTTCATTTGTAGAAGTTTCTTGCAATGCTGTGAGCTATGAGATCTGGGTAACCATTAATTTTGGAGAGTTTTTCACCTACTCAACAAGTGAAGACCTATATCTGTTCAATAAACAACTTACACAGGTGAGATTATTTGAAACATATCATGGTCAACCATGTATAACTGTGTATAACACATGTATAACACAATTGCCAGTAGGACTCCTGGGATTTCAAAGTGCATTCCCCGCAATGAACCCCTTATTCATTCTTCTCACAGGACCATGGCACACTTATACATGTTGAAGAGCTGTTAGAAATTTATGATTCCTTAGACAACAGCATAGATTAATAAAAAAAATAAGGAACAAACTAAATATATCAATAGTGGGTATCTAGACAGGGCTGATAGATCATCATCATCAACATTTACTTATAGAGTGCCAGCAAATTCCGTGGCACTCTACAACTGTGGTGAAACACAGTAATAAACAATACTGGGTAAAACAGACAAAGAGGTGAGAAGGCCCTGCTCGCAAGCTTAGATATAGTTACATTGAAAAAGTTCCATGTATTTGTGGAATGAATAGGATTGGCACGTTCAAAAATGTAGTTCTGTGCTCTATCTTTGTATATGCTTGAAGTACATGTCAATACCGGTATTACGAGGACACTGTTATTATAAAGATGGTAATATATCATGGGATGAATCCATTTCACGCACATTTGTGCAGTGAATATAACTGGTGTTAAGTGAGCATGATATTATAAAGGTTGAGAATTGTACTATTCAAATGATTATAGTGATCTTGAATTAAAGAAGCTAAAATCATAACTATTTTTCAGGGTGTTTTGTCTCCGAGTGCCACGGCTGACCTTGTGACCAGAGCAGATGTTATTGCTAATGAAACCTTGCTCGTTTCATTCTTAAGTAAGATCGAAGTGGAAAATGTCACCGTCTTTGTGGAAGCCATCGTATCTGCTGCTGAAAAGGTACGCAAGTGTGAAACTGGATTCTGACATCGTCAAAATGCATTACAATCATAACTTCGGGAAAGCATGGGGGCACAGCAGCTAAAATTGTGGCCACATAGTCATAACGTTATGGGTTCCATTCCAACCAGTACCCTGTCAGTGTTGAGCTTGCATGATCTCCCCATGTTTATTGGGCTTCCTCTGGGTGCTTCAGCACATCCCATTGTCCAAACTCATACCAATGTCCTCATTGGAAGCTGACAAATATGGACCCTAATGTCTGTGATGTGGAATATAGACCATAAGCTCCAAAGGGGCAGGGACTGAGATAAAAGCTTCAATATTCTCTGTGCAGCACTGTGTAATACGGTAGCACTATATAAATAATCATTTATAAATAGATTACATTAATTAATTATGTGAAATAGTCTCTCAAAATAATCATTCTTGAAAATCTCTGAAATATACGTTTTTGAGTGAATCTTTATGAATTGCCTCTTTTGTGTTTGTAGGAAAGTCTGTCAGAAAAACAAATAACAACAATCAAGGAGACTCTACTGTCTGTGAAGCTTCAGCAATTGGAGACCACCTTCATTGATTATAGCACACAACAGTGGACAATTTTGTTTGAAAAATACTTAGTTGTCCTACTTCCCTATTTCAACCAAACTCTTCTTCAGATTCTTCCAACTGACATCTCCTGCTCTTCCTACCAAGCTATGTAAGTATTAATATTATCAGCTATTTATACAGAACTACAGATTCCGTAGCACCGGACAACTATCTTACAGATATGACAAATACAAGTATAATAAATATAATGGAAGATACAAATATTAACAGTGACATGAATACATTTAAGCATAATAACATCTCCATGGATTGTCATCAGCTATCAATAATAACATAAGGTAGCTGAGGATATAGCTTAAGACATAACAACAAGGTTATAAAAGGGAGATAGACATGACACATAAGGGGAGAGGACCCTGCCCGTGAGATCTTACAACTAGAGGACTATGATACCAGCTACAAAAGTCAATTCATTGTATTTTTTTTTTTTGTTTATGATAATATAACTTGTTTGGAGAAAAATGAACATTAAATGTAAGGATAATGTTAAATGACGATATAATTTAGATATTTCACACTCTTTTGTTTTCGGAAACAGAGTGAAAGGATTCAGCCTTGTGTTTACATCAATGACACAAGAAACCCAAGAAGATATCTACAATTACTTCATTAAGGCCTTCATGACGGAACAGTCCACTACTACAGGTATGTGTCACGGTGACCTCGCTTTTGTCTGATAACATTAATGTAATTTGGCCTCATCGTTTTCCTTTTGTAGATATCTAATTTTTATGGTTATAAACTCTATTTGCTTTCATTTCTAGAAGTTTCTTGCAATGCTGTGAGCTATGAGATCTGGGTAACCATTAATTTTGGAGAGTTTTTCACCTACTCAACAAGTGAAGACCTATATCTGTTCAATAAACAACTTACACAGGTGAGATTATTTGAAACATATCATGGTCAACCATGTATAACTGTGTATAACACATGTATAACACAATTGCCAGTAGGACTCCTGGGATTTCAAAGTGCATTCCCTGCAATGAACCCCTTATTCATTCTTCTCACAGGACCATGGGACACTTATACATGTTGAAGAGCTGTTAGAAATTTATGATTCCTTACACAACAGCATAGATTAATAAAAAAAATAAGGAACAAACTAAATATGTCAATAGTGGGTATCTAGACAGGGCTGATAGATCATCATCATCAACATTTACTCATAGAGTGCCAGCAAATTCCGTAGCACTCTACAACTGTGGTCAAACACAGTAATAAACAATACTGGGTAAAACAGACAAAGAGGTGAGAAGGCCCTGCACGCAAGCTTAGATATAGTTACATTGAAAAAGTTCCATGTATTTGTGGAATGAATAGGATTGGCACCTTCAAAAATGTAGTTCTGTGCTCTATCTTTGTATGTGCTTGAAGTACATGTCAATACCGGTATTACGAGGACACTGTTATTATAAAGATGGTAATATAACATGGGATGAATCCATTTCACGCACATTTGTGCAGTGAATATAACGGGTGTTAAGTGAGCATGATATTATAAAGGTTGAGAATTGTACTATTCAAATGATTATAGTGATCTTGAATTAAAGAAGCTAAAATCATAACTATTTTTCAGGGTGTTTTGTCTCCGAGTGCCACGGCTGACTTTGTGACCAGAGCAGATGTTATTGCTAATGAAACCTTGCTCGTTTCATTCTTAAGTAAGATCGAAGTGGAAAATGTCACCGTCTTTGTGGAAGCCATCGTATCTGCTGCTGAAAAGGTACGCAAGTGTGAAACTGGATTCTGACATCATCAAAATGCATTACAATCATAACTTCGGGAAAGCATGGGGGCACAGCAGCTAAAATTGTGGCCACATAGTCATAACGTTATGGGTTCCATTCCAACCAGTACCCTGTCAGTGTTGAGCTTGCATGATCTCCCCATGTTTCTTGGGCTTCCTCTGGGTGCTTCAGCACATCCCATTGTCCAAACTCATACCAATGTCCTCATTGGAAGCTAACAAATATGGACCCTAATGTCTGTGATGTGGAATATAGACCATAAGCTCCAAAGGGGCAGGGACTGAGATAAAAGCTTCAATATTCTCTGTGCAGCACTGTGTAATACGGTAGCACTATATAAATAATCATTTATAAATAGATTACATTAATTAATTATGTGAAATAGTCTCTCAAAATAATCATTCTTGAAAATCTCTGAAATATACGTTTTTGAGTGAATCTTTATGAATTGCCTCTTTTGTGTTTGTAGGAAAATCTGTCAGAAAAACAAATAACAACAATCAAGGAGACTCTACTGTCTGTGAAGCTTCAGCAATTGGAGACCACCTTCATTGATTATAGCACACAACAGTGGACAATTTTGTTTGAAAAATACTTAGTTGTCCTACTTCCCTATTTCAACCAAACTCTTCTTCAGATTCTTCCAACTGACATCTCCTGCTCTTCCTACCAAGCTATGTAAGTATTAATATTATCAGCTATTTATACAGCACTACAGATTCCATAGCACCGGACAACTATCTTACAGATATGACAAATACAAGTATAATAAATATAATGGAAGATACAAATATTAACAGTGACATGAATACATTTAAGCATAATAACATCTCCATGGATTGTCATCAGCTATCAATAATAGCATAAGTTAGCTGAGGATATAGCTTAAGACATAACAACAAGGTTATAAAACGGAGATAGACATGACACATAAGGGGAGAGGACCCTGCCCGTGAGATCTTACAGCTAGAGGACTATGATACCAGCTACAAAAGTCAATTCATTGTATTTTTTTTTTTTGTTTTTGATAATATAACTTGTTTGGAGAAAAATGAACATTAAATGTAAGGATAATGTTAAATGACGATATAATTTAGATATTTCACACTCTTTTGTTTTCGGAAACAGAGTGAAAGGATTCAGCCTTGTGTTTACATCAATGACACAAGAAACCCAAGAAGATATCTACAATTACTTCATTAAGGCCTTCATGACGGAACAGTCCACTACTACAGGTATGTGTCACGGTGACCTCGCTTTTGTCTGATAACATTAATGTAATTTGGCCTCATCGTTTTCCTTTTGTAGATATCTAATTTTTATGGTTATAAACTCTATTTGCTTTCATTTCTAGAAGTTTCTTGCAATGCTGTGAGCTATGAGATCTGGGTAACCATTAATTTTGGAGAGTTTTTCACCTACTCAACAAGTGAAGACCTATATCTGTTCAATAAACAACTTACACAGGTGAGATTATTTGAAACATATCATGGTCAACCATGTATAACTGTGTATAACACATGTATAACACAATTGCCAGTAGGACTCCTGGGATTTCAAAGTGCATTCCCTGCAATGAACCCCTTATTCATTCTTCTCACAGGACCATGGGACACTTATACATGTTGAAGAGCTGTTAGAAATTTATGATTCCTTACACAACAGCATAGATTAATAAAATAAATAAGGAACAAACTAAATATGTCAATAGTGGGTATCTAGACAGGGCTGATAGATCATCATCATCAACATTTACTCATAGAGTGCCAGCAAATTCCGTAGCACTCTACAACTGTGGTCAAACACAGTAATAAACAATACTGGGTAAAACAGACAAAGAGGTGAGAAGGCCCTGCTCGCAAGCTTAGATATAGTTACATTGAAAAAGTTCCATGTATTTGTGGAATGAATAGGATTGGCACCTTCAAAAATGTAGTTCTGTGCTCTATCTTTGTATGTGCTTGAAGTACATGTCAATACTGGTATTACGAGGATACTGTTATTATAAAGATGGTAATATAACATGGGATGAATCCATTTCACGCACATTTGTGCAGTGAATATAACGGGTGTTAAGTGAGCATGATATTATAAAGGTTGAGAATTGTACTATTCAAATGATTATAGTGATCTTGAATTAAAGAAGCTAAAATCATAACTATTTTTCAGGGTGTTTTGTCTCCGAGTGCCACGGCTGACCTTGTGACCAGAGCAGATGTTATTGCTAATGAAACCTTGCTCGTTTCATTCTTAAGTAAGATCGAAGTGGAAAATGTCACCGTCTTTGTGGAAGCCATCGTATCTGCTGCTGAAAAGGTACGCAAGTGTGAAACTGGATTCTGACATCGTCAAAATGCATTACAATCATAACTTCGGGAAAGCATGGGGGCACAGCAGCTAAAATTGTGGCCACATAGTCATAACGTTATGGGTTCCATTCCAACCAGTACCCTGTCAGTGTTGAGCTTGCATGATCTCCCCATGTTTCTTGGGCTTCCTCTGGGTGCTTCAGCACATCCCATTGTCTTCCCATGGAAGCTGACAAATATGGACCCTAATGTCTGTGATGTGGAATATAGACCATAAGCTCCAAAGGGGCAGGGACTGAGATAAAAGCTTCAATATTCACTGTGCAGCACTGTGTAATATGGTAGCACTATATAAATAATCATTTATAAATAGATTACATTAATTAATTATGTGAAATAGTCTCTCAAAATAATCATTCTTGAAAATCTCTGAAATATACATTTTTGAGTGAATCTTTATGAATCGCCTCTTTTGTGTTTGTAGGAAAATCTGTCAGAAAAACAAATAACAACAATCAAGGAGACTCTACTGGCTGTGAAGCTTCAGCAATTGGAGACCACCTTCATTGATTATAGCACACAACAGTGGACAATTTTGTTTGAAAAATACTTAGTTGTCCTACTTCCCTATTTCAACCAAACTCTTCTTCAGATTCTTCCAACTGACATCTCCTGCTCTTCCTACCAAGCTATGTAAGTATTAATATTATCAGCTATTTATACAGAACTACAGATTCCGTAGCACCGGACAACTATCTTACAGATATGACAAATACAAGTATAATAAATATAATGGAAGATACAAATATTAACAGTGACATGAATACATTTAAGCATAATAACATCTCCATGGATTGTCATCAGCTATCAATAATAGCATAAGGTAGCTGAGGATATAGCTTAAGACATAACAACAAGGTTATAAAAGGGAGATAGACATGACACATAAGGGGAGAGGACCCTGCCCGTGAGATCTTACAACTAGAGGACTATGATACCAGCTACAAAAGTCAATTCATTGTATGTCTTTTTTGTTTCTGATAATATAACTTGTTTGGAGAAAAAACAACATTAAATGTAAGGATAATGTTAAATGACGATATAATTTAGATATTTCACACTCTTTTGTTTTCGGAAACAGAGTGAAAGGATTCAGCCTTGTGTTTACATCAATGACA
Source organism: Mixophyes fleayi (assembly GCF_038048845.1). Classification (NCBI taxonomy): domain Eukaryota; kingdom Metazoa; phylum Chordata; class Amphibia; order Anura; family Limnodynastidae; genus Mixophyes; species Mixophyes fleayi. Next base: position 21,139,520 of record NC_134408.1, read on the forward strand.
CAAGAAACCCAAGAAGATATCTACAATTACTTCATTAAGGCCTTCATGACGGAACAGTCCACTACTACAGGTATGTGTCACGGTGACCTCGCTGTTGTCTGATAACATTGATGTAGTTTATCCTCATCGTTTTTCTTTTGTAGATATCTAATTTTTTATGGTTATAAACTCTATTTGCTTTCATTTGTAGAAGTTTCTTGCAATGCTGTGAGCTATGAGATCTGGGTAACCATTAATTTTGGAGAGTTTTTCACCTACTCAACAAGTGAAGACCTATATCTGTTCAATAAACAACTTACACAGGTGAGATTATTTGAAACATATCATGGTCAACCATGTATAACTGTGTATAACACATGTATAACACAATTGCCAGTAGGACTCCTGGGATTTCAAAGTGCATTCCCCGCAATGAACCCCTTATTCATTCTTCTCACAGGACCATGGCACACTTATACATGTTGAAGAGCTGTTAGAAATTTATGATTCCTTACACAACAGCATAGATTAATAAAATAAATAAGGAACAAACTAAATATGTCAATAGTGGGTATCTAGACAGGGCTGATAGATCATCATCATCAACATTTACTCATAGAGTGCCAGCAAATTCCGTAGCACTCTACAACTGTGGTCAAACACAGTAATAAACAATACTGGGTAAAACAGACAAAGAGGTGAGAAGGCCCTGCTCGCAAGCTTAGATATAGTTACATTGAAAAAGTTCCATGTATTTGTGGAATGAATAGGATTGGCACCTTCAAAAATGTAGTTCTGTGCTCTATCTTTGTATGTGCTTGAAGTACATGTCAATACTGGTATTACGAGGATACTGTTATTATAAAGATGGTAATATAACATGGGATGAATCCATTTCACGCACATTTGTGCAGTGAATATAACGGGTGTTAAGTGAGCATGATATTATAAAGGTTGAGAATTGTACTATTCAAATGATTATAGTGATCTTGAATTAAAGAAGCTAAAATCATAACTATTTTTCAGGGTGTTTTGTCTCCGAGTGCCACGGCTGACCTTGTGACCAGAGCAGATGTTATTGCTAATGAAACCTTGATCGTTTCATTCTTAAGTAAGATCGAAGTGGAAAATGTCACCGTCTTTGTGGAAGCCATCGTATCTGCTGCTGAAAAGGTACGCAAGTGTGAAACTGGATTCTGACATCGTCAAAATGCATTACAATCATAACTTCGGGAAAGCATGGGGGCACAGCAGCTAAAATTGTGGCCACATAGTCATAACGTTATGGGTTCCATTCCAACCAGTACCCTGTCAGTGTTGAGCTTGCATGATCTCCCCATGTTTCTTGGGCTTCCTCTGGGTGCTTCAGCACATCCCATTGTCTTCCCATGGAAGCTGACAAATATGGACCCTAATGTCTGTGATGTGGAATATAGACCATAAGCTCCAAAGGGGCAGGGACTGAGATAAAAGCTTCAATATTCACTGTGCAGCACTGTGTAATATGGTAGCACTATATAAATAATCATTTATAAATAGATTACATTAATTAATTATGTGAAATAGTCTCTCAAAATAATCATTCTTGAAAATCTCTGAAATATACATTTTTGAGTGAATCTTTATGAATCACCTCTTTTGTGTTTGTAGGAAAATCTGTCAGAAAAACAAATAACAACAATCAAGGAGACTCTACTGGCTGTGAAGCTTCAGCAATTGGAGACCACCTTCATTGATTATAGCACACAACAGTGGACAATTTTGTTTGAAAAATACTTAGTTGTCCTACTTCCCTATTTCAACCAAACTCTTCTTCAGATTCTTCCAACTGACATCTCCTGCTCTTCCTACCAAGCTATGTAAGTATTAATATTATCAGCTATTTATACAGAACTACAGATTCCGTAGCACCGGACAACTATCTTACAGATATGACAAATACAAGTATAATAAATATAATGGAAGATACAAATATTAACAGTGACATGAATACATTTAAGCATAATAACATCTCCATGGATTGTCATCAGCTATCAATAATAGCATAAGGTAGCTGAGGATATAGCTTAAGACATAACAACAAGGTTATAAAAGGGAGATAGACATGACACATAAGGGGAGAGGACCCTGCCCGTGAGATCTTACAACTAGAGGACTATGATACCAGCTACAAAAGTCAATTCATTGTATGTCTTTTTTGTTTCTGATAATATAACTTGTTTGGAGAAAAAACAACATTAAATGTAAGGATAATGTTAAATGACGATATAATTTAGATATTTCACACTCTTTTGTTTTCGGAAACAGAGTGAAAGGATTCAGCCTTGTGTTTACATCAATGACACAAGAAACCCAAGAAGATATCTACAATTACTTCATTAAGGCCTTCATGACGGAACAGTCCACTACTACAGGTATGTGTCACGGTGACCTCGCTGTTGTCTGATAACATTGATGTAGTTTATCCTCATCGTTTTTCTTTTGTAGATATCTAATTTTTTATGGTTAAAACTCTATTTGCTTTCATTTGTAGAAGTTTCTTGCAATGCTGTGAGCTATGAGATCTGGGTAACCATTAATTTTGGAGAGTTTTTCACCTACTCAACAAGTGAAGACCTATATCTGTTCAATAAACAACTTACACAGGTGAGATTATTTGAAACATATCATGGTCAACCATGTATAACTGTGTATAACACATGTATAACACAATTGCCAGTAGGACTCCTGGGATTTCAAAGTGCATTCCCCGCAATGAACCCCTTATTCATTCTTCTCACAGGACCATGGCACACTTATACATGTTGAAGAGCTGTTAGAAATTTATGATTCCTTAGACAACAGCATAGATTAATAAAAAAAATAAGGAACAAACTAAATATATCAATAGTGGGTATCTAGACAGGGCTGATAGATCATCATCATCAACATTTACTTATAGAGTGCCAGCAAATTCCGTGGCACTCTACAACTGTGGTGAAACACAGTAATAAACAATACTGGGTAAAACAGACAAAGAGGTGAGAAGGCCCTGCTCGCAAGCTTAGATATAGTTACATTGAAAAAGTTCCATGTATTTGTGGAATGAATAGGATTGGCACGTTCAAAAATGTAGTTCTGTGCTCTATCTTTGTATATGCTTGAAGTACATGTCAATACCGGTATTACGAGGACACTGTTATTATAAAGATGGTAATATATCATGGGATGAATCCATTTCACGCACATTTGTGCAGTGAATATAACTGGTGTTAAGTGAGCATGATATTATAAAGGTTGAGAATTGTACTATTCAAATGATTATAGTGATCTTGAATTAAAGAAGCTAAAATCATAACTATTTTTCAGGGTGTTTTGTCTCCGAGTGCCACGGCTGACCTTGTGACCAGAGCAGATGTTATTGCTAATGAAACCTTGCTCGTTTCATTCTTAAGTAAGATCGAAGTGGAAAATGTCACCGTCTTTGTGGAAGCCATCGTATCTGCTGCTGAAAAGGTACGCAAGTGTGAAACTGGATTCTGACATCGTCAAAATGCATTACAATCATAACTTCGGGAAAGCATGGGGGCACAGCAGCTAAAATTGTGGCCACATAGTCATAACGTTATGGGTTCCATTCCAACCAGTACCCTGTCAGTGTTGAGCTTGCATGATCTCCCCATGTTTCTTGGGCTTCCTCTGGGTGCTTCAGCACATCCCATTGTCCAAACTCATACCAATGTCCTCATTGGAAGCTGACAAATATGGACCCTAATGTCTGTGATGTGGAATATAGACCATAAGCTCCAAAGGGGCAGGGACTGAGATAAAAGCTTCAATATTCTCTGTGCAGCACTGTGTAATACGGTAGCACTATATAAATAATCATTTATAAATAGATTACATTAATTAATTATGTGAAATAGTCTCTCAAAATAATCATTCTTGAAAATCTCTGAAATATACGTTTTTGAGTGAATCTTTATGAATTGCCTCTTTTGTGTTTGTAGGAAAGTCTGTCAGAAAAACAAATAACAACAATCAAGGAGACTCTACTGTCTGTGAAGCTTCAGCAATTGGAGACCACCTTCATTGATTATAGCACACAACAGTGGACAATTTTGTTTGAAAAATACTTAGTTGTCCTACTTCCCTATTTCAACCAAACTCTTCTTCAGATTCTTCCAACTGACATCTCCTGCTCTTCCTACCAAGCTATGTAAGTATTAATATTATCAGCTATTTATACAGAACTACAGATTCCGTAGCACCGGACAACTATCTTACAGATATGACAAATACAAGTATAATAAATATAATGGAAGATACAAATATTAACAGTGACATGAATACATTTAAGCATAATAACATCTCCATGGATTGTCATCAGCTATCAATAATAACATAAGGTAGCTGAGGATATAGCTTAAGACATAACAACAAGGTTATAAAAGGGAGATAGACATGACACATAAGGGGAGAGGACCCTGCCCGTGAGATCTTACAACTAGAGGACTATGATACCAGCTACAAAAGTCAATTCATTGTATGTCTTTTTTGTTTCTGATAATATAACTTGTTTGGAGAAAAAACAACATTAAATGTAAGGATAATGTTAAATGACGATATAATTTAGATATTTCACACTCTTTTGTTTTCGGAAACAGAGTGAAAGGATTCAGCCTTGTGTTTACATCAATGACACAAGAAACCCAAGAAGATATCTACAATTACTTCATTAAGGCCTTCATGACGGAACAGTCCACTACTACAGGTATGTGTCACGGTGACCTCGCTGTTGTCTGATAACATTGATGTAGTTTGTCCTCATCGTTTTCCTTTTGTAGATATCTCATTTTTTATGGTTATAAACTCTATTTGCTTTCATTTGTAGAAGTTTCTTGCAATGCTGTGAGCTATGAGATCTGGGTAACCATTAATTTTGGAGAGTTTTTCACCTACTCAACAAGTGAAGACCTATATCTGTTCAATAAACAACTTACACAGGTGAGATTATTTGAAACATATCATGGTCAACCATGTATAACTGTGTATAACACATGTATAACACAATTGCCAGTAGGACTCCTGGGATTTCAAAGTGCATTCCCTGCAATGAACCCCTTATTCATTCTTCTCACAGGACCATGGCACACTTATACATGTTGAAGAGCTGTTAGAAATTTATGATTCCTTAGACAACAGCATAGATTAATAAAAAAAATAAGGAACAAACTAAATATATCAATAGTGGGTATCTAGACAGGGCTGATAGATCATCATCATCAACATTTACTTATAGAGTGCCAGCAAATTCCGTGGCACTCTACAACTGTGGTGAAACACAGTAATAAACAATACTGGGTAAAACAGACAAAGAGGTGAGAAGGCCCTGCTCGCAAGCTTAGATATAGTTACATTGAAAAAGTTCCATGTATTTGTGGAATGAATAGGATTGGCACGTTCAAAAATGTAGTTCTGTGCTCTATCTTTGTATATGCTTGAAGTACATGTCAATACCGGTATTACGAGGACACTGTTATTATAAAGATGGTAATATAACATGGGATGAATCCATTTCACGCACATTTGTGCAGTGAATATAACGGGTGTTAAGTGAGCATGATATTATAAAGGTTGAGAATTGTACTATTCAAATGATTATAGTGATCTTGAATTAAAGAAGCTAAAATCATAACTATTTTTCAGGGTGTTTTGTCTCCGAGTGCCACGGCTGACCTTGTGACCAGAGCAGATGTTATTGCTAATGAAACCTTGCTCGTTTCATTCTTAAGTAAGATCGAAGTGGAAAATGTCACCGTCTTTGTGGAAGCCATCGTATCTGCTGCTGAAAAGGTACGCAAGTGTGAAACTGGATTCTGACATCATCAAAATGCATTACAATCATAACTTCGGGAAAGCATGGGGGCACAGCAGCTAAAATTGTGGCCACATAGTCATAACGTTATGGGTTCCATTCCAACCAGTACCCTGTCAGTGTTGAGCTTGCATGATCTCCCCATGTTTCTTGGGCTTCCTCTGGGTGCTTCAGCACATCCCATTGTCCAAACTCATACCAATGTCCTCATTGGAAGCTAACAAATATGGACCCTAATGTCTGTGATGTGGAATATAGACCATAAGCTCCAAAGGGGCAGGGACTGAGATAAAAGCTTCAATATTCTCTGTGCAGCACTGTGTAATACGGTAGCACTATATAAATAATCATTTATAAATAGATTACATTAATTAATTATGTGAAATAGTCTCTCAAAATAATCATTCTTGAAAATCTCTGAAATATACGTTTTTGAGTGAATCTTTATGAATTGCCTCTTTTGTGTTTGTAGGAAAATCTGTCAGAAAAAAAAATAACAACAATCAAGGAGACTCTACTGTCTGTGAAGCTTCAGCAATTGGAGACCACCTTCATTGATTATAGCACACAACAGTGGACAATTTTGTTTGAAAAATACTTAGTTGTCCTACTTCCCTATTTCAACCATACTCTTCTTCAGATTCTTCCAACTGACATCTCCTGCTCTTCCTACCAAGCTATGTAAGTATTATGATTATCAGCTATTTATACAGCACTACAGATTCCATAGCACCGGACAACTATCTTACAGATATGACAAATACAAGTATAATAAATATAATGGAAGATACAAATATTAACAGTGACATGAATACATTTAAGCATAATAACATCTCCATGGATTGTCATCAGCTATCAATAATAGCATAAGTTAGCTGAGGATATAGCTTAAGACATAACAACAAGGTTATAAAACGGAGATAGACATGACACATAAGGGGAGAGGACCCTGCCCGTGAGATCTTACAGCTAGAGGACTATGATACCAGCTACAAAAGTCAATTCATTGTATTTTTTTTTTTTGTTTATGATAATATAACTTGTTTGGAGAAAAATGAACATTAAATGTAAGGATAATGTTAAATGACGATATAATTTAGATATTTCACACTCTTTTGTTTTCGGAAACAGAGTGAAAGGATTCAGCCTTGTGTTTACATCAATGACACAAGAAACCCAAGAAGATATCTACAATTACTTCATTAAGGCCTTCATGACGGAACAGTCCACTACTACAGGTATGTGTCACGGTGACCTCGCTTTTGTCTGATAACATTAATGTAATTTGGCCTCATCGTTTTCCTTTTGTAGATATCTAATTTTTATGGTTATAAACTCTATTTGCTTTCATTTCTAGAAGTTTCTTGCAATGCTGCGAGCTATGAGATCTGGGTAACCATTAATTTTGGAGAGTTTTTCACCTACTCAACAAGTGAAGACCTATATCTGTTCAATAAACAACTTACACAGGTGAGATTATTTGAAACATATCATGGTCAACCATGTATAACTGTGTATAACACATGTATAACACAATTGCCAGTAGGACTCCTGGGATTTCAAAGTGCATTCCCTGCAATGAACCCCTTATTCATTCTTCTCACAGGACCATGGGACACTTATACATGTTGAAGAGCTGTTAGAAATTTATGATTCCTTACACAACAGCATAGATTAATAAAAAAAATAAGGAACAAACTAAATATGTCAATAGTGGGTATCTAGACAGGGCTGATAGATCATCATCATCAACATTTACTCATAGAGTGCCAGCAAATTCCGTAGCACTCTACAACTGTGGTCAAACACAGTAATAAACAATACTGGGTAAAACAGACAAAGAGGTGAGAAGGCCCTGCACGCAAGCTTAGATATAGTTACATTGAAAAAGTTCCATGTATTTGTGGAATGAATAGGATTGGCACCTTCAAAAATGTAGTTCTGTGCTCTATCTTTGTATGTGCTTGAAGTACATGTCAATACCGGTATTACGAGGACACTGTTATTATAAAGATGGTAATATAACATGGGATGAATCCATTTCACGCACATTTGTGCAGTGAATATAACGGGTGTTAAGTGAGCATGATATTATAAAGGTTGAGAATTGTACTATTCAAATGATTATAGTGATCTTGAATTAAAGAAGCTAAAATCATAACTATTTTTCAGGGTGTTTTGTCTCCGAGTGCCACGGCTGACCTTGTGACCAGAGCAGATGTTATTGCTAATGAAACCTTGCTCGTTTCATTCTTAAGTAAGATCGAAGTGGAAAATGTCACCGTCTTTGTGGAAGCCATCGTATCTGCTGCTGAAAAGGTACGCAAGTGTGAAACTGGATTCTGACATCATCAAAATGCATTACAATCATAACTTCGGGAAAGCATGGGGGCACAGCAGCTAAAATTGTGGCCACATAGTCATAACGTTATTGGTTCCATTCCAACCAGTACTCTGTCAGTGTTGAGCTTGCATGATCTCCCCATGTTTCTTGGGCTTCCTCTGGGTGCTTCAGCACATCCCATTGTCCAAACTCATACCAATGTCCTCATTGGAAGCTAACAAATATGGACCCTAATGTCTGTGATGTGGAATATAGACCATAAGCTCCAAAGGGGCAGGGACTGAGATAAAAGCTTCAATATTCTCTGTGCAGCACTGTGTAATACGGTAGCACTATATAAATAATCATTTATAAATAGATTACATTAATTAATTATGTGAAATAGTCTCTCAAAATAATCATTCTTGAAAATCTCTGAAATATACGTTTTTGAGTGAATCTTTATGAATTGCCTCTTTTGTGTTTGTAGGAAAATCTGTCAGAAAAACAAATAACAACAATCAAGGAGACTCTACTGTCTGTGAAGCTTCAGCAATTGGAGACCACCTTCATTGATTATAGCACACAACAGTGGACAATTTTGTTTGAAAAATACTTAGTTGTCCTACTTCCCTATTTCAACCAAACTCTTCTTCAGATTCTTCCAACTGACATCTCCTGCTCTTCCTACCAAGCTATGTAAGTATTAATATTATCAGCTATTTATACAGCACTACAGATTCCATAGCACCGGACAACTATCTTACAGATATGACAAATACAAGTATAATAAATATAATGGAAGATACAAATATTAACAGTGACATGAATACATTTAAGCATAATAACATCTCCATGGATTGTCATCAGCTATCAATAATAGCATAAGTTAGCTGAGGATATAGCTTAAGACATAACAACAAGGTTATAAAACGGAGATAGACATGACACATAAGGGGAGAGGACCCTGCCCGTGAGATCTTACAGCTAGAGGACTATGATACCAGCTACAAAAGTCAATTCATTGTATTTTTTTTTTTTTGTTTATGATAATATAACTTGTTTGGAGAAAAATGAACATTAAATGTAAGGATAATGTTAAATGACGATATAATTTAGATATTTCACACTCTTTTGTTTTCGGAAACAGAGTGAAAGGATTCAGCCTTGTGTTTACATCAATGACACAAGAAACCCAAGAAGATATCTACAATTACTTCATTAAGGCCTTCATGACGGAACAGTCCACTACTACAGGTATGTGTCACGGTGACCTCGCTTTTGTCTGATAACATTAATGTAATTTGGCCTCATCGTTTTCCTTTTGTAGATATCTAATTTTTATGGTTATAAACTCTATTTGCTTTCATTTCTAGAAGTTTCTTGCAATGCTGTGAGCTATGAGATCTGGGTAACCATTAATTTTGGAGAGTTTTTCACCTACTCAACAAGTGAAGACCTATATCTGTTCAATAAACAACTTACACAGGTGAGATTATTTGAAACATATCATGGTCAACCATGTATAACTGTGTATAACACATGTATAACACAATTGCCAGTAGGACTCCTGGGATTTCAAAGTGCATTCCCTGCAATGAACCCCTTATTCATTCTTCTCACAGGACCATGGGACACTTATACATGTTGAAGAGCTGTTAGAAATTTATGATTCCTTACACAACAGCATAGATTAATAAAAAAAATAAGGAACAAACTAAATATGTCAATAGTGGGTATCTAGACAGGGCTGATAGATCATCATCATCAACATTTACTCATAGAGTGCCAGCAAATTCCGTAGCACTCTACAACTGTGGTCAAACACAGTAATAAACAATACTGGGTAAAACAGACAAAGAGGTGAGAAGGCCCTGCACGCAAGCTTAGATATAGTTACATTGAAAAAGTTCCATGTATTTGTGGAATGAATAGGATTGGCACCTTCAAAAATGTAGTTCTGTGCTCTATCTTTGTATGTGCTTGAAGTACATGTCAATACCGGTATTACGAGGACACTGTTATTATAAAGATGGTAATATAACATGGGATGAATCCATTTCACGCACATTTGTGCAGTGAATATAACGGGTGTTAAGTGAGCATGATATTATAAAGGTTGAGAATTGTACTATTCAAATGATTATAGTGATCTTGAATTAAAGAAGCTAAAATCATAACTATTTTTCAGGGTGTTTTGTCTCCGAGTGCCACGGCTGACCTTGTGACCAGAGCAGATGTTATTGCTAATGAAACCTTGCTCGTTTCATTCTTAAGTAAGATCGAAGTGGAAAATGTCACCGTCTTTGTGGAAGCCATCGTATCTGCTGCTGAAAAGGTACGCAAGTGTGAAACTGGATTCTGACATCATCAAAATGCATTACAATCATAACTTCGGGAAAGCATGGGGGCACAGCAGCTAAAATTGTGGCCACATAGTCATAACGTTATTGGTTCCATTCCAACCAGTACTCTGTCAGTGTTGAGCTTGCATGATCTCCCCATGTTTCTTGGGCTTCCTCTGGGTGCTTCAGCACATCCCATTGTCCAAACTCATACCAATGTCCTCATTGGAAGCTAACAAATATGGACCCTAATGTCTGTGATGTGGAATATAGACCATAAGCTCCAAAGGGGCAGGGACTGAGATAAAAGCTTCAATATTCTCTGTGCAGCACTGTGTAATACGGTAGCACTATATAAATAATCATTTATAAATAGATTACATTAATTAATTATGTGAAATAGTCTCTCAAAATAATCATTCTTGAAAATCTCTGAAATATACGTTTTTGAGTGAATCTTTATGAATTGCCTCTTTTGTGTTTGTAGGAAAATCTGTCAGAAAAACAAATAACAACAATCAAGGAGACTCTACTGTCTGTGAAGCTTCAGCAATTGGAGACCACCTTCATTGATTATAGCACACAACAGTGGACAATTTTGTTTGAAAAATACTTAGTTGTCCTACTTCCCTATTTCAACCAAACTCTTCTTCAGATTCTTCCAACTGACATCTCCTGCTCTTCCTACCAAGCTATGTAAGTATTAATATTATCAGCTATTTATACAGCACTACAGATTCCATAGCACCGGACAACTATCTTACAGATATGACAAATACAAGTATAATAAATATAATGGAAGATACAAATATTAACAGTGACATGAATACATTTAAGCATAATAACATCTCCATGGATTGTCATCAGCTATCAATAATAGCATAAGTTAGCTGAGGATATAGCTTAAGACATAACAACAAGGTTATAAAACGGAGATAGACATGACACATAAGGGGAGAGGACCCTGCCCGTGAGATCTTACAGCTAGAGGACTATGATACCAGCTACAAAAGTCAATTCATTGTATTTTTTTTTTTTTGTTTATGATAATATAACTTGTTTGGAGAAAAATGAACATTAAATGTAAGGATAATGTTAAATGACGATATAATTTAGATATTTCACACTCTTTTGTTTTCGGAAACAGAGTGAAAGGATTCAGCCTTGTGTTTACATCAATGACACAAGAAACCCAAGAAGATATCTACAATTACTTCATTAAGGCCTTCATGACGGAACAGTCCACTACTACAGGTATGTGTCACGGTGACCTCGCTTTTGTCTGATAACATTAATGTAATTTGGCCTCATCGTTTTCCTTTTGTAGATATCTAATTTTTATGGTTATAAACTCTATTTGCTTTCATTTCTAGAAGTTTCTTGCAATGCTGTGAGCTATGAGATCTGGGTAACCATTAATTTTGGAGAGTTTTTCACCTACTCAACAAGTGAAGACCTATATCTGTTCAATAAACAACTTACACAGGTGAGATTATTTGAAACATATCATGGTCAACCATGTATAACTGTGTATAACACATGTATAACACAATTGCCAGTAGGACTCCTGGGATTTCAAAGTGCATTCCCTGCAATGAACCCCTTATTCATTCTTCTCACAGGACCATGGGACACTTATACATGTTGAAGAGCTGTTAGAAATTTATGATTCCTTACACAACAGCATAGATTAATAAAAAAAATAAGGAACAAACTAAATATGTCAATAGTGGGTATCTAGACAGGGCTGATAGATCATCATCATCAACATTTACTCATAGAGTGCCAGCAAATTCCGTAGCACTCTACAACTGTGGTCAAACACAGTAATAAACAATACTGGGTAAAACAGACAAAGAGGTGAGAAGGCCCTGCTCGCAAGCTTAGATATAGTTACATTGAAAAAGTTCCATGTATTTGTGGAATGAATAGGATTGGCACCTTCAAAAATGTAGTTCTGTGCTCTATCTTTGTATGTGCTTGAAGTACATGTCAATACTGGTATTACGAGGATACTGTTATTATAAAGATGGTAATATAACATGGGATGAATCCATTTCACGAACATTTGTGCAGTGAATATAACTGGTGTTAAGTGAGCATGATATTATAAAGGTTGAGAATTGTACTATTCAAATGATTATAGTGATCTTGAATTAAAGAAGCTAAAATCATAACTATTTTTCAGGGTGTTTTGTCTCCGAGTGCCACGGCTGACCTTGTGACCAGAGCAGATGTTATTGCTAATGAAACCTTGCTCGTTTCATTCTTAAGTAAGATCGAAGTGGAAAATGTCACCGTCTTTGTGGAAGCCATCGTATCTGCTGCTGAAAAGGTACGCAAGTGTGAAACTGGATTCTGACATCGTCAAAATGCATTACAATCATAACTTCGGGAAAGCATGGGGGCACAGCAGCTAAAATTGTGGCCACATAGTCATAACGTTATGGGTTCCATTCCAACCAGTACCCTGTCAGTGTTGAGCTTGCATGATCTCCCCATGTTTCTTGGGCTTCCTCTGGGTGCTTCAGCACATCCCATTGTCCAAACTCATACCAATGTCCTCATTGGAAGCTGACAAATATGGACCCTAATGTCTGTGATGTGGAATATAGACCATAAGCTCCAAAGGGGCAGGGACTGAGATAAAAGCTTCAATATTCTCTGTGCAGCACTGTGTAATATGGTAGCACTATATAAATAATCATTTATAAATAGATTACATTAATTAATTATGTGAAATAGTCTCTCAAAATAATCATTCTTGAAAATCTCTGAAATACACATTTTTGAGTGAATCTTTATGAATCGCCTCTTTTGTGTTTGTAGGAAAATCTGTCAGAAAAACAAATAACAACAATCAAGGAGACTCTACTGTCTGTGAAGCTTCAGCAATTGGAGACCACCTTCATTGATTATAGCACACAACAGTGGACAATTTTGTTTGAAAAATACTTAGTTGTCCTACTTCCCTATTTCAACCAAACTCTTCTTCAGATTCTTCCAACTGACATCTCCTGCTCTTCCTACCAAGCTATGTAAGTATTAATATTATCAGCTATTTATACAGAACTACAGATTCCGTAGCACCGGACAACTATCTTACAGATATGACAAATACAAGTATAATAAATATAATGGAAGATACAAATATTAACAGTGACATGAATACATTTAAGCATAATAACATCTCCATGGATTGTCATCAGCTATCAATAATAGCATAAGGTAGCTGAGGATATAGCTTAAGACATAACAACAAGGTTATAAAAGGGAGATAGACATGACACATAAGGGGAGAGGACCCTGCCCGTGAGATCTTACAACTAGAGGACTATGATACCAGCTACAAAAGTCAATTCATTGTATGTCTTTTTTGTTTCTGATAATATAACTTGTTTGGAGAAAAAACAACATTAAATGTAAGGATAATGTTAAATGACGATATAATTTAGATATTTCACACTCTTTTGTTTTCGGAAACAGAGTGAAAGGATTCAGCCTTGTGTTTACATCAATGACACAAGAAACCCAAGAAGATATCTACAATTACTTCATTAAGGCCTTCATGACGGAACAGTCCACTACTACAGGTATGTGTCACGGTGACCTCGCTGTTGTCTGATAACATTGATGTAGTTTATCCTCATCGTTTTTCTTTTGTAGATATCTAATTTTTTATGGTTATAAACTCTATTTGCTTTCATTTCTAGAAGTTTCTTGCAATGCTGCGAGCTATGAGATCTGGGTAACCATTAATTTTGGAGAGTTTTTCACCTACTCAACAAGTGAAGACCTATATCTGTTCAATAAACAACTTACACAGGTGAGATTATTTGAAACATATCATGGTCAACCATGTATAACTGTGTATAACACATGTATAACACAATTGCCAGTAGGACTCCTGGGATTTCAAAGTGCATTCCCTGCAATGAACCCCTTATTCATTCTTCTCACAGGACCATGGGACACTTATACATGTTGAAGAGCTGTTAGAAATTTATGATTCCTTACACAACAGCATAGATTAATAAAAAAAATAAGGAACAAACTAAATATGTCAATAGTGGGTATCTAGACAGGGCTGATAGATCATCATCATCAACATTTACTCATAGAGTGCCAGCAAATTCCGTAGCACTCTACAACTGTGGTCAAACACAGTAATAAACAATACTGGGTAAAACAGACAAAGAGGTGAGAAGGCCCTGCACGCAAGCTTAGATATAGTTACATTGAAAAAGTTCCATGTATTTGTGGAATGAATAGGATTGGCACCTTCAAAAATGTAGTTCTGTGCTCTATCTTTGTATGTGCTTGAAGTACATGTCAATACCGGTATTACGAGGACACTGTTATTATAAAGATGGTAATATAACATGGGATGAATCCATTTCACGCACATTTGTGCAGTGAATATAACGGGTGTTAAGTGAGCATGATATTATAAAGGTTGAGAATTGTACTATTCAAATGATTATAGTGATCTTGAATTAAAGAAGCTAAAATCATAACTATTTTTCAGGGTGTTTTGTCTCCGAGTGCCACGGCTGACCTTGTGACCAGAGCAGATGTTATTGCTAATGAAACCTTGCTCGTTTCATTCTTAAGTAAGATCGAAGTGGAAAATGTCACCGTCTTTGTGGAAGCCATCGTATCTGCTGCTGAAAAGGTACGCAAGTGTGAAACTGGATTCTGACATCATCAAAATGCATTACAATCATAACTTCGGGAAAGCATGGGGGCACAGCAGCTAAAATTGTGGCCACATAGTCATAACGTTATTGGTTCCATTCCAACCAGTACCCTGTCAGTGTTGAGCTTGCATGATCTCCCCATGTTTCTTGGGCTTCCTCTGGGTGCTTCAGCACATCCCATTGTCCAAACTCATACCAATGTCCTCATTGGAAGCTAACAAATATGGACCCTAATGTCTGTGATGTGGAATATAGACCATAAGCTCCAAAGGGGCAGGGACTGAGATAAAAGCTTCAATATTCTCTGTGCAGCACTGTGTAATACGGTAGCACTATATAAATAATCATTTATAAATAGATTACATTAATTAATTATGTGAAATAGTCTCTCAAAATAATCATTCTTGAAAATCTCTGAAATATACGTTTTTGAGTGAATCTTTATGAATTGCCTCTTTTGTGTTTGTAGGAAAATCTGTCAGAAAAACAAATAACAACAATCAAGGAGACTCTACTGTCTGTGAAGCTTCAGCAATTGGAGACCACCTTCATTGATTATAGCACACAACAGTGGACAATTTTGTTTGAAAAATACTTAGTTGTCCTACTTCCCTATTTCAACCAAACTCTTCTTCAGATTCTTCCAACTGACATCTCCTGCTCTTCCTACCAAGCTATGTAAGTATTAATATTATCAGCTATTTATACAGCACTACAGATTCCATAGCACCGGACAACTATCTTACAGATATGACAAATACAAGTATAATAAATATAATGGAAGATACAAATATTAACAGTGACATGAATACATTTAAGCATAATAACATCTCCATGGATTGTCATCAGCTATCAATAATAGCATAAGTTAGCTGAGGATATAGCTTAAGACATAACAACAAGGTTATAAAACGGAGATAGACATGACACATAAGGGGAGAGGACCCTGCCCGTGAGATCTTACAGCTAGAGGACTATGATACCAGCTACAAAAGTCAATTCATTGTATTTTTTTTTTTTTGTTTATGATAATATAACTTGTTTGGAGAAAAATGAACATTAAATGTAAGGATAATGTTAAATGACGATATAATTTAGATATTTCACACTCTTTTGTTTTCGGAAACAGAGTGAAAGGATTCAGCCTTGTGTTTACATCAATGACACAAGAAACCCAAGAAGATATCTACAATTACTTCATTAAGGCCTTCATGACGGAACAGTCCACTACTACAGGTATGTGTCACGGTGACCTCGCTTTTGTCTGATAACATTAATGTAATTTGGCCTCATCGTTTTCCTTTTGTAGATATCTCATTTTTATGGTTATAAACTCTATTTGCTTTCATTTCTAGAAGTTTCTTGCAATGCTGTGAGCTATGAGATCTGGGTAACCATTAATTTTGGAGAGTTTTTCACCTACTCAACAAGTGAAGACCTATATCTGTTCAATAAACAACTTACACAGGTGAGATTATTTGAAACATATCATGGTCAACCATGTATAACTGTGTATAACACATGTATAACACAATTGCCAGTAGGACTCCTGGGATTTCAAAGTGCATTCCCTGCAATGAACCCCTTATTCATTCTTCTCACAGGACCATGGGACACTTATACATGTTGAAGAGCTGTTAGAAATTTATGATTCCTTACACAACAGCATAGATTAATAAAAAAAATAAGGAACAAACTAAATATGTCAATAGTGGGTATCTAGACAGGGCTGATAGATCATCA
Source organism: Mixophyes fleayi (assembly GCF_038048845.1). NCBI lineage: Eukaryota > Metazoa > Chordata > Amphibia > Anura > Limnodynastidae > Mixophyes > Mixophyes fleayi. Next base: position 21,156,467 of record NC_134408.1, read on the forward strand.
TCATCAACATTTACTCATAGAGTGCCAGCAAATTCCGTAGCACTCTACAACTGTGGTCAAACACAGTAATAAACAATACTGGGTAAAACAGACAAAGAGGTGAGAAGGCCCTGCTCGCAAGCTTAGATATAGTTACATTGAAAAAGTTCCATGTATTTGTGGAATGAATAGGATTGGCACCTTCAAAAATGTAGTTCTGTGCTCTATCTTTGTATGTGCTTGAAGTACATGTCAATACTGGTATTACGAGGATACTGTTATTATAAAGATGGTAATATAACATGGGATGAATCCATTTCACGAACATTTGTGCAGTGAATATAACTGGTGTTAAGTGAGCATGATATTATAAAGGTTGAGAATTGTACTATTCAAATGATTATAGTGATCTTGAATTAAAGAAGCTAAAATCATAACTATTTTTCAGGGTGTTTTGTCTCCGAGTGCCACGGCTGACCTTGTGACCAGAGCAGATGTTATTGCTAATGAAACCTTGCTCGTTTCATTCTTAAGTAAGATCGAAGTGGAAAATGTCACCGTCTTTGTGGAAGCCATCGTATCTGCTGCTGAAAAGGTACGCAAGTGTGAAACTGGATTCTGACATCGTCAAAATGCATTACAATCATAACTTCGGGAAAGCATGGGGGCACAGCAGCTAAAATTGTGGCCACATAGTCATAACGTTATGGGTTCCATTCCAACCAGTACCCTGTCAGTGTTGAGCTTGCATGATCTCCCCATGTTTCTTGGGCTTCCTCTGGGTGCTTCAGCACATCCCATTGTCCAAACTCATACCAATGTCCTCATTGGAAGCTGACAAATATGGACCCTAATGTCTGTGATGTGGAATATAGACCATAAGCTCCAAAGGGGCAGGGACTGAGATAAAAGCTTCAATATTCTCTGTGCAGCACTGTGTAATATGGTAGCACTATATAAATAATCATTTATAAATAGATTACATTAATTAATTATGTGAAATAGTCTCTCAAAATAATCATTCTTGAAAATCTCTGAAATACACATTTTTGAGTGAATCTTTATGAATCGCCTCTTTTGTGTTTGTAGGAAAATCTGTCAGAAAAACAAATAACAACAATCAAGGAGACTCTACTGTCTGTGAAGCTTCAGCAATTGGAGACCACCTTCATTGATTATAGCACACAACAGTGGACAATTTTGTTTGAAAAATACTTAGTTGTCCTACTTCCCTATTTCAACCAAACTCTTCTTCAGATTCTTCCAACTGACATCTCCTGCTCTTCCTACCAAGCTATGTAAGTATTAATATTATCAGCTATTTATACAGAACTACAGATTCCGTAGCACCGGAAAACTATCTTACAGATATGACAAATACAAGTATAATAAATATAATGGAAGATACAAATATTAACAGTGACATGAATACATTTAAGCATAATAACATCTCCATGGATTGTCATCAGCTATCAATAATAGCATAAGGTAGCTGAGGATATAGCTTAAGACATAACAACAAGGTTATAAAACGGAGATAGACATGACACATAAGGGGAGAGGACCCTGCCCGTGAGATCTTACAACTAGAGGACTATGATACCAGCTACAAAAGTCAATTCATTGTATGCCTTTTTTGTTTCTGATAATATAACTTGTTTGGAGAAAAAACAACATTAAATGTAAGGATAATGTTAAATGACGATATAATTTAGATATTTCACACTCTTTTGTTTTCGGAAACAGAGTGAAAGGATTCAGCCTTGTGTTTACATCAATGACACAAGAAACCCAAGAAGATATCTACAATTACTTCATTAAGGCCTTCATGACGGAACAGTCCACTACTACAGGTATGTGTCACGGTGACCTCGCTGTTGTCTGATAACATTGATGTAATTTGGCCTCATCGTTTTCCTTTTGTAGATATCTAATTTTTATGGTTATAAACTCTATTTGCTTTCATTTGTAGAAGTTTCTTGCAATGCTGTGAGCTATGAGATCTGGGTAACCATTAATTTTGGAGAGTTTTTCACCTACTCAACAAGTGAAGACCTATATCTGTTCAATAAACAGCTTACACAGGTGAGATTTTTTTGAAACATATCATGGTCAACCATGTATAACTGTGTACAACACATGTATAACACAATTGCCAGTAGGACTCCTGGGATTTCAAAGTGCATTCCCTGCAATGAACCCCTTATTCATTCTTCTCACAGGACCATGGGACACTTATACATGTTGAAGAGCTGTTAGAAAATTATGATTCCTTAGACAACAGCATAGATTAATAAAAAAAATAAGGAACAAACTAAATATGTCAATAGTGGGTATCTAGACAGGGCTGATAGATCATCATCATCAACATTTACTCATAGAGTGCCAGCAAATTCCGTAGCACTCTACAACTGTGGTCAAACACAGTAATAAACATTACTGGGTAAAACAGACAAAGAGGTGAGAAGGCCCTTCTCGCAAGCTTAGATATAGTTACATTGAAAAAGTTGCATGTATTTGTGGAATGAATAGGATTGGCACCTTCAAAAATGTAGTTCTGTGCTCTATCTTTGTATGTGCTTGAAGTACATGTCAATACTGGTATTACGAGGATACTGTTATTATAAAGATGGTAATATAACATGGGATGAATCCATTTCACGCACATTTGTGCAGTGAATATAACGGTTGTTAAGTGAGCATGATATTATAAAGGTTGAGAATTGTACTATTCAAATGATTATAGTGATCTTGAATTAAAGAAGCTAAAATCATAACTATTTTTCAGGGTGTTTTGTCTCCGAGTGCCACGGCTGACCTTGTGACCAGAGCAGATGTTATTGCTAATGAAACCTTGCTCGTTTCATTCTTAAGTAAGATCGAAGTGGAAAATGTCACCGTCTTTGTGGAAGCCATCGTATCTGCTGCTGAAAAGGTACGCAAGTGTGAAACTGGATTCTGACATCGTCAAAATGCATTACAATCATAACTTCGGGAAAGCATGGGGGCACAGCAGCTAAAATTGTGGCCACATAGTCATAACGTTATGGGTTCCATTCCAACCAGTACCCTGTCAGTGTTGAGCTTGCATGATCTCCCCATGTTTCTTGGGCTTCCTCTGGGTGCTTCAGCACATCCCATTGTCTTCCCATGGAAGCTGACAAATATGGACCCTAATGTCTGTGATGTGGAATATAGACCATAAGCTCCAAAGGGGCAGGGACTGAGATAAAAGCTTCAATATTCACTGTGCAGCACTGTGTAATATGGTAGCACTATATAAATAATCATTTATAAATAGATTACATTAATTAATTATGTGAAATAGTCTCTCAAAATAATCATTCTTGAAAATCTCTGAAATATACATTTTTGAGTGAATCTTTATGAATCGCCTCTTTTGTGTTTGTAGGAAAATCTGTCAGAAAAACAAATAACAACAATCAAGGAGACTCTACTGGCTGTGAAGCTTCAGCAATTGGAGACCACCTTCATTGATTATAGCACACAACAGTGGACAATTTTGTTTGAAAAATACTTAGTTGTCCTACTTCCCTATTTCAACCAAACTCTTCTTCAGATTCTTCCAACTGACATCTCCTGCTCTTCCTACCAAGCTATGTAAGTATTAATATTATCAGCTATTTATACAGAACTACAGATTCCGTAGCACCGGACAACTATCTTACAGATATGACAAATACAAGTATAATAAATATAATGGAAGATACAAATATTAACAGTGACATGAATACATTTAAGCATAATAACATCTCCATGGATTGTCATCAGCTATCAATAATAGCATAAGGTAGCTGAGGATATAGCTTAAGACATAACAACAAGGTTATAAAACGGAGATAGACATGACACATAAGGGGAGAGGACCCTGCCCGTGAGATCTTACAACTAGAGGACTATGATACCAGCTACAAAAGTCAATTCATTGTATGCCTTTTTTGTTTCTGATAATATAACTTGTTTGGAGAAAAAACAACATTAAATGTAAGGATAATGTTAAATGACAATATAATTTAGATATTTCACACTCTTTTGTTTTCGGAAACAGAGTGAAAGGATTCAGCCTTGTGTTTACATCAATGACACAAGAAACCCAAGAAGATATCTACAATTACTTCATTAAGGCCTTCATGACGGAACAGTCCACTACTACAGGTATGTGTCACGGTGACCTCGCTGTTGTCTGATAACATTGATGCAGTTTGTCCTCATCGTTTTCCTTTTGTAGATATCTAATTTTTATGGTTATAAACTCTATTTGCTTTCATTTGTAGAAGTTTCTTGCAATGCTGTGAGCTATGAGATCTGGGTAACCATTAATTTTGGAGAGTTTTTCACCTACTCAACAAGTGAAGACCTATATCTGTTCAATAAACAGCTTAAACAGGTGAGATTTTTTTGAAACATATCATGGTCAACCATGTATAACTGTGTACAACACATGTATAACACAATTGCCAGTAGGACTCCTGGGATTTCAAAGTGCATTCCCTGCAATGAACCCCTTATTCATTCTTCTCACAGGACCATGGGACACTTATACATGTTGAAGAGCTGTTAGAAATTTATGATTCCTTAGACAACAGCATAGATTAATAAAAAAAATAAGGAACAAACTAAATATGTCAATAGTGGGTATCTAGACAGGGCTGATAGATCATCATCATCAACATTTACTCATAGAGTGCCAGCAAATTCCGTAGCACTCTACAACTGTGGTCAAACACAGTAATAAACATTACTGGGTAAAACAGACAAAGAGGTGAGAAGGCCCTGCTCGCAAGCTTAGATATAGTTACATTGAAAAAGTTCCATGTATTTGTGGAATGAATAGGATTGGCACCTTCAAAAATGTAGTTCTGTGCTCTATCTTTGTATGTGCTTGAAGTACATGTCAATACTGGTATTACGAGGATACTGTTATTATCAAGATGGTAATATAACATGGGATGAATCCATTTCACGCACATTTGTGCAGTGAATATAACGGGTGTTAAGTGAGCATGATATTATAAAGGTTGAGAATTGTACTATTCAAATGATTATAGTGATCTTGAATTAAAGAAGCTAAAATCATAACTATTTTTCAGGGTGTTTTGTCTCCGAGTGCCACGGCTGACCTTGTGACCAGAGCAGATGTTATTGCTAATGAAACCTTGCTCGTTTCATTCTTAAGTAAGATCGAAGTGGAAAATGTCACCGTCTTTGTGGAAGCCATCGTATCTGCTGCTGAAAAGGTACGCAAGTGTGAAACTGGATTCTGACATCGTCAAAATGCATTACAATCATAACTTCGGGAAAGCATGGGGGCACAGCATCTAAAATTGTGGCCACATAGTCATAACGTTATGGGTTCCATTCCAACCAGTACCCTGTCAGTGTTGAGCTTGCATGATCTCCCCATGTTTCCTGGCCTTCCTCTGGGTGCTTCAGCACATCCCATTGTCCAAACTCATACCAATGTCCTCATTGGAAGCTGACAAATATGGACCCTAATGTCTGTGATGTGGAATATAGACCATAAGCTCCAAAGGGGCAGGGACTGAGATAAAAGCTTCAATATTCTCTGTGCAGCACTGTGTAATATGGTAGCACTATATAAATAATCATTTATAAATAGATTACATTATTTAATTATGTGAAATAGTCTCTCAAAATAATCATTCTTGAAAATCTCTGAAATATACATTTTTGAGTGAATCTTTATGAATCGCCTCTTTTGTGTTTGTAGGAAAATCTGTCAGAAAAACAAATAACAACAATCAAGGAGACTCTACTGTCTGTGAAGCTTCAGCAATTGGAGACCACCTTCATTGATTATAGCACACAACAGTGGACAATTTTGTTTGAAAAATACTTAGTTGTCCTACTTCCCTATTTCAACCAAACTCTTCTTCAGATTCTTCCAACTGACATCTCCTGCTCTTCCTACCAAGCTATGTAAGTATTAATATTATCAGCTATTTATACAGAACTACAGATTCCGTAGCACCGGACAACTATCTTACAGATATGACAAATACAAGTATAATAAATATAATGGAAGATACAAATATTAACAGTGACATGAATACATTTAAGCATAATAACATCTCCATGGATTGTCATCAGCTATCAATAATAGCATAAGGTAGCTGAGGATATAGCTTAAGACATAACAACAAGGTTATAAAACGGAGATAGACATGACACATAAGGGGAGAGGACCCTGCCCGTGAGATCTTACAACTAGAGGACTATGATACCAGCTACAAAAGTCAATTTATTGTATGCCTTTTTTGTTTCTGATAATATAACTTGTTTGGAGAAAAAACAACATTAAATGTAAGGATAATGTTAAATGACAATATAATTTAGATATTTTACACTCTTTTGTTTTCGGAAACAGAGTGAAAGGATTCAGCCTTGTGTTTACATCAATGACACAAGAAACCCAAGAAGATATCTACAATTACTTCATTAAGGCCTTCATGACGGAACAGTCCACTACTACAGGTATGTGTCACGGTGACCTCGCTGTTGTCTGATAACATTGATGTAGTTTGTCCTCATCGTTTTCCTTTTGTAGATGTCTAATTTTTATGGTTATAAACTCTATTTGCTTTCATTTGTAGAAGTTTCTTGCAATGCTGTGAGCTATGAGATCTGGGTAACCATTAATTTTGGAGAGTTTTTCACCTACTCAACAAGTGAAGACCTATATCTGTTCAATAAACAGCTTACACAGGTGAGATTTTTTTGAAACATATCATGGTCAACCATGTATAACTGTGTACAACACATGTATAACAAAATTGCCAGTAGGACTCCTGGGATTTCAAAGTGCATTCCCTGCAATGAACCCCTTATTCATTCTTCTCACAGGACCATGGGACACTTATACATGTTGAAGAGCTGTTAGAAATTTATGATTCCTTAGACAACAGCATAGATTAATAAAAAAAATAAGGAACAAACTAAATATGTCAATAGTGGGTATCTAGACAGGGCTGATAGATCATCATCATCAACATTTACTCATAGAGTGCCACCAAATTCTGTAGCACTCTACAACTGTGGTCAAACACAGTAATAAACAATACTGGGTAAAACAGACAAAGAGGTGAGAAGGCCCTGCTCGCAAGCTTAGATATAGGGACATTGAAAAAGTTCCATGTATTTGTGGAATGAATAGGATTGGCACCTTCAGAAATGTAGTTCTGTGCTCTATCTTTGTATGTGCTTGAAGTACATGTCAATACTGGTATTACGAGGATACTGTTATTATAAAGATGGTAATATAACATGGGATGAATCCATTTCACGCACATTTGTGCAGTGAATATAACGGGTGTTGAGTGAGCATGATATTATAAAGGTTGAGAATTGTACTATTCAAATGATTATAGTGATCTTGAATTAAAGAAGCTAAAATCATAACTATTTTTCAGGGTGTTTTGTCTCCGAGTGCCACGGCTGACCTTGTGACCAGAGCAGATGTTATTGCTAATGAAACCTTGCTCGTTTCATTCTTAAGTAAGATCGAAGTGGAAAATGTCACTGTCTTTGTGGAAGCCATCGTATCTGCTGCTGAAAAGGTACGCAAGTGTGAAACTGGATTCTGACATCGTCAAAATGCATTACAATCATAACTTCGGGAAAGCATGGGGGCACAGCAGCTAAAATTGTGGCCACATAGTCATAACGTTATGGGTTCCATTCCAACCAGTACCCTGTCAGTGTTGAGCTTGCATGATCTCCCCATGTTTCTTGGGCTTCCTCTGGGTGCTTCAGCACATCCCATTGTCCAAACTCATACCAATGTCCTCATTGGAAGCTGACAAATATGGACCCTAATGTCTGTGATGTGGAATATAGACCATAAGCTCCAAAGGGGCAGGGACTGAGATAAAAGCTTCAATATTCTCTGTGCAGCACTGTGTAATATGGTAGCACTATATAAATAATCATTTATAAATAGATTACATTAATTAATTATGTGAAATAGTCTCTCAAAATAATCATTCTTGAAAATCTCTGAAATATACATTTTTGAGTGAATCTTTATGAATCGCCTCTTTTGTGTTTGTAGGAAAATCTGTCAGAAAAACAAATAACAACAATCAAGGAGACTCTACTGTCTGTGAAGCTTCAGCAATTGGAGACCACCTTCATTGATTATAGCACACAACAGTGGACAATTTTGTTTGAAAAATACTTAGTTGTCCTACTTCCCTATTTCAACCAAACTCTTCTTCAGATTCTTCCAACTGACATCTCCTGCTCTTCCTACCAAGCTATGTAAGTATTAATATTATCAGCTATTTATACAGAACTACAGATTCCGTAGCACCGGACAACTATCTTACAGATATGACAAATACAAGTATAATAAATATAATGGAAGATACAAATATTAACAGTGACATGAATACATTTAAGCATAATAACATCTCCATGGATTGTCATCAGCTATCAATAATAGCATAAGGTAGCTGAGGATATAGCTTAAGACATAACAACAAGGTTATAAAACGGAGATAGACATGACACATAAGGGGAGAGGACCCTGCCCGTGAGATCTTACAACTAGAGGACTATGATACCAGCTTCAAAAGTCAATTCATTGTATGCCTTTTTTGTTTCTGATAATATAACTTGTTTGGAGAAAAAACAACATTAAATGTAAGGATAATGTTAAATGACGATATAATTTAGATATTTCACACTCTTTTGTTTTCGGAAACAGAGTGAAAGGATTCAGCCTTGTGTTTACATCAATGACACAAGAAACCCAAGAAGATATCTACAATTACTTCATTAAGGCCTTCATGACGGAACAGTCCACTACTACAGGTATGTGTCACGGTGACCTCGCTGTTGTCTGATAACATTGATGTAGTTTGTCCTCATCGTTTTCTTTTTGTAGATATCTAATTTTTTATGGTTATAAACTCTATTTGCTTTCATTTGTAGAAGTTTCTTGCAATGCTGTGAGCTATGAGATCTGGGTAACCATTAATTTTGGAGAGTTTTTCACCTACTCAACAAGTGAAGACCTATATCTGTTCAATAAGAAGCTTACACAGGTGAGATTTTTTTGAAACATATCATGGTCAACCATGTATAACTGTGTACAACACATGTATAACACAATTGCCAGTAGGACTCCTGGGATTTCAAAGTGCATTCCCTGCAATGAACCCCTTATTCATTCTTCTCACAGGACCATGGGACACTTATACATGTTGAAGAGCTGTTAGAAATTTATGATTCCTTAGACAACAGCATAGATTAATAAAAAAAATAAGGAACAAACTAAATATGTCAATAGTGGGTATCTAGACAGGGCTGATAGATCATCATCATCAACATTTACTCATAGAGTGCCAGCAAATTCCGTAGCACTCTACAACTGTGGTCAAACACAGTAATAAACAATACTGGGTAAAACAGACAAAGAGGTGAGAAGGTCCTGCTCGCAAGCTTAGATATAGTTACATTGAAAAAGTTCCATGTATTTGTGGAATGAATAGGATTGGCACCTTCAAAAATGTAGTTCTGTGCTCTATCTTTTTATGTGCTTGAAGTACATGTCAATACTGGTATTACGAGGATACTGTTATTATAAAGATGGTAATATAACATGGGATGAATCCATTTCACGCACATTTGTGCAGTGAATATAACGGGTGTTAAGTGAGCATGATATTATAAAGGTTGAGAATTGTACTATTCAAATGATTATAGTGATCTTGAATTAAAGAAGTTAAAATCATAACTATTTTTCAGGGTGTTTTGTCTCCGAGTGCCACGGCTGACCTTGTGACCAGAGCAGATGTTATTGCTAATGAAACCTTGCTCGTTTCATTCTTAAGTAAGATCGAAGTGGAAAATGTCACCGTCTTTGTGGAAGCCATCGTATCTGCTGCTGAAAAGGTACGCAAGTGTGAAACTGGATTCTGACATCGTCAAAATGCATTACAATCATAACTTCGGGAAAGCATGGGGGCACAGCAACTAAAATTGTGGCCACATAGTCATAACGTTATGGGTTCCATTCCAACCAGTACCCTGTCAGTGTTGAGCTTGCATGATCTCCCCATGTTTCTTGGGCTTCCTCTGGGTGCTTCAGCACATCCCATTGTCCAAACTCATACCAATGTCCTCATTGGAAGCTGACAAATATGGACCCTAATGTCTGTGATGTGGAATATAGACCATAAGCTCCAAAGGGGCAGGGACTGAGATAAAAGCTTCAATATTCTCTGTGCAGCACTGTGTAATATGGTAGCACTATATAAATAATCATTTATAAATAGATTACATTAATTAATTATGTGAAATAGTCTCTCAAAATAATCATTCTTGAAAATCTCTGAAATATACATTTTTGAGTGAATCTTTATGAATCGCCTCTTTTGTGTTTGTAGGAAAATCTGTCAGAAAAACAAATAACAACAATCAAGGAGACTCTACTGTCTGTGAAGCTTCAGCAATTGGAGACCACCTTCATTGATTATAGCACACAACAGTGGACAATTTTGTTTGAAAAATACTTAGTTGTCCTACTTCCCTATTTCAACCAAACTCTTCTTCAGATTCTTCCAACTGACATCTCCTGCTCTTCCTACCAAGCTATGTAAGTATTAATATTATCAGCTATTTATACAGAACTACAGATTCCGTAGCACCGGACAACTATCTTACAGATATGACAAATACAAGTATAATAAATATAATGGAAGATACAAATATTACCAGTGACATGAATACATTTAAGCATAATAACATCTCCATGGATTGTCATCAGCTATCAATAATAGCATAAGGTAGCTGAGGATATAGCTTAAGACATAACAACAAGGTTATAAAACGGAGATAGACATGACACATAAGGGGAGAGGACCCTGCCCGTGAAATCTTACAACTAGAGGACTATGATACCAGCTACAAAAGTCAATTCATTGTATGCCTTTTTTGTTTCTGAAAATATAACTTGTTTGGAGAAAAAACAACATTAAATGTAAGGATAATGTTAAATGACGATATAATTTAGATATTTCACACTCTTTTGTTTTCGGAAACAGAGTGAAAGGATTCAGCCTTGTGTTTACATCAATGACACAAGAAACCCAAGAAGATATCTACAATTACTTCATTAAGGCCTTCATGACGGAACAGTCCACTACTACAGGTATGTGTCACGGTGACCTCGCTGTTGTCTGATAACATTGATGTAGTTTGTCCTCATCGTTTTCCTTTTGTAGATATCTAATTTTTATGGTTATAAACTCTATTTGCTTTCATTTGTAGAAGTTTCTTGCAATGCTGTGAGCTATGAGATCTGGGTAACCATTAATTTTGGAGAGTTTTTCACCTACTCAACAAGTGAAGACCTATATCTGTTCAATAAACAGCTTACACAGGTGAGATTTTTTTGAAACATATCATGGTCAACCATGTATAACTGTGTACAACACATGTATAACACAATTGCCAGTAGGACTCCTGGGATTTCAAAGTGCATTCCCTGCAATGAACCCCTTATTCATTCTTCTCACAGGACCATGGGACACTTATACATGTTGAAGAGCTGTTAGAAATTTATGATTCCTTAGACAACAGCATAGATTAATAAAAAAAATAAGTAACAAACTAAATATGTCAATAGTGGGTATCTAGACAGGGCTGATAGATCATCATCATCAACATTTACTCATAGAGTGCCACCAAATTCTGTAGCACTCTACAACTGTGGTCAAACACAGTAATAAACAATACTGGGTAAAACAGACAAAGAGGTGAGAAGGCCCTGCTCGCAAGCTTAGATATAGGGACATTGAAAAAGTTCCATGTATTTGTGGAATGAATAGGATTGGCACCTTCAGAAATGTAGTTCTGTGCTCTATCTTTGTATGTGCTTGAAGTACATGTCAATACTGGTATTACGAGGATACTGTTATTATAAAGATGGTAATATAACATGGGATGAATCCATTTCACGCACATTTGTGCAGTGAATATAACGGGTGTTGAGTGAGCATGATATTATAAAGGTTGAGAATTGTACTATTCAAATGATTATAGTGATCTTGAATTAAAGAAGCTAAAATCATAACTATTTTTCAGGGTGTTTTGTCTCCGAGTGCCACGGCTGACCTTGTGACCAGAGCAGATGTTATTGCTAATGAAACCTTGCTCGTTTCATTCTTAAGTAAGATCGAAGTGGAAAATGTCACTGTCTTTGTGGAAGCCATCGTATCTGCTGCTGAAAAGGTACGCAAGTGTGAAACTGGATTCTGACATCGTCAAAATGCATTACAATCATAACTTCGGGAAAGCATGGGGGCACAGCAGCTAAAATTGTGGCCACATAGTCATAACGTTATGGGTTCCATTCCAACCAGTACCCTGTCAGTGTTGAGCTTGCATGATCTCCCCATGTTTCTAGGGCTTCCTCTGGGTGCTTCAGCACATCCCATTGTCCAAACTCATACCAATGTCCTCATTGGAAGCTGACAAATATGGACCCTAATGTCTGTGATGTGGAATATAGACCATAAGCTCCAAAGGGGCAGGGACTGAGATAAAAGCTTCAATATTCTCTGTGCAGCACTGTGTAATATGGTAGCACTATATAAATAATCATTTATAAATAGATTACATTAATTAATTATGTGAAATAGTCTCTCAAAATAATCATTCTTGAAAATCTCTGAAATATACATTTTTGAGTGAATCTTTATGAATCGCCTCTTTTGTGTTTGTAGGAAAATCTGTCAGAAAAACAAATAACAACAATCAAGGAGACTCTACTGTCTGTGAAGCTTCAGCAATTGGAGACCACCTTCATTGATTATAGCACACAACAGTGGACAATTTTGTTTGAAAAATACTTAGTTGTCCTACTTCCCTATTTCAACCAAACTCTTCTTCAGATTCTTCCAACTGACATCTCCTGCTCTTCCTACCAAGCTATGTAAGTATTAATATTATCAGCTATTTATACAGAACTACAGATTCCGTAGCATCGGACAACTATCTTACAGATATGACAAATACAAGTATAATAAATATAATGGAAGATACAAATATTAACAGTGACATGAATACATTTAAGCATAATAACATCTCCATGGATTGTCATCAGCTATCAATAATAGCATAAGGTAGCTGAGGATATAGCTTAAGACATAACAACAAGGTTATAAAACGGAGATAGACATGACACATAAGGGGAGAGGACCCTGCCCGTGAGATCTTACAACTAGAGGACTATGATACCAGCTTCAAAAGTCAATTCATTGTATGCCTTTTTTGTTTCTGATAATATAACTTGTTTGGAGAAAAAACAACATTAAATGTAAGGATAATGTTAAATGACGATATAATTTAGATATTTCACACTCTTTTGTTTTCGGAAACAGAGTGAAAGGATTCAGCCTTGTGTTTACATCAATGACACAAGAAACCCAAGAAGATATCTACAATTACTTCATTAAGGCCTTCATGACGGAACAGTCCACTACTACAGGTATGTGTCACGGTGACCTCGCTGTTGTCTGATAACATCGATGTAGTTTGTCCTCATCGTTTTCTTTTTGTAGATATCTAATTTTTTATGGTTATAAACTCTATTTGCTTTCATTTGTAGAAGTTTCTTGCAATGCTGTGAGCTATGAGATCTGGGTAACCATTAATTTTGGAGAGTTTTTCACCTACTCAACAAGTGAAGACCTATATCTGTTCAATAAGAAGCTTACACAGGTGAGATTTTTTTGAAACATATCATGGTCAACCATGTATAACTGTGTACAACACATGTATAACACAATTGCCAGTAGGACTCCTGGGATTTCAAAGTGCATTCCCTGCAATGAACCCCTTATTCATTCTTCTCACAGGACCATGGGACACTTATACATGTTGAAGAGCTGTTAGAAATTTATGATTCCTTAGACAACAGCATAGATTAATAAAAAAAATAAGGAACAAACTAAATATGTCAATAGTGGGTATCTAGACAGGGCTGATAGATCATCATCATCAACATTTACTCATAGAGTGCCAGCAAATTCCGTAGCACTCTACAACTGTGGTCAAACACAGTAATAAACAATACTGGGTAAAACAGACAAAGAGGTGAGAAGGTCCTGCTCGCAAGCTTAGATATAGTTACATTGAAAAAGTTCCATGTATTTGTGGAATGAATAGGATTGGCACCTTCAAAAATGTAGTTCTGTGCTCTATCTTTTTATGTGCTTGAAGTACATGTCAATACTGGTATTACGAGGATACTGTTATTATAAAGATGGTAATATAACATGGGATGAATCCATTTCACGCACATTTGTGCAGTGAATATAACGGGTGTTAAGTGAGCATGATATTATAAAGGTTGAGAATTGTACTATTCAAATGATTATAGTGATCTTGAATTAAAGAAGTTAAAATCATAACTATTTTTCAGGGTGTTTTGTCTCCGAGTGCCACGGCTGACCTTGTGACCAGAGCAGATGTTATTGCTAATGAAACCTTGCTCGTTTCATTCTTAAGTAAGATCGAAGTGGAAAATGTCACCGTCTTTGTGGAAGCCATCGTATCTGCTGCTGAAAAGGTACGCAAGTGTGAAACTGGATTCTGACATCGTCAAAATGCATTACAATCATAACTTCGGGAAAGCATGGGGGCACAGCAACTAAAATTGTGGCCACATAGTCATAACGTTATGGGTTCCATTCCAACCAGTACCCTGTCAGTGTTGAGCTTGCATGATCTCCCCATGTTTCTTGGGCTTCCTCTGGGTGCTTCAGCACATCCCATTGTCCAAACTCATACCAATGTCCTCATTGGAAGCTGACAAATATGGACCCTAATGTCTGTGATGTGGAATATAGACCATAAGCTCCAAAGGGGCAGGGACTGAGATAAAAGCTTCAATATTCTCTGTGCAGCACTGTGTAATATGGTAGCACTATATAAATAATCATTTATAAATAGATTACATTAATTAATTATGTGAAATAGTCTCTCAAAATAATCATTCTTGAAAATCTCTGAAATATACATTTTTGAGTGAATCTTTATGAATCGCCTCTTTTGTGTTTGTAGGAAAATCTGTCAGAAAAACAAATAACAACAATCAAGGAGACTCTACTGTCTGTGAAGCTTCAGCAATTGGAGACCACCTTCATTGATTATAGCACACAACAGTGGACAATTTTGTTTGAAAAATACTTAGTTGTCCTACTTCCCTATTTCAACCAAACTCTTCTTCAGATTCTTCCAACTGACATCTCCTGCTCTTCCTACCAAGCTATGTAAGTATTAATATTATCAGCTATTTATACAGAACTACAGATTCCGTAGCACCGGACAACTATCTTACAGATATGACAAATACAAGTATAATAAATATAATGGAAGATACAAATATTACCAGTGACATGAATACATTTAAGCATAATAACATCTCCATGGATTGTCATCAGCTATCAATAATAGCATAAGGTAGCTGAGGATATAGCTTAAGACATAACAACAAGGTTATAAAACGGAGATAGACATGACACATAAGGGGAGAGGACCCTGCCCGTGAAATCTTACAACTAGAGGACTATGATACCAGCTACAAAAGTCAATTCATTGTATGCCTTTTTTGTTTCTGAAAATATAACTTGTTTGGAGAAAAAACAACATTAAATGTAAGGATAATGTTAAATGACGATATAATTTAGATATTTCACACTCTTTTGTTTTCGGAAACAGAGTGAAAGGATTCAGCCTTGTGTTTACATCAATGACACAAGAAACCCAAGAAGATATCTACAATTACTTCATTAAGGCCTTCATGACGGAACAGTCCACTACTACAGGTATGTGTCACGGTGACCTCGCTGTTGTCTGATAACATTGATGTAGTTTGTCCTCATCGTTTTCCTTTTGTAGATATCTAATTTTTATGGTTATAAACTCTATTTGCTTTCATTTGTAGAAGTTTCTTGCAATGCTGTGAGCTATGAGATCTGGGTAACCATTAATTTTGGAGAGTTTTTCACCTACTCAACAAGTGAAGACCTATATCTGTTCAATAAACAGCTTACACAGGTGAGATTTTTTTGAAACATATCATGGTCAACCATGTATAACTGTGTACAACACATGTATAACACAATTGCCAGTAGGACTCCTGGGATTTCAAAGTGCATTCCCTGCAATGAACCCCTTATTCATTCTTCTCACAGGACCATGGGACACTTATACATGTTGAAGAGCTGTTAGAAATTTATGATTCCTTAGACAACAGCATAGATTAATAAAAAAAATAAGTAACAAACTAAATATGTCAATAGTGGGTATCTAGACAGGGCTGATAGATCATCATCATCAACATTTACTCATAGAGTGCCACCAAATTCTGTAGCACTCTACAACTGTGGTCAAACACAGTAATAAACAATACTGGGTAAAACAGACAAAGAGGTGAGAAGGCCCTGCTCGCAAGCTTAGATATTGTTACATTGAAAAAGTTCCATGTATTTGTGGAATGAATAGGATTGGCACGTTCAAAAATGTAGTTCTGTGCTCTATCTTTGTATGTGCTTGAAATACATGTCAATACTGGCATTATGAGGATACTGTTATTATAAAGATGGTAATATAACATGGGATGAATCCATTTCACGCACATTTGTGCAGTGAATATAACTGGTGTTAAGTGAGCATGATATTATAAAGGTTGAGAATTGTACTATTGAAATGATTATAGTGATCTTGAATTAAAGAAGCTAAAATCATAACTATTTTTCAGGGTGTTTTGTCTCCGAGTGCCACGGCTGACCTTGTGACCAGAGCAGATGTTATTGCTAATGAAACCTTGCTCGTTTCATTCTTAAGTAAGATCGAAGTGGAAAATGTCACCGTCTTTGTGGAAGCCATCGTATCTGCTGCTGAAAAGGTACGCAAGTGTGAAACTGGATTCTGACATCGTCAAAATGCATTACAATCATAACTTCGGGAAAGCATGGGGGCACAGCAGCTAAAATTGTGGCCACATAGTCATAACGTTATGGGTTCCATTCCAACCAGTACCCTGTCAGTGTTGAGCTTGCATGATCTCCCCATGTTTCTTGGGCTTCCTCTGGGTGCTTCAGCACATCCCATTGTCCAAACTCATACCAATGTCCTCATTGGAAGCTAACACATATGGGCCCTAATGTCTGTGATGTGGAATATAGACCATAAGCTCCAAAGGGGCAGGGACTGAGATAAAAGCTTCAATATTCTCTGTGCAGCACTGTGTAATACGGTAGCACTATATAAATAATCATTTATAAATAGATTACATTAATTAATTCTGTGAAATAGTCTCTCAAAATAATCATTCTTGAAAATCTCTGACATATATATGTTTTTGAGTGAATCTTTATGAATCGCCTCTTTTGTGTTTCTAGGAAAATCTGTCAGAAAAACAAATAACAACAATCAAGGAGACTCTACTGGCTGTGAAGCTTCAGCAATTGGAGACCACCTTCATTGATTATAGCACACAACAGTGGACAATTTTGTTTGAAAAATACTTAGTTGTCCTACTTCCCTATTTCAACCAAACTCTTCTTCAGATTCTTCCAACTGACATCTCCTGCTCTTCCTACCAAGCTATGTAAGTATTATGTTTGAGATACAAACTGCAGTTTTAATCAATAGCGGATATATGGATTAAATATATAATATTTTAAAATACAATAAAATGCTATAAGAATTGAAACATGTAAGAAAATATGGAGGAATAAATGGAAGCCAGTTCTGTCATATTTCCTTTTTGTTGTTTATTACAGAGTCAATGGATTCAGCATGGTTTTTGAATCTTTGTCTCAAGAGACGCAAAACACAATTTACACTGCTTTCATTAAGAGAAATATGAATCATCAGTCCTCTCTTACAGGTAAACTCCATTTATCGTACATGTGTCTGTTTAACAGGGTACTGGATAGGATTCAAAAATGCATGGAAGGGTGGTTGACATTTTTACATTATATATACTATATGTACATTCATGGAGTATATGCATCCTATTTAACCTACAAACCACGTTGAGAAATACTATATGATTTTAGTGTTTCTGCTGTACTGCACATATGTTTTTGACAAAAATCTATGTCTTTAGGGGATTCCAGGTTCGTAAATAATATGCCGATGCTAACCACTAGACAAACTGGTGAAATATAATTTGAGCTTTACTTTTAGTATTTTTTTCTGTAACACTAATACATATTTGTTTTCCATTTACAGGTGTTGGTTGTGATGCAGTAAATTTTGATGTTTGGCTTAAAGTTAACCTTGGAAAGTTTGTTGTGGTATCAACATACGAGGATCTTACTCTGTTCAATGGAAATATGACAAAGGTGAGAATTCTGCATTCTGGTTTAGAACAAGGGTTTGTATCCAGTCCGTACAGACCCATAAAAACTTGGGCCGAGAACTTGTTCAAAAATATAATCCACTGCACCATAATAAATTTACTACACTGCATTAAAAAATGGAAACCTGTCTTAATTGAGGTATTAAGTATTAATTGGGGTTTTAAGGTATAAAATCTTAATGATATAGGATGTTACGTCATAATAATGTGATATGAAATGGCAACGAATAAATAGTACAATGCAATCAAATGTAACACTTGCTATTTCTGTAAGAAGTTTTCCTTAGATTTAGTGGTATTTTAAATTGGGTCTTTTGGTTTAACTAAGTTTTCATTTGAAATTGTTCCTCTCAATTTACTTTTATACAAGACTTCTGTGTTTTGTGTAAACTGTATAGTGAAGTGCGAATTTTACTGTTATGAATTTATAGTATATGGAATTAAAAATCATGCAAGTTCTTTATACATTTGTAAATATTTGATCATTGATGTTTCCTGTGACAGATGGGTCAGGAGACCAGACTTTCACTCTATTGTCGTTTCAACCCAATGCTCGGTCAATTTGCAAAAATGGGGATGTCCATTTAAATGCCTTTTTTTTTGTATAGCCAAACACAGGACTTATCCTCCCATTAGGTGAGGTTAGAAGAACATTTTTGGCTGCTCCAACCAAAGATCAGCAAAGATAAGGTTCGACACTTACCTCATGGCCCCCCTCTCCCTACTTCCCCAGTCAGTCCAGTCACTCACTTCAGGGCCAAGCATTTTGACCTTTTACATGTGATGGGATACCAGAGGAAGTATTTTCACTCTCTCGTACTCCTCCCACTAAGCCAGTCACCAGGCTTGCTCCCCTATTGAACGCTTGGTGACCAGAGCAATGGGTTAAGGGCTGTGGCAGTGATGCTTTTGGCAGTAGAAGAGTTAGAACACCTGTGGCCAACCACCTATTTTTGTACAATTGCCTTTGTACTAACCACATAGAAGGATTATAGGATGGGCAACAGAGACACAAATAAAAGAAAAACTGGTTTGGCCTCTATGCCACTAAAGTTTGTGCAAAAGCGTGCCGAACATTTGTAAACCTCTGTTTCCTGCTGGCTGCCTCCTATTGGCCCATGTGTGCTTGCACCCATTAGGCAATGACTGCTTACCAGATCTTTGTGATTAGTGAGTTAAGTGATTCAATAAAGATTAAATTGCTTTTGCAGAATAACATAAGAATGTGCTATCCCACTAAGACCCAAAAAGTGTAATTTACCAGGCCAATGGCAAAATGTTGAAAATCTATTTGTACATCTTTCACTGTATATAGTATAGTAATTACATAATACTGTGACCTACAATCAGACATATAATAAGAAAGGTAGGCTGGCATTACAGTAGAGAAATTACATAGAAAATAAAGTATGGTTTGTGTTTTTGCAGTTGGAAAACATTATAAGCATCACTCCAACCAAGCTGGCAGATTTGACAATAACTGCAAATCTATTAAACAACGCAAGTTTCATTATCACAAACATCAAACAATTCAAGTCACTGGCAGAGCTGAAAGAATACATTGTGCAAATACAAAGCTACGGGTGTGCAGTAAGTATTAGTTATGCATTTTCTATTGTACAAAAAAATCATATACATACATCTCATATAATTGTTGCATATCATTGACAAGCATCTTCTTACACCTGGAGAAGAGGCAAGTGGAAGGGGGAGGGAAGAGGAGGGGAAGCGTATGCGGAGTACAGTAAATACATGTTCATGTAATCAGGTGTCAACCCTCTTCTTCTACAAAATTATAACTGAAGTTAAGTTGCCATGTCATATTTATACACAGTGTAAGTGGTGGAACTACCATGGGTTCTAGGTTTGCAGATGCTTCATGTCAAAAGTTCTTTATCCTCACATTGATATTCAACATTTAGGGGTTCATTTAGAGTTGATGCATTTGTGCTTTTAACATATCTAGTAAAAGCATATTTAAGTATGTATGTTTAGTCGGACTCATTTTTTGAGCCTCAAGAATGAGTTAGAGATGTGCTAGGTTGTGATAAGAAACCAAAGCCCGGAAGTCTTCTTAGATTTGGTGGTTGTCTTTGGGCCAAGAGATGTGGGCCTGGAAACATTGCCTCAAGTCTGTTGTCTTTTTGAAGCATATCTATTTTTGTGCTTCCCCATCATCCCATCACATATGTGCGTTTGTCTGTATCCTGTATGTATTTTTGCATTGTACATGCTGTGTGCTCTACACTCTGTGAATAAGTAGAACATGCTGTAAATTATCTTCACACGTTCAGAGTTCTTTTAGTGTTTTCGGGATTTTGATTCAACAATCAGACATACACAGATTTGTATTTTAACACTTGGTTTATTATCAGAAATCAGAGATAGATGCAAGAATTCCATTAAATAAATCAGAAAAAATAATGTTATTTAACTTCGCAAATATCAGCACCACATATGTGTAATAAGTCTTATTTTACTTAGTTAGGGTTCTTTGCAGTTGATTAAAATGTGTAGTTACTGGGTGTAGTAAATGGAAACAATAGAAAAAAATAAATATAACAGTTAATGCAATCTCACACAAAGTCTCAGAATACCTTATCTATCTCTTCTCATTGCAGTAACTGTTCCGCCCAAAAACATATTTTTGTTTGTGTAGAAATGAATCAAATCATATTTAATTTCTTCTGCACTGTACAGTAACTAACCCGTGCTTTTGGCTACACATGACAGCTTAACTTTGTAGTTAATTGCCAGCAGAAGGAATTGTAGTGGGAAATCTTGCAATAATTTCCTATAGAGTTATCTATTAAAGGTATCATGTTTTCTTCATTTCTGTTTGTTTTTGAGGGTTTATTTCTTTCAGAATTGATGTACCGACAAACCTATCTTTTCACTTTTATTTGAGGTGCAATATTTCGTAGAGAAAATTGCAAATTGTCTTAAAAAATGGGAAATAACTTTACATTGCTTACACTGTTCTTCTTTCCAAACAGGGCTCTGTGTCTGCGACGTCCTCTTGTGCCAATGCAGAGGTCCTGAGTAACAGTACTAAGGAGACAATTTTCTCTAGTATATCCGAGGTTCTCTATAAGTACTGGAGTCCAAGCAATGGGTCCCAATGGCTGGAGGATTTCACCATAATTACCAGAATGTTTGTGCTGCAGATGACAGAATCAACTATCCAGCAGCTGCCTACAAACATTGGATGTAAAACAGCAGAGGGCATGTAAGACACAATTATCCAATATAAATTCAATGTACAGAAATGCATTTATGTTAACGCTTTTAATATTTTTATAGTGAATACATGAAAATATGGTAAAAGTAAAATGCTTGTTGAATGCAATAAAAACAAATGTAACAGGTTGAAATTTACCCTGGTTCATCTTGTCTACTTTCTTACAGAGTCACATCTATGAACACTTATTATTATCTGTTGAAATCTGACATACAAAAGGCAGTGTATCAGTACCTGTTCTTTTATCACAAAGGTGAGTATATTACTGCCATCTATGTGCTCTAAGCAGGTGTACTTACCATATATTACTTGAATAGGAAAGGTATACACAGAACTTTAATCAGAAACAGATTTAAGAAATTATGATATTTAATACTACATACTACATAGATATATTGGGACTCATTTAGAGCTGGATGCATTTTACGCCCTGATTGAAGTGTAAAATTTCTGCAGGAAAAATTGCAGACATACATGTTTTATGAGATTTACAAATATCTTGACCAACTAAAAACACAGCAGTATTTCTGTGTCAGGCTGACATCAGACGTACAATTGTGTACGTCTGATGTACACAATTGTACTTCACGGTAGTAGTAGTAGTAAGTGCGAATATCACATTACCCTATTTGTACAAAACATAATGCAATGAAATGTCATATACACAAGAGACAATAGTGTCTTGACCGTATTACTAATAAATGCAAAAGTCACATTTTCCATATAAAAATTAGAAATCCATCCATCATCTGTCATTAACCCAATTATAAAGCCAATGTGAATCGCCTTTCCTGCTGTAGTCCGTACGGAAATGACAAATAATTTGAATAGATGGCAGCAATTAAACTTAATATAGCCATGAAACTAATGAACGAAGTACTATCAGCTGTAGTAGGTCAATCAGAGGCGTCTAGATAGTGCTGCTAGTGCCATCATCATGTATCTTTACACCAGGCCTCCAGTACCCGCAAAATCTAAACCCCCTAAGAATAGAATCTGGGGAGGTGACCCAGTCTCATTAGGTCGCATAACCAGGGATAGTGCTACACTTGCGTATACAAGCCCTTGCTTGACTTACCTAACAGCTATTTGCCCCCTTCAGCCTCTCCGGAACTGAAAGCCCAATTTGGGGCTTCACTGCGCATGCGACAGACCTGATCATTTTCAAAAGAACAGAGTGGGACATCGGCAGCAGATAGATTGGCATCACCGGGCCTATCTGTCCTCCAGGTCCCATAACCTCTAAACCATTTGCAATTGACGTACACCTGCCACATCTATCTGTCTATCTATCTATCTATCTATCTTGTACCATTTATTAAAATGGAGGAGTGGCACAGTTTAAGGAGGTGTAACATACAAAAATGCAGTAGACAGTTTAATCTCCAATACAATGCTCAATCTTGAATTGAAGAAAGACTTAAAGCAAACAAATTGATTTAGAATAACCCCAAAAGATAAGTATATTTTAAATCACTTAATAACACATGAGCTGAGTAGCTATAACAGCTCTGTTTGTAAATGCTAGGACATACGTTTCCTTTTCACAGGTAATAAACTTGAATAATCTCAGCAACACCACAATCACACTTGCAACAGTTCTCTAACCCTTGCTATCTAAAGCAGACAATACTGTCACATATATAACATTAGAATCATTGATGAACTTGTTGCATAAGCCGGGTTATGAGAATGTCTCTACTATATGTCTCTGCAGTAATTAATTTCCTTCCACACGTCTCCACAAATTATGTAATGACTCATTAAACTTGTGTCTATAACTGAGGCAGTTAGATAAGGCTGCAGTAGCACAGCTCAGGACCAGTAGAAAGTCACACTTTAACTGCGTTATAGCGTGTGCATATGTGGTTAAAGGTTGAGAATATTTTTCTCTCACTATGGAGGCAGGACTCTGAGCCAGCTTCAGTATCAATCCAATGGGACCAAACTTCCTCTTCCTTGCAGTCCTCTCTGCTCACTCACAATTCACCCAGACCAGGAGACTCCCTCTCTGTCCAGGGGTGAGCTTTGTATGACTGTAATAGTAGCTCTTTACAGGGCTCACCCAGAGGATCACTGGAACAGGTCATTGGAAAATGTTTGCCCCAAACTGGACACCCTCAACAGCTCAGGATGTTGTCTTCTCTCTAATCCTCCTCACTGGCTGGACTCAGACTAACTGTCTGCTCTGCTCAGACATCTTTTCCACACTTAGCCTATCCTGCACCTGCTCCTCTATCTCCCAGGCTGACTGCATCTGTATGATCCAGATCCTATTTATATCCTCCACTCTGCTGATTAGAGCCAGCAGGTTCTTTAGGATGTCTCCGCCCTCCTTCTCAGTTTCCACCTCGCGTAGCAGACTAGATTTCTGGGAGATATAGATAGATCACTAAACCCAGCGCCATTTTGTTGGGGTCTATGGGTGGCACTATTTGTTGTAGTCCTGTATCTATCTATCTATCCATCTATCTTACTTTCTAATTTCTATCTCTCATATCTATATTTCCTATATTTCTATGCCCTTCTACTCAGAAGATCGGAGCGGGAGACACACGGTGGTTGCACCCTCTTTCCAGGACCCCCTCACTTCCGATAGCCATAGCATTTGCAACCCCCCAGAATGGCTTTGGTTCCACCCCTAAGTCTCTTTCTTTTTATCTATGTCTCTCATATCTAGCTCTCACTTATATCTCTTTCTCGCATATATATCTCTCTATCTCATACATACATCTATTTGCCATAACCCTATCCAGCTGCAAAACCTATTGGTGATAGAATTGTATAGAGAAAAATTCAACAGTCATTCAATTAGTCTACATATAAAATATCCTGCTATCGCAGCTTTGGTGCGAAGAATAAAAATGTAATGACAAAAGTTCTGTTCATCTCTAAACACCAGTTAAAATTCAACCAAATTCTTTGTGGCTTTAAAAAACATAAGAAAAGAAACATAGAGAAGACACTCTTGGACATTATATATCCCAAAGACAGAATGATTTATTAATATTTAAATGTGTAAATCTTAAACATTTTTAATACTATTTAAATTAAACAATGTTCACATTTTTTTTCAGGGTCTAACATGGCGTGTGATGTATCTGGTGACCTTCAGTTCTTCGTTACCTCTTTCTTCGGGTCATTTTCAGCTCTACTGAGTCCCGGGGACTTGGTGTCTCTGATTCCTTATGATCAGCTATCTGCGGTGAGTGTATTACTGGGCGTTTTTTTGCCTGCAAGATCTATAATAGACATCAGGACTGAAAAAACAGTCAGTATTTAACTTATGTGCAAAACAGAAAACTAGTTTTCACCCCTTGCATTGTAACATGGTTTTGTCCAGGAGACTTAAATAAGATACTTCTTAATTTAAGATCCTTAATGAATCAGGCCCTAGAAGTCCTGCTATTTCAACAACTTATTATTGATATTACCTCTTTTAATTGTTATCTTCTCAGTCTATTCCTTTCTTTTTTTCATCCCATCCCACCTACTTCATCTTCATTATATATGCTTAATTCATGTCTTTACAGAAACTGAACTCGTTGAAGCCACAAGACCTGGTCACCCGCCTGCAGGCTGACAGCAATGTGAATAGCACTGCATGGTCAATAATACTGTCACACTACACAAATATCACCAACTTGGGTCAAGCAATAGATCTCCTCAGAATGAAAATGGTAAATATATTCCACATGTAGCACATGACAACAAGTAATTATCTTTAAAGAGTAATAAAACTGTAATGGTCGGCTGTATTTTCATTGATTTTGCTTTTAGTTACAAGCATGTGCATATCTCTAGTACGACCAGGAAGTGCATATTGTACTGTGTATTATGGGGGGGAAAGGTTCACTGGAGCCATATTCTTCCCATTTTGGCCAATTCACATGGTTAATGTCAAGAAGAGGTTTGGCTTGCCAAGAGTACCGTATAAGGCTCCTCAAAGACGTGCATTGTGTCCTTTTGTTTGAACTGTATTTGCCCAGTGACAGGTATGAAGTAGAAAGTGGCACTGTTTAAGACTAACCACCCAAGGAACATAGTAATATCAGTTCTGAGGTAAACTGAACACTCGTAATCTGAACCCTTGATTACTTTCTTTCAAAACTGTACCAAAACAGCTGGTGTCCAGTTCTTTATTCCCCAATATTTAATGTGTGGAGTACTATAGTGTGAACGAGAAAATCCCGACAAGACTTATAGTGACATGGTAATATTGTAATACATGAACATATCGGCACACAGGTGGACATCAGTTTGAAGAGTGACACTTACATTCCTGCTGTTAAGGGGGTAATGCAAGGAGCCGTCAGGTGCAGAATGTCTTTTAGGAAGGCTTGTACATTGTATAGCTGACAGCTCCTTGCATTGCCCTCTTAACAGCAGGAATGTAAGTGTCACTCTTCAAACTATGTCCATCTGTGTGCCAATATGCTCATGTATCGCAATTGTTGCCTGAGGGATTACAGGTGGCCTGGTATTTCAGAAGCATTAGGCACACCCCTGGAGATGTGGCAATGCCCCCATTATGATGTAGCAACACCGCAATGTGATGTGGTCATGCCCCCTTCTGGTGTGTGTCCTGATTCCACAAATTCAAATGTTGGGGGGTAGTAGAGGGGAATATAAGTGTAAGGGCACCGATCAACCCATAATCATACAGAATGCAAACTCATTGGACCATGATCAGGTGGAAGTCTCTTTTTCTTCTTGGTCAGAATTAGCTTTTCCGTATGATTCAAGGTCACCTTATTTTATCAGTTCACTACATATTCTAATGTTTATTGATTTAGTCCATAATATGGCTTTCTCCACTGTGTAAAGGTGAAAGGTGCCCTTTATATAACTGATTTAATTAAGAGAAAAACTCTATTTTAAATGTTTTGATACTACAATCTTCTGTTTCCTATGTAATAACACATGAATATTAGACATCATTTGTATTCTTATGGTATATAATCTCCCGTGCAGGTGAATGTGTCCGCTACTGTCTTCAACGCTACATGGTCAACCTTTGTGTCAAATTCTGGGTCAATCGACAGCTCTGAAATGGATCACTGGTTTATCCGATTCAATGACTCTATACAACTGATAACGCTGGAGCAGTTGAATGTCACAGGGGTCATCGGTGCAAGCTGCCTCTTCTATGGAAGCCTGTAAGATTCCTTTAGTACTATCTCTAATTACATGACTTAAGTTCACAGCTTCTTCACAATCCATAGCTGCCAACAGCTAAAGACGCTGCTACTGGGAAGATGTATATATAAATATCATGCAGTTTGGCAGCTGGCGGGTGCAAGTGTTGTTCTTGTTCTTTCGTGATTTTTGTCTATTTTCCCTAGGATGCATACTCATCATAATTGAATATGTTGCCAAAACAAATAACCAAATAGCCAAAAAGAGCAATAGAGGTCGAAGTAATGCAAACCCATTAAAATGAAATCAGGTCATAGAGGTGTAAATCACCTCCAGCCTTGAAGGGGTCGTTAGTCCCATATATTGTGATTTGACAGCTCAGGGGAGTGACGGCTCAAAGGGGCTGTGTGTCATTCCTGTGTCAATGTCTGTTTAATACTTACTTTGTTTTCCTGTGGACACATCTGGATTCCAAGCAGTTTATAGCACCCTTAACATGAGCAAATTTAGAAGCAAAAGGGTGCAATACATGAAATAAAAAATAACCTACATCCCCCATATTCTGCTCAACTGCAAATAAAATGTTTTCATATATTTAAATAAAAAAGTGAATCGATATAATTGACTGAGATAATATCAAACTATCAAACACAGTTGTTACTATATACAGCTTACACAGGAACCAAGAGAAATCCATTTCCAGGGTTGGCATTAGATAGTGGGGGGCACAGGACAGATGCTTTCTTAGACCTGTCTATAAGCCAGCCCCTTAATGTTTCACTTCAATGCATATTATTCCTGTGTTACGCAACCCCCATTGTATGTTGTCACATGAGATGTGAGTTATTAGGCTGACTATCACTTCAGTGATAATATATTATTGGGCCTTTTTGTTATATGACCCTATTCTCACATTCTTACACTGCAGAGTAAAAGCTTTATCCATACATTATCAAGACTACAATGACAGCATGCGTCAAGATATATACAGTGTCTTCAAGGAATACCTTCAGACAGGTGAGCATAAAATCTGGTCACACACAGTAAGATCCTGATGCTCGGCCCAAGCACCAAATGGTAGAATCCAAATCCAGTTTTGGCCACAGACACCAGTTGCCAAACTGGATGAGAGGCAGTCATTGAGAGAGTCAGTCATTCGTGGAGAGCCAGTCATTCCGAGAGCCAGTCATTCCAAGAGCCAGTCATTCAGAGAGACAGTCATTTAGAGAGAGACAGTCATTCAGAGAGAGACAGTCATTCAGAGAACCAATCATTCAGAGAGACAGTCATTCAGAGAGAGCCAGTCATTCAGAGAGAGACAGTCATTCAGAGAACCAGTCATTCAGAGAGCCAGTCATTCAGAGAGAGACAGTCATTCAGAGAGAGACAGTCATTCAGAGAACCAGTCATTCAGAGAGCCAGTCATTCAGAGAGCCAGTCATTCAGAGAGAGACAGTCATTCATTCATTCAGAGAACCAATCATTCAGAGAGCCAGTCATTCAGAGAACCAGCCATTCAGAGAGCCAGTCATTCAGAGAGCCAGTCATTCAGAGAGCCAGTCATTCAGAGAGAACCAGTCATTCAGAGAGCCAGTCATTCAGAGAGCCAGTCATTCAGAGAGAGACAGTCATTCAGAGAACCAGTCAATCAGAGAGCCAGTCATTCAGAGAACCAGTCATTCAGAGAGACAGTCAGAGAGAGACAGTCATTCAGAGAACCAGTCATTCCGAGAGCCAGTCATTCAGAGAGTAAATCTTTCAGAGAGCCAGTCATTCCAAAAGACAATCATTCAGAGAACCAGTAATTGAGAGAGCCAGTAATTTAGAGAGCCAGTCATTTAGAGAGCCGGTCATTTAGAGAGCCAGTCATTCAGAGATTCAGTCATTCAGAGAGCCAGTCATTCAGAGAGCCAGTCATTCAGGCCTGTTAGTGCATTTGGAAGATAACTGCACACATAAGGCCAATGAAGGACATTTATCAAAATGTCTGATAATTATCTGATTCATTATTATCGGGCATACATGTTGCGATTTTCAGCCAATTGTTCAATATTTCAGCAGATATCACAGTGTGTGTGGCAAATATATACTGGTAACCAAACACAAATAATGGGCATTATACTGTAACCTGTATCCAGCTCATGCTATGGAATTTTATACTCTCTTCCAATGTCCGGCTTATGAATATAATATGTACTTCCTATATCTGATTCTTGCATGCAACTTTTTTTCAGGTATAAAATGCTCTAATGTGACAGCAGAGCTGTGGTATCCATTGACTACAATTGGTCAATGTACTGAATGCAGATAGTTGGGATTTTCAAAATTAACCCTTAATTTAACCTTTATTATTGCTCTCTCTATTTATATCTAAATGTATATGTATGTATTACATATGTATTATTGATTTTTGATGCATTATTTATTTACATATTTGGAAATCTATTTATATATTTGCATCTAATTTAAATTAATTTTTATCTGTATATGTATAATATGACTCCATTACCATTCTTCATCTTTTTTTTACTAAACCTAGCTGGACACATGTGGATAAATAACTTTTGTGTTTTCATTTGGTAGGCCCCAAACCCAGATGCTACACAGCTGGTAACGGTTATTCTTGGATTGTTTACTACTTGCAACGTTATCTGACCTACTGCAGAGCTGCAGATCTGGAATCTTTTTCAAGCGATGAAACACTGGTAACTTTTGCTTTTATTGCACCAGTGCTAAAAATATACAGAAACTTCTGCTGATTTTAATAAACAGAGAAAGGAAGCTTGAAGCCCCAGCTCCAGTCATTATTATGACACTGTACTAAAGTAATGTGATGTGATGTCGGGTACAGGTGTCAGGGATTTGGGGAATATTCAAAATTGGGCCCTTTTTGTTGTTTTATCAGGGACCCTTACAGTGAAGATGATGGGGGTCCCAGGGTAGCGCAAGCCCAGCAAGAGGGTGAGGGTTAATTTGTAAAGTGGAAAAGTGGAAATATTCTTTAATGAAACACACAGATGAGAATTAATAATTAGTCAGTTGTCTGCACACAGAGACTATGGCTCTGCTAGTACAATGGCTGTTTCCACATGCATCATTGATCCAGGATTAATATGTAATTTTACAGTTCTCTAGAATAATGCTGGTTATTATAAAGTAGCTAATACATATGTGAATACACAAACCATAAAGCAGTGGTGTAGTTCTAGGCCCCTGGGCTCACAGTTGGGGCCCCGGGGCACACGGAAGCACCAGAGCGTCAGGAAGCCCTCCTATAATTGATAAACAGGCAGTTATGATGCCCCTGCCGTCACAAAGAGTGGAAAACAATCAGCCCTCAGCCCACCTACATATTAGGGTCCCATTTGGGCCTCTTGGTCCAGATGAAATTTCTTCTCCTGTTACAGCACAGAATACGTTCAGTTTTAGGAAGTCTGTTCCTGAGTTACCTGATATTGTTAGAAATGTTACTCATAACTGCTGGAAGAGCCATAACAATATATTTACCTATAAAAGCCACATATCAACTCACTTTCATCATTAGAAAAAAAGGTTAAGTTATTTTATGACAATTTTTTAGCCATGGAATTAACGTTTCATTTTGTTCTTAACAGCTTCAGCAATTTTCAGTGGACCCCACAACTTTGGCCATGGTAGCTACGTTGGATCTTAAAAAAGACCTGAAGATTTACTATGCACAGCTACTAGCCACAGAGAACTCCAACTTTCCTCTACAAGGGTATGTATCATTCATGCACTTACACCTCTGTTTTCAGGACTGGCTAAAAACTCAGCTTGTATTTACTAACTTATCATATATATTAGGGGACACATTAAGCCATAGATTAACCTGTATGGAGTTAAGAGCTCTCGGCAGAATATTCCATTTTATATTTTGCAATTCATTAAACTTTTCGCCTTCAAAGGGGGTTGTCTACTTTTGATTACTTCTACTGCCAAACATGACTCCTCTGTATAGCAGATGAGTAAGCCTACCCCCCTCCAATAGGACCCTCCTCCCACCCAGGAGCTCAAAGTGCTGGTGGACTGTCCATCAATAGTTCCCAATAAATCTCTGTGTAATGGCTTCCATAGAATTCTATTGTAGAGCTAAGGGCAGCATGCAATGCACTCACCGACCTCGTTGGCGGGAATATGAGCAGCTGTACACAGATTAGGTATACAGATTAGGTAACAGGGAACTGCCGACGAAGGGGGACTTCTATAAGCTGTAAAGAAAGGGCATGTTTTTTAGAGGGGTTGTTCATTTTTGGTATAGAATTTGTATAAATGTGAGTTTTTTTTATGGGTGAAACAAAGATGAGTGCATTAAAAATGTATGTGCCTGAGGCAGGCCAGGTGGAGGCACCCTAGATACCCCTCCTCAGACGCCCCCTCCACTACTCTTACCTTGTGTGATGAGCAGCAAGGGGCAGGGCAGCAACTGCCCTCTGTCAGACAGGGAGGGGCTGCACTGTGACATCATAGCCCAGCGCCACACTCCCAGCTGATAGCCGTCAGCTTTACAGGAAAGAAGATCCCAGTTGATGCTCCCCATGTCAGCAGCTGTCGCTCAGTGCGGTTGTGGAAATTACTCATTCAGTGTTTTAGGTGTCCTCTAAACCTTGGTGCCCTAGATTTGTCTAACGGTAGCGCCAGACCTGACCTGAGGCCTAAAATGAGGTACTATGCAGCTCCACTTTACTCTTCCAACCTATTCAAGTGGAAGGCAGCTCACTAAAAAGGAGGAAAACTATATATAATAAAAACTTTACAATTTTTCTGATATGATAAATAGCTGTGTCCTATGACATTTAAATTTATGAAAATGTTGCTTTAATTCTCTGTAGCATTCCTCAAAATATTCTCTGTTACGCTATTGGTGACCTAAACATTGGTGCCATAACTGGGAATCAGGCTATTGCAACACTGGATCTCCTGAAAACTTGCGGCACTATACAAAATGTCACCCTGGGGACAGAAGTAAGTTTTTCACTTTTATTCACCACTGATTGTACAACTACAATGTATAACTGGCAATATGGAGGGATAGAGAAAGTGGAACATTTTGTTTATTGATTTTACACTCTAGCATAATCTGGGATAATCAAGGGGGAGGGTGGTCATAAACTTGTAAGCCTTCTTAAAATACATTTTGAAGTAATCTGAATTTGGTAGCCCACAGTGCTGGGAAAACTGTGAATTTGATAGTGATAGGGAAGTGTTCACAAAGCTTTGGTTAAGCGACCTTCATATTTGGGTCAATTGACCAGGGACAGTAAATATTTAGTTATCTGCCTTATAGAAACAGTGGGTTTCTAAAGGTGGTAGCTCCCATTTCCGGTACGGAAATAGAGTAGGCCATACAAACCCCAAAACACATCACAAGTAATAAAGAACATACTTTTAAATTGACACTACTACATTTACCAGTGTTTAGTAAAAACACATTTTGGAAACTTCTTTCAATACTATATTTTTGGGAGGGATCATAAAATCATAATGACGTTTTACTGGCGCAAGTTATAATTACATTCTAAAACTAGTACTTCTACAGTTAAAAGAATATGCAACAATATTTTTTTTTAACAATCCATTCTCCATCCTGTCATCAATGTGAAATTAAAGTTTGAATGGGGCAACTAAGGAAACACAGAGAGCTTTTTAAGCGTACATATAGTGCAGGCAGCCATTTTGTGAGCTGAACGATGAGATTAGTATGAGGATGCAGCCAATCAACACACCAGGAGGTATATTTACTAAACTGCGGGTTTGAAAAAGGGGAGATGTTGCCTACAGCAACCAATCAGATTGCAGCTGTCATTTTGTAGAATGTACTAAACAAATGACAACTGGAATTCGATTGGTTGCTATAAGCAACATCTCCCCTTTTTCAAACCCGCAGTTTAGTAAATATACCCCTAGGATTTAGTGATATCACTTGAGTATGAGGTGCTTCAGGAATCTCAAAATGGCTGCCTCTACAGGTTGTAGCCATCAGGTACAATTTAAAACAAACATCACCTGTATGACAACATTTGATAGGAGCTATTTTCTTTCTACTATACAAAACTTTTATTATATCCCTATTTAAATGTTTACAGCTCTTTATTTTGCCACAACATAATATCTGTTTTGCAGTCGCTGTCCGGTCTTCTCTCCTCTGTGTCTACCATCAGTTCAGATTTTATTACATCAATCGGATCTCTGGCTGTTGGACTGCCCACATCCACAATCATGAAAATCAAAAATGGGAGTGTCTTGGTGCAGAGTCTGGGCAGTCTGTCTGCCATCGATGGCTGGAGTGTCACACAGGCATCAGTCATCGTCACAAAAATTGTACAAAGTGATTTTAAGGTAACACTGAAAGAATTGTATGTAGACATTAGATAAAGAAGACATAGGAAATGTCTGGATTAACGTACTGTATGTTTGGGATTCTTATAGATTACCATTCAGAATGTGAAGAGTCTAGGCAGCCTAATTATTGGTTTACAATCTTCTGCAATGAACAAGCTGACGGGACAAAACATTGTGGACCTGGCTGCTAACAACACCTTCATCACTTACATGGGCCAAGCCCCAGTTGTACTGAAGCAGATGTTTGTCCAGAAGGTAAATGTCTACAGCCTGCCTGGTAATACTGGCAAGTTGGTCCTCTATTAAAACTCACTCTGAATCTCTGAAAACATTTATGCAAATACTACATACAAATGTAGTAAATATCGATACACCACATTGCACTTTTTATATCATGCCACGGCTAGCCCCATTCACTTTTATGGAAAATGTGTTATAACTGGGGCTAATTGGGTAGTCAAATGTGCTAAATATGTATCAAAACTGGGGCTAATTGGGGAGTCAAATGCACTAAATATTTGTCATATCTGATGCTAAATGGGGAGTGAAATGCGCTAAATATTGAAATAAAGACTGTTTCATCTGTGCAGTATTATGGAGAAACATTCCATTTGCATTTTTTTCTTACGCACATTTTGTGGGCTTAATCAATATTCAGCCAACCAATTTACTAGGAACTGGTGATACCATTAAAACATGAGGCAGGATGTTTACCAGAATGGTATCTACTTTGAATATTACCCACTAGAATGGATTCTGCATAACCAATGCTTCTGGTTATAATATGTACAATATGCTGGTCATGATATGCTGGGTGTAATGTGTTTGTCACTAACGCAATGTAATTGTGGTGTGGCAGGAGCCTCAGCAGCAATGAGGCGTACCTATCAGAAGAGGACCCTGCCAATCACATTACATATATATAAACTGTACCCTAAACAGTCCTGACCTTCTATGGTCAAAAGAGGTGTGGCCTAGCATTGAAGCGCATGGTCATACTGAAAGAGACTGGGCTTGGGGCACCTTGTGGCATGGTGTGGAACATGGCAGAATATGTCTTGATTTTCCAATCAGTAATTTGGAAATGTATGTTTAAACTACGAAGATTTTCTCTGTGTTTGTTATCACACAACCTGCATCTAGCTTCACCCTCAATCAAACCACTGTTTAACATGGCTTTATCCACTTATTGGCATAGTCAGGCCACACCTTCTAGTTTCCCATGGTGCCTGCCTCACTATTCTGGATTATAACACTAAAGTATTGATACTTTTTTTAAGCATCACTCCAGATTCTTCACTCCTTTAAAGCGGTTGTACACCCTCTATTGCCGATGCTGTTTTTGACAGCTATTGGCGGAAGATTTGAAAAAAAAAGGTGGGGATATTTACTGTCATAGATGATGGCTTATGATTGCCTGGAAGCAGGTCAGAATCCCTTTAATTCAGTGATGGGCAACAGGCGGCCCTAGGGCCACATGTGAGCCTTCACCTCCACATGTGGCCCCCAGCTCCTTCCTTGTTTGTTGACAGATTTGTTTGTTATAGCTTGTAACACTTGTCTTGTTAAAATGCTGCTGATATGTTATTACAGATAGATGTCTCTTTTTTTGATTAAATGTAAAGTTTCAATTTATTACTGAGATTAAGGGTAATGAAGGTTAGAGGGCCGCACCAAGAGGCCGAAGTATATCAGGTTGCCCATCACTGCTTGAAGGTATTCCAAATTTCATAAATAATCGCATTGGTCATTGTTTTATTTTACATAGAAAGCTATATATTATCGGTTTTCCATGAGAACCTCTACTCATCACTGTTCTCACATATAACCTCCCTCTCTGCTTGTTAGGTCATTCTGGTCAGCGCAGGTAGGAACGTCTTCCAGACTGTACCAGCCAATCTGGCCAATATGATCCCTACATCGGTCTTACTCTCATCCAGTCTTAACATCACTGTAATAATCAACATGAAATGGACATCCAGCCAGGTAATTCACTTTCATGAATTATATTGACATCTGAATGCTAAAAGGAGGACATGGGATTTTGATGTTGTGCTTTCTTCCCTCAGGCTCAAGTGATGTTCAAGACAGTGATCAAAACACTACAAAACTACACTGTGTAAGTAACCTATATCTATGATTTGTTACTAGTTTGAAGGACAGAAATTACATACTTAGCATTTTAACATTTCTGTCTTAGGCTTTCTGCATCTATCCTACAAGGGTTTACGTGTGGAGCTGCAAATACCCTAAGCAACAGTCAGTTTCAGAATCTCATTACATCCATGAATGGAAAGTCAGTGACATTAGCTAGTAGCCAGGTAAGTGAGTCTACATACTGAAACATCTAATGTTTACAATGTATATAACAATACAATTATATTTACTGTACATAATATTTTCCCGTAGCTGACCTGTATGGCCAAGCGTCTCACAAAGGCCGGAGCACCAAATGATTTCACCAGCTATCCCAGTAATGTTTTGCTTTACTTCAGGTAATACTTCTACAATTTGTAGCATAGATTGTAACATTTGGGCTTGATACAAGCACTGCCAGTATTACGTCTCTACTCTGACGCCTCTAAGTTTGGACTGGGAGATTCTTTTTCAAATGTAACGCAAAACGTACCTTCAAGAAGACCTGTATTGCGCCCCCTTCTAAGTCAAAATCGACTCCAGAGGGATTGCAGCCAGACCCTGAGGCAGTTTTTCTGCTGACCCACCCAACACTCTTTGAGTTTGGCTGTGGAGCATTGCTCTCTGGGTCCTCCAGGGGCAGCACACCAGCAGGATTCATTAGAATCCTGACAGTTTGACAGAAAAGGACTCCAGCACTGCTGCTCTCTGGTCTCCACTTGAGGATCATAAAATAAATGCCTAAGCTACTTTGGAGGCTCCCAGCTTTGCCTTCTCCCTTCTGTCTTCAGGAGCAAGGAAGGAAGCCCAATACCACAGGGCAGTGTCGGACTGGGGCATGAAGGGCCCACCTGGGAATGCAACACTAGGGGCCCACCAAAGGGGGTGTGGTCAGATATCATAGAGGCGGGACCAGACACTAGAGGGGGAGTGGTCAGTCCACGAAGTACAGCTAGCACCTTAGTGCAGTATATAAAGAATGCACTGTGTGTATAAAGAATACACAGTGTTGACCTGCACCTTAGATAGGGCAGAACAGTCACCAAAAAAACAGGATTGTCCCACTAGACCAGGATTGGCTAACCTGTGGCACTCCAGGTGTTGTGAAACTACAAGCCCCAGCATGCTTTGCCAATATATAGCAGCTTATTGCTGGAAGGGTATGCTAAGACTTATCGTTTCACAACACCTGGAGTACCACAGGTTAGCCAAGCCTGCACTAAACTCAGATCATTTGACAGACTGTCCTAC
Organism: Mixophyes fleayi; assembly: GCF_038048845.1. Lineage (NCBI taxonomy): Eukaryota > Metazoa > Chordata > Amphibia > Anura > Limnodynastidae > Mixophyes > Mixophyes fleayi. The sequence goes on from NC_134408.1 coordinate 21,192,997, forward strand.
CTGTTGTTGTCACTTTTACCACCTGTGGCTGCTGGTTTCTTTAGTTGTGGCTTGTCTGGATCCTGGAATGTTGAGGGACCTATTTGGAAAAAATAATGGGTACATTTAGAAGCGTCAACCATCCCTGCCATTAAATAAACAGCACCCACATTTAATAATTAGGCCTCTCTCCAGCCTCAACATTAAAGTAATAGTGCTCACATTTGATGAATAGATCTATTTCCCTCCAACCAACCCTAACATTAAATAGTATTCCCATTTAATAAATAAACCTATTACCCTCCCTCCAAACAGTCCCAGCAATAAATTATTAGCATTTACGTTTAATACATCCATTTCCCACGACCATTCCTAGCATTAAATAATTAATATTCACATTTAATAGATAGCCCCCACACTCAGCCCCCGCATTAAAGGTCCCATCACCCTCTCCCTATAGTTTGGCTTTCCATTCCACTCCTAGATTAGTTTAATTTTAAACTACTAGAATACCTACTTCTTACACTAATGTCATATAATTGTCATCATTTATTGTCAATTTAACAACTTAAAAATGGAAGAGATAGTTTAAAGAACAAAGTAAGCATTTTCTGGTCTAGAATTATATAGGTAGTTACTGAAGTATTAGTCTATGATGACATATTAATTGTTAACGCATATTTGCTAAAATTCTAAAATAATTTTCTGTGGACACCTTGCTGCAGAACAGATGCACCAAACCCTATCATGGTACAGTGTATGTGAGCATTAGTGAGCTACAATTAGCATAAAGATATGTTCACTGACCTTAGTTATAATGTCATGGTTTCTACTTGAAATGGTTCTAGGCAAGACATATTAGCTTATAAAGCTCTAGAAATATGAATAGATAATAAAAATTGCATTTACTTTACAGAAAAAGAGGAACTATACTGCTTACTTGGTTAATCTCGAGAAAACAGGGACATGCACAAACATATTTTTTAAAAAAAGAAATAGGCTCAGCAATAACAATGAGATGGTCACACTAGAACCAGTATACTTACCCAAAACTTGATTGCTGCAGCCTCTCTGCTCTTCTCCCTTCAGCGGCGCGGGAACATCAGCTGACAGGGTGAGGGGGCAGGTCACATGATCGCAGCTGCAATCGCATGTGAAAGATGACTGGCTGTCAGTGACAGCCAGTCATCTTTCAATTGCAATCGCAGCCTCCAGGTAACCTCCGCCCACTGGTAAAAGGGGGTGTGGCCTCACGGTAGCCGTGCCTACCGGTGGTTTAACCGGTAGTCTGCTGGGCCAGTCCGACCCTGCCGCAGGGTTCTACACTTGGGACGTATGCTAATTTCAGAAAGAGATGCGTCACACTCTAGGAGCCTCACATCACTGCTCAATGCAGCTGAGGGACCCTTTGCCTCTTCTAAGTCTCAGCCTTTGGCTTCCTGTTTACCGCTATCTGCTCTCTACAATATGGCATGGTCCCTGTCATGTGCAGCCCTGTCCTCACTAACATAATCACCGAGTGGACAGATCACTGTCGCTCACATATGTGATCAGCACAATCATCTCTTGCTGCTGTGACTGTCATTGTGATCTTCTGACTGGCTACAGGCTGTTCTATCATCCCACTCTTCTAAACTGATGACATCCCAGACAATTAAGAAATGAAGATAGAACCCTTGTCAGCCACATCTAAAAAATAGGTCTTCTCTAAGATGGAGAGCTCAGGGTTGATATTAAGTATGTCTGTCTTATAGCACTGGGGTTATGAGTTTGATTCCCGACCATGGCCTTATCTTGTGGAGTTTGTATATTCTCCCTGTATTTGCGTGAGTTTCTTCCTGGTGCTTGGGATTCCTTCCACACTCCAAAAACATACTAGTAGGTTAATTGGCTGCTACAAAATTAACCCTAGTCTGTGTGTGTGTATTAGTGAATTTAGACTGTAGGCTCCAATAAGTCAGGGACTGGTGTGAATGACAAATATTCTCTGTACAGCGCTGCGTAATTGGTGGTGCTATATAAATAAATGTTGATGATGAGAATGAGACTCATATAGTCAGGAAAGAAGCACTGAACTAGGCTGGCTATATATATTATATTCTCATATTTAACTGAATTTCTATTTCTTTACAGACCTTACACCGATTCATCTACCTGTGGGAACTTTTTCAATCTTGTAGCAAAGGCGAACATTGACTTGTTACCTCAGGGATCTCCACAGAGGGATTTACTGCTCACAAGCGCAATGACCTGTCTGGTGAGACTTAATATTTTAGAATTTGGGATTGGGGGGTTGGTACAAGAAGTCTGCAATAAGATGATGTTTCACCAAAGTAAGCAAAGAAATGTAATAAGCCAAACTTGACATATATAATAATTCTTGTAATACTAGTTTACGTGTTTATTCTTAGAAAATCAGTAGTACAGCGATTACCAAGGCAAACCTACAGGCCCTGGGCAGTCTTGCTTGTGCCCTGACATATGCAGAAATTGTCAGTGCAGATCCCTACGTATTACAAGCTCTCCAAAGCTGCTCCTCCTTCAATGATGCGCAGAAGTCGGCCATTGTACTGAAGCTGAAAGCCACATATGGGTATGTAAAACCATAAACCAATGAAAAGCTCTTTAACACTAGCAGTTTTCACTCAATAGGCCAAAGGACAAGATACCGCTGGGGCCTACTGCTTATAATTGCTCATTTTCCCTTTGACTGAAGTGGTTGTCTACTTTGGGACAGCCAACACTCTCCCTTTAGTAGGTGCCACAGATACAGCCAATCACTCAGGGTTCATTCATGTGGAAACCCCACCATTATGAAGTAACTAGCCCTGAAGTCTTTTTAACTGTGTGCAGTTAATAATTGTTTTGTACTCACCTTGACTCATGGCAGGCACGGCCCTTTCTGTGATTCGTCGCCTGCACCAGCCAAAGACAAGGCATGCTGAGATTTGTAGTTTCACAACAGATAAGAGAGCTTTAGGGCTAGATTTACTAAGCTGCGGGTTTGAAAAAGTGGGGATGTTGCCTATAGCAACCAATCAGATTCTAGCTGTCATTTTGTAGAAAGCACTACACTAAATAAATGACAGCTAGAATCTATAGGCAACATCCCCACTTTTTCAAACCCGCAGCTTAGTAAATCTAGCCCTTAGTCTGCACAAAACTGGTCTAAAATGCTATATGGAACATCACTTCCTTTGTAAATGTGTCCAATACAATGGAAGGTGCAACTAGGAGCAATACTGGTTCTCTGGTATACAAGTTACACAGGGCACACATTGGCATCACCTCACAGTATTATTTTTTTTCCTTAGCAATCCCTCTCAGTGGACAGTCTCAACAATGAAACTGATTGGAAACCTTTCAAGTTGTATTGATGGTGCCACCCTAAGGCTGATTGACACGGTAATAACAACATAAGATTGTCCCACTACTTTGTTGCAGGTGTTTTGCATGTCAGATAGTCTTATATTAATGTAATAACTATTGCAGATTTAATAAAGGCCTGTGTTTATATTACAGAGTGTAAAGAGAATGTTCTTCCCAGGGTTTTTAACTCAAATTAAAATTCAACAAAAGACCATGTTCTCCTATACCATGAGTCAACTTCAGGTTACATCCAGGAGGGTCGCTCGTGCCGCACGTGAGTTTTTTCTGCATTAATTTTAAATCTAAGATGTAAATTGCAACAAGGGGATATCAGAGGTCAGCCAAAGAGACAAAGGAAACCTAATAGGGTACACATTTCTGTAATCTCTCTCCAATATACAGTGTCCCCCATTTATTCTAATTTATAATTAATAAATCTAATTTTTTTGTTTTTTGCTGGGTGTTTGGCGCCATCCATTCTTTCATTCAATTAGTAATGACCAGATATATTCAATCAATATTTTCCCTTTGTATTTGTATTTGTCTAATGTAAAAATTAGGAATCTTGTAATTGTCTAATGTAAGTATTAGGGAACCTTTTAGGATGAATTTTTGCTTGCGGAGCTTATCATTCTGCAAAGCTGCCACTATTTATCTTCCCTTCCTCGTAACCAATGTATCTTCTCCCAGAGTTCTCCCATCGATCTTATTAATTTGTGATAATCCTGTCATGATAAAATGATCTAGTCGCAGGGAATACCGGCAACATCATTCAGATGATGGGGGTCTAGAAAGGACCCAAAATGTGACAAAGACCAGTCAAGTAGATAGAAGAAGTAACCTATATAGGGGTATAACAAAACTATTATTTGTGTTCACTAAAGTGACATTAGCAAATTGTATCAATACAAAAAAATCATAAAGTGGGCTTCTTTAAGAAAATATTTAAGTTTAATGGTAAAAATAATAATAATCGGACCCAGAAAGGTGTGGCGCCTATTGTGGGTGTGGTTAGTGAGCATGGGTGGATGGATGGGCAGGGTTTATTTTGTTCCAATTTTGCTTTGGAAAATAAAATGTCAGTTTACACTGCTTATATTCTTATAGATGGCTGCTACTCCTATGAGTTCAACATTGGTTATTAACAGAGTGCTTAAAAAGGAAATATACAGACAATATAGAAAACTGTACAGAATAATTATTAAAAACACAAACGCAAAGACAAAGACAAATTCATGAAAAAAGTGAATGATATTTTTTAGGCAAATAATTAGACACCATTACGTCCAATTCAGGTGTATACCTAGCAGATATATGCTCAGCATGTACTTTCCCCGATGTCGGGCACAATTGAGCTAAGAAAAAAGTGTCAGTTCTTTTCGGTGATGATTGAGGGCAGCTCACACTGAGAATCTTTTTGCAAAGCACAAAAAAATGGATCGCCACTTATTCTTTATTTGCGCCTTATAGTCTGCCACACCCATTTCAAGGTGTACGCCCACTTCTTCAGCCTTTGGAACTACCCCCAGAAAATCAGTCTGCACCCACTAGCTCATTTAAATAATCCCATCCACTTGGAGGCAAAATTTGGTGCACTCGCCCATTTCGAACTTAGTATGGCACCCACCAAACTGTTGACTTCTCCCATCGGCACGTGCCAACATTTGCACACACACCCCCACACAGCAGATTGCCCAGCAAATCCATTCACACACTCAAAAAACTGGATGTATATGCACAAGAATAGTCAGGTAACATCACAATAGAGCATTTTAATTTCGACTTTGCACTTTTGGACAGTGGTGAATGGCCCTTATACTATGTGTAGTATATATTACTGCACATAATGCTCACTTACTTCAGCTGTGATGGCATACTAGGTTATAGTACTATCACTCCTGAATGTCCCTCTTTTGGAGGGAAGGTGCTTCTTGGACCCAAATCACCAAGATTCTTTTACCTCAATTATCACTCATTTGTATATCCTCTTTAAATGGCTCCAAACAGTCTTCCTGCTTTTTAAATTCAATGCGACACAAACAAAAATCTAACAAAATACTAGCAGTGCATCGGTTTATACAAATCTTAAGTGTTCCTTTTTGAGCATTTAATATATTGTCAGTTATTCAACTTCCAGACAAGCACCTTGGCAACAAAAGGACAAGAATGCTCATGCAAGCATTCTTATATATGAACTAGTTAAAAGCCTGTCAAAATAACAGAAAAAAATTGGAGTAAGATCATGTTGGACCCTTTTTTTATTGCACCCAATTTGACTTTACCCTTGTGGCAGCAAGGGTAAAGTCAAATACAAATACTGTTCACTGTCAAATACAAATACTGTTCATGAAACCACAGTTATGAGCATTGATATGTGTTTCATGAAAGTTACCAACATCAAGAATGGCGTGACATCTTGTTCGCTGACTTTGTAGGCGTTGACGTGATATTAGCTCTATTAGTTTGTCATCAGGCTTTATCCCGCTCCACCTTTATCTTTTTGCTGCTTCTTGCTGTGCAGTTACTCTCACAGCAGGCATTTTTCTTTTTAGGTGGCATCGCAGTTACACTTTGTTGCTTAAATAACTTAGTATATTCCTTTTAATATAACACTTAATGCAAATAAAACCAATGGATAGCCGAGTCAGTTTGGAATAGCAAAGGTCGTTCTAAATGGTAACTGCCACACAATAAACCTACATAAACCAAACAAAAAAGCCAGAGAAATGAGGAAAATCTAGTCAGTAGGAATAGTAAAGTACACAAGAGTCATTTGCAAACATTTTACAAAATTTGTCTGTTTGTGTTTTGTGTGTGTTTTATAAAGGTGAGGAGCAGCATTAGCCTTTTATATATATATTATATATTATATAGATAAGTGGCAAATACTCACTGTGTGGTTTTGTGTCCCCATACAGCTGATTGTGATGAGCTCACGACAGACATGATTGCTAAGCAGATGGAGTACACCGCTGCCACCTATACTGACGCACAACTGGACGCTTGTCTAAGCAACATCACTTTACTAGACAACCTGGCTAACCTTGGAACATTGGCGTTTAGTGATGACCAGCTTATGGTGCTCAAATATAAACTGGATACGGTAAGACTTTATCTGCTACCTCTGAACTTTGTATTTATTTAGTTCATCAAAATATAAGTATAGCAGTATAGATATATTGTAATTGTGTTTTTAATATTGCGTATGTCTTCCCACAGATCTTTCCTAATGGTGTAGAAGAGGAATATCTCCTCCAGATAGGCAACATTGCCAGAATGTATAGCGCAGAGGAAATCAGTCAGTGGAACATTACATCAGTGGACACGCTGGGAACCTTGCTAGACAGCGCAACCTGGCAAAGTAATGATTCCAATGTAAGTCTCTAATATATCCTCTCGCAGAGTATAAGCTGTACTAGTCATTACCATACATGGGAAGTCTCAGAGGTTTATCGAGAGATGCAGAGTTTGTAAGTTCATGTCAGGGACTGTGGTTTGTATGGATAAAATCTCAGGGTCATAGAACCCTAAAGCTGGACACACAAGTTGCAGTAACAGCTGGTTCTTCTACCTGATCGCCAAGATGCCAAATCTGGTCACCAGCAGACTGCCAGCAGACAAAAACTTTTAAAAGAACACTTTATTTTGAATAATAACCCAAATCATTTAAATTATATTTTATAGAATTAGAAGTCCTTTAAAGAGATTTAACTTAACGATATTTTTCATGTTTTTTTTAGAAATTAACACCATTAAGTTATCACATTGCTCTAACACTCTGGTTCTGACGCTTTCAGATAAATGCAATGGTAGCACAATATCTTCAAATAAATTATCCAAATGCCACCTTAGATGGGACAACACTCACAGTCCTGGCTCCTTACATATGTGGCCTAAATGAGACCCTAATTCAAACAATTACTTCTGACGACCTCAGGTAAGTACATGTTGGTCTATTAGTGTTACTGAATTATTGTTGCCATGGAAACATTAAACACATTTAAATATTTTTATTTTAGAAACTCTGCCAATCCACTGGATACATCCATGTGCACTCAGAGCATGAAGGACCTTCTGTTTAGCCAGATGAAAATGGCCTACTCATCATCTGGGAACTCTTCCAATGCCTACTTCCAGATTATGCAGACCGTCATAGGTAAGACTACTACAGTACTCTATTTCCCATGTAGGTCAGAAGACAGAGACCTAGGGCACAATAATCAGCATCATTAAAATGCTTTAAATTCATTTTAATTATTATTTTCATTTTCATTTTTTGTCTTCTACTTGGCCTTTGCTAATGTCATATTTTTCCTGTGGGGAGAAAAATTATTATATTATTAATCTATAATCATACACGCCTATTACAGCATTAACTGTTAATATGGCCTTTCTGTTCTTGTACAATGCTTGTATGATTATCATAAGTTATATAAACTTCACTGTGATCTTAAAAAAGCTAAATACACTAGATTGGATGTATGAGCTTCATGTTATAAAGATGTGCTTTTGACAATACAGTCTTCTTGCATATAGAGCCTCGCATTGCTACTCTGTGTTGTCGTTAATGGTCAGACCCTCAAACTAGCTCCATTTTTCTGTAGTTTATAGATGATATATAATTTTCACAGCACCGAGCAATTTTCATTTTGATTCTTTTTAATGCCAGGTTAAATATCGATTACACTATTTCTCCAACAGGTGGCGCAAGAGCAGAAGATCTCATCCAGTTTTCCGCAGGTTCCCCAGAAATGGATCTCATTCTCTTTATAACACTGAATCCGTATGAAGTGAAGGTAATTTGTTAAGATGATCTGTCCCTGCATACAGTGGAGGCAGCCATCTTTGTGAGCGCAACCAATGTTTATAAGAATGCAGCCTATCAATTCCCAAAGAACCAGTGATGTCACTTGGCGTCTCATGCCCATACTTGCCTATATTGCACAGAGGTGGACAGGCCAGTGATGTACTGTGTCACAATGTCCCCCGTGCTTGCCCTTTGGACCTCCCCTATGGGCCAAAAAGTAAACAAGTATGCTCATGCCTCAGTGATGTCGCGACTTACTAGTGAGTTGATGAATATTGGTTCAGCTCAAAAAACTGTTGCCTTTACTTTGCTTCCAGTACACAATAAACAGACACAGAAAATCGGTGTTGTCCTTGTATAATCCGCCTCATGTATGCAGCTCCATAGGGTGGCCATATCTCACCATTTAATGCAGGAAATGAATTTGTTACTATACTGCCAGAGTCATGTGTTTAAGCGTCCTGTATTAAAGATGAGGTCACTAATTCATTCTTTGTCGATGGCTGCTGGGGGCAATTCTTCTAATTTGTCAAAGGTGAGAAAGGGAAGTTCACACATGAACAGAGCTCCATTATGTATGGAGTCATGAAATGCGCTACACTCTCATGCGAATGAAGCTCCGCTCAGCACTTCAAAAGTACTTAAAATTAGTTTAACATTTTTTTCCAAAACTCTACGTTGCATGTGAAGTTCAAATGTGAGGATAAATGGACATCACTGACCTGAAAACAATCATAATAGGCCCTGAAATGCCAAACAGGGTAAAGTACGTTTTGGGCCCCATTTAAAGTTGGACGCATTTCAATTTCTTTGTGTAAGATATGACTTTTTCTACTGCACATGACAACCAAAAATATACAGGCATACGTATGTATTAAGACTTTTATGTAACCCTGACCTCTGGCTCCTGAAGAGGCGGAAAGGAGAAGGGAAGGGAAAAGGCGTGAAAGTGTAGGTCGAGTACAGTAAGGGCATGTTAAAGTAATTGTGATATAATAAAAGGTGGATGCAGCTGCAGATACTCCGGTCAGGAGGCATTTTCATATGTGGTACTACTGGTCCCAGCAAATCATGGTAGCCATAAACTACTTGGGTATACTGGTGCTTGTAGAACCACCAAACCATTTTTTTTTATACTTATTTTCTTTTTTACATAAACATTACAACTCCAGTCACCATCATCAAGATGACTGGTGTCTTTATTATGCAATTTGTGCATCACACATTACACTATATGTTTTCGAGACAACTGTGACTAATTCTAAATGACCCCCTTTATGAAGACACAAATAAAACTGTATGAAAGAAGCAAAATATGATAATTTTATATATGTGTATATATATATATATATATATATATATATATATATATTTCACAGATGACGTTTGATACCATAACTTAACTTATTATTCTCTCTCTTCTAACTCCCATCTAGAAATTAAATGCACAAAACATTATGGACCTGCTTGGAGATAATGTCCTCGATATTAACACAGTTCTAAGCAGTGAGGTGCTTCAAGCCTGGGTGTCAGTGAATGCACAAATTGAGATCGACAGCCTGGGGCTTAATATTACGACAGGAGTACTGGAGCAAACACTAGGGTTCATCGTTATTAGTCCAGGTAATTAGTATACTGTGAAAATATCCTTTTTATTGAAAAAAGTATCTTCATAACGGAAAACTGGGAAACAGTGGCCAAACTGGATGAGATCCGGTACTTGGGCCGAACAACCACCTCCCTTCTGTCGTCACTGGAGCCAAGCTGACTGCACACATAAGGTCAATGGAGGTCCTGACTGCATTTATTAACATAGCAAATGATTAAAAACAGTGTAAGAACTAAGTGCTTCTGGGTAGAATGAACAAAATGTAATAAATACTGTCAACTTGTCAGCCTGACCACAGAATATTGCCCAAAAGATCCTTAATGTCATAAAACATGGAAAGAAAGGACAGCACCAAGTCAGTTTTAGGAGACAGGAAGTTTAAAATAAAAAAAAAATTAATGAATTAATTGGATTAAATAAAATCTTCAGGCTGAATGTAAAAAACACACAGATGTAGGGTACACTATATTAGAAACTAGTTGACAGAATTCATAAACAAATACAGGAGGATTGGTGAATAAAAGAATCTCATTATGAGGAAGTCTCACACAAGTCCGGCTAATAGCGATATCACTGCTTGTAGCAACATGTCTGATATTTATCTGATCAACTTTGAATATATTCAGGCATGGGGCAGATGCAGTATCTGTAGCCCGGGATGTTCTAAATTGAAAATCGCAGTGTATGAATATAACTCTCCCTCTTTATGTCTAAATACATTTATATATTTATACAACATTTATTATTTATGTAGTAAGCATTTATGATTTATTATTGCTTTTTTTATGCATTATTTGTTTACCTATTTGTAAATGTATTTATATATATTTTTTAGCCAATGTAAATATTTTTTCATCTTGTACTACTCTCCCTCCTAGCAGAATGCAGGTGGATAAATAACTTTTTGTATTTTCATTTGGTAGGTCCCAACCCTATATGTTACACAGCTGATAACAACTCATGGATTATTTACTACTTGCAAAATTATCTGACCTTTTGCAGTGCTGAAGATCTGAGCAATATTACAAGCAACGAAACTCTGGTAATTTCTAAACATTGGTTTTTATTGCACAGGTGCTAAAAATCTAAAAAAATCTTCTATTGATTGTTATAAAAACAGGAAAAGATTCAAAAGTCTCAGTGCCAATCATTATTACGTCGCTGTACCAAAGTGGTGGGATGTTGGGCACAGGAGTCAGGGATGGCATTTGGTGGATACTCAAGATTGGGTTATTCTTTGTTCTTCGTTTGTTTCAGAGACCCTAGATGATGTGGGCTCCAGACTAGTAACCCCCTCAGTTAAGGCCAAGTATTGGAAGTGGGTGGGGGTTGACTTGTAAAGTGGAATTAATCTCTAATAAAACACACAGATGGGAAATAACACTGAATCAGTTGTCTGCACACTGAGTCTAGTCTAAGGGGTATATTTACTAAACTTCGGGTTTGAAAAAGTGGAGATGTTGCTTATAGCAACCAGATTCTAGCTGTCATTTTGTAGAATGTACTATTTAAATGACAGCTAGAATTTGATTGGTTGCTATAGGCAACATCTCCACTTTTTCAAACCCGCAGTTTAGTAAATCTAGCCCTAAGTGTTTTACTCTCTGGTTTGGTTATTATAAAGTAATTTATAAGTATGTGAATACCTTCAGTGTTGTAGCTCTAGGCTCCTGGGCACAGAAGCACCAGAGCGTTCTGTTTATTAGATATCAGAGACTTTCTAGTTCAGAACTCTCACAGCAGTGCTGTCCTGTGATATCCCCATATTTAGCTCAGTCAGAAAGCCCCTTAGAACTAAGCCCCTTAAACAAGCTGTTACGGTGCTCTGCCATCACAAGGAGCAGAACAATAAGCTGCCCTATATATAAGGGTCCCAGTGGGGCTTCTTGGTCCAGATGAAGTTGCTTCCACTGTTACCTTCTGTTATAAGAAGTCTGTTTCTGAGTTGCCTGATGGTGTCAGAAATTCGTACTCATAAACGGCAGCTGATAGAGCCATAACACTACTCAGGTGCATCAATAGTTACCTATAAAAGCCTCAAATGAACTCACTTTCAGCCTTAGAAAGAAGGTTGAGCTACACTGTGACTAATGTTTTTAGCTACTGAATTACCATTTCCTTTTGTTCTCCACAGTTTTCGAACTTTTCAGTGGACCCCGAAACTTTGCCCATGATCTCAACATTCATGATACAGATGATGCACTATGCAGAGTTACAATCCATAGACTACACAAACTTTACTCTACAAGAGTAAGTATCTATCATACACGTACGCTTACGCCCTATGCTGCAAGCATTATTTTTCCGGACCGGCTAAAGACTTGGCTTGTTTTTACTAACGTATAATATATATTAGGGGTGGCATCAAGTTGGATATTTATCAAATGGCGAAAAGCCCTATTGCAGGAGAAAACAGGTGTTTTTACCGGTGATAGTGTTTTCCTATATACTTAAAGGGGATACCACCGGCAATAGAAATGCTACCACCGATTTGCTTTGGTTGACAAAGGGTGGCAATAACAGAAGAAAATAGTTGAAAAATGTTTTATTTTTTGAATAAAGTTTTTTATTTTCAATGATGAATGGTTTTTAAATATTTTCATTTTTATATACATTTTTATCTATTTTTTATATTTTTTCTAGTTTGCATTATTTTTATACTCTTTCAACAGCATGCCTCCTTTTTTTTACCACATATTTTTTTGCATTTTTCCTTGCACTTTTTTATGGCATACTATAAACCTTTTGGGTCCTTGGGTCAATCAATAGAAAGCAGTCACAAAATCCTGGCTAAACTGGGGTAAAAACATATTGCTGCACTTTTTCGTTATAACTTGTGAATCAAACAAGTATTACCAGGGAAGAAAAATGCTTCAGACTGCAAAACTCATTTAGCCCAGTGAATGGTTGTTACATAAGAATGTTTTAAGGGCAAGGAGTTGCCAGCGGCCGAATGTCAACTGTACCTCCATAGTAAAAAAAAAAAGTATGCGTAGGGTGTGTGCCAAATCTTCGACTAATGCCTATTCTAATGCATGTGCACTAGGCATATGCATTAGAATAGGGGGGGAAAGGGGAGCAATTTTGCAGCTTGGTAAAACCATGATGAACTGCAGAGAAGGGCAAATGTAAAATGTGCAGATAGATTTAGAGTTGGGATGGGTCGAGTTCTAGCTCAACTCTAAACTGCAGTTTAAAAATAAAGCTGGCTAGTATTTGTATGCTATATGCAAAGCAGCCAGTATATTCCCTCCATGCAAAAAAAATAAATATATGCATTACAACATGGTTTGTCCAAGAGCAAAATTACCCCTTCTTTTACTTAGCTTCTAATTCTAAATGAGACCCTTTATCTTTAAATGTCTCTTTTTCACGGGTGGAACACAGAATACTCCAGCTTACCCTTCCAACCTATCCAAGTGGAAGATAACTTGCTAAAAAAGAATTATAGAACTATATAATAACATAATTGCTGTGTACCATTTAATTTAATTTTACAGTCAAATAAAGATTGTCTGAATAAGACTGTTGGTTTAATTCTCTGCAGCATTCCTCAAAATATCCTCTGCTATGCTATTGGTGAACTAAACATTGGTGTCACAAGTGGGAATCAGACCAATGTGACACTGGATCTCCTGAAGACTTGCAACAGTACAAATATTGTCACCCTGGACACAGAAGTAAGTTTTCTAATCACACTCACTTTCATTTACCCCTGACAGTGAATGTTATGACAATGTATGATTGCCAATGTACAGGGATAGAGAAGAAGGAATATTTTGTTTTTCACTTTATGCTCAACTAGCTTAATCCAAGGGGAAAGCAGTGGCTTAGTAGTTAGCATTTCTGCCTCACAGCACTGGGGTCAGTTAGACTCCCGGCCATGGTCTTATATGTGTGGAGTTTGTATATTCTCGACGTGTTAGTATGGGTTTCCTCCGGGTGCTCCGGTTTCATCCCACAATCCAAAAAAAACGTACTAGTAAATTAATTGACTGCTATCAAAATTGACCCTAGTCTGTCTGTGTGTATGTTGGGGAATTTAGACTATAAGCGTTATAGCAGGGGTGGGCAAACCTGTCCTCAAGGGCCATATCCAGTTCATGTTTTTAGGATTTCTTTAATCATGTACAGCTGAGTTAATCTATTTGGCTGGGTCAGTAATTATCCCACCTGTTTCTACAGACAGAAATCCTAAAAACATGAACTGGATATGGCCCTTGAGGACAGGTTTGCCCACCCCTGCGTTATAGGGACAGGGACTGATGTGATTGCGTTCTCTGTACAGCGCTGCAGAATTAGTGGTGCTATATAAATAAATGATGATAATGATGATAAACTTGGAACTCTTTAATAAACTTTCTGGAGCAAACTCTTGACAATCTATTATTTTATCTCTCACTGTGTGTTGTAAAGGAATTAAATAATATAGATCTACAACCAGATATGTAAAAGGAAGGTAGACTACAGCAGTGATATAGAAAATAAAGTGAGCTGGTTTGTGTTTTTGCAGTTGGAAAACATTATAAGCATCACCCCAACCAAGCTGGCAGATGTGACGATAATTGCGAATCTATTAAACAACGCAACTTTAAATGAAATCATCATAACAAACATCAAGCAATTCAAGTCACTGGCGGAGCTGAAAGAATACATTGTGCAGATACAAAGCTACGGGTGTGCAGTAAGTACTAGTTATTTATACTATATGTCAAATGGACATTAACATTAAATGTCCGCTACTGATGTGAGGGTGGAAATAAAAAAAAAAAAGAATGAAAGGTGACATCTTTAATTGATAACTGTATAGGAAATAAGTGCAACCTTTCAAGGCACTAAGGACATATATCATGTAAAAATGCAAACATAGTGGAGAATACAGACAAATGCACATATGTGATGGATTGAAAGAATTTTATTGGGAAATTAAGATAGAAAAGATTGTTGGGTGTCAGATTGCTGTTACTGACAGAAGGTTGAGTCCGTGCAGATATTCAGCATACTAAATGCCCACAGGACCTGCAGTCCTTATCTTTGAACATTTACCATGAATCCCAGGCTCATATTGAGTCCTGTTTGTAATGTGTTAAATGGTGGTTATCTACTCTCCTGGAATGTCTGAGAGACACCCAAATTAGTGAGAGACCTTCTAGAACTATCAGAACAGCAGCCAGCTCTTCTGTATGATGAGTGTGAATGTGCTGGTGGCGATGCCAATGGCTAAGTGGGTAGAGGCACAATTACGCCAACTTATGGTATGATTGGAGTCATCAAATCATGGCCACCTTTATTCATAGCTCCTCTCCCAGAGGACGGGTATGAAAAGTATGCCAGTATGTGGTAAATGTCTCCATGAGTTATTACAGGATGATATCACATTACCATATACAGCAAAGGGGTGCCCCGACACCGGTAAGCTTCACCTATGCAGAGGTGAGCCTATTTAACAAGGATCACTGCTTGTATCACCCCAATGCCTGTCCTGATCATGCTTTCTAAGGATGGCATTACCAGAACAAAAGGCTTTAAAAAATCTTTACTTAAGTGTTTCTGCATGTAGGATTTGCTATTCTAATTAGTGTTTTGTGTAGCTGGTTAAAATGAGTGATCATGGGTGTTCTAAATGAAAACAAAATATATAAATAATTACAGTTCCTGACAACTTTCGAGTCTATGAACTACTTATCTTCTTAATGCCGTGTGTACCAACATTTATGCTATAACTGTTCTACACAATAACACAGAGTCTGTGTACAAATTAAACATTTTATTAAAAAACTCTTTCCACACTGTGCACAGCAATTAGCCTGTGCTTTTGGCTACACGTGTCATCATAACTTCGTACACTCAACCTCTGGCTTTGAAATCTTACAAAGATTTCCTAAACAGTTAAAAGTATCATGTTTTGTTCACTTTTGTTTTGTTTTTTCATTTCAAAAGTCTACCTTGCCAACTTTACTTGAACTACAATATCTAGTATAGGTAAATCTGCAAATTGACTTCATAATTGGTAAGCCACACTGTTTTTCTTTCCAAACAGGGTTTTGTGTCTGGGACGTCCTCTTGTGCCAATGCAGAGGTCCTGAGTACCAGCACTAAGGAGACAATTTTCTCTGGTGTATCTGAGGTTCTCTTTAAGTTCTGGAGTCCAAGCAATGGGTCCCAATGGCTGGAGGATTTCACCATAATAACCAGAATGTTTGTGCTGCAGATGACAGAATCAACCATCCAGCAGCTGCCTACAAACATTGGATGTGAAACAGCCGAGGGGATGTAAGGCACAATTATACAATATGAATTCAGTGTAACAAAAGGTGTTTGTTATGTATAACCCCAAGGCAGTCCTGTCTCAGGGATGTGAAATATCAGTCTCACTCACCAATGGTTTTAGAGTGCCTCCACCTGGATCTTCATTATGATCCCATTCTAAGAGGCTCAACCACTGTCTTGCCTGACACAACTGAATACCAACAATGAAAAAGGAACAATCCAATGCGTCACGTTTATTATTAATGGATGATAGGGAAAATAAAGAATTCTGGAGAGTGGTGTGGAACTAGAATGTAATAGGGCAAGTGGACAGGGTTAGAAAATACACATAGTACAAGCAATCTCTGGCTCAGATTAATGATTCTCAATAATAACACGTGTGCATATAAAAACAACAGTAACACTTTATTCACTAATGTAGTTCAGTACACTAGTACTTTCTCCAATAACTTGGCTTGTCACCAATTGGGACTAGCAGTGCTTTCCACCCCTACCTAACAGCTCTCCTCCAAAAACAACCTTAATTGCCACATGCAACTAGTGGTTGCTGTACCATGGTGAGAGGCGACATAACAACTAACTTCCCAGCAGTCGTGCAGGACAGTCTCCTCTGAATAAACCATTGTTTCTCCTATTAGAACAGGCACTATGTGAGCACTACAGCCAGCAGTGTGTGTTAGATCACTGATCACCAGTTTGACCAGCCCTGGCAGATGTGGGCAAAAAAGTCACATTTTTTAAAGTATTACAACTGCCCCCACCCGGCTACTTCTTAACGCCACCCGGCTGGCAAAATGTTCTGGGGAGAACACTGAACATATATTATCTCTATATAACAATACATTGCCTTGGGAACAGTACACCAGTACTCTTATATTGGTACACTTTGTGAAGACATTGGTTCCAGTCTCCCTTGGCATTCACTAAGATAAAGAGTCTCTTTCTCAGGGCTTAGCACTTGGCAGTGGGTGGCCTTGAAGCTCCTATAGGATATTAGGCTCTGTGATGCTGTCTGCATCCTCTCTAGCCTCTGTCCCTGCCAAAATGGAGCATGGTGGTGACTTTTCAGGGGTGTATGTGCCACGCACTCCCAGAATACACCGCAGCTGGGAGATATAGTCTCTACAGCAGCCAATCACTGGCAAGCTTCTTAAGACTACTTGAGCCATTGATTTCTGCAGTGATGTGCCTGCCCTTTTACCTCAGATGTTACTGGTACCCATTAGGTAATGGGAAATATAATTATGTTACTGACTTTTATGGTGGATAGATAAAAAATGTTTCATAAAAGTGAACTCACATGTAAATTAAACAAATGTGATAGTTTGAAATTTACCCCCACTCATCTTGTGTTATTTCTTATAGAGCCAAATCTATGGATGCCTCTCATGGTCTGCTGAAACCTGACATACAGAAGGCAGTGTATCAGTACTTGTTTGCTTACCATAAAGGTGAATATAAGTAGTTGTCTGTCTGTCTGTCTATTTTGCCCTCTATTTATGTGTCCTTTCCATATACATTACTAGCAGAACAACCTATTGCCGGTAGAATTGTATAGAGAAAAATTCAACAACAATTCAATAAGCGTAAATATAAAATATATTTCTAGAGTTGGAGAGAAAAATAAAAAAATAATGATAAAATGTCATTTCAGCTCTTAACACTGAAAAAAACAGGGTTTAAGACACCAACAAGCGTTTATGTGGTGGTGAAATAAAAAGACATACTCAATAATAGAGACATAAAGACATGGAAAATAGTTGCTGTTAGACATGATTAGATATGCTAAAGACAGACAGATCCATGGACAGTTAACCATACGTCCCAACATTTGGAGGTCCGAAAGAGGGACATATTAGCCACACCCCCTATCATCGCCCACGAACTTGCGGTTTGTGCAGTTCATGCATGCGCAGAAGCGACTTGTGGCCACGTCCTGATTCACTTCCTCCTAGACCACCAGAGAAAATGGTTAACTATTTAAATTAAACAATTTTCATATTTCTTTCCAGGGAATAACATGGCGTGTGACGTATCTGGTGACCTTCAGTTCTTCATTACATCATTCTTTGGGTCATTTTCAGCTCTATTAAGTCCCGGGGACTTGGTGTCTCTGATTCCTTATGATCAGTTATCTGCGGTGAGTGTGTTGCTTAGTGTATTTCTACAGACTTAATGACTGAGCCAAGAGAGAGGTAGTGTCACAAAACTGTGTCCCTCAACTGAAAAGCAGAAGGCAGATGCTAATATAAACTGAAAACTTTTTATTGCAGTGTAAACAGTCACAGGTACACGAAAAAAATGATAAATGAGTTCAGAGGAAGGACCTCAGTGTCAGGCTGAATAAGGTGACAGGAGTAATCCAATGGTCCAGGATAAACAACAACAGAAGTCACACTGATATAGGAGTCACAGGAGTTAAGAATTGCATACAGAAATACAAGGACTGCAGATATATTGGTACAGGTATCAGAAGTTGAGGATTGCATACAGAAACTCACTTATAATACTTGCAGTAACACTGAAGAGAAAACAAACCTGGAATAGCTAATGCAAGTAACCAGGCTGAGCAATAGCAGCACTGAAACACACTGGGGTCTATGCATCAATAAGATGCGGTACAGCTAAATATGCATCGCTGCACATCGCAGTGATGCATATTTAGGTACCGCTAAGATGATCCATGCCGGGGATATTCTGGGAGCCCCGGCGAAGTGAACCCTCTCCTGCGATCTTTTTTTCCTGCTGCCGGTGACAGGAGGAAGTGCTATGCGTGTTCACAGCACTTATGTCTGGCTCATATATTCAATATAATTATTTATGTGTACTATTGACTTGTTGTGCGTTATGCTGTTGAATTCTTTTTATAATATATATAATATAATAATCAGTATTTTTTATCAGATCTCTCCTGAGGTACACGTATGCATTTATCTACTATACATAGCTGGAACATTAAACTTTGGAATTCCCCCATGTGTCAGCCAAATAGCAATATCAGATTCCAATCCCTATTTCCTTACTAAAAATCCTATTTGCCTTCACCAATTTACTATTCCTATCCCTGTTTTTTCTTTTATTTTTTCAGTCTATTTCTTTTTTCCACTCCATCTCACTTACTTCATTTTTGTTATATGTGCTTATATCATATCTTTGCTTACAGAAACTGAACTCGTTGACGCCACAGGACCTGGTCACCCGTCTGCAGGCTGACAGCAATGTGAACAGCACTGCATGGTCAATAATACTGTCACGCTACACGAATATCACCAACTTGGGTCACGTATTGGATCTTCTCAGTATGAAAATGGTAATTATAGTCCCCATACAGCACATAACAACAAGTAATCTTGAGAGTAAAACCTGTAATTGGCTTTTTCAAGTTAAGCACAAATCATATGAACTATATTTGTTCTGTCTCTTAACATATGGTACGTAACGTTTAGAAAGAGCGTACTTACTCCCAGACTTAGTTTGAAATGCATCTCAAGATCCGCATGGACATGAATACAGGCGGAATCACGCTCTAGTTCTGTGCTCTTTTTTTAACCACAAGTTGCATTCAGATATGAATCACACCCTTAGCACAGAGCCTCTAGTCCTGGTGGATTATGGGTCAGATTAAGGGCAGTATATTAAAATTGCCCCCACTAGGCACTGCTGGAATAGCGAGTCAGGTTAGTTTGAACGACTGTAACTAGATAGTGCTGGACGCAAGCAGGGAAGAAGCTTAGAAATGTAGTCTGAATTTCATCAACCTTAGCTGGGCTTTTCCTTCTCACAGGTTAGCCCACTTAATGCTGATACACAAAACGCACACCTGCTGCTGTCCTCTATATCTCCAAGTCAGAAAAATAATAGAGCGAATATTTGCATTCATTTGTTTATCCTTTGGGGTCTTGGCGGTGCTGTAGTTTCACTCTCTTTCTATTGATTTTGTATTACACATGTCAACCTCATTCATCTTCATTCTGTCGTGTCAGACAAGAGGAGTAGCTCCAGAGCTGGTTCTAGTGGGGCAACATCAGTGACATTTTTTTACATGTTCAAAATGTCACACTCAGTTACCTAGTGTGCAGTCTGGAGTGGACGCCCTATGCTCAGTGTATAAGGTTGAAGGCTACCCACCTGCTATGCCCAGGGGTAGAACCGACAACTCTGAAATAGTAGTCTCCTCATATATCGATAAGGAATCCTCTAAGAAACAAGGGGTAGAGAACTTGCAGAGGACTGAACGATGGACCCTTAACATTCAGGACAGTGATGAGCCAGTTTCTCCACACTTTTCTTTGTTGAAACAGTCTGTTTCTTTCCATTCCTCTCCTCAACTGCAAAATATGTTTTGTCAGGCATGCACAAAACCGGACAAGAGGTTCAAGGACATACAGAGACTGCAGTCCTTTAATTCTTTCCTGGGGGAGTATAGGGACAAATGGGAGTCTCCATCTAAGATGAATGCCCCTATAGCACGCTTGTGAAAGACCCCAACTATTCTCAATAAAGCCACTCTCAATGATGGCATGGATAGTAAATGGGAAATAATTTTAAAATCTATGTACATATTGCTACTGGACAGGGCCATCTTTTCCATTGGGCACGATGGGCAGGTGCCCGGGGGCCCCACGGGCAAGGGGCCCCATAGGCAGGGCACTTAATTAGAATAAATAATCCTGCAAAAGAAAAAACCTGCAAAAAAAAACCTTCAAGGGTCACTGAGTAAGTACATCTATCTCTATATATCTATATATGTATCTCTATACATATATATATATATATATATATATATATATATGTATATGTAGGGGTCCCGGTGCACTGCTTTGCCCGGAGGCCCATAATGTTGTTAAGATGGCCCTGCTACTGGAGCCTCACTTAGACACACCTTGGCATCAGGCTTGAATAAAAAAGCAGTAGGAAAATGGTTGTAATAGCTTTCAGAAGAGATGGGTAAACCAAGAGCAAAATTAATCACATGGGCAGACCACATTCGGGAGCCATGCAAATATCTGAGAGATGCTGTTCGAAATACAGGACTTATTGTGGACATTTCAGGTTTAGTAGTCAGGGTACATCAAAGGCTCTGGCTACAGATGATGCAAAGCATAAAAGGACATTTAAGTCCCTTCAATTTCAGTTTGGTTCTCAACTCAGGCCACAGGGATATGGAGCTATTTTCTCCCTGTTAATGCTCCGAAATCTAGAGTCCTAGATTTTGGTCATTTGCTTCTCAGTATGAGAAATGGAGGCAGCATAAAAAAAGAAAAGTTTGGTCAGCAAAAACACCAGTCTCCAAACCATCAGAGAAACTACATGATAGTCTCTGCACACCAGGGAGCAACTGCGATTGGAGCCCACCATCTGCTCTCAGAGATCAGTGGTTCAGTTCCACATCAGAGGCTTGGGTGACAGAAATCATTAACCAGGGCTACATCTTAGATCTTCTGAAGCCCTCCCTTCTTTCCCCCAGACACCTGTTCACCCCAGACAAAACATAAAGACTACCTGTGTTAGTGGCAACTCAAGCTTCAATTTCCTCAAAGATGGTCATTACATCCTGAGAAAAGCTGAACTGTCTCACATGTGTTCTTACTTGAGGGGGAGGATTAGGAAGTCCTCATGTTTCCACTGTCAACCTATTGGATGCATGAGAAAAAGGAATTTGTGTACTTATATTAAATCATTTTCTCAGAATCTGTCGGGGGACACTGAGAGCCCCACCTAGCTTTTTCAACCTAGCTTTTATGCTGTAAGTTCTCTGTTAAGAAGATAACTGGTACCCCTCCTTTCCCCGGCCGTAGGAGCTCAGACTTCTGTGAGATTTTCTTAACGTACCCAAGCTTCTGCTTGCACCTCTATACCCCAAGGTTCCAGTGTCCCCTAATGGATTCCAAAAAAAAGTAATATAAATACAAATTCTACAGATCCTTAGTGCTTCAGCACATGATTGTTTTATCCAGGAAGAAGAGGGGGGACAGCATTTTTTTGCAGGCCCCATTTCCATAGGGGATTCAGCCAGGTACTGATGGGTGCATGGTTGGTGAACATTATAGCATGGGGAACCTACACTGCAGTTTTCCCTAATATAGTGTCATCAGCCCAACTTGTCACACCCTCATGCTGGTAGTGGCTCACTTAATAGTGTGGAACCCACACTATTTTCTGCCTCAATTTTGCTGTCACCATCCTATGCTATGACCATTGCTGCAGGCAATACTGTTGGGTGGGGGAGGTTGGCACACTGATTTCTTTTTAAATGTAAATATTTTAAATTTTTCAATGACATTAAAACACCAGTAATTATCATCAAGCTGAAGTTGATGATGACTGTGGTATCCCCAATTAATAGTGTATTGTCATGATTTAATCATATCTATGGATTTCCTTATATATGCTGAGCCACATGGATCTCAAAGATCAAATCAGCTCAACGTACAGGAATAGATTTGTCATGCTTCCACTTCCAATATTTTGGCTTAAATTATTCAATTGTTTAGCTGTGTAACTTTGCATTAGGTACAAGTGAGAGTGTTAATAAAAATTGTTAAATTAACATGTATTTAAAGAAAAAATATTACTAAAACAAGAAAAAAGTCAAACAATGCTATACTATTTGTATCAGATAGCAACACATGCCAATACTAGCATTAAAATAAGAGTAATATTATGAATAGAATTGAATGAATACATTGCATACATTTTTATGCAGGGAATATCACTAGTGTTAAGTGAGCATGGTATTATAATGGGATATCAGTGTAATAGTAAAAAAGACCATAGTGATCGTAAATTAAAAAAATAAAAAAAGAACAACTTTTTTTCAGGGTGTCTTGTCTCTAAATGCCATGGCTGACCTTGTGACCAGACCAGATGTTCTTATTAATGAAACCTTGCTCCTTTCGTACCTAAGTATGATCAAAGTGGAAAATGTCAACGTCTTTGTGGAAGCCATCATGTCAGCTGCAGATAAGGTACACAAGTGTGAAACTGAATTCCGTCATCTATAAAATGAGTTAGAATCATAACAAAAAGACAGAAGGCTGCCACAGTGGTTAGCAACGCTGCCACCTAGTCATAACGTTATGGGTTCCATTCCAACCAGTACCCTGTCAGTGTTCAGTTTGCATGATCTACCACTGCTTCTTTGGGCTTCCTCTGGGTGCTTATGGGTTCCATCCTAACCAGGGCCCATCTATGGGTGCTTTAGCCTCCTCCCAAAGTCCAAAGACATAACATTGTCTTTAATGGAAGCTGACAAAAGTGGACCCTAGTGCCTGTGATTGGGAACATAGATCATAAGCTCCAATGGAGCCGCAACTCATGTCAAAAATGAAATATTCTTTGAGCAGCACTGTGTAATATGATGGCATTATATAAATAATCATTTAGAAATAGAGAGCATCCATTCATTATATGAAGGAGTCTCTCAAAATGATCATTCTTGTAACATTCAGAAATATACATTTTTGAGTCAATCCTTATGAAACACCTCTTTTATGTTTGTAGGAAAATCAATCAGAAGAAACTATTACAACAATCAAGGAGACTCTACTGGCTGTGGAGCTTCAGAACCTGAAATCCACCTTTTCTACTTATAGCACACAAGAATGGACAATTTTGTTTGAAACCTACTTAGTTGTCCTAGTTCCCTATTTCAACCAAACTCTTCTTAAACTTCTTCCAGTTGACATCTCCTGCTCTTCCTACCAAGCTATGTAAGTATGATAGCAGCTGAAAAGGTCAATTCATTATATGGACTGTTTGTTTTTCAAAATATTACTATTTAAGAGAAAAAAGAACACTCAATGTAATAGTACCTCTAATTTGCTCCATAATCTGAATATTTCACACCTATTTTGTTCTCTGCAACAGAGTGAAAGGATTTACCCTTGTTTTTACATCAATGAAACAAGACACCCAAGAAAATATCTATAATTACTTCATTAGGGCCTACATGATGGAACAGTCCACTACTACAGGTAGGTTTCAAGGTGACCTAGCTGTTATCTGGAGACAAAGAAGTATTTTGCCATCATCTATTTCCCTTAAGTGTCATAATGACTTAATTTATTATAAACTCTATTTATTTTCATTTGCAGATGTTTCTTGCAATGCTGTGAGCTATGATATCTGGATTGATCTTAATTTTGGAGCATTTTTCAACTATTCAACAGGCAAAGACCTCCTTCTGTTCAATAAAAACCTTACACAGGTGAGAGGTTTTCAAACATATCATTTTTAGCAATATACTATTTTAACTCAAATACTTTAATAGACCTTGAGCTTCAAAGTGATTTCCTGACAATAAACCCATTAACCTATTCGCACTTCTCATAGGACTGTGGGCGACATTCGGATGCTATAGAGAAAGTATAATTTTATACAACCTTAGTCAGCACCATAGCTTAATCCATAATAAGGATTACATTTATTATGTCAAGAGATGGCATCTAGATACTGCTGATAAACAAAAAACAATTGAAAAAAATAAATGATTTTGTAGAACAAATAGAATTAAAATAAGCATAAAAACAGTGCTCCACTCTTTCTTTGAGCTTAAAAAACATTCAATTACTGGAATTATAAAAGGAGTGGTATTATCAAGAGAGTTAAA
Organism: Mixophyes fleayi; assembly: GCF_038048845.1. Lineage (NCBI taxonomy): Eukaryota > Metazoa > Chordata > Amphibia > Anura > Limnodynastidae > Mixophyes > Mixophyes fleayi. Next base: position 21,217,642 of record NC_134408.1, read on the forward strand.
TTTAATGGAATTTATCCATGTCATGCCCATGTGCATGGAATTTCACTAGAGTTAAGTGAGCATGGTATTATAAAGGGGTATCAGTGTAATATTGAAATTACTATAGTGATCGTAAAATAAAGAAGCTAAATAAATAACTATTTTTTAGGGTGTTTTGTCTCCGACTACCATGGCTGACCTTGTAACCAGACCAGATATTCTTGCTAATGAAACCTTGCTCGTTTCATACTTAAGTATGATTGAAGTGCAAAATGTCACCGTCTATGTGGAAGCCATCGTATCTGCTGCTGAAAAGGTACACTAGTGTGAAACGGAATTCTCACATCTACAAAATGAGTTACAATCATACCAAATGGATAGCAGGCTGCCCCAGTGGTTAGCAATGTTGCCACCTAGTCATGAGATTATGGGTTCCATCCTAACCAGAGCCCTATCTGTGTGGAGCTTGCATGTTCTCCCCAAGATCCTGAGAGTTTCCTCTGGTGCTTCAGCCTCTTTCCAAAGTCCAAAAACATAGCAATGTCTTCATTGGAAGATGACAAAAGTGCACCCTAGTGCCTGTGATTGGGAACATAGACCATTAGCTTTAATGAGGCCGCGACTCATGTCAAGAATGAAATATTCTTTGTGCAGCACTGTGTAAAATGGTGGCACTATCTACATAATCATTTAGAGATAGAGAGCATTAATTCATTATATGAAGGAGTCTCTCAAAATGATCATTCTTGTAATCTTCGAAAGTATACATTTTTGATTCAATCGTTATGAAATACCTTTTTTATGTTTGTAGGAAAATCTGTCAGAAGTTACTATTACAGCAATCAAGGAGACTATACTGGCTGTGGAGCTTCAGGACTTGAAATCCACCTTTTCTACTTATAGCACACAAGAATGGACAATTTTGTTTGAAACCTACTTAGTTGTCCTAGTTCCCTATTTCAACCAAACTCTTCTTCAGCTTCTTCCAGTTGACATCTCCTGCTCTTCCTACCAAGCTATGTAAGTATGATACCTGCTGAAAAGGTCAATTCATTATATGGACTGTTTGTTTTTCAAAATATTACTAGTTAAGAGAAAAAAGAACACTCAATGTAATAGTACCTCTAATTTGCTCTATAATCTGAACATTTCACACCTATTTTGTTCTCTGCAACAGAGTGAAAGGATTTACCCTTGTTTTTACATCAATGAAACAAGACACCCAAGAAAATATCTATAATTACTTCATTAAGGCCTACATGATGGAACAGTCCACTACTACAGGTAGGTTTCAAGGTGACCTAGCTGTTATCTGGAGACAAAGAAGTATTTTGCCATCATCTATTTCCCTTAAGTGTCATAATGACTTCATTTATTATAAACTCTATTTTCATTTGCAGATGTTTCTTGCAATGCTGTGAGCTATGATATCTGGATTGATCTTAATTTTGGAGCGTTTTTCCACTATTCAACAGGCAAAGACCTCCTTCTGTTCAATAAAAACCTTACACAGGTGAGAGGTTTTCAAACATATCATTTTTAGCAATATACTATTTTAACTCAAATACTTTAATAGACCTTGAGCTTCAAAGTAATTTCCTGACAATAAACCCATTAACCTATTCGCACTTCTCACAGGACTGTGGGCGACGTTCGGATGCTATAGAGAAAGTATAATTTTATACAACCTTAGTCAGCACCATAGCTTAATCTATAATAAGGAATACATTTATTATGTCAGAGATGGCATCTAGATACTGCTGATAAACGGAAAAAAATGAAAAAATGAAATGATTTTGTAGAACAAATTGATTTAAAATAAGCATAAAATGTAATACAGTGCTCCACTCTTTGTTTGAGCTTAAAAAATATTCAAATACTGGAATAAAATAGAAGTGGTATTATCAAGAGAGTTAAATTTAATGGAACATGTCATGCCCATTTCTGCATAGAATTTTACTAGCGTTAAGTGAGCATGGTATTATAATGGGGTATCACTGTAAAATTTAAATTACTATAGTGATCGTAAAATAAAGAAGCTAAATAAATAACTCTTTTTCAGGGTGTTTTGTCTACGACTACCATGGCTGCCCTTGTAACCAGAGCAGATGTTCTTGCTAATGAAACCTTGCTCATTTCATATTTAAGTATGATCGAAGTGAAAAATGTCACCGTCTATGTGAAAGCCATCGTGTTAGCTGCAGAAAAGGTACACAAGTGTGAAACTGGATTCTCACATCTACAAAATATGTTACAATCAAAACAAAAGAACAACAGGCTGCCCCAGTGGTTAGAAACGCTGCCACCTAGTCATAAGATTATGGGTTCCATCCTAACTAGGGCCCTATCTGTGTGGAGCTTGCATGTTCTCCCCAAGTTCCTGAGAGTTTCCTCTGGGTGCTTCAGTCTCCTCCCAAAGTCCAAAAACATAGCAATGTCTTCATTGGAAGCTGAAAAAAGTGGACCCTAGTGCCTGTGATTAGCAACATAGACCATAAGCTCCAATGGGGTCGAGACTCATGTCAAAAATGACATTTTCTTTGAGCAGCACTCTGTAAAATGGTAGCACTATATACATAATCATTTAGAAATAGAGAACATTAATTCATTATATGAAGGAGTGTCTCAAAATTATCATTCTTGGAGACTTTGGAAATATACATTTCTCTTTCATCCAGTCTGGGGGACACTGCTTACCATGGGTTGTGGAGGGAGCTTGGGGAGTTGTCACCTAACTAGTTAACTTTTAGTACTGCCGACAGACCCCTCCCTTCTACAAACCCCCTGCCTCTTCCTCTTCCTGTCAGTTTTTTTTAGGTGCCCATAGAGTTGGGCAGTGTTTTAGTACTGTAGGTAATTTTGAACTTTTATTTTATTCTTTTAACTTTTTTTTCTACAGGTGGCAGAGCTGGAGTGTGTTCTAATATAGAGAACACATTCACAGCAGGGCAGCGCAGGATACCCCTGTAAGATGAGAGCTAGCGGCTCTCACTGACAGGGACAGGAGGGGATTGAAGATATTGGTGCCTGAATTGGGAGTGACAAGCGGTCTCACGGACCGCTGTCACTCCTGGAGCCTCCCCGATAACCGTCGCTGCCACTGCAGGCATAGAGCGCCGGTTATCGGATACTGCATTGACGGCGGCCATCTTGGATTTGGAGGAGAGGAGAAGGGGGCTATACCAGGATCCCCCCTCATACATAGGAGGGGGCATTTGGTATTATCCGCTGCGGAGACCTCCCCTGGAGGTCTCCACTACTCTGCCACATAATATTTTTAATTTTTTTATTCAGACACAGAATCGCTGCAGAGGCAGCATTACTGAAGGGGGGGGGAGCTAACACATAGAGCTCCCCCTACTTCCAGAGAGAGAGATGGTTTATCCCAGTCTTCTGGCGCCAAGGAGAAGCCCGGGAAGAGAGAACAGATCTGAGGGAGCAGGCACCAGGATACTGGTGTTGGACTTCTCCCCTGTTTGGCCTATGGGCTAAGTATCTGATTTATTTAAACACATATTCTGTATTGCTGTGTACAAGGGGGCTAGTAGGAGTTATATTATAGTTATCCTACTTGCTTTAGTATTATTTTGTGTATAAAATTTTACAAGTACAACTTTTATATCTAGATTAGTTGATTACTTGTAAATTACACTTTTCTCTCCACACATTTATATCTCTCTCTCTTCTCAGCTAAATTTAACAATTTAAGTCTGTGTGTTTGGTGTGCCTTCCTTTATTAAGAAATGTCAGATAAGGGAAAGGGCCCTATTGCAAAATATTTTACATGTTCTAAATGTAATGTAAAATTACCCTGTGGGCAGAAGGACCCGTTGGCGCTCTGCTGTCTGCGAGGCAGGGGTCCCCCCTGCGCAAGCCCAGCATATTTCAGCCCCACTGATGGAGGAACCGGCCTGGGTGACCTCCCTGTCACAGTTGGTTTCCTCTTTAGCACAGATGGTTTTTCAATCTAATCAATTGCTATCTATTGTGGCTACTTCGGTGGCTAATAATACTAGTACTCAGTTGGGCCTCCCTGTTACCACAGGTTCTATTGGAACGTCTATACCAGGACCTTCCTCTTCTCATACAGACCAAGCCCCTGTTCCCACAGAACCGGCATGGTCTGCAGCATTTATAAAGGGTTTGGATAAACTAAACCAAATACTTGAATCCCCAAACATTCCGCCTGCTAAAAGAAGGAGGCCTAGATCTGATAATACCCTTATGGTCCTTTCAGACTCTGAGGAGTTTTCAGAGGAAGAAGGGGAAATTAATTCTGATCCTGACCAGGTTCAACCTTTGGAACAGGAAGAAAGCTCTAAAAGCCAATTTATTAATGATTTGGTTTTAGCAGTGAGACAAGCGTTGGACCTCCCAGAACCGGAGGATACTACTCCTAGAGACAGAAGTCTATTTAAGAAGGCCAAAAGAAAGGCTATCCGTTTTCCCCCTTCCGTAGAGCTTAAGAATATGACAGAAGGAGCCTGGAAACAGCCTGATAAGAGGTTCTCTGTTCCCAAAAGGTTCTCTTCCCTGTATCCATTGCAGGAGGAAGATGTGGTTCGCTGGGAGAGTATTCCAAAAGTGGATATTCCAATAGCCCAATTGGCCAAGCACACTTTACTTCCAGCTCCAGGTTCTGCATCTCTGCAGGATGTCAATGACCGCAGAGTGGAATCCCAGCTAAAATCTATATTTGCGGCTGCGGGTTCTTCCTTTAGGCCCACATTTGCTTCAGCTTGGGTGGCTAATGCCATGGAAGCATGAGCAGACCAGCTGGCAGAGGCCTTGCAGGACTCTTGATTTATTTCCCCTGGCTTTGCATTTGAAGGAGGCATCGGGGTACCTTTATGAGGCGGCCCAGAACTCAGAGGCTGTATCCTCTTCTATTCAGGCTGCATCTATTTCAGCAAGAACGTTATGGCTGAAATGCTGGGAAAGAGATGCGGAATCAAAAAAGTCAGTGGAAACCATTCCTTTTTCTGCAGCAGGTTTGCTCGGGCCGGAATTGGATACCCTGATCTCACAGGCAACGGGGGCAAAAGCACTTCCTTGCCGGTATTCCCTAGCAGGAGCCGAAAGCCTCGGGTCAGCTCCTTTCATCAGCCCTTTTGGGGGACCTCCTTACCTAGAGGACAGTCCTTTAGAGGCAGACAGCCAAATTCTTGAGGCTCCTCTGCCAGGGGGAGATCCTCGTTTGCAGCTAGGCGCCAGGCCTCCAAGACCCAGGAGAAGCCTGCGTCCTGACGACCACTCTGTTCCGGAGGGGGCGCCAGTGGGGGACGTATGTCTTTGTTTCAGGAACAGTGGGCAGCGTCCTCCCAAGATCCTTGCATTCGGGGTATTATATCAGAGGGGTACAGGATAGACCTGCTGGGCCCGGTCCCACATCGTTTCTTCCTAACTCCGCTACCCCAAGATCCATCAAGAAGGCAGGCAATACAGGATTGTGTCGCCTCTCTTCTTTCTCAAAGAGTTATCTGCAGGGTCCCAGATTACCAGAAAGGACAGGGGTTTTTATTGAAACCTGTTTCTGGTCAAGAAGCCGGACGGCTCCTTTCGTCCCATCCTAAACTTAAAGGGTCTCAATGTGCACTTAAGGGTGGACGAATTTCGGATGGAATCCCTAAGGTCAGTGATAAACGGCTTAGAGAAGGATCAGTTTATGGCGTCTATAGACATAAAAGACGCATACCTCCACATTCCCATTTGGATCCACCATCAGTCTCTCCTAAGATTCTCGGTGGGATCCTTCCACTATCAGTTTCGGGCCCTCCCCTTCGGCCTCTCAACAGCACCGAGGGTTTTCACGAAGATCATGTCAGTTATGGCAGCATGTCTTCACCTTCAGGGAGTTCAGGTCGTGCCTTATTTGGACAACCTGCTCATCAAATCCTCCAGAGAATTGCTTACGTCATCACTTATCCCTCACCTTGGCGGTTCTCGAGGGCCATGGATGGCTAATAAATTTAAAGAAATCCCAGATGGTTCCGTGTCAACGCATGGTTTTGCTAGGGCTTGTTATGGACACCAGCCAGCAAAGGGTGTTCCTACCTGTCGAGAAGATCAGTTTGATTCAGAGTATAACAACTCAGGTCTTGTCTTCTCCCAACCCCTCAATGCACTTGTGCATGCGGCTGCTGGGAAAGATGGTGGCCTCCTTCGAGACCATCCCCTTCGGTTGAGCCCATTCTTGTTGTCTTCAGTGGGATCTATTGACGAAATGGTCAGGATTCCACCTACGTTTGGATCTCCAGAGGATCTCTCTATCTCCAAGGGCGAGAGAATCACTTCAGTGGTGGCTGATTCAGGATCACATGACAGTGGGCAGGTCCTTCGCTCCATGGCCATGGATTATAGCCCCGACGGACGCCAGCCTGAAAGGTTGGGGGGCGGTAATTCTGCACCTCCGGCTCCAGGGACTTTGGTCGGTTCAGGAATCAGCCCTATTAATAAACGTGCTGGAGTGGAAGGCTATTCTTTTGGCCCTCCGGGGGGGTCCAGTCCCTCCTTCTGGGCCACCCTGTCAGAGTTCAGTCCGACAATGCCAGGGCCGTGGCATATGTCAACAGGCAAGGAGGAACCAGGAGTGCAGCGGCAATGAATATTGCAGCTCAAATTTTGGTTTGGGCAGAACAACAGAAAGGTTCACCGGTTTTGCGCAAGGGCAAGAGACCCCTTAGCGGTGGCAGTGGACGTTATGACAATGTCATGGGTGTTCAGGTTGGGATACCTGTTTCCTCCGATTCCCATGCTTCCTTGCGTACTCAGAAAAGTAAGGCAGGGCGGTCTGCCAGTAATTCTAATAGCTCCCTCATGGCCGCGCCAAGTCTGGTACGCGGACATAATCTCTATGGCGGAAGGACAAGGTTTTCGTCTTCCGTCTCGAGACGACCTTCTTTTGCAAGGTCCCTTCCGTCACCAGAATTTACCTCAGCTCAGTTTAACGGCATGGCTGTTGAAGCAAGCCTCTGGAGGGCTAGAGGTTTTTCCTCCAGCGTAGTGAATACGATGATGCGAGCCAGAAAGCCAGTTTCAGCTCGCATCTATCACCGGATTTGGAGAGCCTACATCAGATGGTGCGAAAATAAGACATGTCACTAGTCCTCTTTTCACCTCCCTCGCTTGTTGGCTTTCCTTCAGGATGGCCTGGAAGCAGGGCTTCGGTTAGGTTCTTTAAAAGTTCAGGATTCGGCTCTGTCAGTATTTTTTCACCTGAAATTAGCAGATTTACCAGATATTAGGACTTTCCTCCAGGGAGTCTTGCATATTCAGCCTCCCTATGTTCCGCCCACAGCACCATGGGATCTCAACCTGGTACTGGATATGCTTAAGGGGCCTCCTTTTTGAGCCTTTACTTGTGGCAGATTTGAAGTGGTTGACCTGGAAGGTCCTCTTTCTTTTGGCTATTGCATCTGCACGTAGGGTTTCGGAATTAGGAGCTCTGTCTTGTCGGGAACCATATCTGGTTTTCCACGAGGACAGAGCGGTGTTAAGAACCCTCCCTTCCTTCGTTCCAAAAGTAGTTTCGGCTTTCCATCTGAACCAGGAAATTGTAGTTCCGGTATTCTCATCTACTTCCCATTCGGATCAACAGTCTATGGAAAAGTTAGATGTGGTTAGGGCTCTCCGTATTTATGTCAAGAGAACTTCTCAGATTAGACATACTGATTATCTGTTTGTTCTTTATGATGCTAGTCTCAAGACAGTCCATTGCAAGATGGATTATGGCAACCATTAAGCAAGCTTACATAAAGGCTAACCGTCCTGTGCCAGAGAGACTTATGGCCCATTCCAACAGATCGGTAGGGGCGTCGTGGGCAGAGAGAAAGGGGGCTTCTGCAGACCAGCTTTGCAGGGCAACCACCTGGTCCTCTGTCCACACCTTTACAAAATTTTACCAGTTTAATGTATTTGCATCTGCGGATGCAAATTTCGCTCGTAATGCTTTACGAGCGGGATTTTCAGAGTAGTCCCACCCTTAGGGGACTGCTTTAGAACGTCCCCATGGTAAGCAGTGTCCCCCAGACTGGATGAAAGAGAAAACAGGATTTATGAACTTACGTTAAATCCGTTTCTCTGATTCCATCTGGGGGACACTGCGATCCCTCCCTTCTGCTTTTCTTCTGTGTGCTTTTGGTTCATTGGCCTCTTCTCCTTGGGGCTTTTTAATTAACTGACAGGAAGAGGAAGAGGCAGGGGGATTGTAGAAGGGAGGGGTCTGTCGGCAGTACTAAAAGTTAACTAGTTAGGTGCCAACTCCCCAAGGTCCCTCCACAACCCATGGTAAGCAGTGTCACCCAGACGGAATCAGAGAAACGGATTTAACGTAAGTACATAAATCCTCTTTTTTCAGTCAATCTATATGAAATACCTCTTTTATGTTTGTAGGAAAATCTGTCAGAAGTTACTATTACAACAATCAAGGAGACTCTACTGGCTGTGGAGCTTCAGGACTTGAAATCCACCTTTTCTACTTATAACACAGAAGAATGGACAATTTTGTTTGAAACCTACTTAGTTGTCCTAGTTCCCTATTTCAACCAAACTCTTCTTCAGCTTCTTCCAGTTGACATCTCCTGCTCTTCCTACCAAGCTATGTAAGTATGATACCTGCTGAAAAGGTCAATTCATTATATGGACTGTTTGTTTTTCCAAATATTACTAGTTAAGAGAAAAAAAGAACACTCAATGTAATAGTAGCTCTAATTTGCTATATAATCTGAATATTTCACACCTATTTTGTTCTCTGCAACAGAGTGAAAGGATTCACCCTTGTGTTTACATCAATGACACAAGACACCCAAGAAAATATCTACAATTACTTCATTAAGGCCTTCATGATGGAACAGTCCACTACTACAGGTATGTTTCCTGGTGACCTAGCTGTTATCTGGAGACAAAGATGTATTTTGCCTTCATCTATTTCCCTTTACTGGCATAATAGCTTCACTTATTATAAACTCTATTTATTTTCATTGTAGATGTTTCTTGCAATGCTGTGAGCTATGATATCTGGATTGACCTCAATTTTGGAGCATTTATAAACTATTTAACAGTCAAAGACCTCCTTCTGTTCAATAAAAACCTTACAAAGGTGAGAGGTTTTCAAACATATCATATATAGCAATATACAATTTTAACTAAAATATTTTAATAGACCTTGAGCTTCAAAGTGACTTCCTGTCAATAAACCCATTAACCAATTCGCACTTCTCATAGGACTGTGGGCGACGTTCGGATGCTAAAGGGAAAGTATAATTTTATACAACCTTAGTCAGCGCCATAGCTTAATCTATAATAAGGATTACATTTATTATGTCAAGGGATGGCATCTAGATACTGCTGATAAACGAAAAAAAAAAAAAAAAAATGATTATGTAAAACAAATAAAATTAAAATAAGCATAAAATGTAATACAGTGCTCCACTCTTTGTTTGAGCTTGAAAAACATTCAAATACTGAAATTATAATAGGAGTGGTATTATCAAGAGAGTTAAATTTAATGGAACATGTCATGATCATTTCTGCATAGAATTTTACTAGCTTTAAGTGAGCATGGTATTATAATGGGGTATCACTGTAAATTTTAAATTACTAAAGTGATCGTAAAATAAAGAAGCTAAATAAATAACTCTTTCCAGGGTGTTTTGTCTCCGACTACCATGGCTGACCTTGTGACCAGAGCAGATGTTATTGCTAATGAAACCTTGCTCGTTTCATTCTTAAGTAAGATCGAAGTGGAAAATGTCACCGTCTTTGTGGAAGCCATCGTATCTGCTGCTGAAAAGGTACGCAAGTGTGAAACTGGATTCTGACATCTACAAAATGCATTACAATCATAACTTCGGGAAAGCATGGGGGCACAGCAGCTAGAATTGCTGACACATAGTCATAATGTTATGGGTTCCATTTCAACCAGTACCCTGTCAGTGTTGAACTTGCATGATCTCCCCATGTTTCTTTGGGCTTCCTCTGAGTGCTTCAGCACATCCCATTGACCAATCTCATACCAATGTCTTCATTAGAAGCTGACAAATATGGACCCAAATGTCTGTAATGTGGAACATAGACCATTAGCTCCAACGGGGCAGGGACTGAGTTCAAAGATTCAACATTATCTGTGCAGCAATGTGTAATATGGTAGCACTATATAAATAATAATTTATAAATATATTGCATTCATTCATTATGTGAAGGAGTCTCTCAAAATAATCATTCTTGTAAAAATCTAAAATATACGTTTTTGAGTGAATCTTTATGAAACTCCTCTTTTGTGTTTCTAGGCAAATCTGTCAGAAGAACAAATAACAACAATCAAGGAGACTCTACTGGCTGTGGAGCTTCAGCAATTGGAAACCACCTTCATTACTTATAGCACACAACAGTGGACAATTTTGTTTGAAAACTACTTAGTTGTCCTACTTCCCTACTTCAACCAAACTCTTCTTCAGATTCTCCCAACTGACATCTCCTGCTCCTCCTACCAAGCTATGTAAGTATTAACATCATCAGCTATTTATACGGCACTACAGATTCCGTAAGACCGGACAACTATCTTACAGATATGACAAATATGAGTACAAAAAAACATAAAGGCAGATATAAATATTAACAGTGATGTGAATACATTTAAGCATAATAATGTCACCATGGATTGTCCTCAGCTATCAATAAAAGCATGAGGTAGCGGAGGATATAGCTTAAGACATGACATCAAGGTTATACAACGGACACAGACATGACACAAAAGGAGAGAGGACCCTGCCGTGAGCCCTTACAGCTAGAGGACTATGATACCACCGACAAAAGTCAATTTATTGTATTCCCTTCTTGTTTCTCATATTAATACTTGTTTGGAGAAAAAACAACCCTAAATGTAAAGATAATTTTAAATGACGATATGATCTAGATATTTCACATTTGTTTTGTTTTCTGAAACAGAGTGAAAGGATTCAGCCTTGTGTTTACATCAATGACACAAGACACCCAAAAAGATATCTACAATTACTTCATTAAGGCCTACATGACGGAACAGTCCACTACTACAGGTATGTTTCATGGTAACCTCGCTGTTGTCTGATGACACTGATTTATTTTCTCCTCATTATCTTCCTTCTGTAGATATCTAATATTTAATGGTTATAAACTCTATTTACTTTCATTTGTAGACATTTCTTGCAATGCTGTGAGCTATGAGTTCTGGGTAACCATTAATTTTGGAGAATTTATCACCTACTCAACAAGTGAAGACCTATATCTGTTCAATAAAAACCTGACACAGGTGAGAATTTTTCAAACATATCATGGTCAACCATATATAACTTTAACACATTTGCCAGTAGGACTCCTGGGATTTCAAAGTGCATTCCCTACAATGAACCCCTTATTCATTCTTTTCACAGGACCATGGGAGACTTATACATGTTGTAGAGCTGTTAAAAACTTATGATCCCTTATACAACAGCCTAGATTAATAAAAAAATAAAGAACAAACTAAATATGTCAATATTGGGTTTTTAGACAGTGCTGATAGATCATCATCATCATCAACATTTACTTATAGAGTGCCAGCAAATTCCGTAACACTCTACAACTGTGGACAAACACAGTTCATGTATTTGTGGAATGAATAGGATTGGCACATTCAAAAATGTAGTACTGTGCTCTATCTTTGTATGTGCTTGAAATACATGTCAATACTGGCATTATGAGGATACTGTTATTATAAAGATGGTAATATATCATGGGATGAATCCATTTCACGCACATGTGTGCAGTGAATATAACTGGTGTTAAGTGAGCATGGTATTATAAAGGTTGAGCATTGTACTATTGAAATGATTATAGTGATCTTGAATTAAAGAAGCTAAAATCCTAACTATTTTTCAGGGTGTTTTGTCTCCGAGTGCCACGGCTGACCTTGTGACCAGAGCAGATGTTATTGCTAATGAAACCTTGCTCGTTTCATTCTTAAGTAAGATCGAAGTGGAAAATGTCACCGTCTTTGTGGAAGCCATCGTATCTGCTGCTGAAAAGGTACACAAGTGTGAAACTGGATTCTGACATCTACAAAATGCCTTACAATCATAACTTCGGAACAGCATGGGGGCACAGCAGCTAGAATTGCTGCCACATAGTCATAATGTTATGGGTTCCATTTCAACCAGTACCCTGTCAGTGTTGAACTTGCATGATCTCCCCATGTTTCTTTGGGCTTCCTCTGAGTGCTTCAGCACATCCCATTGACCAATCTCATACCAATGTCTTCATTAGAAGCTGACAAATATGGACCCAAATGTCTGTAATGTGGAACATAGACCATAAGCTCCAACGGGGCAGGGACTGAGTTCAAAGATTCAACATTCTCTGTGCAGCAATGTGTAATATGGTAGCACTATATAAATAATAATTTATAAATATATTGCATTCATTCATTATGTGAAGGAGTCTCTCAAAATAATCATTCTTGTAAAAATCTAAAATATACGTTTTTGAGTGAATCTTTATGAAACTCCTCTTTTGTGTTTCTAGGCAAATCTGTCAGAAGAACAAATAACAACAATCAAGGAGACTCTACTGGCTGTGGAGCTTCAGCAATTGGAAACCACCTTCATTACTTATAGCACACAACAGTGGACAATTTTGTTTGAAAACTACTTAGTTGTCCTACTTCCCTACTTCAACCAAACTCTTCTTCAGATTCTTCCAACTGACATCTCCTGCTCTTCCTACCAAGCTATGTAAGTATTAATATTATAAGCTATTTATACGGCACTAAAGATTCCGTAAGACCGGACAACTATCTTACAGATATGACAAATATGAGTACAAAAAAACATAAAGGCAGATATAAATATTAACAGTGATGTGAATACATTTAAGCATAATAATGTCGCCATGGATTGTCCTCAGCTATCAATAAAAGCATGAGGTAGCGGAGGATATAGCTTAAGACATGACATCAAGGTTATACAACGGACACAAACATGACACAAAAGGGGAGAGGACCCTGCTGTGAGCCCTTACAGCTAGAGGACTATGGTACCACCGACAAAAGTCAATTTATTGTATGCCCTTCTTGTTTCTCATAATAATACTTGTTTGGAGAAAAAACAACACTAAATGTAAAGATAATTTTAAATGACTATATGATCTAGATATTTCACACTTGTTTTGTTTTCTGAAACAGAGTGAAAGGATTCAGCCTTGTGTTTACATCAATGACACAAGACACCCAAAAAGATATCTACAATTACTTCATTAAGGCCTACATGACGGAACAGTCCACTACTACAGGTATGTTCCATGGTAACCTCGCTGTTGTCTGATGACACTGATTTATTTTGTCCTCATTATCTTCCTTTTGTAGATATCTAATATTTAATAGTTATAAACTCTATTTACTTTCATTTGTAGACATTTCTTGCAATGCTGTGAGCTATGAGTTCTGGGTAACCATTAATTTTGGAGAATTTATCACCTACTCAACAAGTGAAGACCTATATCTGTTCAATAAAAACCTAACACTGGTGAGAATTTTTCAAACATATCATGGTCAACCATATATAACTTTAACACAATTGCCAGTAGGACTCCTGGGATTTCAAAGTGCATTCCCAACAATGAACCCCTTATTCATTCTTTTCACAGGACTATGGGAGACTTATACATGTTGTAGAGCTGTTAGAAATTTATGATCCCTTATACAACAGCCTAGATTAATAAAAAAATAAAGAACAAACTTAATATGTCAATATTGGGTTTTTAGACAGGGCTGATAGATCATCATCATCAACATTTACATATAGAGTGCCAGCAAATTCCGTAACACTCTACAACTGTGGACAAACACAGTTCATGTATTTGTGGAATAATTAGGATTGGCACATTCAAAAATGTAGTACTGTGCTCTATCTTTGTATGTGCTTGAAATACATGTCAATACTGGCATTATGAGGATACTGTTATTATAAAGATGGTAATATAACATGGGATGAATCCATTTCACGCATATTTGTGCAGTGAATATAACTGGTGTTAAGTGAGCATGGTATTATAAAGGTTGAGCATTGTACTATTGAAATGATTATAGTAATCTTGAATTAAAGAAGCTAAAATCCTAACTATTTTTCAGGTTGTTTTGTCTCCGACTACCATGGCTGACCTTGTGACCAGAGCAGATGTTATTGCTAATGAAACCTTGCTCGTTTCATTCTTAAGTAAGATCGAAGTGGAAAATGTCACCGTCTTTGTGGAAGCCATCGTATCTGCTGCTGAAAAGGTACACAAGTGTGAAACTGGATTCTGACATCTACAAAATGCCTTACAATCATAACTTCGGAACAGCATGGGGGCACAGCAGCTAGAATTGCTGCCACATAGTCATAATGTTATGGGTTCCATTTCAACCAGTACCCTGTCAGTGTTGACCTTGCATGATCTCCCCATGTTTCTTTGGGCTTCCTCTGAGTGCTTCAGCACATCCCATTGACCAATCTCATACCAATGTCTTCATTAGAAGCTGACAAATATGGACCCAAATGTCTGTAATGTGGAACATAGACCATAAGCTCCAACGGGGCAGGGACTGAGTTCAAAGATTCAACATTCTCTGTGCAGCAATGTGTAATATGGTAGCACTATATAAATAATAATTTATAAATATATTGCATTCATTCATTATGTGAAGGAGTCTCTCAAAATAATCATTCTTGTAAAAATCTGAAATATACGTTTTTGAGTGAATCTTTATGAAACTCCTCTTTTGTGTTTGTAGGCAAATCTGTCAGAAGAACAAATAACAACAATCAAAGAGACTCTACTGGCTGTGGAGCTTCAGCAATTGGAAACCACCTTCATTACTTATAGCACACAACAGTGGACAATTTTGTTTGAAAACTACTTAGTTGTCCTACTTCCCTACTTCAACCAAACTCTTCTTCAGATTCTTCCAACTGACATCTCCTGCTCTTCCTACCAAGCTATGTAAGTATTAATATTATCAGCTATTTATACGCCACTACAGATTCCGTAAGACCGGACAACTATCTTACAGATATGACAAATATGAGTACAAAAAAACATAAAGGCAGATATAAATATTAACAGTGATGTGAATACATTTAAGCATAATAATGTCGCCATGGATTGTCCTCAGCTATCAATAAAAGCATGAGGTAGCAGAGGATATAGCTTAAGACATGACATCAAGGTTATACAACGGACACAGACATGAGACAAAAGGGGAGAGGACCCTGCCGTGAGCCCTTACAGCTAGAGGACAATGATACCACCGACAAAAGTCAATTTATTGTATGCCTTTCTTGTTTCTCATAATAATACTTGTGTGGAGAAAAAACAACACTAAATGTACAGATAATTTTAAATGACTATATGATCTAGATATTTCACACTTGTTTTGTTTTCTGAAACAGAGTGAAAGGATTCAGCCTTGTGTTTACATCAATGACACAAGACACCCAAAAAGATATCTACAATTACTTTATTAAGGCCTACATGACGGAACAGTCCACTACTACAGGTATGTTTCATGGTAACCTCGCTGTTGTCTGATGACACTGATTTATTTTGTCCTCATTATCTTCCTTTTGTAGATATCTAATATTTAATGGTTATAAACTCTATTTACTTTCATTTGTAGACATTTCTTGCAATGCTGTGAGCTATGAGTTCTGGGTAACCATTAATTTTGGAGAGTTTTTCACCTACTCAACAAGTGAAGACCTATATCTGTTCAATAAAAACCTAACACAGGTGAGAATTTTTCAAACATATCATAGTCAACCATATATAACTTTAACACAATTGCCAGTAGGACTCCTGGGATTTCAAAGTGCATTCCCTGCAATGAACCCCTTATTCATTCTTTTCACAGGACTATGGGAGACTTATACATGTTGTAGAGCTGTTAGAAATTTATGATCCCTTATACAACAGCCTAGATTAATAAAAAAAATAAAGAACAAACTAAATATGTCAATATTGGGTTTTTAGACAGGGCTGATAGATCATCATCATCAACATTTACTTATAAAGTGCCAGCAAATTCCTTAACACTCTACAACTGTGAACAAACACAGTTCATGTATTTGTGGAATAATTAGGATTGGCACATTGAAAAATGTAGTACTGTGCTCTATCTTTGTATGTGCTTGAAATACATGTCAATACTGGCATTATGAGGATACTGTTATTATAAAGATGGTAATATATCATGGGATGAATCCATTTCACGCACATGTGTGCAGTGAATATAACTGGTGTTAAGTGAGCATGGTATTATAAAGGTTGAGCATTGTACTATTGAAATGATTATAGTGATCTTGAATTAAAGAAGCTAAAATCCTAACTATTTTCCAGGGTGTTTTGTCTCCGACCACCATGGCTGACCTTGTGACCAGAGCAGATGTTATTGCTAATGAAACCTTGCTCGTTTCATTCTTAAGTAAGATCGAAGTGGAAAATGTCACCGTCTTTGTGGAAGCCATCGTATCTGCTGCTGAAAAGGTACACAAGTGTGAAACTGAATTCTGACATCTACAAAATGCGTTACAATCATAACTTCGGGAAAGCATGGGGGCACAACAGCTAGAATTGCTGCCACATAGTCATAATGTTATGGGTTCCATTTCAACCAGTACCCTGTCAGTGTTGACCTTGCATGATCTCCCCATGTTTCTTTGGGCTTCCTCTGAGTGCTTCAGCACATCCCATTGTCCAAACTCATACCAATGTCTTCATTAGAAGCTGACAAATATGGACCCAAATGTCTGTAATGTGGAACATAGACCATAAGCTCCAACAGGGCAGGGACTGAGTTCAAAGATTCAACATTCTCTGTGCAGCAATGTGTAATATGGTAGCACTATATAAATAATAATTTATAAATATATTGCATTCATTCATTATGTGAAGGAGTCTCTCAAAATAATCATTCTTGTAAAAATCTGAAATATACGTTTTTGAGTGAATCTTTATGAATCGCCTCTTTTGTGTTTGTAGGCAAATCTGTCAGAAGAACAAATAACAACAATCAAGGAGACTCTACTAGCTGTGGAGCTTCAGCAATTGGAAACCACCTTCATTACTTATAGCACACAACAGTGGACAATTTTGTTTGAAAACTACTTAGTTGTCCTACTTCCCTATTTCAACCAAACTCTTCTTCAGATTCTCCCAACTGACATCTCCTGCTCTTCCTACCAAGCTATGTAAGTATTAACATCATCAGCTATTTATACAGCACTAAAGATTCCGTAGAACCGGACAACTATCTTACAGATATGACAAATATGAGTACAAAAAAACATAAAGGCAGATATAAATATTAACAGTGATGTGAATACATTTAAGCATAATAATGTCGCCATGGATTGTCCTCAGCTATCAATAATAGCATGCGGTAGCGGAGGATATAGCTTAAGACATGACATCAAGGTTATACAACGGACACAGACATGACACAAAAGGGGAGAGGACCCTGCCGTGAGCCCTTACAGCTAGAGGACAATGATACCACCGACAAAAGTCAATTTATTGTATGCCTTTCTTGTTTCTCATAATAATACTTGTGTGGAGAAAAAAAAAACACTAAATGTACAGATAATTTTAAATGACTATATGATCTAGATATTTCACACTTGTTTTGTTTTCTGAAACAGAGTGAAAGGATTCAGCCTTGTGTTTACATCAATGACACAAGACACCCAAAAAGATATCTACAATTACTTTATTAAGGCCTACATGACGGAACAGTCCACTACTACAGGTATGTTTCATGGTAACCTCGCTGTTGTCTGATGACACTGATTTATTTTGTCCTCATTATCTTCCTTTTGTAGATATCTAATATTTAATGGTTATAAACTCTATTTACTTTCATTTGTAGACATTTCTTGCAATGCTGTGAGCTATGAGTTCTGGGTAACCATTAATTTTGGAGAGTTTTTCACCTACTCAACAAGTGAAGACCTATATCTGTTCAATAAAAACCTAACACAGGTGAGAATTTTTCAAACATATCATAGTCAACCATATATAACTTTAACACAATTGCCAGTAGGACTCCTGGGATTTCAAAGTGCATTCCCAACAATGAACCCCTTATTCATTCTTCTCACAGGACCGTGGGAGACTTATACATGTTGTAGAGCTGTTAGAAATTTATGATCCCTTATACAACAGCCTAGATTAATAAAAAAATAAAGAACAAACTAAATATGTCAATATTTGGTTTTTAGACAGGGCTGATAGATCATCATCATCAACATTTACTTATAGAGTGCCAACAAATTCCGTAACACTCTACAACTGTGGACAAACACAGTTCATGTATTTGTGGAATGAATAGAATTGGCACATTCAAAAATGTAGTACTGTGCTCTATCTTTGTATGTGCTTGAAATACATGTCAATACTGGCATTATGAGGATACTGTTATTATAAAGATGGTGATATATCATGGGATGAATCCATTTCACGCACATGTGTGCAGTGAATATAACTGGTGTTAAGTGAGCATGGTATTATAAAGGTTGAGCATTGTACTATTGAAATGATTATAGTGATCTTGAATTAAAGAAGCTAAAATCCTAACTATTTTCCAGGGTGTTTTGTCTCCGACTACCATGGCTGACCTTGTGACCAGAGCAGATGTTATTGCTAATGAAACCTTGCTCGTTTCATTCTTAAGTAAGATCGAAGTGGAAAATGTCACCGTCTTTGTGGAAGCCATCGTATCTGCTGCTGAAAAGGTACACAAGTGTGAAACTGGATTCTGACATCTACAAAATGCGTTACAATCATAACTTCGGGAAAGCATGGGGGCACAGCAGCTAGAATTACTGCCACATAGTCATAATGTTATGGGTTCCATTTCAACCAGTACCCTGTCAGTGTTGAGCTTGCATGATCTCCCCATGTTTCTTTGGGCTTCCTCTGAGTGCTTCAAAACATCCCATTGACCAAACTCATACCAATGTCTTCATTAGAAGCTGACAAATATGGACCCAAATGTCTGTAATGTGGAACATAGACCATAAGCTCCAACGGGGCAGGGACTGAGTTCAAAGATTCAACATTCTCTGTGCAGCAATGTGTAATATGGTAGCACTATATAAATAATAATTTATAAATATATTGCATTCATTCATTATGTGAAGGAGTCTCTCAAAATAATCATTCTTGTAAAAATCTGAAATATACGTTTTTGAGTGAATCTTTATGAATCGCCTCTTTTGTGTTTGTAGGCAAATCTGTCAGAAGAACAAATAACAACAATCAAGGAGACTCTACTAGCTGTGGAGCTTCAGCAATTGGAAACCACCTTCATTACTTATAGCACACAACAGTGGACAATTTTGTTTGAAAACTACTTAGTTGTCCTACTTCCCTATTTCAACCAAACTCTTCTTCAGATTCTCCCAACTGACATCTCCTGCTCTTCCTACCAAGCTATGTAAGTATTAACATCATCAGCTATTTATACAGCACTAAAGATTCCGTAGAACCGGACAACTATCTTACAGATATGACAAATATGAGTACAAAAAAACATAAAGGCAGATATAAATATTAACAGTGATGTGAATACATTTAAGCATAATAATGTCGCCATGGATTGTCCTCAGCTATCAATAATAGCATGAGGTAGCGGAGGATATAGCTTAAGACATGACATCAAGGTTATACAATGGACACAGACATGACACAAAAGGGGAGAGGACCCTGCCGTGAGCCCTTACAGCTAGAGGACTATGATACCACCGACAAAAGTCAATTTATTGTATGCCCTTCTTGTTTCTCATAATAATACTTGTTTGGAGAAAAAACAACACTAAATGTAAAGATAATTTTAAATGACTATATGATCTAGATATTTCACACTTGTTTTGTTTTCTGAAACAGAGTGAAAGGATTCAGCCTTGTGTTTACATCAATGACACAAGACACCCAAAGAGATATCTACAATTACTTCATTAAAGCCTACATGACGGAACAGTCCACTACTACAGGTATGTTTCATGGTAACCTCGCTGTTGTCTGATGACAATGATTTATTTTGTCCTCATTATCTTCCTTTTGTAGATATCTAATATTTAATGGTTATAAACTCTATTTACTTTCATTTGTAGACATTTCTTGCAATGCTGTGAGCTATGAGTTCTGGGTAACCATTAATTTTGGAGAATTTATCACCTACTCAACAAGTGAAGACCTATATCTGTTCAACAAAAACCTAACACAGGTGAGAATTTTTCAAACATATCATGGTCAACCATATATAACTTTAACACAATTGCCAGTAGGACTCCTGGGATTTCAAAGTGCATTCCCAACAATGAACCCCTTATTCATTCTTCTCACAGGACCGTGGGAGACTTATACATGTTGTAGAGCTGTTAGAAATTTATGATCCCTTATACAAAAGCCTAGATTAATAAAGAACAAACTAAATATGTCAATATTTGGTTTTTAGACAGGGCTGATAGATCATCATCATCAACATTTACTTATAGAGTGCCAGCAAATTCCGTAACACTCTACAACTGTGGACAAACACAGTTCATGTATTTGTGGAATGAATAGAATTGGCACATTCAAAAATGCAGTACTGTGCTCTATCTTTGTATGTGCTTGAAATACATGTCAATACTGGCATTATGAGGATACTGTTATTATAAAGATGGTGATATATCATGGGATGAATCCATTTCACGCACATGTGTGCAGTGAATATAACTGGTGTTAAGTGAGCATGGTATTATAAAGGTTGAGCATTGTACTATTGAAATGATTATAATGATCTTGAATTAAAGAAGCTAAAATCCTAACTATTTTCCAGGGTGTTTTGTCTCCGACTACCATGGCTGACCTTGTGACCAGAGCAGATGTGATTGCTAATGAAACCTTGCTCGTTTCATTTTTAAGTAAGATCGAAGTGGAAAATGTCACCGTCTTTGTGAAAGCCATCGTGTCTGCTGCTGAAAAGGTACGCAAGTGTGAAACTGGATTCTGACATCTACAAAATGCGTTACAATCATAACTTCGGGAAAGCATGGGGGCACAGCAGCTAGAATTGCTGACACATAGTCATAATGTTATGGGTTCCATTCCAACCAGTACCCTGTCAGTGTTGAGCTTGCATGATCTCCCCATGTTTCTTTGGGTTTCCTCTGAGTGCTTCAAAACATCCCATTGTCCAAACTCATACCAATGTCTTCATTAGAAGCTGACAAATATGGACCCAAATGTCTGTAATGTGGAACATAGACCATAAGCTCCAACGGGGCAGGGACTGAGTTCAAAGATTTAACATTCTCTGTGCAGCAATGTGTAATATGGTAGCACTATATAAATAATAATTTATAAATATATTGCATTCATTCATTATGTGAAGGAGTCTCTCAAAATAATCATTCTTGTAAAAATCTGAAATATATACGTTTTTGAGTGAATCTTTATGAAACGCCTCTTTTGTGTTTGTAGGCAAATCTGTCAGAAGAACAAATAACAACAATCAAGGAGACTCTACTAGCTGTGGAGCTTCAGCAATTGGAAACCACCTTTATTACTTATAGCACACAACAGTGGACAATTTTGTTTGAAAACTACTTAGTTGTCCTACTTCCCTATTTCAACCAAACTCTTCTTCAGATTCTCCCAACTGACATCTCCTGCTCTTCCTACCAAGCTATGTAAGTATTAACATCATCAGCTATTTATACAGCACTAAAGATTCCGTAGAACCGGACAACTATCTTACAGATATGACAAATATGAGTACAAAAAAACATAAAGGCAGATATAAATATTAACAGTGATGTAAATACATTTAAGCATAATAATGTCGCCATGGATTGTCTTCAGCTATCAATAATAGCATGAGGTAGCGGAGGATATAGCTTAAGACATGACATCAAGGTTATACAACGGACACAGACATTACACAAAAGGGGAGAGGACCCTGCCGTGAGCCCTTACAGCTAGAGGACTATGATACCACCGACAAAAGTCAATTTATTGTATCCCCTTCTTGTTTCTCATAATAATACTTGTTTGGAGAAAAAACAACACTAAATGTAAAGATAATTTTAAATGACTATATGATCTAGATATTTCACACTTGTTTTGTTTTCTGAAACAGAGTGAAAGGATTCAGCCTTGTGTTTACATCAATGACACAAGACACCCAAAGAGATATCAACAATTACTTCATTAAGGCCTACATGACGGAACAGTCCACTACTACAGGTATGTTTCATGGTAACCTCGCTGTTGTCTGATGACACTGATTTATTTTGTCCTCATTATCTTCCTTTTGTAGATATCTAATATTTAATGGTTATAAACTCTATTTACTTTCATTTGTAGACATTTCTTGCAATGCTGTGAGCTATGAGTTCTGGGTAACCATTAATTTTGGAGAATTTATCACCTACTCAACAAGTGAAGACCTATATCTGTTCAACAAAAACCTAACACAGGTGAGAATTTTTCAAACATATCATGGTCAACCATATATAACTTTAACACAATTGACAGTAGGACTCCTGGGATTTCAAAGTGCATTCCCAACAAGGAACCCCTTATTCATTCTTCTCACAGGACCATGGGAGACTTATACATGTTGTAGAGCTGTTAGAAATTTATGATCCCTTATACAACAGCCTAGATTAATAAAAAAATAAAGAACAAACTAAATATGTCAATATTTGGTTTTTAGACAGGGCTGATAGATCATCATCATCAACATTTACTTATAGAGTGCCAGCAAATTCCGTAACACTCTACAACTGTGGACAAACACAGTTCATGTATTTGTGGAATGAATAGAATTGGCACATTCAAAAATGTAGTACTGTGCTCTATCTTTGTATGTGCTTGAAATACATGTCAATACTGGCATTATGAGGATACTGTTATTATAAAGATGGTGATATATCATGGGATGAATTCATTTCACGCACATGTGTGCTGTGAATATAACTGGTGTTAAGTGAGCATGGTATTATAAAGGTTGAGCATTGTACTATTGAAATGATTATAGTGATCTTGAATTAAAGAAGCTAAAATCCTAACTATTTTCCAGGGTGTTTTGTCTCCGACTACCATGGCTGACCTTGTGACCAGAGCAGATGTTATTGCTAATGAAACCTTGCTCGTTTCATTCTTAAGTAAGATCGAAGTGGAAAATGTCACCGTCTTTGTGGAAGCCATCGTATCTGCTGCTGAAAAGGTACGCAAGTGTGAAACTGGATTCTGACATCTACAAAATGCGTTACAATCATAACTTCGGGAAAGCATGGGGGCACAGCAGCTAGAATTGCTGCCACATAGTCCTAATGTTATGGGTTCCATTCCAACCAGTACCCTGTCAGTGTTGAGCTTGCATGATCTCCCCATGTTTCTTTGGGCTTCCTCTGAGTGCTTCAAAACATCCCATTGACCAAACTCATACCAATGTCTTCATTAGAAGCTGACAAATATGGACCCAAATGTCTGTAATGTGGAACATAGACCATAAGCTCCAACGGGGCAGGGACGGAGTTCAAAGATTCAACATTCTCTGTGCAGCAATGTGTAATATGGTAGCACTATATAAATAATAATTTATAAATATATTGCATTCATTCATTATGTGAAGGAGTCTCTCAAAATAATCATTCTTGTAAAAATCTGAAATATACGTTTTTGAGTGAATCTTTATGAATCGCCTCTTTTGTGTTTGTAGGCAAATCTGTCAGAAGAACAAATAACAACAATCAAGGAGACTCTACTAGCTGTGGAGCTTCAGCAATTGGAAACCACCTTCATTACTTATAGCACACAACAGTGGACAATTTTGTTTGAAAACTACTTAGTTGTCCTACTTCCCTATTTCAACCAAACTCTTCTTCAGATTCTCCCAACTGACATCTCCTGCTCTTCCTACCAAGCTATGTAAGTATTAACATCATCAGCTATTTATACAGCACTAAAGATTCCGTAGAACCGGACAACTATCTTACAGATATGACAAATATGAGTACAAAAAAACATAAAGGCAGATATAAATATTAACAGTGATGTGAATACATTTAAGGATAATAATGTCACCATGGATTGTCCTCAGCTATCAATAATAGCATGAGGTAGCGGAGGATATAGCTTAAGACATGACATCAAGGTTATACAACGGACACAGACATTACACAAAAGGGGAGAGGACCCTGCCGTGAGCCCTTACAGCTAGAGGACTATGATACCACCGACAAAAGTCAATTTATTGTATGCCCTTCTTGTTTCTCATAATAATACTTGTTTGGAGAAAAAAACAACACTAAATGTAAAGATAATTTTAAATGACTATATGATCTAGATATGTCACACTTGTTTTATTTTCTGAAACAGAGTGAAAGGATTCAGCCTTGTGTTTACATCAATGACACAAGACACCCAAAGAGATATCTACAATTACTTCATTAAGGCCTACATGACGGAACAGTCCACTACTACAGGTATGTTTCATGGTAACCTCGCTGTTGTCTGATGACACTGATTTATTTTGTCCTCATTATCTTCCTTTTGTAGATATCTAATATTTAATGGTTATAAACTCTATTTACTTTCATTTGTAGACATTTCTTGCAATGCTGTGAGCTATGAGTTCTGGGTAACCATTAATTTTGGAGAATTTATCACCTACTCAACAAGTGAAGACCTATATCTGTTCAACAAAAACCTAACACAGGTGAGAATTTTTCAAACATATCATGGTCAACCATATATAACTTTAACACAATTGCCAGTAGGACTCCTGGGATTTCAAAGTGCATTCCCAACAATGAACCCCTTATTCATTCTTCTCACAGGACCGTGGGAGACTTATACATGTTGTAGAGCTGTTAGAAATTTATGATCCCTTATACAACAGCCTAGATTAATAAAAAAATAAAGAACAAACTAAATATGTCAATATTGGGTTTTTAGACAGGGCTGATAGATCATCATCATCAACATTTACTTATAGAGTGCCAGCAAATTCCGTAACACTCTACAACTGTGGACAAACACAGTTCATGTATTTGTGGAATGAATAGAATTGGCACATTCAAAAATGCAGTACTGTGCTCTATCTTTGTATGTGCTTGAAATACATGTCAATACTGGCATTATGAGGATACTTTTATTATAAAGATGGTGATATATCATGGGATGAATCCATTTCACGCACATGTGTGCAGTGAATATAACTGGTGTTAAGTGAGCATGATATTATAAAGGTTGAGCATTGTACTATTGAAATGATTATAGTGATCTTGAATTAAAGAAGCTAAAATCCTAACTATTTTCCAGGGTGTTTTGTCTCCGACTACCATGGCTGACCTTGTGACCAGAGCAGATGTTATTGCTAATGAAACCTTGCTCGTTTCATTCTTAAGTAAGATCGAAGTGGAAAATGTCACCGTCTTTGTGGAAGCCATCGTATCTGCTGCTGAAAAGGTACGCAAGTGTGAAACTGGATTCTGACATCTACAAAATGCGTTACAATCATAACTTCGGGAAAGCATGGGGGCACAGCAGCTAGAATTGCTGCCACATAGTCATAACGTTATGGGTTCCATTTCAACCAGTACCCTGTCAGTGTTGAGCTTGCATGATCTCCCCATGTTTCTTTGGGCTTCCTCCGAGTGCTTCAAAACATCCCATTGACCAAACTCATACCAATGTCTTCATTAGAAGCTGACAAATATGGACCCAAATGTCTGTAATGTGGAACATAGACCATAAGCTCCAACGGGGCAGGGACTGAGTTCAAAGATTCAACATTCTCTGTGCAGCAATGTGTAATATGGTAGCACTATATAAATAATAATTTATAAATATATTGCATTCATTCATTATGTGAAGGAGTCTCTCAAAATAATCATTCTTGTAAAAATCTGAAATATACGTTTTTGAGTGAATCTTTATGAATCGCCTCTTTTGTGTTTGTAGGCAAATCTGTCAGAAGAACAAATAACAACAATCAAGGAGACTCTACTAGCTGTGGAGCTTCAGCAATTGGAAACCACCTTCATTACTTATAGCACACAACAGTGGACAATTTTGTTTGAAAACTACTTAGTTGTCCTACTTCCCTTTTTCAACCAAACTCTTCTTCAGATTCTCCCAACTGACATCTCCTGCTCTTCCTACCAAGCTATGTAAGTATTAACATCATCAGCTATTTATACAGCACTAAAGATTCCGTAGAACCGGACAACTATCTTACAGATATGACAAATATGAGTACAAAAAAACATAAAGGCAGATATAAATATTAACAGTGATGTGAATACATTTAAGGATAATAATGTCGCCATGGATTGTCCTCAGCTATCAATAATAGCATGAGGTAGCGGAGGATATAGCTTAAGACATGACATCAAGGTTATACAACAGACACAGACATTACACAAAAGGGGAGAGGACCCTGCCGTGAGCCCTTACAGCTAGAGGACTATGATACCACCGACAAAAGTCAATTTATTGTATGCCCTTCTTGTTTCTCATAATAATACTTGTTTGGAGAAAAAACAACACTAAATGTAAAGATAATTTTAAATGACTATATGATCTAGATATGTCACACTTGTTTTATTTTCTGAAACAGAGTGAAAGGATTCAGCCTTGTGTTTACATCAATGACACAAGACACCCAAAAAGATATCTACAATTACTTTATTAAGACCTACATGACGGAACAGTCCACTACTACAGGTATGTTTCATGGTAACCTCGCTGTTGTCTGATGACACTGATTTATTTTGTCCTCATTATCTTCCTTTTGTAGATATCTAATATTTAATGGTTATAAACTCTATTTACTTTCATTTGTAGACATTTCTTGCAATGCTGTGAGCTATGAGTTCTGGGTAACCATTAATTTTGGAGAGTTTTTCACCTACTCAACAAGTGAAGACCTATATCTGTTCAATAAAAACCTAACACAGGTGAGAATTTTTCAAACATATCATAGTCAACCATATATAACTTTAACACAATTGCCAGTAGGACTCCTGGGATTTCAAAGTGCATTCCCTGCAATGAACCCCTTATTCATTCTTTTCACAGGACTATGGGAGACTTATACATGTTGTAGAGCTGTTAGAAATTTATGATCCCTTATACAACAGCCTAGATTAATAAAAAAAATAAAGAACAAACTAAATATGTCAATATTGGGTTTTTAGACAGGGCTGATAGATCATCATCATCAACATTTACTTATAAAGTGCCAGCAAATTCCTTAACACTCTACAACTGTGAACAAACACAGTTCATGTATTTGTGGAATAATTAGGATTGGCACATTGAAAAATGTAGTACTGTGCTCTATCTTTGTGCTTGAAATACATGTC
The DNA here is from genome assembly GCF_038048845.1 of Mixophyes fleayi. Classification (NCBI taxonomy): domain Eukaryota; kingdom Metazoa; phylum Chordata; class Amphibia; order Anura; family Limnodynastidae; genus Mixophyes; species Mixophyes fleayi. The sequence goes on from NC_134408.1 coordinate 21,245,028, forward strand.
AATACTGGCATTATGAGGATACTGTTACTATAAAGATGGTGATATATCATGGGATGAATTCATTTCACGCACATGTGTGCTGTGAATATAACTGGTGTTAAGTGAGCATGGTATTATAAAGGTTGAGCATTGTACTATTGAAATGATTATAGTGATCTTGAATTAAAGAAGCTAAAATCCTAACTATTTTCCAGGGTGTTTTGTCTCCTACTACCATGGCTGACCTTGTGACCAGAGCAGATGTTATTGCTAATGAAACCTTGCTCGTTTCATTCTTAAGTAAGATCGAAGTGGAAAATGTCACCGTCTTTGTGGAAGCCATCGTATCTGCTGCTGAAAAGGTACGCAAGTGTGAAACTGGATTCTGACATCTACAAAATGCGTTACAATCATAACTTCGGGAAAGCATGGGGGCACAGCAGCTAGAATTGCTGCCACATAGTCCTAATGTTATGGGTTCCATTCCAACCAGTACCCTGTCAGTGTTGAGCTTGCATGATCTCCCCATGTTTCTTTGGGCTTCCTCTGAGTGCTTCAAAACATCCCATTGACCAAACTCATACCAATGTCTTCATTAGAAGCTGACAAATATGGACCCAAATGTCTGTAATGTGGAACATAGACCATAAGCTCCAACGGGGCAGGGACGGAGTTCAAAGATTCAACATTCTCTGTGCAGCAATGTGTAATATGGTAGCACTATATAAATAATAATTTATAAATATATTGCATTCATTCATTATGTGAAGGAGTCTCTCAAAATAATCATTCTTGTAAAAATCTGAAATATACGTTTTTGAGTGAATCTTTATGAATCGCCTCTTTTGTGTTTGTAGGCAAATCTGTCAGAAGAACAAATAACAACAATCAAGGAGACTCTACTAGCTGTGGAGCTTCAGCAATTGGAAACCACCTTCATTACTTATAGCACACAACAGTGGACAATTTTGTTTGAAAACTACTTAGTTGTCCTACTTCCCTATTTCAACCAAACTCTTCTTCAGATTTTCCCAACTGACATCTCCTGCTCTTCCTACCAAGCTATGTAAGTATTAACATCATCAGCTATTTATACAGCACTAAAGATTCCGTAGAACCGGACAACTATCTTACAGATATGACAAATATGAGTACAAAAAAACATAAAGGCAGATATAAATATTAACAGTGATGTGAATACATTTAAGGATAATAATGTCACCATGGATTGTCCTCAGCTATCAATAATAGCATGAGGTAGCGGAGGATATAGCTTAAGACATGACATCAAGGTTATACAACGGACACAGACATTACACAAAAGGGGAGAGGACCCTGCCGTGAGCCCTTACAGCTAGAGGACTATGATACCACCGACAAAAGTCAATTTATTGTATGCCCTTCTTGTTTCTCATAATAATACTTGTTTGGAGAAAAAAACAACACTAAATGTAAAGATAATTTTAAATGACTATATGATCTAGATATGTCACACTTGTTTTATTTTCTGAAACAGAGTGAAAGGATTCAGCCTTGTGTTTACATCAATGACACAAGACACCCAAAGAGATATCTACAATTACTTCATTAAGGCCTACATGACGGAACAGTCCACTACTACAGGTATGTTTCATGGTAACCTCGCTGTTGTCTGATGACACTGATTTATTTTGTCCTCATTATCTTCCTTTTGTAGATATCTAATATTTAATGGTTATAAACTCTATTTACTTTCATTTGTAGACATTTCTTGCAATGCTGTGAGCTATGAGTTCTGGGTAACCATTAATTTTGGAGAATTTATCACCTACTCAACAAGTGAAGACCTATATCTGTTCAACAAAAACCTAACACAGGTGAGAATTTTTCAAACATATCATGGTCAACCATATATAACTTTAACACAATTGCCAGTAGGACTCCTGGGATTTCAAAGTGCATTCCCAACAATGAACCCCTTATTCATTCTTCTCACAGGACCGTGGGAGACTTATACATGTTGTAGAGCTGTTAGAAATTTATGATCCCTTATACAACAGCCTAGATTAATAAAAAAATAAAGAACAAACTAAATATGTCAATATTGGGTTTTTAGACAGGGCTGATAGATCATCATCATCAACATTTACTTATAGAGTGCCAGCAAATTCCGTTACACTCTACAACTGTGGACAAACACAGTTCATGTATTTGTGGAATGAATAGAATTGGCACATTCAAAAATGCAGTACTGTGCTCTATCTTTGTATGTGCTTGAAATACATGTCAATACTGGCATTATGAGGATACTTTTATTATAAAGATGGTGATATATCATGGGATGAATCCATTTCACGCACATGTGTGCAGTGAATATAACTGGTGTTAAGTGAGCATGATATTATAAAGGTTGAGCATTGTACTATTGAAATGATTATAGTGATCTTGAATTAAAGAAGCTAAAATCCTAACTATTTTCCAGGGTGTTTTGTCTCCGACTACCATGGCTGACCTTGTGACCAGAGCAGATGTTATTGCTAATGAAACCTTGCTTGTTTCATTCTTAAGTAAGATCGAAGTGGAAAATGTCACCGTCTTTGTGGAAGCCATCGTATCTGCTGCTGAAAAGGTACGCAAGTGTGAAACTGGATTCTGACATCTACAAAATGCGTTACAATCATAACTTCGGGAAAGCATGGGGGCACAGCAGCTAGAATTGCTGCCACATAGTCATAACGTTATGGGTTCCATTTCAACCAGTACCCTGTCAGTGTTGAGCTTGCATGATCTCCCCATGTTTCTTTGGGCTTCCTCCGAGTGCTTCAAAACATCCCATTGACCAAACTCATACCAATGTCTTCATTAGAAGCTGACAAATATGGACCCAAATGTCTGTAATGTGGAACATAGACCATAAGCTCCAACGGGGCAGGGACTGAGTTCAAAGATTCAACATTCTCTGTGCAGCAATGTGTAATATGGTAGCACTATATAAATAATAATTTATAAATATATTGCATTCATTCATTATGTGAAGGAGTCTCTCAAAATAATCATTCTTGTAAAAATCTGAAATATACGTTTTTGAGTGAATCTTTATGAATCGCCTCTTTTGTGTTTGTAGGCAAATCTGTCAGAAGAACAAATAACAACAATCAAGGAGACTCTACTAGCTGTGGAGCTTCAGCAATTGGAAACCACCTTCATTACTTATAGCACACAACAGTGGACAATTTTGTTTGAAAACTACTTAGTTGTCCTACTTCCCTTTTTCAACCAAACTCTTCTTCAGATTCTCCCAACTGACATCTCCTGCTCTTCCTACCAAGCTATGTAAGTATTAACATCATCAGCTATTTATACAGCACTAAAGATTCCGTAGAACCGGACAACTATCTTACAGATATGACAAATATGAGTACAAAAAAACATAAAGGCAGATATAAATATTAACAGTGATGTGAATACATTTAAGGATAATAATGTCGCCATGGATTGTCCTCAGCTATCAATAATAGCATGAGGTAGCGGAGGATATAGCTTAAGACATGACATCAAGGTTATACAACAGACACAGACATTACACAAAAGGGGAGAGGACCCTGCCGTGAGCCCTTACAGCTAGAGGACTATGATACCACCGACAAAAGTCAATTTATTGTATGCCCTTCTTGTTTCTCATAATAATACTTGTTTGGAGAAAAAACAACACTAAATGTAAAGATAATTTTAAATGACTATATGATCTAGATATGTCACACTTGTTTTATTTTCTGAAACAGAGTGAAAGGATTCAGCCTTGTGTTTACATCAATGACACAAGACACCCAAAAAGATATCTACAATTACTTTATTAAGGCCTACATGACGGAACAGTCCACTACTACAGGTATGTTTCATGGTAACCTCGCTGTTGTCTGATGACACTGATTTATTTTGTCCTCATTATCTTCCTTTTGTAGATATCTAATATTTAATGGTTATAAACTCTATTTACTTTCATTTGTAGACATTTCTTGCAATGCTGTGAGCTATGAGTTCTGGGTAACCATTAATTTTGGAGAGTTTTTCACCTACTCAACAAGTGAAGACCTATATCTGTTCAATAAAAACCTAACACAGGTGAGAATTTTTCAAACATATCATAGTCAACCATATATAACTTTAACACAATTGCCAGTAGGACTCCTGGGATTTCAAAGTGCATTCCCTGCAATGAACCCCTTATTCATTCTTTTCACAGGACTATGGGAGACTTATACATGTTGTAGAGCTGTTAGAAATTTATGATCCCTTATACAACAGCCTAGATTAATAAAAAAAATAAAGAACAAACTAAATATGTCAATATTGGGTTTTTAGACAGGGCTGATAGATCATCATCATCAACATTTACTTATAAAGTGCCAGCAAATTCCTTAACACTCTACAACTGTGAACAAACACAGTTCATGTATTTGTGGAATAATTAGGATTGGCACATTGAAAAATGTAGTACTGTGCTCTATCTTTGTATGTGCTTGAAATACATGTCAATACTGGCATTATGAGGATACTGTTACTATAAAGATGGTGATATATCATGGGATGAATTCATTTCACGCACATGTGTGCTGTGAATATAACTGGTGTTAAGTGAGCATGGTATTATAAAGGTTGAGCATTGTACTATTGAAATGATTATAGTGATCTTGAATTAAAGAAGCTAAAATCCTAACTATTTTCCAGGGTGTTTTGTCTCCTACTACCATGGCTGACCTTGTGACCAGAGCAGATGTTATTGCTAATGAAACCTTGCTCGTTTCATTCTTAAGTAAGATCGAAGTGGAAAATGTCACCGTCTTTGTGGAAGCCATCGTATCTGCTGCTGAAAAGGTACGCAAGTGTGAAACTGGATTCTGACATCTACAAAATGCGTTACAATCATAACTTCGGGAAAGCATGGGGGCACAGCAGCTAGAATTGCTGCCACATAGTCCTAATGTTATGGGTTCCATTCCAACCAGTACCCTGTCAGTGTTGAGCTTGCATGATCTCCCCATGTTTCTTTGGGCTTCCTCTGAGTGCTTCAAAACATCCCATTGACCAAACTCATACCAATGTCTTCATTAGAAGCTGACAAATATGGACCCAAATGTCTGTAATGTGGAACATAGACCATAAGCTCCAACGGGGCAGGGACGGAGTTCAAAGATTCAACATTCTCTGTGCAGCAATGTGTAATATGGTAGCACTATATAAATAATAATTTATAAATATATTGCATTCATTCATTATGTGAAGGAGTCTCTCAAAATAATCATTCTTGTAAAAATCTGAAATATACGTTTTTGAGTGAATCTTTATGAATCGCCTCTTTTGTGTTTGTAGGCAAATCTGTCAGAAGAACAAATAACAACAATCAAGGAGACTCTACTAGCTGTGGAGCTTCAGCAATTGGAAACCACCTTCATTACTTATAGCACACAACAGTGGACAATTTTGTTTGAAAACTACTTAGTTGTCCTACTTCCCTATTTCAACCAAACTCTTCTTCAGATTCTCCCAACTGACATCTCCTGCTCTTCCTACCAAGCTATGTAAGTATTAACATCATCAGCTATTTATACAGCACTAAAGATTCCGTAGAACCGGACAACTATCTTACAGATATGACAAATATGAGTACAAAAAAACATAAAGGCAGATATAAATATTAACAGTGATGTGAATACATTTAAGGATAATAATGTCACCATGGATTGTCCTCAGCTATCAATAATAGCATGAGGTAGCGGAGGATATAGCTTAAGACATGACATCAAGGTTATACAACGGACACAGACATTACACAAAAGGGGAGAGGACCCTGCCGTGAGCCCTTACAGCTAGAGGACTATGATACCACCGACAAAAGTCAATTTATTGTATGCCCTTCTTGTTTCTCATAATAATACTTGTTTGGAGAAAAAAACAACACTAAATGTAAAGATAATTTTAAATGACTATATGATCTAGATATGTCACACTTGTTTTATTTTCTGAAACAGAGTGAAAGGATTCAGCCTTGTGTTTACATCAATGACACAAGACACCCAAAGAGATATCTACAATTACTTCATTAAGGCCTACATGACGGAACAGTCCACTACTACAGGTATGTTTCATGGTAACCTCGCTGTTGTCTGATGACACTGATTTATTTTGTCCTCATTATCTTCCTTTTGTAGATATCTAATATTTAATGGTTATAAACTCTATTTACTTTCATTTGTAGACATTTCTTGCAATGCTGTGAGCTATGAGTTCTGGGTAACCATTAATTTTGGAGAATTTATCACCTACTCAACAAGTGAAGACCTATATCTGTTCAACAAAAACCTAACACAGGTGAGAATTTTTCAAACATATCATGGTCAACCATATATAACTTTAACACAATTGCCAGTAGGACTCCTGGGATTTCAAAGTGCATTCCCAACAATGAACCCCTTATTCATTCTTCTCACAGGACCGTGGGAGACTTATACATGTTGTAGAGCTGTTAGAAATTTATGATCCCTTATACAACAGCCTAGATTAATAAAAAAATAAAGAACAAACTAAATATGTCAATATTGGGTTTTTAGACAGGGCTGATAGATCATCATCATCAACATTTACTTATAGAGTGCCAGCAAATTCCGTTACACTCTACAACTGTGGACAAACACAGTTCATGTATTTGTGGAATGAATAGAATTGGCACATTCAAAAATGTAGTACTGTGCTCTATCTTTGTATGTGCTTGAAATACATGTCAATACTGGCATTATGAGGATACTTTTATTATAAAGATGGTGATATATCATGGGATGAATCCATTTCACGCACATGTGTGCAGTGAATATAACTGGTGTTAAGTGAGCATGATATTATAAAGGTTGAGCATTGTACTATTGAAATGATTATAGTGATCTTGAATTAAAGAAGCTAAAATCCTAACTATTTTCCAGGGTGTTTTGTCTCCGACTACCATGGCTGACCTTGTGACCAGAGCAGATGTTATTGCTAATGAAACCTTGCTCGTTTCATTCTTAAGTAAGATCGAAGTGGAAAATGTCACCGTCTTTGTGGAAGCCATCGTATCTGCTGCTGAAAAGGTACGCAAGTGTGAAACTGGATTCTGACATCTACAAAATGCGTTACAATCATAACTTCGGGAAAGCATGGGGGCACAGCAGCTAGAATTGCTGCCACATAGTCATAACGTTATGGGTTCCATTTCAACCAGTACCCTGTCAGTGTTGAGCTTGCATGATCTCCCCATGTTTCTTTGGGCTTCCTCCGAGTGCTTCAAAACATCCCATTGACCAAACTCATACCAATGTCTTCATTAGAAGCTGACAAATATGGACCCAAATGTCTGTAATGTGGAACATAGACCATAAGCTCCAACGGGGCAGGGACTGAGTTCAAAGATTCAACATTCTCTGTGCAGCAATGTGTAATATGGTAGCACTATATAAATAATAATTTATAAATATATTGCATTCATTCATTATGTGAAGGAGTCTCTCAAAATAATCATTCTTGTAAAAATCTGAAATATACGTTTTTGAGTGAATCTTTATGAATCGCCTCTTTTGTGTTTGTAGGCAAATCTGTCAGAAGAACAAATAACAACAATCAAGGAGACTCTACTAGCTGTGGAGCTTCAGCAATTGGAAACCACCTTCATTACTTATAGCACACAACAGTGGACAATTTTGTTTGAAAACTACTTAGTTGTCCTACTTCCCTTTTTCAACCAAACTCTTCTTCAGATTCTCCCAACTGACATCTCCTGCTCTTCCTACCAAGCTATGTAAGTATTAACATCATCAGCTATTTATACAGCACTAAAGATTCCGTAGAACCGGACAACTATCTTACAGATATGACAAATATGAGTACAAAAAAACATAAAGGCAGATATAAATATTAACAGTGATGTGAATACATTTAAGGATAATAATGTCGCCATGGATTGTCCTCAGCTATCAATAATAGCATGAGGTAGCGGAGGATATAGCTTAAGACATGACATCAAGGTTATACAACAGACACAGACATTACACAAAAGGGGAGAGGACCCTGCCGTGAGCCCTTACAGCTAGAGGACTATGATACCACCGACAAAAGTCAATTTATTGTATGCCCTTCTTGTTTCTCATAATAATACTTGTTTGGAGAAAAAACAACACTAAATGTAAAGATAATTTTAAATGACTATATGATCTAGATATGTCACACTTGTTTTATTTTCTGAAACAGAGTGAAAGGATTCAGCCTTGTGTTTACATCAATGACACAAGACACCCAAAAAGATATCTACAATTACTTTATTAAGACCTACATGACGGAACAGTCCACTACTACAGGTATGTTTCATGGTAACCTCGCTGTTGTCTGATGACACTGATTTATTTTGTCCTCATTATCTTCCTTTTGTAGATATCTAATATTTAATGGTTATAAACTCTATTTACTTTCATTTGTAGACATTTCTTGCAATGCTGTGAGCTATGAGTTCTGGGTAACCATTAATTTTGGAGAGTTTTTCACCTACTCAACAAGTGAAGACCTATATCTGTTCAATAAAAACCTAACACAGGTGAGAATTTTTCAAACATATCATAGTCAACCATATATAACTTTAACACAATTGCCAGTAGGACTCCTGGGATTTCAAAGTGCATTCCCTGCAATGAACCCCTTATTCATTCTTTTCACAGGACTATGGGAGACTTATACATGTTGTAGAGCTGTTAGAAATTTATGATCCCTTATACAACAGCCTAGATTAATAAAAAAAATAAAGAACAAACTAAATATGTCAATATTGGGTTTTTAGACAGGGCTGATAGATCATCATCATCAACATTTACTTATAAAGTGCCAGCAAATTCCTTAACACTCTACAACTGTGAACAAACACAGTTCATGTATTTGTGGAATAATTAGGATTGGCACATTGAAAAATGTAGTACTGTGCTCTATCTTTGTATGTGCTTGAAATACATGTCAATACTGGCATTATGAGGATACTGTTACTATAAAGATGGTGATATATCATGGGATGAATTCATTTCACGCACATGTGTGCTGTGAATATAACTGGTGTTAAGTGAGCATGGTATTATAAAGGTTGAGCATTGTACTATTGAAATGATTATAGTGATCTTGAATTAAAGAAGCTAAAATCCTAACTATTTTCCAGGGTGTTTTGTCTCCTACTACCATGGCTGACCTTGTGACCAGAGCAGATGTTATTGCTAATGAAACCTTGCTCGTTTCATTCTTAAGTAAGATCGAAGTGGAAAATGTCACCGTCTTTGTGGAAGCCATCGTATCTGCTGCTGAAAAGGTACGCAAGTGTGAAACTGGATTCTGACATCTACAAAATGCGTTACAATCATAACTTCGGGAAAGCATGGGGGCACAGCAGCTAGAATTGCTGCCACATAGTCCTAATGTTATGGGTTCCATTCCAACCAGTACCCTGTCAGTGTTGAGCTTGCATGATCTCCCCATGTTTCTTTGGGCTTCCTCTGAGTGCTTCAAAACATCCCATTGACCAAACTCATACCAATGTCTTCATTAGAAGCTGACAAATATGGACCCAAATGTCTGTAATGTGGAACATAGACCATAAGCTCCAACGGGGCAGGGACGGAGTTCAAAGATTCAACATTCTCTGTGCAGCAATGTGTAATATGGTAGCACTATATAAATAATAATTTATAAATATATTGCATTCATTCATTATGTGAAGGAGTCTCTCAAAATAATCATTCTTGTAAAAATCTGAAATATACGTTTTTGAGTGAATCTTTATGAATCGCCTCTTTTGTGTTTGTAGGCAAATCTGTCAGAAGAACAAATAACAACAATCAAGGAGACTCTACTAGCTGTGGAGCTTCAGCAATTGGAAACCACCTTCATTACTTATAGCACACAACAGTGGACAATTTTGTTTGAAAACTACTTAGTTGTCCTACTTCCCTATTTCAACCAAACTCTTCTTCAGATTCTCCCAACTGACATCTCCTGCTCTTCCTACCAAGCTATGTAAGTATTAACATCATCAGCTATTTATACAGCACTAAAGATTCCGTAGAACCGGACAACTATCTTACAGATATGACAAATATGAGTACAAAAAAACATAAAGGCAGATATAAATATTAACAGTGATGTGAATACATTTAAGGATAATAATGTCACCATGGATTGTCCTCAGCTATCAATAATAGCATGAGGTAGCGGAGGATATAGCTTAAGACATGACATCAAGGTTATACAACGGACACAGACATTACACAAAAGGGGAGAGGACCCTGCCGTGAGCCCTTACAGCTAGAGGACTATGATACCACCGACAAAAGTCAATTTATTGTATGCCCTTCTTGTTTCTCATAATAATACTTGTTTGGAGAAAAAAACAACACTAAATGTAAAGATAATTTTAAATGACTATATGATCTAGATATGTCACACTTGTTTTATTTTCTGAAACAGAGTGAAAGGATTCAGCCTTGTGTTTACATCAATGACACAAGACACCCAAAGAGATATCTACAATTACTTCATTAAGGCCTACATGACGGAACAGTCCACTACTACAGGTATGTTTCATGGTAACCTCGCTGTTGTCTGATGACACTGATTTATTTTGTCCTCATTATCTTCCTTTTGTAGATATCTAATATTTAATGGTTATAAACTCTATTTACTTTCATTTGTAGACATTTCTTGCAATGCTGTGAGCTATGAGTTCTGGGTAACCATTAATTTTGGAGAATTTATCACCTACTCAACAAGTGAAGACCTATATCTGTTCAACAAAAACCTAACACAGGTGAGAATTTTTCAAACATATCATGGTCAACCATATATAACTTTAACACAATTGCCAGTAGGACTCCTGGGATTTCAAAGTGCATTCCCAACAATGAACCCCTTATTCATTCTTCTCACAGGACCGTGGGAGACTTATACATGTTGTAGAGCTGTTAGAAATTTATGATCCCTTATACAACAGCCTAGATTAATAAAAAAATAAAGAACAAACTAAATATGTCAATATTGGGTTTTTAGACAGGGCTGATAGATCATCATCATCAACATTTACTTATAGAGTGCCAGCAAATTCCGTTACACTCTACAACTGTGGACAAACACAGTTCATGTATTTGTGGAATGAATAGAATTGGCACATTCAAAAATGCAGTACTGTGCTCTATCTTTGTATGTGCTTGAAATACATGTCAATACTGGCATTATGAGGATACTTTTATTATAAAGATGGTGATATATCATGGGATGAATCCATTTCACGCACATGTGTGCAGTGAATATAACTGGTGTTAAGTGAGCATGATATTATAAAGGTTGAGCATTGTACTATTGAAATGATTATAGTGATCTTGAATTAAAGAAGCTAAAATCCTAACTATTTTCCAGGGTGTTTTGTCTCCTACTACCATGGCTGACCTTGTGACCAGAGCAGATGTTATTGCTAATGAAACCTTGCTCGTTTCATTCTTAAGTAAGATCGAAGTGGAAAATGTCACCGTCTTTGTGGAAGCCATCGTATCTGCTGCTGAAAAGGTACGCAAGTGTGAAACTGGATTCTGACATCTACAAAATGCGTTACAATCATAACTTCGGGAAAGCATGGGGGCACAGCAGCTAGAATTGCTGCCACATAGTCCTAATGTTATGGGTTCCATTCCAACCAGTACCCTGTCAGTGTTGAGCTTGCATGATCTCCCCATGTTTCTTTGGGCTTCCTCTGAGTGCTTCAAAACATCCCATTGACCAAACTCATACCAATGTCTTCATTAGAAGCTGACAAATATGGACCCAAATGTCTGTAATGTGGAACATAGACCATAAGCTCCAACGGGGCAGGGACGGAGTTCAAAGATTCAACATTCTCTGTGCAGCAATGTGTAATATGGTAGCACTATATAAATAATAATTTATAAATATATTGCATTCATTCATTATGTGAAGGAGTCTCTCAAAATAATCATTCTTGTAAAAATCTGAAATATACGTTTTTGAGTGAATCTTTATGAATCGCCTCTTTTGTGTTTGTAGGCAAATCTGTCAGAAGAACAAATAACAACAATCAAGGAGACTCTACTAGCTGTGGAGCTTCAGCAATTGGAAACCACCTTCATTACTTATAGCACACAACAGTGGACAATTTTGTTTGAAAACTACTTAGTTGTCCTACTTCCCTATTTCAACCAAACTCTTCTTCAGATTCTCCCAACTGACATCTCCTGCTCTTCCTACCAAGCTATGTAAGTATTAACATCATCAGCTATTTATACAGCACTAAAGATTCCGTAGAACCGGACAACTATCTTACAGATATGACAAATATGAGTACAAAAAAACATAAAGGCAGATATAAATATTAACAGTGATGTGAATACATTTAAGGATAATAATGTCACCATGGATTGTCCTCAGCTATCAATAATAGCATGAGGTAGCGGAGGATATAGCTTAAGACATGACATCAAGGTTATACAACGGACACAGACATTACACAAAAGGGGAGAGGACCCTGCCGTGAGCCCTTACAGCTAGAGGACTATGATACCACCGACAAAAGTCAATTTATTGTATGCCCTTCTTGTTTCTCATAATAATACTTGTTTGGAGAAAAAAACAACACTAAATGTAAAGATAATTTTAAATGACTATATGATCTAGATATGTCACACTTGTTTTATTTTCTGAAACAGAGTGAAAGGATTCAGCCTTGTGTTTACATCAATGACACAAGACACCCAAAGAGATATCTACAATTACTTCATTAAGGCCTACATGACGGAACAGTCCACTACTACAGGTATGTTTCATGGTAACCTCGCTGTTGTCTGATGACACTGATTTATTTTGTCCTCATTATCTTCCTTTTGTAGATATCTAATATTTAATGGTTATAAACTCTATTTACTTTCATTTGTAGACATTTCTTGCAATGCTGTGAGCTATGAGTTCTGGGTAACCATTAATTTTGGAGAATTTATCACCTACTCAACAAGTGAAGACCTATATCTGTTCAACAAAAACCTAACACAGGTGAGAATTTTTCAAACATATCATGGTCAACCATATATAACTTTAACACAATTGCCAGTAGGACTCCTGGGATTTCAAAGTGCATTCCCAACAATGAACCCCTTATTCATTCTTCTCACAGGACCGTGGGAGACTTATACATGTTGTAGAGCTGTTAGAAATTTATGATCCCTTATACAACAGCCTAGATTAATAAAAAAATAAAGAACAAACTAAATATGTCAATATTGGGTTTTTAGACAGGGCTGATAGATCATCATCATCAACATTTACTTATAGAGTGCCAGCAAATTCCGTTACACTCTACAACTGTGGACAAACACAGTTCATGTATTTGTGGAATGAATAGAATTGGCACATTCAAAAATGTAGTACTGTGCTCTATCTTTGTATGTGCTTGAAATACATGTCAATACTGGCATTATGAGGATACTTTTATTATAAAGATGGTGATATATCATGGGATGAATCCATTTCACGCACATGTGTGCAGTGAATATAACTGGTGTTAAGTGAGCATGATATTATAAAGGTTGAGCATTGTACTATTGAAATGATTATAGTGATCTTGAATTAAAGAAGCTAAAATCCTAACTATTTTCCAGGGTGTTTTGTCTCCGACTACCATGGCTGACCTTGTGACCAGAGCAGATGTTATTGCTAATGAAACCTTGCTCGTTTCATTCTTAAGTAAGATCGAAGTGGAAAATGTCACCGTCTTTGTGGAAGCCATCGTATCTGCTGCTGAAAAGGTACGCAAGTGTGAAACTGGATTCTGACATCTACAAAATGCGTTACAATCATAACTTCGGGAAAGCATGGGGGCACAGCAGCTAGAATTGCTGCCACATAGTCATAACGTTATGGGTTCCATTTCAACCAGTACCCTGTCAGTGTTGAGCTTGCATGATCTCCCCATGTTTCTTTGGGCTTCCTCCGAGTGCTTCAAAACATCCCATTGACCAAACTCATACCAATGTCTTCATTAGAAGCTGACAAATATGGACCCAAATGTCTGTAATGTGGAACATAGACCATAAGCTCCAACGGGGCAGGGACTGAGTTCAAAGATTCAACATTCTCTGTGCAGCAATGTGTAATATGGTAGCACTATATAAATAATAATTTATAAATATATTGCATTCATTCATTATGTGAAGGAGTCTCTCAAAATAATCATTCTTGTAAAAATCTGAAATATACGTTTTTGAGTGAATCTTTATGAATCGCCTCTTTTGTGTTTGTAGGCAAATCTGTCAGAAGAACAAATAACAACAATCAAGGAGACTCTACTAGCTGTGGAGCTTCAGCAATTGGAAACCACCTTCATTACTTATAGCACACAACAGTGGACAATTTTGTTTGAAAACTACTTAGTTGTCCTACTTCCCTTTTTCAACCAAACTCTTCTTCAGATTCTCCCAACTGACATCTCCTGCTCTTCCTACCAAGCTATGTAAGTATTAACATCATCAGCTATTTATACAGCACTAAAGATTCCGTAGAACCGGACAACTATCTTACAGATATGACAAATATGAGTACAAAAAAACATAAAGGCAGATATAAATATTAACAGTGATGTGAATACATTTAAGGATAATAATGTCGCCATGGATTGTCCTCAGCTATCAATAATAGCATGAGGTAGCGGAGGATATAGCTTAAGACATGACATCAAGGTTATACAACAGACACAGACATTACACAAAAGGGGAGAGGACCCTGCCGTGAGCCCTTACAGCTAGAGGACTATGATACCACCGACAAAAGTCAATTTATTGTATGCCCTTCTTGTTTCTCATAATAATACTTGTTTGGAGAAAAAACAACACTAAATGTAAAGATAATTTTAAATGACTATATGATCTAGATATGTCACACTTGTTTTATTTTCTGAAACAGAGTGAAAGGATTCAGCCTTGTGTTTACATCAATGACACAAGACACCCAAAAAGATATCTACAATTACTTTATTAAGGCCTACATGACGGAACAGTCCACTACTACAGGTATGTTTCATGGTAACCTCGCTGTTGTCTGATGACACTGATTTATTTTGTCCTCATTATCTTCCTTTTGTAGATATCTAATATTTAATGGTTATAAACTCTATTTACTTTCATTTGTAGACATTTCTTGCAATGCTGTGAGCTATGAGTTCTGGGTAACCATTAATTTTGGAGAGTTTTTCACCTACTCAACAAGTGAAGACCTATATCTGTTCAATAAAAACCTAACACAGGTGAGAATTTTTCAAACATATCATAGTCAACCATATATAACTTTAACACAATTGCCAGTAGGACTCCTGGGATTTCAAAGTGCATTCCCTGCAATGAACCCCTTATTCATTCTTTTCACAGGACTATGGGAGACTTATACATGTTGTAGAGCTGTTAGAAATTTATGATCCCTTATACAACAGCCTAGATTAATAAAAAAAATAAAGAACAAACTAAATATGTCAATATTGGGTTTTTAGACAGGGCTGATAGATCATCATCATCAACATTTACTTATAAAGTGCCAGCAAATTCCTTAACACTCTACAACTGTGAACAAACACAGTTCATGTATTTGTGGAATAATTAGGATTGGCACATTGAAAAATGTAGTACTGTGCTCTATCTTTGTATGTGCTTGAAATACATGTCAATACTGGCATTATGAGGATACTGTTACTATAAAGATGGTGATATATCATGGGATGAATTCATTTCACGCACATGTGTGCTGTGAATATAACTGGTGTTAAGTGAGCATGGTATTATAAAGGTTGAGCATTGTACTATTGAAATGATTATAGTGATCTTGAATTAAAGAAGCTAAAATCCTAACTATTTTCCAGGGTGTTTTGTCTCCTACTACCATGGCTGACCTTGTGACCAGAGCAGATGTTATTGCTAATGAAACCTTGCTCGTTTCATTCTTAAGTAAGATCGAAGTGGAAAATGTCACCGTCTTTGTGGAAGCCATCGTATCTGCTGCTGAAAAGGTACGCAAGTGTGAAACTGGATTCTGACATCTACAAAATGCGTTACAATCATAACTTCGGGAAAGCATGGGGGCACAGCAGCTAGAATTGCTGCCACATAGTCCTAATGTTATGGGTTCCATTCCAACCAGTACCCTGTCAGTGTTGAGCTTGCATGATCTCCCCATGTTTCTTTGGGCTTCCTCTGAGTGCTTCAAAACATCCCATTGACCAAACTCATACCAATGTCTTCATTAGAAGCTGACAAATATGGACCCAAATGTCTGTAATGTGGAACATAGACCATAAGCTCCAACGGGGCAGGGACGGAGTTCAAAGATTCAACATTCTCTGTGCAGCAATGTGTAATATGGTAGCACTATATAAATAATAATTTATAAATATATTGCATTCATTCATTATGTGAAGGAGTCTCTCAAAATAATCATTCTTGTAAAAATCTGAAATATACGTTTTTGAGTGAATCTTTATGAATCGCCTCTTTTGTGTTTGTAGGCAAATCTGTCAGAAGAACAAATAACAACAATCAAGGAGACTCTACTAGCTGTGGAGCTTCAGCAATTGGAAACCACCTTCATTACTTATTGCACACAACAGTGGACAATTTTGTTTGAAAACTACTTAGTTGTCCTACTTCCCTATTTCAACCAAACTCTTCTTCAGATTCTCCCAACTGACATCTCCTGCTCTTCCTACCAAGCTATGTAAGTATTAACATCATCAGCTATTTATACAGCACTAAAGATTCCGTAGAACCGGACAACTATCTTACAGATATGACAAATATGAGTACAAAAAAACATAAAGGCAGATATAAATATTAACAGTGATGTGAATACATTTAAGGATAATAATGTCACCATGGATTGTCCTCAGCTATCAATAATAGCATGAGGTAGCGGAGGATATAGCTTAAGACATGACATCAAGGTTATACAACGGACACAGACATTACACAAAAGGGGAGAGGACCCTGCCGTGAGCCCTTACAGCTAGAGGACTATGATACCACCGACAAAAGTCAATTTATTGTATGCCCTTCTTGTTTCTCATAATAATACTTGTTTGGAGAAAAAAACAACACTAAATGTAAAGATAATTTTAAATGACTATATGATCTAGATATGTCACACTTGTTTTATTTTCTGAAACAGAGTGAAAGGATTCAGCCTTGTGTTTACATCAATGACACAAGACACCCAAAGAGATATCTACAATTACTTCATTAAGGCCTACATGACGGAACAGTCCACTACTACAGGTATGTTTCATGGTAACCTCGCTGTTGTCTGATGACACTGATTTATTTTGTCCTCATTATCTTCCTTTTGTAGATATCTAATATTTAATGGTTATAAACTCTATTTACTTTCATTTGTAGACATTTCTTGCAATGCTGTGAGCTATGAGTTCTGGGTAACCATTAATTTTGGAGAATTTATCACCTACTCAACAAGTGAAGACCTATATCTGTTCAACAAAAACCTAACACAGGTGAGAATTTTTCAAACATATCATGGTCAACCATATATAACTTTAACACAATTGCCAGTAGGACTCCTGGGATTTCAAAGTGCATTCCCAACAATGAACCCCTTATTCATTCTTCTCACAGGACCGTGGGAGACTTATACATGTTGTAGAGCTGTTAGAAATTTATGATCCCTTATACAACAGCCTAGATTAATAAAAAAATAAAGAACAAACTAAATATGTCAATATTGGGTTTTTAGACAGGGCTGATAGATCATCATCATCAACATTTACTTATAGAGTGCCAGCAAATTCCGTTACACTCTACAACTGTGGACAAACACAGTTCATGTATTTGTGGAATGAATAGAATTGGCACATTCAAAAATGCAGTACTGTGCTCTATCTTTGTATGTGCTTGAAATACATGTCAATACTGGCATTATGAGGATACTTTTATTATAAAGATGGTGATATATCATGGGATGAATCCATTTCACGCACATGTGTGCAGTGAATATAACTGGTGTTAAGTGAGCATGATATTATAAAGGTTGAGCATTGTACTATTGAAATGATTATAGTGATCTTGAATTAAAGAAGCTAAAATCCTAACTATTTTCCAGGGTGTTTTGTCTCCGACTACCATGGCTGACCTTGTGACCAGAGCAGATGTTATTGCTAATGAAACCTTGCTCGTTTCATTCTTAAGTAAGATCGAAGTGGAAAATGTCACCGTCTTTGTGGAAGCCATCGTATCTGCTGCTGAAAAGGTACGCAAGTGTGAAACTGGATTCTGACATCTACAAAATGCGTTACAATCATAACTTCGGGAAAGCATGGGGGCACAGCAGCTAGAATTGCTGCCACATAGTCATAATGTTATGGGTTCCATTTCAACCAGTACCCTGTCAGTGTTGAGCTTGCATGATCTCCCCATGTTTCTTTGGGCTTCCTCCGAGTGCTTCAAAACATCCCATTGACCAAACTCATACCAATGTCTTCATTAGAAGCTGACAAATATGGACCCAAATGTCTGTAATGTGGAACATAGACCATAAGCTCCAACGGGGCAGGGACTGAGTTCAAAGATTCAACATTCTCTGTGCAGCAATGTGTAATATGGTAGCACTATATAAATAATAATTTATAAATATATTGCATTCATTCATTATGTGAAGGAGTCTCTCAAAATAATCATTCTTGTAAAAATCTGAAATATACGTTTTTGAGTGAATCTTTATGAATCGCCTCTTTTGTGTTTGTAGGCAAATCTGTCAGAAGAACAAATAACAACAATCAAGGAGACTCTACTAGCTGTGGAGCTTCAGCAATTGGAAACCACCTTCATTACTTATAGCACACAACAGTGGACAATTTTGTTTGAAAACTACTTAGTTGTCCTACTTTCCTTTTTCAACCAAACTCTTCTTCAGATTCTCCCAACTGACATCTCCTGCTCTTCCTACCAAGCTATGTAAGTATTAACATCATCAGCTATTTATACAGCACTAAAGATTCCGTAGAACCGGACAACTATCTTACAGATATGACAAATATGAGTACAAAAAAACATAAAGGCAGATATAAATATTAACAGTGATGTGAATACATTTAAGGATAATAATGTCGCCATGGATTGTCCTCAGCTATCAATAATAGCATGAGGTAGCGGAGGATATAGCTTAAGACATGACATCAAGGTTATACAACAGACACAGACATTACACAAAAGGGGAGAGGACCCTGCCGTGAGCCCTTACAGCTAGAGGACTATGATACCACCGACAAAAGTCAATTTATTGTATGCCCTTCTTGTTTCTCATAATAATACTTGTTTGGAGAAAAAACAACACTAAATGTAAAGATAATTTTAAATGACTATATGATCTAGATATGTCACACTTGTTTTATTTTCTGAAACAGAGTGAAAGGATTCAGCCTTGTGTTTACATCAATGACACAAGACACCCAAAAAGATATCTACAATTACTTTATTAAGGCCTACATGACGGAACAGTCCACTACTACAGGTATGTTTCATGGTAACCTCGCTGTTGTCTGATGACACTGATTTATTTTGTCCTCATTATCTTCCTTTTGTAGATATCTAATATTTAATGGTTATAAACTCTATTTACTTTCATTTGTAGACATTTCTTGCAATGCTGTGAGCTATGAGTTCTGGGTAACCATTAATTTTGGAGAGTTTTTCACCTACTCAACAAGTGAAGACCTATATCTGTTCAATAAAAACCTAACACAGGTGAGAATTTTTCAAACATATCATAGTCAACCATATATAACTTTAACACAATTGCCAGTAGGACTCCTGGGATTTCAAAGTGCATTCCCTGCAATGAACCCCTTATTCATTCTTTTCACAGGACTATGGGAGACTTATACATGTTGTAGAGCTGTTAGAAATTTATGATCCCTTATACAACAGCCTAGATTAATAAAAAAAATAAAGAACAAACTAAATATGTCAATATTGGGTTTTTAGACAGGGCTGATAGATCATCATCATCAACATTTACTTATAAAGTGCCAGCAAATTCCTTAACACTCTATAACTGTGAACAAACACAGTTCATGTATTTGTGGAATAATTAGGATTGGCACATTGAAAAATGTAGTACTGTGCTCTATCTTTGTATGTGCTTGAAATACATGTCAATACTGGCATTATGAGGATACTGTTATTATAAAGATGGTAATATATCATGGGATGAATCCATTTCACGCACATGTGTGCAGTGAATATAACTGGTGTTAAGTGAGCATGGTATTATAAAGGTTGAGCATTGTACTATTGAAATGATTATAGTGATCTTGAATTAAAGAAGCTAAAATCCTAACTATTTTCCAGGGTGTTTTGTCTCCGACCACCATGGCTGACCTTGTGACCAGAGCAGATGTTATTGCTAATGAAACCTTGCTCGTTTCATTCTTAAGTAAGATCGAAGTGGAAAATGTCACCATCTTTGTGGAAGCCATCGTATCTGCTGCTGAAAAGGTACACAAGTGTGAAACTAAATTCTGACATCTACAAAATGCGTTACAATCATAACTTCGGGAAAGCATGGGGGCACAACAGCTAGAATTGCTGCCACATAGTCATAATGTTATGGGTTCCATTTAAACCAGTACCCTGTCAGTGTTGACCTTGCATGATCTCCCCATGTTTCTTTGGGCTTCCTCTGAGTGCTTCAGCACATCCCATTGTCCAAACTCATACCAATGTCTTCATTAGAAGCTGACAAATATGGACCCAAATGTCTGTAATGTGGAACATAGACCATAAGCTCCAACGGGGCAGGGACTGAGTTCAAAGATTCAACATTCTCTGTGCAGCAATGTGTAATATGGTAGCACTATATAAATAATAATTTATAAATATATTGCATTCATTCATTATGTGAAGGAGTCTCTCAAAATAATCATTCTTGTAAAAATCTGAAATATACGTTTTTGAGTGAATCTTTATGAATCGCCTCTTTTGTGTTTGTAGGCAAATCTGTCAGAAGAACAAATAACAACAATCAAGGAGACTCTACTAGCTGTGGAGCTTCAGCAATTGGAAACCACCTTCATTACTTATAGCACACAACAGTGGACAATTTTGTTTGAAAACTACTTAGTTGTCCTACTTCCCTATTTCAACCAAACTCTTCTTCAGATTCTCCCAACTGACATCTCCTGCTCTTCCTACCAAGCTATGTAAGTATTAACATCATCAGCTATTTATACAGCACTAAAGATTCCGTAGAACCGGACAACTATCTTACAGATATGACAAATATGAGTACAAAAAAACATAAAGGCAGATATAAATATTAACAGTGATGTGAATACATTTAAGCATAATAATGTCGCCATGGATTGTCCTCAGCTATCAATAATAGCATGAGGTAGCGGAGGATATAGCTTAAGACATGACATCAAGGTTATACAATGGACACAGACATGACACAAAAGGGGAGAGGACCCTGCCGTGAGCCCTTACAGCTAGAGGACTATGATACCACCGACAAAAGTCAATTTATTGTATGCCCTTCTTGTTTCTCATAATAATACTTGTTTGGAGAAAAAACAACACTAAATGTAAAGATAATTTTAAATGACTATATGATCTAGATATTTCACACTTGTTTTGTTTTCTGAAACAGAGTGAAAGGATTCAGCCTTGTGTTTACATCAATGACACAAGACACCCAAAGAGATATCTACAATTACTTCATTAAAGCCTACATGACGGAACAGTCCACTACTACAGGTATGTTTCATGGTAACCTCGCTGTTGTCTGATGACACTGATTTATTTTGTCCTCATTATCTTCCTTTTGTAGATATCTAATATTTAATGGTTATAAACTCTATTTACTTTCATTTGTAGACATTTCTTGCAATTCTGTGAGCTATGAGTTCTGGGTAACCATTAATTTTGGAGAATTTATCACCTACTCAACAAGTGAAGACCTATATCTGTTCAACAAAAACCTAACACAGGTGAGAATTTTTCAAACATATCATGGTCAACCATATATAACTTTAACACAATTGCCAGTAGGACTCCTGGGATTTCAAAGTGCATTCCCAACAATGAACCCCTTATTCATTCTTCTCACAGGACCGTAGGAGACTTATACATGTTGTAGAGCTGTTAGAAATTTATGATCCCTTATACAACAGCCTAGATTAATAAAAAAATAAAGAACAAACTAAATATGTCAATATTGGGTTTTTAGACAGGGCTGATAGATCATCATCATCAACATTTACTTATAGAGTGCCAGCAAATTCCGTTACACTCTACAACTGTGGACAAACACAGTTCATGTATTTGTGGAATGAATAGAATTGGCACATTCAAAAATGCAGTACTGTGCTCTATCTTTGTATGTGCTTGAAATACATGTCAATACTGGCATTATGAGGATACTGTTATTATAAAGATGGTGATATATCATGGGATGAATCCATTTCACGCACATGTGTGCAGTGAATATAACTGGTGTTAAGTGAGCATGGTATTATAAAGGTTGAGCATTGTACTATTGAAATGATTATAGTGATCTTGAATTAAAGAAGCTAAAATCCTAACTATTTTCCAGGGTGTTTTGTCTCCGACTACCATGGCTGACCTTGTGACCAGAGCAGATGTTATTGCTAATGAAACCTTGCTCGTTTCATTCTTAAGTAAGATCGAAGTGGAAAATGTCACCGTCTTTGTGGAAGCCATCGTATCTGCTGCTGAAAAGGTACGCAAGTGTGAAACTGGATTCTGACATCTACAAAATGCGTTACAATTTTAACTTCGGGACAGCATGGGGGCACAGCAGCTAGAATTGCTGCCACATAGTCATAATGTTATGGGTTCCATTTCAACCAGTACCCTGTCAGTGTTGAGCTTGCATGATCTCCCCATGTTTCTTTGGGCTTCCTCTGAGTGCTTCAAAACATCCCATTGACCAAACTCATACCAATGTCTTCATTAGAAGCTGACAAATATGGACCCAAATGTCTGTAATGTGGAACATAGACCATAAGCTCCAACGGGGCAGGGACTGAGTTCAAAGATTCAACATTCTCTGTGCAGCAATGTGTAATATTGTAGCACTATATAAATAATAATTTATAAATATATTGCATTCATTCATCATTATGTGAAGGAGTCTCTCAAAATAATCATTCTTGTAAAAATCTGAAATATATACGTTTTTGAGTGAATCTTTATGAAACGCCTCTTTTGTGTTTGTAGGCAAATCTGTCAGAAGAACAAATAACAACAATCAAGGAGACTCTACTAGCTGTGGAGCTTCAGCAATTGGAAACCACCTTTATTACTTATAGCACACAACAGTGGACAATTTTGTTTGAAAACTACTTAGTTGTCCTACTTCCCTATTTCAACCAAACTCTTCTTCAGATTCTCCCAACTGACATCTCCTGCTCTTCCTACCAAGCTATGTAAGTATTAACATCATCAGCTATTAATACAGCACTAAAGATTCCGTAGAACCGGACAACTATCTTACAGATATGACAAATATGAGTACAAAAAAACATAAAGGCAGATATAAATATTAACAGTGATGTAAATACATTTAAGCATAATAATGTCGCCATGGATTGTCTTCAGCTATCAATAATAGCATGAGGTAGCGGAGGATATAGCTTAAGACATGACATCAAGGTTATACAACGGACACAGACATTACACAAAAGGGGAGAGGACCCTGCCGTGAGCCCTTACAGCTAGAGGACTATGATACCACCGACAAAAGTCAATTTATTGTATCCCCTTCTTGTTTCTCATAATAATACTTGTTTGGAGAAAAAACAACACTAAATGTAAAGATAATTTTAAATGACTATATGATCTAGATATTTCACACTTGTTTTGTTTTCTGAAACAGAGTGAAAGGATTCAGCCTTGTGTTTACATCAATGACACAAGACACCCAAAGAGATATCTACAATTACTTCATTAAGGCCTACATGACGGAACAGTCCACTACTACAGGTATGTTTCATGGTAACCTCGCTGTTGTCTGATGACACTGATTTATTTTGTCCTCATTATCTTCCTTTTGTAGATATCTAATATTTAATGGTTATAAACTCTATTTACTTTCATTTGTAGACATTTCTTGCAATGCTGTGAGCTATGAGTTCTGGGTAACCATTAATTTTGGAGAATTTATCACCTACTCAACAAGTGAAGACCTATATCTGTTCAACAAAAACCTAACACAGGTGAGAATTTTTCAAACATATCATGGTCAACCATATATAACTTTAACACAATTGACAGTAGGACTCCTGGGATTTCAAAGTGCATTCCCAACAAGGAACCCCTTTGTCACGGGCACTAGGAGTCTTTACCCAGGGATCACCAGATGATAGGCTTACCAGAGCAGTATAGGTGGTAATATGGTACTCTGGTAGCAGGGTGATCACGGAACAGGAAATAGCAGATGATGAGATGCTCAGGAAAGTCTATGACTAGCAGCACTGGCAATATGGAGGTAGTAATACACGAGGAACTGTATGGACAAAGGACACGTGAAGGTAGTCAGTGGTCTGCGGTAGCAAGTTGTACCACTGCTATAGTGAGGAGGAATGTCCAACAGAAACGAGGAGGTGATGAGAGTCAGCGGTCTGCGGATAGCAAGTTGTACCGCTGTCTGAGTGAAGGAATGGAATCCAAATGGAGGTATCCGGGGAGTCAGTGGTCTGCGTTAGCAAGTTGTACCACTGCTATGTGAGAGGATACTGGAACAGGTGAAACTGTAAACAGGAGTCAGTGGTCTGACATCAGCAAGTTGTACCACTGAATATATATGTGAGGAGGTGCACGGGGGAAGACTGCAACACAGGATATACACAGGCACCTTATACACGATCCACAGTAATATGCACAATATGGATATACATATATATAAATGACTGATCAGGTCTGCAATCTAGAAAGTCTCTTGAAGTAGTCCAGCACAATGATAACACAGTCAATGATGGCAATAGACTCAGCGGACAGCAAACTCCAGAGAGAACCAAACACAGTCCAGCAAGATATGCAATACACAGCACAGTCAATGAGAAGTATGCATACCGTGGTTCAGCAGTAGCAGTCAGATGGGATTGCAGCGGTACCTGAGCGGCTGGAGACCGACTGGATAGGAAGTCCCTGGATAGGTGAAGCAGCGGTCTAGCAGGTGCAGCGCACAGGTGAGTAGACCGACAGGGACACGAATCCACAGGAGTCAGCAACACGTGGAACTGGACTCATAGGAAACCCAGGAGAATGGAGATGATCCAGCAGAGGGTAGAAGAAGAGATACAAATCCAATGCTGACAGGAGGGTAGAGGCCAGTGGAACACGTGAAGGCGTGGAGAGTGGATCAGCAGGAGATGGACGATAGCGCTGACCACAGCGGCAGGACTCAGCGGCACACGGAGGTAACCAGTAGCAACCACAGGAACCAACAGCGATGGGAAACAGGAGTGCAGCGCAGGGCAGGAACTGTAGATCACGAAGTGTAGCAGATGGTAATGAAAAGCGGCAGTCTCGAGGAAGTCACAGCAAAGATGAGATGAGAGTGTAGTGCACGGAGGCAGCGGATAGTAATCAGCTGGCAGTCACGATGTTGAACACAGGCGAGTTGTAAGCAGGAGACTGTAGTGCACAGAGGCAGCGGATAGCAGTCAGCTGGCAGTCACGATGTTGAACACAGGCGAATTGCAAGCAGGAGACTGTAGTGCACAGAGGCAGCGGATAGTAGTCAGCTGGCAGTCACGATGTTGAACACAGGCGAGTTGTAAGCAGGAGACTGTAGTGCACAGAGGCAGCGGATAGCAGTCAGCTGGCAGTCACGATGTTGAACACAGGCGAATTGCAAGCAGGAGACTGTAGTGCACAGAGGCAGCGGATAGTAGTCAGCTGGCAGTCACGATGTTGAACACAGGCGAGTTGCAAGCAGGAGACTGTAGTGCACAGAGGCAGCGGATAGAAATCAGCAAACAGACTTGATGAGAAGCAGGTGAGTGAGGTAAAAGCTGGAGTGCACGGAGGCAGCGGATAGCAATGAGCAAACAGTCACATTGATATAAAATAACGTTGAAGTGGTGTAGAAGACTGTAGTGCACGGAGGCAGCGGATAGGAATCAGCAAACAGTCATGATGATAAAGTTGATGGTAGAAGTGGTATGGAACCACAGTAGTAGAAGTGGTTTGGAAACCACAGGAATCAGCAGCACTGAATACACAAGTAATACAGGAACACCTTCAGAGACTCATGAGGAATGAGACTCCAAGATCAGGCAACGTGGTAGTGACCACAGGTGCTTAATATAGGGAGGTTGCCTGATCTGCCAATTAAGTTAAAGGGGTATACACTGAAGTATAGAAAAGGGCTGCGCATGCGCAGACCCTCAGGATGGTGGACGGCCACGGTTCCTAAATGTCCGGGAAGAGGCACTCACGGTCCGGTGAGTGACAGTACCCCCCCTTTTAAAGGTGGGCACAGAACGCCTGGAACCGGGCTTGTCCGGATTTTTGGAGTAAAACTTCTTCAAAAGGGCAGGAGCATTAAGATCTTCAGCTTTGATCCAAGAGCGCTCCTCAGGACCAAAGCCCTTCCAATGAACGAGGAAGTGGAGGACTCCTCGCGAAATTTTTGCATCTAGTACCTCGGTAATCTCAAAATCCTCCTCCTGATGGACTTGAACTGGCTGCGGAGCTGAGGGAGGAGTTGAAAAACGGTTGATAATAAGAGGTTTGAGCAAAGATACATGGAAGGCATTAGAAATCCGAAGACTCTTAGGAAGAAGGAGTTTCACACATACTGGATTGATAACTTGAATGATCCTATATGGACCAATAAAACGAGGGGCGAATTTCATGGATGGAACCTTCAAACGAATATTTTTTGTGGATAACCAGACACGATCTCCAATTTTTAGTGGTGGAATAGCCCGCCTCTTCTTATCAGCGAAAGATTTATATTTGACAGATGTCTTCTTCAAACAGGTTCTAACCTGAGACCAGATATTTTTAAAGGTCTGACAAACAGTCTCCACCGCAGGAACTTGGGTGGGTGGGAGGGCAGGAAATTCCGGAAAAGACGGATGGTGACCGTAGACCACAAAGAATGGAGTTTTGGATGATGACTCATGGTACATGTTGTTATGGGCGAACTCAGCCCAAGGGAGTAACTCTACCCAGTTGTCTTGATTGGCTGATGAAAATATCCTTATAAAAGTCTCAAGATCTTGATTGACACGTTCGGTTTGTCCATTGGATTGTGGATGGTAAGAAGATGAGAGTGCTAATCGTATGCCCAAGGTTTTACAAAGGGCTCGCCAGAATCTGGACACGAATTGTACTCCTCTATCAGACACAATCTCAGATGGACATCCATGGATACGGAAGATCTCTTTAATGAAATGTTCAGCCAGGATAGACGAGGAAGGCAAACCAGACAGAGGGATGAAATGAGCCATCTTCGAAAATCTGTCCACTACGACCCAAATAGTGTTATGGTTCTTACTAGGTGGTAAGTCAGTAACGAAATCCATACTAATATGGGTCCATGGTTTGGACGGAATGGGTAGTGGTCGCAGCAACCCTGCTGGGGTTCTGCGGGAGGATTTGAATTGCGAACATAATTCACAGGAAGCAATGAACTCTTTGACGTCTCTCCTCATTGAAGGCCACCAGTAACTTCGAGAGAGGATCTCAAAAGTCTTGTGTTCACCGGCGTGTCCAGAAAAACGAGAGGCATGGAACCACGAAAGGATTTTCCTCCTTAGAGTAGGAGGCACGAGGGTCTTCCCAAATGGTAGCGTTTTGGTGGATGAAGCAGCCAGTGAGATACATTTGGGTTCTAGAATGGTATGGTTGGAAACCTCTTCTATATCAGAGGACGTAGCAAAGGCTCTAGATAAGGCATCAGCTTTTTTGTTCTTGGCAGCTGGTTTGAAGGTAATTATTAATTCAAAACGGGAAAAGAAAAGAGACCATCTTGCTTGACGAGGGTTCAAGCATTGGGCAGACTGGAGATATGACAAGTTCTTATGATCCGTGAAGATCGTCACCGGATGGCGAGCTCCCTCCAACAAGTATCTCCATTCCTCTAATGCGGCTTTGATAGCCAGTAATTCCTTGTCTCCGATGGTATAATTCTTCTCTGCGGGTAGGAGACCCCGAGAATAGAAGGCACAAGGGTGGAATTTTTGCTGTTCCGAGCGTTGGGAGAGAATAGCTCCTAAGCCCACATTAGAGGCATCTACTTCTAGGAAAAAAGGGAGTGTCACATCAGGCTGACGAAGGATTGGAGCCGAAGAGAAGGACTCTTTTAATGTTTGAAATGCTTGAATAGCCTCAGTAGACCATTGCTTAGGATTAGCCCCTTTACGAGTCAGGGCCACAATAGGAGATGCAATGGAAGAAAAGTCTTGAATGAAGCGTCTATAGTAATTGGCAAAACCTAAAAAACGCTGGATGGCACGAAGAGTAGTTGGCTGGGGCCAATGTAGTACAGCATTTACTTTGTCAGGATCCATCTTCAGACCAACTCCGGAAACAATATACCCCAAGAATGGAATCTGGGGTAATTCGAATGAACATTTTTCTAATTTACAGAACAATGAATTTTTCCGTAGCCTGGAGAGGACTTCTGCCACATGTTGGTGGTGAGAAGGCAGGTCCTGTGAAAAAATCAATATGTCGTCCAGGTAGACGACGACACATACATATAATAAGTCCCGAAAAATCTCATTGATGAAGCCCTGAAAAACAGCGGGGGCATTACATAGCCCGAAAGGCATTACCAGATATTCGTAATGCCCGTCTCTGGTGTTAAACGCCGTCTTCCATTCGTCACCGGAACGGATTCTGATTAAATTGTAAGCACCACGAAGATCCAACTTAGTAAAAATACGGGCTCCCTTAATGCGGTCAAATAGCTCAGTGATCAACGGAATGGGATACCGGTTCTTGATAGTAATGGCATTGAGTCCACGAAAATCTATACAAGGGCGTAATGATCCATCCTTCTTTTTGACAAAGAAGAACCCAGCTCCAGCGGGCGAGGTGGAAGGTCGAATGAACCTACGCTGGAGGTTCTCCCGTATATATTCAGATGTAGCTTGAGTTTCAGGTAACGAGAGTGGATAGACCCGGCCTCTGGGAGGAGTCTTGCCAGGAAGAAGATCAATCGGACAATCCCAAGAACGATGAGGAGGAAGACGTTCAGACTGAGCTTTATCAAAAACATCGGTAAATGAAGCATATTGAGGAGGGAGTCCCGGTAAAATAGCTGAAATGGAAGCTTGCTGTACCTTGAGAGGAATGACTTGGGAAAGGCAATGATGGTGACATTCAGGCCCCCAAGACGTGACTTGAGGGGTGCGCCAGTCAATCTGGGGAGAGTGACACTGAAGCCATGGAAGGCCTAGGACAATCGGACTTGTCGTAACAGGAAGAATTAAAAACGATATCTCTTCATGATGCAGAGCACCAATCTGAAGGGTTACTGGAGACGTACTCTGGGTGATGAGACCGTTGATGAGACGTGATCCATCGATAGCCGTCACAGTAATGGGAGTTTTTAAGGTAATCATTGGTAGAGACCATTGATTAACTAACGATTTGGAAATAAAATTTCCTGCTGCTCCGGAATCAATCAATGCCTGTGACTCAAAGGTCTTGGTAGCAAAGGAAATAGTCACATCAAAAGCGCAGACTTTAGATTTCATAGACGATGGAGAGGACTCCAGGGACCCTAACTTCACCTCTCCAGAACTAGTTAGGGCCTGGCATTTCCCGATCTCTTAGGGCAGGAGCTGAGGACATGAGTGGAATCAGCACAATAGATACAGAGTCTATTCTTGACTCTTCGTTTCCTCTCCTCAGAAGATAACTTGGAACGTCCAATCTCCATGGGAATCACAGCGGGTGACACTGGACGAAATTGAGGGTTAGAGCGAAAAGGTGCTTTAGCAGAAGTCGTTTTCTCAGCCTCTCTTTCACGAAATCTCATATCAACACGATGGCAAAGAGAGATCAAATCTTCAAGTGACGAAGGAAGCTCTTGGGTAGTCAGTGCATCTTTAATTTTATCGGAAAGCCCCTGCCAGAAGGCGGCAACTAGGGCTTCAGTGTTCCACTGAAGTTCAGAGGCTAAGATCCTAAATTGAATGACGTACTGGCCTACAGTATGAGATCCTTGTCGCAGACGGAGGATGCTGGAAGCAGCGGAGGTCACACGACCTGGTTCATCGAACACACTTCGGAATGTGGAAATGAATTTGGCACTATCTTGTAGAATTGGATCGTTTCTTTCCCACAGGGGGGAGGCCCAAGCCAGGGCTTGACCCGAAAACAATGAGATAAGATAGGCCACTCTGGAACGATGGGTAGAAAAATTTTGAGGTTGGAGTTCAAAATGGACTGAACATTGGTTAAGGAAACCTCTACAAGTTTTGGGGTCCCCGTCATATTTTGACGGAGTAGGCAGGTGAAGCGTAGGAGCTGTAGACACCTGGGATGGCAATGGGGAAACGGAGGAAAGCACAGGAGCTTCAATATTAGCTGTAACAGTCTGTCCAGATGTTCCTTGGGAGGTTAATGATTGGTAACATTGAAGTAACAGCTGTTGGCGAGCATCCTGTTGCTCCACACGGCTGACCAGATGCTGCAGCATCTCTTTAGCAGTAGGTTCCGTATCTGGGTCTGTCATGGCCTGATCTTACTGTCACGGGCACTAGGAGTCTTTACCCAGGGATCACCAGATGATAGGCTTACCAGAGCAGTATAGGTGGTAATATGGTACTCTGGTAGCAGGGTGATCACGGAACAGGAAATAGCAGATGATGAGATGCTCAGGAAAGTCTATGACTAGCAGCACTGGCAATATGGAGGTAGTAATACACGAGGAACTGTATGGACAAAGGACACGTGAAGGTAGTCAGTGGTCTGCGGTAGCAAGTTGTACCACTGCTATAGTGAGGAGGAATGTCCAACAGAAACGAGGAGGTGATGAGAGTCAGCGGTCTGCGGATAGCAAGTTGTACCGCTGTCTGAGTGAAGGAATGGAATCCAAATGGAGGTATCCGGGGAGTCAGTGGTCTGCGTTAGCAAGTTGTACCACTGCTATGTGAGAGGATACTGGAACAGGTGAAACTGTAAACAGGAGTCAGTGGTCTGACATCAGCAAGTTGTACCACTGAATATATATGTGAGGAGGTGCACGGGGGAAGACTGCAACACAGGATATACACAGGCACCTTATACACGATCCACAGTAATATGCACAATATGGATATACATATATATAAATGACTGATCAGGTCTGCAATCTAGAAAGTCTCTTGAAGTAGTCCAGCACAATGATAACACAGTCAATGATGGCAATAGACTCAGCGGACAGCAAACTCCAGAGAGAACCAAACACAGTCCAGCAAGATATGCAATACACAGCACAGTCAATGAGAAGTATGCATACCGTGGTTCAGCAGTAGCAGTCAGATGGGATTGCAGCGGTACCTGAGCGGCTGGAGACCGACTGGATAGGAAGTCCCTGGATAGGTGAAGCAGCGGTCTAGCAGGTGCAGCGCACAGGTGAGTAGACCGACAGGGACACGAATCCACAGGAGTCAGCAACACGTGGAACTGGACTCATAGGAAACCCAGGAGAATGGAGATGATCCAGCAGAGGGTAGAAGAAGAGATACAAATCCAATGCTGACAGGAGGGTAGAGGCCAGTGGAACACGTGAAGGCGTGGAGAGTGGATCAGCAGGAGATGGACGATAGCGCTGACCACAGCGGCAGGACTCAGCGGCACACGGAGGTAACCAGTAGCAACCACAGGAACCAACAGCGATGGGAAACAGGAGTGCAGCGCAGGGCAGGAACTGTAGATCACGAAGTGTAGCAGATGGTAATGAAAAGCGGCAGTCTCGAGGAAGTCACAGCAAAGATGAGATGAGAGTGTAGTGCACGGAGGCAGCGGATAGTAATCAGCTGGCAGTCACGATGTTGAACACAGGCGAGTTGTAAGCAGGAGACTGTAGTGCACAGAGGCAGCGGATAGCAGTCAGCTGGCAGTCACGATGTTGAACACAGGCGAATTGCAAGCAGGAGACTGTAGTGCACAGAGGCAGCGGATAGTAGTCAGCTGGCAGTCACGATGTTGAACACAGGCGAGTTGTAAGCAGGAGACTGTAGTGCACAGAGGCAGCGGATAGCAGTCAGCTGGCAGTCACGATGTTGAACACAGGCGAATTGCAAGCAGGAGACTGTAGTGCACAGAGGCAGCGGATAGTAGTCAGCTGGCAGTCACGATGTTGAACACAGGCGAGTTGCAAGCAGGAGACTGTAGTGCACAGAGGCAGCGGATAGAAATCAGCAAACAGACTTGATGAGAAGCAGGTGAGTGAGGTAAAAGCTGGAGTGCACGGAGGCAGCGGATAGCAATGAGCAAACAGTCACATTGATATAAAATAACGTTGAAGTGGTGTAGAAGACTGTAGTGCACGGAGGCAGCGGATAGGAATCAGCAAACAGTCATGATGATAAAGTTGATGGTAGAAGTGGTATGGAACCACAGTAGTAGAAGTGGTTTGGAAACCACAGGAATCAGCAGTACTGAATACACAAGTAATACAGGAACACCTTCAGAGACTCATGAGGAATGAGACTCCAAGATCAGGCAACGTGGTAGTGACCACAGGTGCTTAATATAGGGAGGTTGCCTGATCTGCCAATTAAGTTAAAGGGGTATACACTGAAGTATAGAAAAGGGCTGCGCATGCGCAGACCCTCAGGATGGTGGACGGCCACGGTTCCTAAATGTCCGGGAAGAGGCACTCACGGTCCGGTGAGTGACACCCTTATTCATTCTTCTCACAGGACCATGGGAGACTTATACATGTTGTAGAGCTGTTAGAAATTTATGATCCCTTATACAACAGCCTAGATTAATAAAAAAATAAAGAACAAACTAAATATGTCAATATTTGGTTTTTAGACAGGGCTGATAGATCATCATCATCAACATTTACTTATAGAGTGCCAGCAAATTCCGTAACACTCTACAACTGTGGACAAACACAGTTCATGTATTTGTGGAATGAATAGAATTGGCACATTCAAAAATGTAGTACTGTGCTCTATCTTTGTATGTGCTTGAAATACATGTCAATACTGGCATTATGAGGATACTGTTATTATAAAGATGGTGATATATCATGGGATGAATTCATTTCACGCACATGTGTGCTGTGAATATAACTGGTGTTAAGTGAGCATGGTATTATAAAGGTTGAGCATTGTACTATTGAAATGATTATAGTGATCTTGAATTAAAGAAGCTAAAATCCTAACTATTTTCCAGGGTGTTTTGTCTCCGACTACCATGGCTGACCTTGTGACCAGAGCAGATGTTATTGCTAATGAAACCTTGCTCGTTTCATTCTTAAGTAAGATCGAAGTGGAAAATGTCACCGTCTTTGTGGAAGCCATCGTATCTGCTGCTGAAAAGGTACGCAAGTGTGAAACTGGATTCTGACATCTACAAAATGCGTTACAATCATAACTTCGGGAAAGCATGGGGGCACAGCAGCTAGAATTGCTGCCACATAGTCCTAATGTTATGGGTTCCATTCCAACCAGTACCCTGTCAGTGTTGAGCTTGCATGATCTCCCCATGTTTCTTTGGGCTTCCTCTGAGTGCTTCAAAACATCCCATTGATCAAACTCATACCAATGTCTTCATTAGAAGCTGACAAATATGGACCCAAATGTCTGTAATGTGGAACATAGACCATAAGCTCCAACGGGGCAGGGACGGAGTTCAAAGATTCAACATTCTCTGTGCAGCAATGTGTAATATGGTAGCACTATATAAATAATAATTTATAAATATATTGCATTCATTCATTATGTGAAGGAGTCTCTCAAAATAATCATTCTTGTAAAAATCTGAAATATACGTTTTTGAGTGAATCTTTATGAATCGCCTCTTTTGTGTTTGTAGGCAAATCTGTCAGAAGAACAAATAACAACAATCAAGGAGACTCTACTAGCTGTGGAGCTTCAGCAATTGGAAACCACCTTCATTACTTATAGCACACAACAGTGGACAATTTTGTTTGAAAACTACTTAGTTGTCCTACTTCCCTATTTCAACCAAACTCTTCTTCAGATTCTCCCAACTGACATCTCCTGCTCTTCCTACCAAGCTATGTAAGTATTAACATCATCAGCTATTTATACAGCACTAAAGATTCCGTAGAACCGGACAACTATCTTACAGATATGACAAATATGAGTACAAAAAAACATAAAGGCAGATATAAATATTAACAGTGATGTGAATACATTTAAGGATAATAATGTCACCATGGATTGTCCTCAGCTATCAATAATAGCATGAGGTAGCGGAGGATATAGCTTAAGACATGACATCAAGGTTATACAACGGACACAAACATTACACAAAAGGGGAGAGGACCCTGCCGTGAGCCCTTACAGCTAGAGGACTATGATACCACCGACAAAAGTCAATTTATTGTATGCCCTTCTTGTTTCTCATAATAATACTTGTTTGGAGAAAAAACAACACTAAATGTAAAGATAATTTTAAATGACTATATGATCTAGATATGTCACACTTGTTTTATTTTCTGAAACAGAGTGAAAGGATTCAGCCTTGTGTTTACATCAATGACACAAGACACCCAAAAAGATATCTACAATTACTTCATTAAGGCCTACATGACGGAACAGTCCACTACTACAGGTATGTTTCATGGTAACCTCGCTGTTGTCTGATGACACTGATTTATTTTGTCCTCATTATCTTCCTTTTGTAGATATCTAATATTTAATGGTTATAAACTCTATTTACTTTCATTTGTAGACATTTCTTGCAATGCTGTGAGCTATGAGTTCTGGGTAACCATTAATTTTGGAGAATTTATCACCTACTCAACAAGTGAAGACCTATATCTGTTCAACAAAAACCTAACACAGGTGAGAATTTTTCAAACATATCATGGTCAACCATATATAACTTTAACACAATTGCCAGTAGGACTCCTGGGATTTCAAAGTGCATTCCCAACAATGAACCCCTTATTCATTCTTCTCACAGGACCGTGGGAGACTTATACATGTTGTAGAGCTGTTAGAAATTTATGATCCCTTATACAACAGCCTAGATTAATAAAAAAATAAAGAACAAACTAAATATGTCAATATTGGGTTTTTAGACAGGGCTGATAGATCATCATCATCAACATTTACTTATAGAGTGCCAGCAAATTCCGTTACACTCTACAACTGTGGACAAACACAGTTCATGTATTTGTGGAATGAATAGAATTGGCACATTCAAAAATGCAGTACTGAGCTCTATCTTTGTATGTGCTTGAAATACATGTCAATACTGGCATTATGAGGATACTTTTATTATAAAGATGGTGATATATCATGGGATGAATCCATTTCACGCACATGTGTGCAGTGAATATAACTGGTGTTAAGTGAGCATGATATTATAAAGGTTGAGCATTGTACTATTGAAATGATTATAGTGATCTTGAATTAAAGAAGCTAAAATCCTAACTATTTTCCAGGGTGTTTTGTCTCCGACTACCATGGCTGACCTTGTGACCAGAGCAGATGTTATTGCTAATGAAACCTTGCTCGTTTCATTCTTAAGTAAGATCGAAGTGGAAAATGTCACCGTCTTTGTGGAAGCCATCGTATCTGCTGCTGAAAAGGTACGCAAGTGTGAAACTGGATTCTGACATCTACAAAATGCGTTACAATCATAACTTCGGGAAAGCATGGGGGCACAGCAGCTAGAATTGCTGCCACATAGTCATAATGTTATGGGTTCCATTTCAACCAGTACCCTGTCAGTGTTGAGCTTGCATGATCTCCCCATGTTTCTTTGGGCTTCCTCCGAGTGCTTCAAAACATCCCATTGACCAAACTCATACCAATGTCTTCATTAGAAGCTGACAAATATGGACCCAAATGTCTGTAATGTGGAACATAGACCATAAGCTCCAACGGGGCAGGGACTGAGTTCAAAGATTCAACATTCTCTGTGCAGCAATGTGTAATATGGTAGCACTATATAAATAATAATTTATAAATATATTGCATTCATTCATTATGTGAAGGAGTCTCTCAAAATAATCATTCTTGTAAAAATCTGAAATATACGTTTTTGAGTGAATCTTTATGAATCGCCTCTTTTGTGTTTGTAGGCAAATCTGTCAGAAGAACAAATAACAACAATCAAGGAGACTCTACTAGCTGTGGAGCTTCAGCAATTGGAAACCACCTTCATTACTTATAGCACACAACAGTGGACAATTTTGTTTGAAAACTACTTAGTTGTCCTACTTCCCTTTTTCAACCAAACTCTTCTTCAGATTCTCCCAACTGACATCTCCTGCTCTTCCTACCAAGCTATGTAAGTATTAACATCATCAGCTATTTATACAGCACTAAAGATTCCGTAGAACTGGACAACTATCTTACAGATATGACAAATATGAGTACAAAAAAACATAAAGGCAGATATAAATATTAACAGTGATGTGAATACATTTAAGGATAATAATGTCGCCATGGATTGTCCTCAGCTATCAATAATAGCATGAGGTAGCGGAGGATATAGCTTAAGACATGACATCAAGGTTATACAACAGACACAGACATTACACAAAAGGGGAGAGGACCCTGCCGTGAGCCCTTACAGCTAGAGGACTATGATACCACCGACAAAAGTCAATTTATTGTATGCCCTTCTTGTTTCTCATAATAATACTTGTTTGGAGAAAAAACAACACTAAATGTAAAGATAATTTTAAATGACTATATGATCTAGATATGTCACACTTGTTTTATTTTCTGAAACAGAGTGAAAGGATTCAGCCTTGTGTTTACATCAATGACACAAGACACCCAAAGAGATATCTACAATTACTTCATTAAGGCCTACATGACGGAACAGTCCACTACTACAGGTATGTTTCATGGTAACCTCGCTGTTGTCTGATGACACTGATTTATTTTGTCCTCATTATCTTCCTTTTGTAGATATCTAATATTTAATGGTTATAAACTCTATTTACTTTCATTTGTAGACATTTCTTGCAATGCTGTGAGCTATGAGTTCTGGGTAACCATTAATTTTGGAGAATTTATCACCTACTCAACAAGTGAAGACCTATATCTGTTCAACAAA
Organism: Mixophyes fleayi; assembly: GCF_038048845.1. Classification (NCBI taxonomy): domain Eukaryota; kingdom Metazoa; phylum Chordata; class Amphibia; order Anura; family Limnodynastidae; genus Mixophyes; species Mixophyes fleayi. The sequence continues at coordinate 21,282,341 of NC_134408.1, forward strand.
AACCTAACACAGGTGAGAATTTTTCAAACATATCATGGTCAACCATATATAACTTTAACACAATTGCCAGTAGGACTCCTGGGATTTCAAAGTGCATTCCCAACAATGAACCCCTTATTCATTCTTCTCACAGGACCGTGGGAGACTTATACATGTTGTAGAGCTGTTAGAAATTTATGATCCCTTATACAACAGCCTAGATTAATAAAAAAATAAAGAACAAACTAAATATGTCAATATTGGGTTTTTAGACAGGGCTGATAGATCATCATCATCAACATTTACTTATAGAGTGCCAGCAAATTCCGTAACACTCTACAACTGTGGACAAACACAGTTCATGTATTTGTGGAATGAATAGAATTGGCACATTTAAAAATGCAGTACTGTGCTCTATCTTTGTATGTGCTTGAAATACATGTCAATACTGGCATTATGAGGATACTGTTATTATAAAGATGGTGATATATCATGGGATGAATCCATTTCACGCACATGTGTGCAGTGAATATAACTGGTGTTAAGTGAGCATGGTATTATAAAGGTTGAGCATTGTACTATTGAAATGATTATAGTGATCTTGAAATAAAGAAGCTAAAATCCTAACTATTTTCCAGGGTGTTTTGTCTCCGACTACCATGGCTGACCTTGTGACCAGAGCAGATGTTATTGCTAATGAAACCTTGCTCGTTTCATTCTTAAATAAGATCGAAGTGGAAAATGTCACCGTCTTTGTGGAAGCCATCGTATCTGCTGCTGAAAAGGTACGCAAGTGTGAAACTGGATTCTGACATCTACAAAATGCGTTACAATCATAACTTCGGGAAAGCATGGGGGCACAGCAGCTAGAATTGCTGCCACATAGTCCTAATGTTATGGGTTCCATTCCAACCAGTACCCTGTCAGTGTTGAGCTTGCATGATCTCCCCATGTTTCTTTGGGCTTCCTCTGAGTGCTTCAAAACATCCCATTGACCAAACTCATACCAATGTCTTCATTAGAAGCTGACAAATATGGACCCAAATGTCTGTAATGTGGAACATAGACCATAAGCTCCAACGGGGCAGGGACGGAGTTCAAAGATTCAACATTCTCTGTGCAGCAATGTGTAATATGGTAGCACTATATAAATAATAATTTATAAATATATTGCATTCATTCATTATGTGAAGGAGTCTCTCAAAATAATCATTCTTGTAAAAATCTGAAATATACGTTTTTGAGTGAATCTTTATGAATCGCCTGTTTTGTGTTTGTAGGCAAATCTGTCAGAAGAACAAATAACAACAATCAAGGAGACTCTACTAGCTGTGGAGCTTCAGCAATTGGAAACCACCTTCATTACTTATAGCACACAACAGTGGACAATTTTGTTTGAAAACTACTTAGTTGCCCTACTTCCCTATTTCAACCAAACTCTTCTTCAGATTCTCCCAACTGACATCTCCTGCTCTTCCTACCAAGCTATGTAAGTATTAACATCATCAGCTATTTATACAGCACTAAAGATTCCGTAGAACCGGACAACTATCTTACAGATATGACAAATATGAGTACAAAAAAACATAAAGGCAGATATAAATATTAACAGTGATGTGAATACATTTAAGGATAATAATGTCACCATGGATTGTCCTCAGCTATCAATAATAGCATGAGGTAGCGGAGGATATAGCTTAAGACATGACATCAAGGTTATACAACGGACACAGACATTACACAAAAGGGGAGAGGACCCTGCCGTGAGCCCTTACAGCTAGAGGACTATGATACCACCGACAAAAGTCAATTTATTGTATGCCCTTCTTGTTTCTCATAATAATACTTGTTTGGAGAAAAAACAACACTAAATGTAAAGATAATTTTAAATGACTATATGATCTAGATATGTCACACTTGTTTTATTTTCTGAAACAGAGTGAAAGGATTCAGCCTTGTGTTTACATCAATGACACAAGACACCCAAAAAGATATCTACAATTACTTCATTAAGGCCTACATGACGGAACAGTCCACTACTACAGGTATGTTTCATGGTAACCTCGCTGTTGTCTGATGACACTGATTTATTTTGTCCTCATTATCTTCCTTTTGTAGATATCTAATATTTAATGGTTATAAACTCTATTTACTTTCATTTGTAGACATTTCTTGCAATGCTGTGAGCTATGAGTTCTGGGTAACCATTAATTTTGGAGAATTTATCACCTACTCAACAAGTGAAGACCTATATCTGTTCAACAAAAACCTAACACAGGTGAGAATTTTTCAAACATATCATGGTCAACCATATATAACTTTAACACAATTGCCAGTAGGACTCCTGGGATTTCAAAGTGCATTCCCAACAATGAACCCCTTATTCATTCTTCTCACAGGACCGTGGGAGACTTATACATGTTGTAGAGCTGTTAGAAATTTATGATCCCTTATACAACAGCCTAGATTAATAAAAAAATAAAGAACAAACTAAATATGTCAATATTGGGTTTTTAGACAGGGCTGATAGATCATCATCATCAACATTTACTTATAGAGTGCCAGCAAATTCCGTTACACTCTACAACTGTGGACAAACACAGTTCATGTATTTGTGGAATGAATAGAATTGGCACATTCAAAAATGCAGTACTGTGCTCTATCTTTGTATGTGCTTGAAATACATGTCAATACTGGCATTATGAGGATACTTTTATTATAAAGATGGTGATATATCATGGGATGAATCCATTTCACGCACATGTGTGCAGTGAATATAACTGGTGTTAAGTGAGCATGATATTATAAAGGTTGAGCATTGTACTATTGAAATGATTATAGTGATCTTGAATTAAAGAAGCTAAAATCCTAACTATTTTCCAGGGTGTTTTGTCTCCGACTACCATGGCTGACCTTGTGACCAGAGCAGATGTTATTGCTAATGAAACCTTGCTCGTTTCATTCTTAAGTAAGATCGAAGTGGAAAATGTCACCGTCTTTGTGGAAGCCATCGTATCTGCTGCTGAAAAGGTACGCAAGTGTGAAACTGGATTCTGACATCTACAAAATGCGTTACAATCATAACTTCGGGAAAGCATGGGGGCACAGCAGCTAGAATTGCTGCCACATAGTCATAATGTTATGGGTTCCATTTCAACCAGTACCCTGTCAGTGTTGAGCTTGCATGATCTCCCCATGTTTCTTTGGGCTTCCTCCGAGTGCTTCAAAACATCCCATTGACCAAACTCATACCAATGTCTTCATTAGAAGCTGACAAATATGGACCCAAATGTCTGTAATGTGGAACATAGACCATAAGCTCCAACGGGGCAGGGACTGAGTTCAAAGATTCAACATTCTCTGTGCAGCAATGTGTAATATGGTAGCACTATATAAATAATAATTTATAAATATATTGCATTCATTCATTATGTGAAGGAGTCTCTCAAAATAATCATTCTTGTAAAAATCTGAAATATACGTTTTTGAGTGAATCTTTATGAATCGCCTCTTTTGTGTTTGTAGGCAAATCTGTCAGAAGAACAAATAACAACAATCAAGGAGACTCTACTAGCTGTGGAGCTTCAGCAATTGGAAACCACCTTCATTACTTATAGCACACAACAGTGGACAATTTTGTTTGAAAACTACTTAGTTGTCCTACTTCCCTATTTCAACCAAACTCTTCTTCAGATTCTCCCAACTGACATCTCCTGCTCTTCCTACCAAGCTATGTAAGTATTAACATTATCAGCTATTTATACAGCACTAAAGATTCCGTAGAACAGGACAACTATCTTACAGATATGACAAATATGAGTACAAAAAAACATAAAGGCAGATATAAATATTAACAGTGATGTGAATACATTTAAGGATAATAATGTCGCCATGGATTGTCCTCAGCTATCAATAATAGCATGAGGTAGCGGAGGATATAGCTTAAGACATGACATCAAGGTTATACAACAGACACAGACATTACACAAAAGGGGAGAGGACCCTGCCGTGAGCCCTTACAGCTAGAGGACTATGATACCACCGACAAAAGTCAATTTATTGTATGCCCTTCTTGTTTCTCATAATAATACTTGTTTGGAGAAAAAACAACACTAAATGTAAAGATAATTTTAAATGACTATATGATCTAGATATTTCACACTTGTTTTATTTTCTGAAACAGAGTGAAAGGATTCAGCCTTGTGTTTACATCAATGACACAAGACACCCAAAGAGATATCTACAATTACTTCATTAAGGCCTACATGACGGAACAGTCCACTACTACAGGTATGTTTCATGGTAACCTCGCTGTTGTCTGATGACACTGATTTATTTTGTCCTCATTATCTTCCTTTTGTAGATATCTAATATTTAATGGTTATAAACTCTATTTACTTTCATTTGTAGACATTTCTTGCAATGCTGTGAGCTATGAGTTCTGGGTAACCATTAATTTTGGAGAATTTATCACCTACTCAACAAGTGAAGACCTATATCTGTTCAACAAAAACCTAACACAGGTGAGAATTTTTCAAACATATCATGGTCAACCATATATAACTTTAACACAATTGCCAGTAGGACTCCTGGGATTTCAAAGTGCATTCCCAACAATGAACCCCTTATTCATTCTTCTCACAGGACCGTGGGAGACTTATACATGTTGTAGAGCTGTTAGAAATTTATGATCCCTTATACAACAGCCTAGATTAATAAAAAAATAAAGAACAAACTAAATATGTCAATATTGGGTTTTTAGACAGGGCTGATAGATCATCATCATCAACATTTACTTATAGAGTGCCAGCAAATTCCGTAACACTCTACAACTGTGGACAAACACAGTTCATGTATTTGTGGAATGAATAGAATTGGCACATTCAAAAATGCAGTACTGTGCTCTATCTTTGTATGTGCATGAAATACATGTCAATACTGGCATTATGAGGATACTGTTATTATAAAGATGGTGATATATCATGGGATGAATCCATTTCACGCACATGTGTGCAGTGAATATAACTGGTGTTAAGTGAGCATGGTATTATAAAGGTTGAGCATTGTACTATTGAAATGATTATAGTGATCTTGAATTAAAGAAGCTAAAATCCTAACTATTTTCCAGGGTGTTTTGTCTCCGACTACCATGGCTGACCTTGTGACCAGAGCAGATGTTATTGCTAATGAAACCTTGCTCGTTTCATTCTTAAGTAAGATCGAAGTGGAAAATGTCACCGTCTTTGTGGAAGCCATCGTATCTGCTGCTGAAAAGGTACGCAAGTGTGAAACTGGATTCTGACATCTACAAAATGCGTTACAATCATAACTTCGGGAAAGCATGGGGGCACAGCAGCTAGAATTGCTGCCACATAGTCATAATGTTATGGGTTCCATTTCAACCAGTACCCTGTCAGTGTTGAGCTTGCATGATCTCCCCATGTTTCTTTGGGCTTCCTCCGAGTGCTTCAAAACATCCCATTGACCAAACTCATACCAATGTCTTCATTAGAAGCTGACAAATATGGACCCAAATGTCTGTAATGTGGAACATAGACCATAAGCTCCAACGGGGCAGGGACTGAGTTCAAAGATTCAACATTCTCTGTGCAGCAATGTGTAATATGGTAGCACTATATAAATAATAATTTATAAATATATTGCATTCATTCATTATGTGAAGGAGTCTCTCAAAATAATCATTCTTGTAAAAATCTGAAATATACGTTTTTGAGTGAATCTTTATGAATCGCCTCTTTTGTGTTTGTAGGCAAATCTGTCAGAAGAACAAATAACAACAATCAAGGAGACTCTACTAGCTGTGGAGCTTCAGCAATTGGAAACCACCTTCATTACTTATAGCACACAACAGTGGACAATTTTGTTTGAAAACTACTTAGTTGTCCTACTTCCCTATTTCAACCAAACTCTTCTTCAGATTCTCCCAACTGACATCTCCTGCTCTTCCTACCAAGCTATGTAAGTATTAACATTATCAGCTATTTATACAGCACTAAAGATTCCGTAGAACCGGACAACTATCTTACAGATATGACAAATATGAGTACAAAAAAACATAAAGGCAGATATAAATATTAACAGTGATGTGAATACATTTAAGGATAATAATGTCGCCATGGATTGTCCTCAGCTATCAATAATAGCATGAGGTAGCGGAGGATATAGCTTAAGACATGACATCAAGGTTATACAACAGACACAGACATTACACAAAAGGGGAGAGGACCCTGCTGTGAGCCCTTACAGCTAGAGGACTATGATACCACCGACAAAAGTCAATTTATTGTATGCCCTTCTTGTTTCTCATAATAATACTTGTTTGGAGAAAAAACAACACTAAATGTAAAGATAATTTTAAATGACTATATGATCTAGATATTTCACACTTGTTTTATTTTCTGAAACAGAGTGAAAGGATTCAGCCTTGTGTTTACATCAATGACACAAGACACCCAAAGAGATATCTACAATTACTTCATTAAGGCCTACATGACGGAACAGTCCACTACTACAGGTATGTTTCATGGTAACCTCGCTGTTGTCTGATGACACTGATTTATTTTGTCCTCATTATCTTCCTTTTGTAGATATCTAATATTTAATGGTTATAAACTCTATTTACTTTCATTTGTAGACATTTCTTGCAATGCTGTGAGCTATGAGTTCTGGGTAACCATTAATTTTGGAGAATTTATCACCTACTCAACAAGTGAAGACCTATATCTGTTCAACAAAAACCTAACACAGGTGAGAATTTTTCAAACATATCATGGTCAACCATATATAACTTTAACACAATTGCCAGTAGGACTCCTGGGATTTCAAAGTGCATTCCCAACAATGAACCCCTTATTCATTCTTCTCACAGGACCGTGGGAGACTTATACATGTTGTAGAGCTGTTAGAAATTTATGATCCCTTATACAACAGCCTAGATTAATAAAAAAATAAAGAACAAACTAAATATGTCAATATTGGGTTTTTAGACAGGGCTGATAGATCATCATCATCAACATTTACTTATAGAGTGCCAGCAAATTCCGTAACACTCTACAACTGTGGACAAACACAGTTCATGTATTTGTGGAATAAATAGAATTGGCACATTCAAAAATGCAGTACTGTGCTCTATCTTTGTATGTGCTTGAAATACATGTCAATACTGGCATTATGAGGATACTGTTATTATAAAGATGGTGATATATCATGGGATGAATCCATTTCACGCACATGTGTGCAGTGAATATAACTGGTGTTAAGTGAGCATGGTATTATAAAGGTTGAGCATTGTACTATTGAAATGATTATAGTGATCTTGAATTAAAGAAGCTAAAATCCTAACTATTTTCCAGGGTGTTTTGTCTCCGAGTGCCACGGCTGACCTTGTGACCAGAGCAGATGTTATTGCTAATGAAACCTTGCTCGTTTCATTCTTAAGTAAGATCGAAGTGGAAAATGTCACCGTCTTTGTGGAAGCCATCGTATCTGCTGCTGAAAAGGTACGCAAGTGTGAAACTGGATTCTGACATCTACAAAATGCGTTACAATCATAACTTCGGGAAAGCATGGGGGCACAGCAGCTAGAATTGCTGCCACATAGTCATAATGTTATGGGTTCCATTTCAACCAGTACCCTGTCAGTGTTGAGCTTGCATGATCTCCCCATGTTTCTTTGGGCTTCCTCTGAGTGCTTCAAAACATCCCATTGACCAAACTCATACCAATGTCTTCATTAGAAGCTGACAAATATGGACCCAAATGTCTGTAATGTGGAACATAGACCATAAGCTCCAACGGGGCAGGGACTGAGTTCAAAGATTCAACATTCTCTGTGCAGCAATGTGTAATATGGTAGCACTATATAAATAATCATTTATAAATATATTGCATTCATTCATTATGTGAAGGAGTCTCTCAAAATAATCATTCTTGTAAAAATCTGAAATATACGTTTTTGAGTGAATCTTTAAGAATCGCCTCTTTTGTGTTTCTAGGCAAATGTGTCAGAAGAACAAATAACAACAATCAAGGAGACTCTACTAGCTGTGGAGCTTCAGCAATTGGAAACCAGCTTCATTACTTATAGCACACAACAGTGGACAATTTTGTTTGAAAACTACTTAGTTGTCCTACTTCCCTATTTCAACCAAACTCTTCTTCAGATTCTCCCAACTGACATCTCCTGCTCTTCCTACCAAGCTATGTAAGTATTAACATCATCAGCTATTTATACAGCACTAAAGATTCCGTAGAACCGGACAACTATCTTACAGATATGACAAATATGAGTACAAAAAAACATAAAGGCAGATATAAATATTAACAGTGATGTGAATACATTTAAGGATAATAATGTCGCCATGGATTGTCCTCAGCTATCAATAATAGCATGAGGTAGCGGAGGATATAGCTTAAGACATGACATCAAGGTTATACAACAGACACAGACATTACACAAAAGGGGAGAGGACCCTGCCGTGAGCCCTTACAGCTAGAGGACTATGATACCACCGACAAAAGTCAATTTATTGTATGCCCTTCTTGTTTCTCATAATAATACTTGTTTGGAGAAAAAACAACACTAAATGTAAAGATAATTTTAAATGACTATATGATCTAGATATTTCACACTTGTTTTATTTTCTGAAACAGAGTGAAAGGATTCAGCCTTGTGTTTACATCAATGACACAACACACCCAAAGAGATATCTACAATTACTTCATTAAGGCCTACATGACGGAACAGTCCACTACTACAGGTATGTTTCATGGTAACCTCGCTGTTGTCTGATGACACCGATTTATTTTGTCCTCATTATCTTCCTTTTGTAGATATCTAATATTTAATGGTTATAAACTCTATTTACTTTCATTTGTAGACATTTCTTGCAATGCTGTGAGCTATGAGTTCTGGGTAACCATTAATTTTGGAGAATTTATCACCTACTCAACAAGTGAAGACCTATATCTGTTCAACAAAAACCTAACACAGGTGAGAATTTTTCAAACATATCATGGTCAACCATATATAACTTTAACACAATTGCCAGTAGGACTCCTGGGATTTCAAAGTGCATTCCCAACAATGAACCCCTTATTCATTCTTCTCACAGGACCGTGGGAGACTTATACATGTTGTAGAGCTGTTAGAAATTTATGATCCCTTATACAACAGCCTAGATTAATAAAAAAATAAAGAACAAACTAAATATGTCAATATTGGGTTTTTAGACAGGGCTGATAGATCATCATCATCAACATTTACTTATAGAGTGCCAGCAAATTCCGTAACACTCTACAACTGTGGACAAACACAGTTCATGTATTTGTGGAATGAATAGAATTGGCACATTCAAAAATGCAGTACTGTGCTCTATCTTTGTATGTGCTTGAAATACATGTCAATACTGGCATTATGAGGATACTGTTATTATAAAGATGGTGATATATCATGGGATGAATCCATTTCACGCACATGTGTGCAGTGAATATAACTGGTGTTAAGTGAGCATGGTATTATAAAGGTTGAACATTGTACTATTGAAATGATTATAGTGATCTTGAATTAAAGAAGCTAAAATCCTAACTATTTTCCAGGGTGTTTTGTCTCCGAGTGCCACGGCTGACCTTGTGACCAGAGCAGATGTTATTGCTAATGAAACCTTGCTCGTTTCATTCTTAAGTAAGATCGAAGTGGAAAATGTCACCGTCTTTGTGGAAGCCATCGTATCTGCTGCTGAAAAGGTACGCAAGTGTGAAACTGGATTCTGACATCTACAAAATGCGTTACAATCATAACTTCGGGAAAGCATGGGGGCACAGCAGCTAGAATTGCTGCCACATAGTCATAATGTTATGGGTTCCATTTCAACCAGTACCCTGTCAGTGTTGAGCTTGCATGATCTCCCCATGTTTCTTTGGGCTTCCTCTGAGTGCTTCAAAACATCCCATTGACCAAACTCATACCAATGTCTTCATTAGAAGCTGACAAATATGGACCCAAATGTCTGTAATGTGGAACATAGACCATAAGCTCCAACGGGGCAGGGACTGAGTTCAAAGATTCAACATTCTCTGTGCAGCAATGTGTAATATGGTAGCACTATATAAATAATCATTTATAAATATATTGCATTCATTCATTATGTGAAGGAGTCTCTCAAAATAATCATTCTTGTAAAAATCTGAAATATACGTTTTTGAGTGAATCTTTATGAATCGCCTCTTTTGTGTTTCTAGGCAAATCTGTCAGAAGAACAAATAACAACAATCAAGGAGACTCTACTAGCTGTGGAGCTTCAGCAATTGGAAACCAGCTTCATTACTTATAGCACACAACAGTGGACAATTTTGTTTGAAAACTACTTAGTTGTCCTACTTCCCTATTTCAACCAAACTCTTCTTCAGATTCTCCCAACTGACATCTCCTGCTCTTCCTACCAAGCTATGTAAGTATTAACATCATCAGCTATTTATACAGCACTAAAGATTCCGTAGAACCGGACAACTATCTTACAGATATGACAAATATGAGTACAAAAAAACATAAAGGCAGATATAAATATTAACAGTGATGTGAATACATTTAAGGATAATAATGTCGCCATGGATTGTCCTCAGCTATCAATAATAGCATGAGGTAGCGGAGGATATAGCTTAAGACATGACATCAAGGTTATACAACAGACACAGACATTACACAAAAGGGGAGAGGACCCTGCCGTGAGCCCTTACAGCTAGAGGACTATGATACCACCGACAAAAGTCAATTTATTGTATGCCCTTCTTGTTTCTCATAATAATACTTGTTTGGAGAAAAAACAACACTAAATGTAAAGATAATTTTAAATGACTATATGATCTAGATATTTCACACTTGTTTTATTTTCTGAAACAGAGTGAAAGGATTCAGCCTTGTGTTTACATCAATGACACAACACACCCAAAGAGATATCTACAATTACTTCATTAAGGCCTACATGACGGAACAGTCCACTACTACAGGTATGTTTCATGGTAACCTCGCTGTTGTCTGATGACACCGATTTATTTTGTCCTCATTATCTTCCTTTTGTAGATATCTAATATTTAATGGTTATAAACTCTATTTACTTTCATTTGTAGACATTTCTTGCAATGCTGTGAGCTATGAGTTCTGGGTAACCATTAATTTTGGAGAATTTATCACCTACTCAACAAGTGAAGACCTATATCTGTTCAACAAAAACCTAACACAGGTGAGAATTTTTCAAACATATCATGGTCAACCATATATAACTTTAACACAATTGCCAGTAGGACTCCTGGGATTTCAAAGTGCATTCCCAACAATGAACCCCTTATTCATTCTTCTCACAGGACCGTGGGAGACTTATACATGTTGTAGAGCTGTTAGAAATTTATGATCCCTTATACAACAGCCTAGATTAATAAAAAAATAAAGAACAAACTAAATATGTCAATATTGGGTTTTTAGACAGGGCTGATAGATCATCATCATCAACATTTACTTATAGAGTGCCAGCAAATTCCGTAACACTCTACAACTGTGGACAAACACAGTTCATGTATTTGTGGAATGAATAGAATTGGCACATTCAAAAATGCAGTACTGTGCTCTATCTTTGTATGTGCTTGAAATACATGTCAATACTGGCATTATGAGGATACTGTTATTATAAAGATGGTGATATATCATGGGATGAATCCATTTCACGCACATGTGTGCAGTGAATATAACTGGTGTTAAGTGAGCATGGTATTATAAAGGTTGAACATTGTACTATTGAAATGATTATAGTGATCTTGAATTAAAGAAGCTAAAATCCTAACTATTTTCCAGGGTGTTTTGTCTCCGACTACCATGGCTGACCTTGTGACCAGAGCAGATGTTATTGCTAATGAAACCTTGCTCGTTTCATTCTTAAGTAAGATCGAAGTGGAAAATGTCACCGTCTTTGTGGAAGCCATCGTATCTGCTGCTGAAAAGGTACGCAAGTGTGAAACTGGATTCTGACATCTACAAAATGCGTTACAATCATAACTTCGGGAAAGCATGGGGGCACAGCAGCTAGAATTGCTGCCACATAGTCATAATGTTATGGGTTCCATTCCAACCAGTACCCTGTCAGTGTTGAGCTTGCATGATCTCCCCATGTTTCTTTGGGCTTCCTCCGAGTGCTTCAAAACATCCCATTGACCAAACTCATACCAATGTCTTCATTAGAAGCTGACAAATATGGACCCAAATGTCTGTAATGTGGAACATAGACCATAAGCTCCAACGGGGCAGGGACTGAGTTCAAAGATTCAACATTCTCTGTGCAGCAATGTGTAATATGGTAGCACTATATAAATAATAATTTATAAATATATTGCATTCATTCATTATGTGAAGGAGTCTCTCAAAATAATCATTCTTGTAAAAATCTGAAATATACGTTTTTGAGTGAATCTTTATGAATCGCCTCTTTTGTGTTTGTAGGCAAATCTGTCAGAAGAACAAATAACAACAATCAAGGAGACTCTACTAGCTGTGGAGCTTCAGCAATTGGAAACCACCTTCATTACTTATAGCACACAACAGTGGACAATTTTGTTTGAAAACTACTTAGTTGTCCTACTTCCCTATTTCAACCAAACTCTTCTTCAGATTCTCCCAACTGACATCTCCTGCTCCTCCTACCAAGCTATGTAAGTATTAACATCATCAGCTATTTATACAGCACTAAAGATTCCGTAGAACCGGACAACTATCTTACAGATATGACAAATATGAGTACAAAAAAACATAAAGGCAGATATAAATATTAACAGTGATGTGAATACATTTAAGGATAATAATGTCGCCATGGATTGTCCTCAGCTATCAATAATAGCATGAGGTAGCGGAGGATATAGCTTAAGACATGACATCAAGGTTATACAACAGACACAGATATTACACAAAAGGGGAGAGGACCCTGCCGTGAGCCCTTACAGCTAGAGGACTATGATACCACCGACAAAAGTCAATTTATTGTATGCCCTTCTTGTTTCTCATAATAATACTTGTTTGGAGAAAAAACAACACTAAATGTAAAGATAATTTTAAATGACTATATGATCTAGATATTTCACACTTGTTTTATTTTCTGAAACAGAGTGAAAGGATTCAGCCTTGTGTTTACATCAATGACACAAGACACCCAAAGAGATATCTACAATTACTTCATTAAGGCCTACATGACGGAACAGTCCACTACTACAGGTATGTTTCATGGTAACCTCGCTGTTGTCTGATGACACTAATTTATTTTGTCCTCATTATCTTCCTTTTGTAGATATCTAATATTTAATGGTTATAAACTCTATTTACTTTCATTTGTAGACATTTCTTGCAATGCTGTGAGCTATGAGTTCTGGGTAACCATTAATTTTGGAGAATTTATCACCTACTCAACAAGTGAAGACCTATATCTGTTCAACAAAAACCTAACACAGGTGAGAATTTTTCAAACATATCATGGTCAACCATATATAACTTTAACACAATTGCCAGTAGGACTCCTGGGATTTCAAAGTGCATTCCCAAAAATGAACCCCTTATTCATTCTTCTCACAGGACCGTGGGAGACTTATACATGTTGTAGAGCTGTTAGAAATTTATGATCCCTTATACAACAGCCTAGATTAATAAAAAAATAAAGAACAAACTAAATATGTCAATATTGGGTTTTTAGACAGGGCTGATAGATCATCATCATCAACATTTACTTATAGAGTGCCAGCAAATTCCGTAACACTCTACAACTGTGGAGAAACACAGTTCATGTATTTGTGGAATGAATAGAATTGGCACATTCAAAAATGCAGTACTGTGCTCTATCTTTGTATGTGCTTGAAATACATGTCAATACTGGCATTATGAGGATACTGTTATTATAAAGATGGTGATATATCATGGGATGAATCCATTTCACGCACATGTGTGCAGTGAATATAACTGGTGTTAAGTGAGCATGGTATTATAAAGGTTGAGCATTGTACTATTGAAATGATTATAGTGATCTTGAATTAAAGAAGCTAAAATCCTAACTATTTTCCAGGGTGTTTTGTCTCCGACTACCATGGCTGACCTTGTGACCAGAGCAGATGTTATTGCTAATGAAACCTTGCTCGTTTCATTCTTAAGTAAGATCGAAGTGGAAAATGTCACCGTCTTTGTGGAAGCCATCGTATCTGCTGCTGAAAAGGTACGCAAGTGTGAAACTGGATTCTGACATCTACAAAATGCGTTACAATCATAACTTCGGGACAGCATGGGGGCACAGCAGCTAGAATTGCTGCCACATAGTCATAATGTTATGGGTTCCATTTCAACCAGTACCCTGTCAGTGTTGAGCTTGCATGATCTCCCCATGTTTCTTTGGGCTTCCTCCGAGTGCTTCAAAACATCCCATTGACCAAACTCATACCAATGTCTTCATTAGAAGCTGACAAATATGGACCCAAATGTCTGTAATGTGGAACATAGACCATAAGCTCCAACGGGGCAGGGACTGAGTTCAAAGATTCAACATTCTCTGTGCAGCAATGTGTAATATGGTAGCACTATATAAATAATAATTTATAAATATATTGCATTCATTCATTATGTGAAGGAGTCTCTCAAAATAATCATTCTTGTAAAAATCTGAAATATACGTTTTTGAGTGAATCTTTATGAATCGCCTCTTTTGTGTTTGTAGGCAAATCTGTCAGAAGAACAAATAACAACAATCAAGGAGACTCTACTAGCTGTGGAGCTTCAGCAATTGGAAACCACCTTCATTACTTATAGCACACAACAGTGGACAATTTTGTTTGAAAACTACTTAGTTGTCCTACTTCCCTATTTCAACCAAACTCTTCTTCAGATTCTCCCAACTGACATCTCCTGCTCTTCCTACCAAGCTATGTAAGTATTAACATTATCAGCTATTTATACAGCACTAAAGATTCCGTAGAACCGGACAACTATCTTACAGATATGACAAATATGAGTACAAAAAAACATAAAGGCAGATATAAATATTAACAGTGATGTGAATACATTTAAGGATAATAATGTCGCCATGGATTGTCCTCAGCTATCAATAATAGCATGAGGTAGCGGAGGATATAGCTTAAGACATGACATCAAGGTTATACAACAGACACAGACATTACACAAAAGGGGAGAGGACCCTGCCGTGAGCCCTTACAGCTAGAGGACTATGATACCACCGACAAAAGTCAATTTATTGTATGCCCTTCTTGTTTCTCATAATAATACTTGTTTGGAGAAAAAACAACACTAAATGTAAAGATAATTTTAAATGACTATATGATCTAGATATTTCACACTTGTTTTATTTTCTGAAACAGAGTGAAAGGATTCAGCCTTGTGTTTACATCAATGACACAAGACACCCAAAGAGATATCTACAATTACTTCATTAAGGCCTACATGACGGAACAGTCCACTACTACAGGTATGTTTCATGGTAACCTCGCTGTTGTCTGATGACACTGATTTATTTTGTCCTCATTATCTTCCTTTTGTAGATATCTAATATTTAATGGTTATAAACTCTATTTACTTTCATTTGTAGACATTTCTTGCAATGCTGTGAGCTATGAGTTCTGGGTAACCATTAATTTTGGAGAATTTATCACCTACTCAACAAGTGAAGACCTATATCTGTTCAACAAAAACCTAACACAGGTGAGAATTTTTCAAACATATCATGGTCAACCATATATAACTTTAACACAATTGCCAGTAGGACTCCTGGGATTTCAAAGTGCATTCCCAAAAATGAACCCCTTATTCATTCTTCTCACAGGACCGTGGGAGACTTATACATGTTGTAGAGCTGTTAGAAATTTATGATCCCTTATACAACAGCCTAGATTAATAAAAAAATAAAGAACAAACTAAATATGTCAATATTGGGTTTTTAGACAGGGCTGATAGATCATCATCATCAACATTTACTTATAGAGTGCCATCAAATTCCGTAACACTCTACAACTGTGGAGAAACACAGTTCATGTATTTGTGGAATGAATAGAATTGGCACATTCAAAAATGCAGTACTGTGCTCTATCTTTGTATGTGCTTGAAATACATGTCAATACTGGCATTATGAGGATACTGTTATTATAAAGATGGTGATATATCATGGGATGAATCCATTTCACGCACATGTGTGCAGTGAATATAACTGGTGTTAAGTGAGCATGGTATTATAAAGGTTGAGCATTGTACTATTGAAATGATTATAGTGATCTTGAATTAAAGAAGCTAAAATCCTAACTATTTTCCAGGGTGTTTTGTCTCCGACTACCATGGCTGACCTTGTGACCAGAGCAGATGTTATTGCTAATGAAACCTTGCTCGTTTCATTCTTAAGTAAGATCGAAGTGGAAAATGTCACCGTCTTTGTGGAAGCCATCGTATCTGCTGCTGAAAAGGTACGCAAGTGTGAAACTGGATTCTGACATCTACAAAATGCGTTACAATCATAACTTCGGGACAGCATGGGGGCACAGCAGCTAGAATTGCTGCCACATAGTCATAATGTTATGGGTTCCATTTCAACCAGTACCCTGTCAGTGTTGAGCTTGCATGATCTCCCCATGTTTCTTTGGGCTTCCTCCGAGTGCTTCAAAACATCCCATTGACCAAACTCATACCAATGTCTTCATTAGAAGCTGACAAATATGGACCCAAATGTCTGTAATGTGGAACATAGACCATAAGCTCCAACGGGGCAGGGACTGAGTTCAAAGATTCAACATTCTCTGTGCAGCAATGTGTAATATGGTAGCACTATATAAATAATAATTTATAAATATATTGCATTCATTCATTATGTGAAGGAGTCTCTCAAAATAATCATTCTTGTAAAAATCTGAAATATACGTTTTTGAGTGAATCTTTATGAATCGCCTCTTTTGTGTTTGTAGGCAAATCTGTCAGAAGAACAAATAACAACAATCAAGGAGACTCTACTAGCTGTGGAGCTTCAGCAATTGGAAACCACCTTCATTACTTATAGCACACAACAGTGGACAATTTTGTTTGAAAACTACTTAGTTGTCCTACTTCCCTATTTCAACCAAACTCTTCTTCAGATTCTCCCAACTGACATCTCCTGCTCTTCCTACCAAGCTATGTAAGTATTAACATTATCAGCTATTTATACAGCACTAAAGATTCCGTAGAACCGGACAACTATCTTACAGATATGACAAATATGAGTACAAAAAAACATAAAGGCAGATATAAATATTAACAGTGATGTGAATACATTTAAGGATAATAATGTCGCCATGGATTGTCCTCAGCTATCAATAATAGCATGAGGTAGCGGAGGATATAGCTTAAGACATGACATCAAGGTTATACAACAGACACAGACATTACACAAAAGGGGAGAGGACCCTGCCGTGAGCCCTTACAGCTAGAGGACTATGATACCACCGACAAAAGTCAATTTATTGTATGCCCTTCTTGTTTCTCATAATAATACTTGTTTGGAGAAAAAACAACACTAAATGTAAAGATAATTTTAAATGACTATATGATCTAGATATTTCACACTTGTTTTATTTTCTGAAACAGAGTGAAAGGATTCAGCCTTGTGTTTACATCAATGACACAAGACACCCAAAGAGATATCTACAATTACTTCATTAAGGCCTACATGACGGAACAGTCCACTACTACAGGTATGTTTCATGGTAACCTCGCTGTTGTCTGATGACACTGATTTATTTTGTCCTCATTATCTTCCTTTTGTAGATATCTAATATTTAATGGTTATAAACTCTATTTACTTTCATTTGTAGACATTTCTTGCAATGCTGTGAGCTATGAGTTCTGGGTAACCATTAATTTTGGAGAATTTATCACCTACTCAACAAGTGAAGACCTATATCTGTTCAACAAAAACCTAACACAGGTGAGAATTTTTCAAACATATCATGGTCAACCATATATAACTTTAACACAATTGCCAGTAGGACTCCTGGGATTTCAAAGTGCATTCCCAACAATGAACCCCTTATTCATTCTTCTCACAGGACCGTGGGAGACTTATACATGTTGTAGAGCTGTTAGAAATTTATGATCCCTTATACAACAGCCTAGATTAATAAAAAAATAAAGAACAAACTAAATATGTCAATATTGGGTTTTTAGACAGGGCTGATAGATCATCATCATCAACATTTACTTATAGAGTGCCAGCAAATTCCGTAACACTCTACAACTGTGGACAAACACAGTTCATGTATTTGTGGAATAAATAGAATTGGCACATTCAAAAATGCAGTACTGTGCTCTATCTTTGTATGTGCTTGAAATACATGTCAATACTGGCATTATGAGGATACTGTTATTATAAAGATGGTGATATATCATGGGATGAATCCATTTCACGCACATGTGTGCAGTGAATATAACTGGTGTTAAGTGAGCATGGTATTATAAAGGTTGAGCATTGTACTATTGAAATGATTATAGTGATCTTGAATTAAAGAAGCTAAAATCCTAACTATTTTCCAGGGTGTTTTGTCTCCGAGTGCCACGGCTGACCTTGTGACCAGAGCAGATGTTATTGCTAATGAAACCTTGCTCGTTTCATTCTTAAGTAAGATCGAAGTGGAAAATGTCACCGTCTTTGTGGAAGCCATCGTATCTGCTGCTGAAAAGGTACGCAAGTGTGAAACTGGATTCTGACATCGTCAAAATGCGTTACAATCATAACTTCGGGAAAGCATGGGGGCACAGCAGCTAGAATTGCTGCCACATAGTCATAATGTTATGGGTTCCATTTCAACCAGTACCCTGTCAGTGTTGAGCTTGCATGATCTCCCCATGTTTCTTTGGGCTTCCTCTGAGTGCTTCAAAACATCCCATTGACCAAACTCATACCAATGTCTTCATTAGAAGCTGACAAATATGGACCCAAATGTCTGTAATGTGGAACATAGACCATAAGCTCCAACGGGGCAGGGACTGAGTTCAAAGATTCAACATTCTCTGTGCAGCAATGTGTAATATGGTAGCACTATATAAATAATCATTTATAAATATATTGCATTCATTCATTATGTGAAGGAGTCTCTCAAAATAATCATTCTTGTAAAAATCTGAAATATACGTTTTTGAGTGAATCTTTATGAATCGCCTCTTTTGTGTTTGTAGGCAAATCTGTCAGAAGAACAAATAACAACAATCAAGGAGACTCTACTAGCTGTGGAGCTTCAGCAATTGGAAACCAGCTTCATTACTTATAGCACACAACAGTGGACAATTTTGTTTGAAAACTACTTAGTTGTCCTACTTCCCTATTTCAACCAAACTCTTCTTCAGATTCTCCCAACTGACATCTCCTGCTCTTCCTACCAAGCTATGTAAGTATTAACATCATCAGCTATTTATACAGCACTAAAGATTCCGTAGAACCGGACAACTATCTTACAGATATGACAAATATGAGTACAAAAAAACATAAAGGCAGATATAAATATTAACAGTGATGTGAATACATTTAAGGATAATAATGTCGCCATGGATTGTCCTCAGCTATCAATAATAGCATGAGGTAGCGGAGGATATAGCTTAAGACATGACATCAAGGTTATACAACAGACACAGACATTACACAAAAGGGGAGAGGACCCTGCCGTGAGCCCTTACAGCTAGAGGACTATGATACCACCGACAAAAGTCAATTTATTGTATGCCCTTCTTGTTTCTCATAATAATACTTGTTTGGAGAAAAAACAACACTAAATGTAAAGATAATTTTAAATGACTATATGATCTAGATATTTCACACTTGTTTTATTTTCTGAAACAGAGTGAAAGGATTCAGCCTTGTGTTTACATCAATGACACAACACACCCAAAGAGATATCTACAATTACTTCATTAAGGCCTACATGACGGAACAGTCCACTACTACAGGTATGTTTCATGGTAACCTCGCTGTTGTCTGATGACACCGATTTATTTTGTCCTCATTATCTTCCTTTTGTAGATATCTAATATTTAATGGTTATAAACTCTATTTACTTTCATTTGTAGACATTTCTTGCAATGCTGTGAGCTATGAGTTCTGGGTAACCATTAATTTTGGAGAATTTATCACCTACTCAACAAGTGAAGACCTATATCTGTTCAACAAAAACCTAACACAGGTGAGAATTTTTCAAACATATCATGGTCAACCATATATAACTTTAACACAATTGCCAGTAGGACTCCTGGGATTTCAAAGTGCATTCCCAACAATGAACCCCTTATTCATTCTTCTCACAGGACCGTGTGGGAGACTTATACATGTTGTAGAGCTGTTAGAAATTTATGATCCCTTATACAACAGCCTAGATTAATAAAAAAATAAAGAACAAACTAAATATGTCAATATTGGGTTTTTAGACAGGGCTGATAGATCATCATCATCAACATTTACTTATAGAGTGCCAGCAAATTCCGTAACACTCTACAACTGTGGACAAACACAGTTCATGTATTTGTGGAATGAATAGAATTGGCACATTCAAAAATGCAGTACTGTGCTCTATCTTTGTATGTGCTTGAAATACATGTCAATACTGGCATTATGAGGATACTGTTATTATAAAGATGGTGATATATCATGGGATGAATCCATTTCACGCACATGTGTGCAGTGAATATAACTGGTGTTAAGTGAGCATGGTATTATAAAGGTTGAACATTGTACTATTGAAATGATTATAGTGATCTTGAATTAAAGAAGCTAAAATCCTAACTATTTTCCAGGGTGTTTTGTCTCCGACTACCATGGCTGACCTTGTGACCAGAGCAGATGTTATTGCTAATGAAACCTTGCTCGTTTCATTCTTAAGTAAGATCGAAGTGGAAAATGTCACCGTCTTTGTGGAAGCCATCGTATCTGCTGCTGAAAAGGTACGCAAGTGTGAAACTGGATTCTGACATCTACAAAATGCGTTACAATCATAACTTCGGGAAAGCATGGGGGCACAGCAGCTAGAATTGCTGCCACATAGTCATAATGTTATGGGTTCCATTCCAACCAGTACCCTGTCAGTGTTGAGCTTGCATGATCTCCCCATGTTTCTTTGGGCTTCCTCCGAGTGCTTCAAAACATCCCATTGACCAAACTCATACCAATGTCTTCATTAGAAGCTGACAAATATGGACCCAAATGTCTGTAATGTGGAACATAGACCATAAGCTCCAACGGGGCAGGGACTGAGTTCAAAGATTCAACATTCTCTGTGCAGCAATGTGTAATATGGTAGCACTATATAAATAATAATTTATAAATATATTGCATTCATTCATTATGTGAAGGAGTCTCTCAAAATAATCATTCTTGTAAAAATCTGAAATATACGTTTTTGAGTGAATCTTTATGAATCGCCTCTTTTGTGTTTGTAGGCAAATCTGTCAGAAGAACAAATAACAACAATCAAGGAGACTCTACTAGCTGTGGAGCTTCAGCAATTGGAAACCACCTTCATTACTTATAGCACACAACAGTGGACAATTTTGTTTGAAAACTACTTAGTTGTCCTACTTCCCTATTTCAACCAAACTCTTCTTCAGATTCTCCCAACTGACATCTCCTGCTCCTCCTACCAAGCTATGTAAGTATTAACATCATCAGCTATTTATACAGCACTAAAGATTCCGTAGAACCGGACAACTATCTTACAGATATGACAAATATGAGTACAAAAAAACATAAAGGCAGATATAAATATTAACAGTGATGTGAATACATTTAAGGATAATAATGTCGCCATGGATTGTCCTCAGCTATCAATAATAGCATGAGGTAGCGGAGGATATAGCTTAAGACATGACATCAAAGTTATACAACAGACACAGATATTACACAAAAGGGGAGAGGACCCTGCCGTGAGCCCTTACAGCTAGAGGACTATGATACCACCGACAAAAGTCAATTTATTGTATGCCCTTCTTGTTTCTCATAATAATACTTGTTTGGAGAAAAAACAACACTAAATGTAAAGATAATTTTAAATGACTATATGATCTAGATATTTCACACTTGTTTTATTTTCTGAAACAGAGTGAAAGGATTCAGCCTTGTGTTTACATCAATGACACAAGACACCCAAAGAGATATCTACAATTACTTCATTAAGGCCTACATGACGGAACAGTCCACTACTACAGGTATGTTTCATGGTAACCTCGCTGTTGTCTGATGACACTAATTTATTTTGTCCTCATTATCTTCCTTTTGTAGATATCTAATATTTAATGGTTATAAACTCTATTTACTTTCATTTGTAGACATTTCTTGCAATGCTGTGAGCTATGAGTTCTGGGTAACCATTAATTTTGGAGAATTTATCACCTACTCAACAAGTGAAGACCTATATCTGTTCAACAAAAACCTAACACAGGTGAGAATTTTTCAAACATATCATGGTCAACCATATATAACTTTAACACAATTGCCAGTAGGACTCCTGGGATTTCAAAGTGCATTCCCAAAAATGAACCCCTTATTCATTCTTCTCACAGGACCGTGGGAGACTTATACATGTTGTAGAGCTGTTAGAAATTTATGATCCCTTATACAACAGCCTAGATTAATAAAAAAATAAAGAACAAACTAAATATGTCAATATTGGGTTTTTAGACAGGGCTGATAGATCATCATCATCAACATTTACTTATAGAGTGCCAGCAAATTCCGTAACACTCTACAACTGTGGACAAACACAGTTCATGTATTTGTGGAATGAATAGAATTGGCACATTCAAAAATGCAGTACTGTGCTCTATCTTTGTATGTGCTTGAAATACATGTCAATACTGGCATTATGAGGATACTGTTATTATAAAGATGGTGATATATCATGGGATGAATCCATTTCACGCACATGTGTGCAGTGAATATAACTGGTGTTAAGTGAGCATGGTATTATAAAGGTTGAACATTGTACTATTGAAATGATTATAGTGATCTTGAATTAAAGAAGCTAAAATCCTAACTATTTTCCAGGGTGTTTTGTCTCCGACTACCATGGCTGACCTTGTGACCAGAGCAGATGTTATTGCTAATGAAACCTTGCTCGTTTCATTCTTAAGTAAGATCGAAGTGGAAAATGTCACCGTCTTTGTGGAAGCCATCGTATCTGCTGCTGAAAAGGTACGCAAGTGTGAAACTGGATTCTGACATCTACAAAATGCGTTACAATCATAACTTCGGGAAAGCATGGGGGCACAGCAGCTAGAATTGCTGCCACATAGTCATAATGTTATGGGTTCCATTCCAACCAGTACCCTGTCAGTGTTGAGCTTGCATGATCTCCCCATGTTTCTTTGGGCTTCCTCCGAGTGCTTCAAAACATCCCATTGACCAAACTCATACCAATGTCTTCATTAGAAGCTGACAAATATGGACCCAAATGTCTGTAATGTGGAACATAGACCATAAGCTCCAACGGGGCAGGGACTGAGTTCAAAGATTCAACATTCTCTGTGCAGCAATGTGTAATATGGTAGCACTATATAAATAATAATTTATAAATATATTGCATTCATTCATTATGTGAAGGAGTCTCTCAAAATAATCATTCTTGTAAAAATCTGAAATATACGTTTTTGAGTGAATCTTTATGAATCGCCTCTTTTGTGTTTGTAGGCAAATCTGTCAGAAGAACAAATAACAACAATCAAGGAGACTCTACTAGCTGTGGAGCTTCAGCAATTGGAAACCACCTTCATTACTTATAGCACACAACAGTGGACAATTTTGTTTGAAAACTACTTAGTTGTCCTACTTCCCTATTTCAACCAAACTCTTCTTCAGATTCTCCCAACTGACATCTCCTGCTCCTCCTACCAAGCTATGTAAGTATTAACATCATCAGCTATTTATACAGCACTAAAGATTCCGTAGAACCGGACAACTATCTTACAGATATGACAAATATGAGTACAAAAAAACATAAAGGCAGATATAAATATTAACAGTGATGTGAATACATTTAAGGATAATAATGTCGCCATGGATTGTCCTCAGCTATCAATAATAGCATGAGGTAGCGGAGGATATAGCTTAAGACATGACATCAAAGTTATACAACAGACACAGATATTACACAAAAGGGGAGAGGACCCTGCCGTGAGCCCTTACAGCTAGAGGACTATGATACCACCGACAAAAGTCAATTTATTGTATGCCCTTCTTGTTTCTCATAATAATACTTGTTTGGAGAAAAAACAACACTAAATGTAAAGATAATTTTAAATGACTATATGATCTAGATATTTCACACTTGTTTTATTTTCTGAAACAGAGTGAAAGGATTCAGCCTTGTGTTTACATCAATGACACAAGACACCCAAAGAGATATCTACAATTACTTCATTAAGGCCTACATGACGGAACAGTCCACTACTACAGGTATGTTTCATGGTAACCTCGCTGTTGTCTGATGACACTAATTTATTTTGTCCTCATTATCTTCCTTTTGTAGATATCTAATATTTAATGGTTATAAACTCTATTTACTTTCATTTGTAGACATTTCTTGCAATGCTGTGAGCTATGAGTTCTGGGTAACCATTAATTTTGGAGAATTTATCACCTACTCAACAAGTGAAGACCTATATCTGTTCAACAAAAACCTAACACAGGTGAGAATTTTTCAAACATATCATGGTCAACCATATATAACTTTAACACAATTGCCAGTAGGACTCCTGGGATTTCAAAGTGCATTCCCAAAAATGAACCCCTTATTCATTCTTCTCACAGGACCGTGGGAGACTTATACATGTTGTAGAGCTGTTAGAAATTTATGATCCCTTATACAACAGCCTAGATTAATAAAAAAATAAAGAACAAACTAAATATGTCAATATTGGGTTTTTAGACAGGGCTGATAGATCATCATCATCAACATTTACTTATAGAGTGCCAGCAAATTCCGTAACACTCTACAACTGTGGACAAACACAGTTCATGTATTTGTGGAATGAATAGAATTGGCACATTCAAAAATGCAGTACTGTGCTCTATCTTTGTATGTGCTTGAAATACATGTCAATACTGGCATTATGAGGATACTGTTATTATAAAGATGGTGATATATCATGGGATGAATCCATTTCACGCACATGTGTGCAGTGAATATAACTGGTGTTAAGTGAGCATGGTATTATAAAGGTTGAACATTGTACTATTGAAATGATTATAGTGATCTTGAATTAAAGAAGCTAAAATCCTAACTATTTTCCAGGGTGTTTTGTCTCCGACTACCATGGCTGACCTTGTGACCAGAGCAGATGTTATTGCTAATGAAACCTTGCTCGTTTCATTCTTAAGTAAGATCGAAGTGGAAAATGTCACCGTCTTTGTGGAAGCCATCGTATCTGCTGCTGA
The DNA here is from genome assembly GCF_038048845.1 of Mixophyes fleayi. Lineage (NCBI taxonomy): Eukaryota > Metazoa > Chordata > Amphibia > Anura > Limnodynastidae > Mixophyes > Mixophyes fleayi. The sequence goes on from NC_134408.1 coordinate 21,307,798, forward strand.
AAAGGTACGCAAGTGTGAAACTGGATTCTGACATCTACAAAATGCGTTACAATCATAACTTCGGGAAAGCATGGGGGCACAGCAGCTAGAATTGCTGCCACATAGTCATAATGTTATGGGTTCCATTCCAACCAGTACCCTGTCAGTGTTGAGCTTGCATGATCTCCCCATGTTTCTTTGGGCTTCCTCCGAGTGCTTCAAAACATCCCATTGACCAAACTCATACCAATGTCTTCATTAGAAGCTGACAAATATGGACCCAAATGTCTGTAATGTGGAACATAGACCATAAGCTCCAACGGGGCAGGGACTGAGTTCAAAGATTCAACATTCTCTGTGCAGCAATGTGTAATATGGTAGCACTATATAAATAATAATTTATAAATATATTGCATTCATTCATTATGTGAAGGAGTCTCTCAAAATAATCATTCTTGTAAAAATCTGAAATATACGTTTTTGAGTGAATCTTTATGAATCGCCTCTTTTGTGTTTGTAGGCAAATCTGTCAGAAGAACAAATAACAACAATCAAGGAGACTCTACTAGCTGTGGAGCTTCAGCAATTGGAAACCACCTTCATTACTTATAGCACACAACAGTGGACAATTTTGTTTGAAAACTACTTAGTTGTCCTACTTCCCTATTTCAACCAAACTCTTCTTCAGATTCTCCCAACTGACATCTCCTGCTCCTCCTACCAAGCTATGTAAGTATTAACATCATCAGCTATTTATACAGCACTAAAGATTCCGTAGAACCGGACAACTATCTTACAGATATGACAAATATGAGTACAAAAAAACATAAAGGCAGATATAAATATTAACAGTGATGTGAATACATTTAAGGATAATAATGTCGCCATGGATTGTCCTCAGCTATCAATAACAGCATGAGGTAGCGGAGGATATAGCTTAAGACATGACATCAAGGTTATACAACAGACACAGATATTACACAAAAGGGGAGAGGACCCTGCCGTGAGCCCTTACAGCTAGAGGACTATGATACCACCGACAAAAGTCAATTTATTGTATGCCCTTCTTGTTTCTCATAATAATACTTGTTTGGAGAAAAAACAACACTAAATGTAAAGATAATTTTAAATGACTATATGATCTAGATATTTCACACTTGTTTTATTTTCTGAAACAGAGTGAAAGGATTCAGCCTTGTGTTTACATCAATGACACAAGACACCCAAAGAGATATCTACAATTACTTCATTAAGGCCTACATGACGGAACAGTCCACTACTACAGGTATGTTTCATGGTAACCTCGCTGTTGTCTGATGACACTAATTTATTTTGTCCTCATTATCTTCCTTTTGTAGATATCTAATATTTAATGGTTATAAACTCTATTTACTTTCATTTGTAGACATTTCTTGCAATGCTGTGAGCTATGAGTTCTGGGTAACCATTAATTTTGGAGAATTTATCACCTACTCAACAAGTGAAGAACTATATCTGTTCAACAAAAACCTAACACAGGTGAGAATTTTTCAAACATATCATGGTCAACCATATATAACTTTAACACAATTGCCAGTAGGACTCCTGGGATTTCAAAGTGCATTCCCAAAAATGAACCCCTTATTCATTCTTCTCACAGGACCGTGGGAGACTTATACATGTTGTAGAGCTGTTAGAAATTTATGATCCCTTATACAACAGCCTAGATTAATAAAAAAATAAAGAACAAACTAAATATGTCAATATTGGGTTTTTAGACAGGGCTGATAGATCATCATCATCAACATTTACTTATAGAGTGCCAGCAAATTCCGTAACACTCTACAACTGTGGACAAACACAGTTCATGTATTTGTGGAATGAATAGAATTGGCACATTCAAAAATGCAGTACTGTGCTCTATCTTTGTATGTGCTTGAAATACATGTCAATACTGGCATTATGAGGATACTGTTATTATAAAGATGGTGATATATCATGGGATGAATCCATTTCACGCACATGTGTGCAGTGAATATAACTGGTGTTAAGTGAGCATGGTATTATAAAGGTTGAACATTGTACTATTGAAATGATTATAGTGATCTTGAATTAAAGAAGCTAAAATCCTAACTATTTTCCAGGGTGTTTTGTCTCCGACTACCATGGCTGACCTTGTGACCAGAGCAGATGTTATTGCTAATGAAACCTTGCTCGTTTCATTCTTAAGTAAGATCGAAGTGGAAAATGTCACCGTCTTTGTGGAAGCCATCGTATCTGCTGCTGAAAAGGTACGCAAGTGTGAAACTGGATTCTGACATCTACAAAATGCGTTACAATCATAACTTCGGGAAAGCATGGGGGCACAGCAGCTAGAATTGCTGCCACATAGTCATAATGTTATGGGTTCCATTCCAACCAGTACCCTGTCAGTGTTGAGCTTGCATGATCTCCCCATGTTTCTTTGGGCTTCCTCCGAGTGCTTCAAAACATCCCATTGACCAAACTCATACCAATGTCTTCATTAGAAGCTGACAAATATGGACCCAAATGTCTGTAATGTGGAACATAGACCATAAGCTCCAACGGGGCAGGGACTGAGTTCAAAGATTCAACATTCTCTGTGCAGCAATGTGTAATATGGTAGCACTATATAAATAATAATTTATAAATATATTGCATTCATTCATTATGTGAAGGAGTCTCTCAAAATAATCATTCTTGTAAAAATCTGAAATATACGTTTTTGAGTGAATCTTTATGAATCGCCTCTTTTGTGTTTGTAGGCAAATCTGTCAGAAGAACAAATAACAACAATCAAGGAGACTCTACTAGCTGTGGAGCTTCAGCAATTGGAAACCACCTTCATTACTTATAGCACACAACAGTGGACAATTTTGTTTGAAAACTACTTAGTTGTCCTACTTCCCTATTTCAACCAAACTCTTCTTCAGATTCTCCCAACTGACATCTCCTGCTCCTCCTACCAAGCTATGTAAGTATTAACATCATCAGCTATTTATACAGCACTAAAGATTCCGTAGAACCGGACAACTATCTTACAGATATGACAAATATGAGTACAAAAAAACATAAAGGCAGATATAAATATTAACAGTGATGTGAATACATTTAAGGATAATAATGTCGCCATGGATTGTCCTCAGCTATCAATAACAGCATGAGGTAGCGGAGGATATAGCTTAAGACATGACATCAAGGTTATACAACAGACACAGATATTACACAAAAGGGGAGAGGACCCTGCCGTGAGCCCTTACAGCTAGAGGACTATGATACCACCGACAAAAGTCAATTTATTGTATGCCCTTCTTGTTTCTCATAATAATACTTGTTTGGAGAAAAAACAACACTAAATGTAAAGATAATTTTAAATGACTATATGATCTAGATATTTCACACTTGTTTTATTTTCTGAAACAGAGTGAAAGGATTCAGCCTTGTGTTTACATCAATGACACAAGACACCCAAAGAGATATCTACAATTACTTCATTAAGGCCTACATGACGGAACAGTCCACTACTACAGGTATGTTTCATGGTAACCTCGCTGTTGTCTGATGACACTAATTTATTTTGTCCTCATTATCTTCCTTTTGTAGATATCTAATATTTAATGGTTATAAACTCTATTTACTTTCATTTGTAGACATTTCTTGCAATGCTGTGAGCTATGAGTTCTGGGTAACCATTAATTTTGGAGAATTTATCACCTACTCAACAAGTGAAGACCTATATCTGTTCAACAAAAACCTAACACAGGTGAGAATTTTTCAAACATATCATGGTCAACCATATATAACTTTAACACAATTGCCAGTAGGACTCCTGGGATTTCAAAGTGCATTCCCAAAAATGAACCCCTTATTCATTCTTCTCACAGGACCGTGGGAGACTTATACATGTTGTAGAGCTGTTAGAAATTTATGATCCCTTATACAACAGCCTAGATTAATAAAAAAATAAAGAACAAACTAAATATGTCAATATTGGGTTTTTAGACAGGGCTGATAGATCATCATCATCAACATTTACTTATAGAGTGCCAGCAAATTCCGTAACACTCTACAACTGTGGACAAACACAGTTCATGTATTTGTGGAATGAATAGAATTGGCACATTCAAAAATGCAGTACTGTGCTCTATCTTTGTATGTGCTTGAAATACATGTCAATACTGGCATTATGAGGATACTGTTATTATAAAGATGGTGATATATCATGGGATGAATCCATTTCACGCACATGTGTGCAGTGAATATAACTGGTGTTAAGTGAGTATGGTATTATAAAGGTTGAGCATTGTACTATTGAAATGATTATAGTGATCTTGAATTAAAGAAGCTAAAATCCTAACTATTTTCCAGGGTGTTTTGTCTCCGACTACCACGGCTGACCTTGTGACCAGAGCAGATGTTATTGCTAATGAAACCTTGCTCGTTTCATTCTTAAGTAAGATCGAAGTGGAAAATGTCACCGTCTTTGTGGAAGCCATCGTATCTGCTGCTGAAAAGGTACGCAAGTGTGAAACTGGATTCTGACATCTACAAAATGCGTTACAATCATAACTTCGGGACAGCATGGGGGCACAGCAGCTAGAATTGCTGCCACATAGTCATAATGTTATGGGTTCCATTTCAACCAGTACCCTGTCAGTGTTGAGCTTGCATGATCTCCCCATGTTTCTTTGGGCTTCCTCCGAGTGCTTCAAAACATCCCATTGACCAAACTCATACCAATGTCTTCATTAGAAGCTGACAAATATGGACCCAAATGTCTGTAATGTGGAACATAGACCATAAGCTCCAACGGGGCAGGGACTGAGTTCAAAGATTCAACATTCTCTGTGCAGCAATGTGTAATATGGTAGCACTATATAAATAATAATTTATAAATATATTGCATTCATTCATTATGTGAAGGAGTCTCTCAAAATAATCATTCTTGTAAAAATCTGAAATATACGTTTTTGAGTGAATCTTTATGAATCGCCTCTTTTGTGTTTGTAGGCAAATCTGTCAGAAGAACAAATAACAACAATCAAGGAGACTCTACTAGCTGTGGAGCTTCAGCAATTGGAAACCACCTTCATTACTTATAGCACACAACAGTGGACAATTTTGTTTGAAAACTACTTAGTTGTCCTACTTCCCTATTTCAACCAAACTCTTCTTCAGATTCTCCCAACTGACATCTCCTGCTCTTCCTACCAAGCTATGTAAGTATTAACATCATCAGCTATTTATACAGCACTAAAGATTCCGTAGAACCGGACAACTATCTTACAGATATGACAAATATGAGTACAAAAAAACATAAAGGCAGATATAAATATTAACAGTGATGTGAATACATTTAAGGATAATAATGTCGCCATGGATTGTCCTCAGCTATCAATAATAGCATGAGGTAGCGGAGGATATAGCTTAAGACATGACATCAAGGTTATACAACAGACACAGACATTACACAAAAGGGGGAGAGGACCCTGCCGTGAGCCCTTACAGCTAGAGGACTATGATACCACCGACAAAAGTCAATTTATTGTATGCCCTTCTTGTTTCTCATAATAATACTTGTTTGGAGAAAAAACAACACTAAATGTAAAGATAATTTTAAATGACTATATGATCTAGATATTTCACACTTGTTTTATTTTCTGAAACAGAGTGAAAGGATTCAGCCTTGTGTTTACATCAATGACACAACACACCCAAAGAGATATCTACAATTACTTCATTAAGGCCTACATGACGGAACAGTCCACTACTACAGGTATGTTTCATGGTAACCTCGCTGTTGTCTGATGACACTGATTTATTTTGTCCTCATTATCTTCCTTTTGTAGATATCTAATATTTAATGGTTATAAACTCTATTTACTTTCATTTGTAGACATTTCTTGCAATGCTGTGAGCTATGAGTTCTGGGTAACCATTAATTTTGGAGAATTTATCACCTACTCAACAAGTGAAGACCTATATCTGTTCAACAAAAACCTAACACAGGTGAGAATTTTTCAAACATATCATGGTCAACCATATATAACTTTAACACAATTGCCAGTAGGACTCCTGGGATTTCAAAGTGCATTCCCAACAATGAACCCCTTATTCATTCTTCTCACAGGACCGTGGGAGACTTATACATGTTGTAGAGCTGTTAGAAATTTATGATCCCTTATACAACAGCCTAGATTAATAAAAAAATAAAGAACAAACTAAATATGTCAATATTGGGTTTTTAGACAGGGCTGATAGATCATCATCATCAACATTTACTTATAGAGTGCCAGCAAATTCCGTAACACTCTACAACTGTGGACAAACACAGTTCATGTATTTGTGGAATGAATAGAATTGGTACATTCAAAAATGCAGTACTGTGCTCTATCTTTGTATGTGCTTGAAATACATGTCAATACTGGCATTATGAGGATACTGTTATTATAAAGATGGTGATATATCATGGATGAATCCATTTCACGCACATGTGTGCAGTGAATATAACTGGTGTTAAGTGAGCATGGTATTATAAAGGTTGAGCATTGTACTATTGAAATAATTATAGTGATCTTGAATTAAAGAAGCTAAAATCCTAACTATTTTCCAGGGTGTTTTGTCTCCGACTACCATGGCTGACCTTGTGACCAGAGCAGATGTTTATTGCTAATGAAACCTTGCTCGTTTCATTCTTAAGTAAGATCGAAGTGGAAAATGTCACCGTCTTTGTGGAAGCCATCGTATCTGCTGCTGAAAAGGTACGCAAGTGTGAAACTGGATTCTGACATCTACAAAATGCATTACAATCATAACTTCGGGAAAGCATGGGGCACAGCAGCTAGAATTGCTGCCACATAGTCATAATGTTATGGGTTCCATTTCAACCAGTACCCTGTCAGTGTTGAGCTTGCATGATCTCCCCATGTTTCTTTGGGCTTCCTCTGAGTGCTTCAAAACATCCCATTGACCAAACTCATACCAATGTCTTCATTAGAAGCTGACAAATATGGACCCAAATGTCTGTAATGTGGAACATAGACCATAAGCTCCAACGGGGCAGGGACTGAGTTCAAAGATTCAACATTCTCTGTGCAGCAATGTGTAATATTGTAGCACTATATAAATAATAATTTTATAAATATATTGCATTCATTCATCATTATGTGAAGGAGTCTCTCAAAATAATCATTCTTGTAAAAATCTGAAATATACGTTTTTGAGTGAATCTTTATGAAACGCCTCTTTTGTGTTTGTAGGCAAATCTGTCAGAAGAACAAATAACAACAATCAAGGAGACTCTACTAGCTGTGGAGCTTCAGCAATTGGAAACCACCTTCATTACTTATAGCACACAACAGTGGACAATTTTGTTTGAAAACTACTTAGTTGTCCTACTTCCCTATTTCAACCAAACTCTTCTTCAGATTCTCCCACTGACATCTCCTGCTCTTCCTACCAAGCTATGTAAGTATTAACATCATCAGCTATTTATACAGCACTAAAGATTCCGTAGAACCGGACAACTATCTTACAGATATGACAAATATGAGTACAAAAAAACATAAAGGCAGATATAAATATTAACAGTGATGTGAATACATTTAAGGATAATAATGTCGCCATGGATTGTCCTCAGCTATCAATAATAGCATGAGGTAGCGGAGGATATAGCTTAAGACATGACATCAAGGTTATACAACTATTAAAGTAATTCTATCGTTTTAAAATAAGCATTGCCCAATCAATTGAATGTGTGTCCAAAGCACAAAGTGATTTATTTTTAACGGATGTAAATGGTCAACAATTCAATACATTATTATATCATGATAAAATACAGTACAGCACAGCCAATACCAAAAGATAATACATACATACCGCTGCAATCGCTTGCGCACGCTGCGCAACCACGGGACCCAATGGACAATATTCTGTATAGAATATTGTGTCAGAGTTGACTGAGCCCCAGTGAGATGCAGCTTAATATATATACAGTCAGTGTTTCATTGTGAACAATAGAGATGACGTAGATTGTTTCTATAGGTCCAGACGTTGGGTGGGTCCAGGCCAGACAGGTAATAGGTTGATTCAATCTAAGGAATCCAAAGGTGGGGGTCTTCTCTCCAGGGGGTCTGCTCCTTTTCATAGCCAGTATCATACAAGGTTTTACTCTCTAATATCAATAACTAAAGTATGCAATGTGCGATCTCTTCGCCGATTGCACCGGACAGCTGCTGATGATTAGGGCTTCAATATGATATCAGGCATGACACCTTTCCTATTACCTAAACCTTTAATAACACTACAATGTACATATAATCACTATATATATATATATATATATATATATATATATATATATATATATATAGACTAATAATAAACCGAATACTATCTGCTCCTGAATTACAGTGTAACAGAACCAATATGAAATGATATAAATAACTAACTGTTGTAATGCGAGTGTGTGCGTGCGTATTTTACCGTGCGAACGCACCACGTCACGTAACACGTGGCGTACGCTTCGCAATACGCACGGCAAACCAATATTAAACCAATATACTTTCGTTCATCCAATTATACGACTTCAACAGTCCACCCTTTGATAGTACAATAAACTATGACCTTAAAGATGTTATAAGCAGGATCTCAGTACCACGTTTCATTGTTATGTAATACAAATCCCCTTTGGTGTATGTCCACACTGTTTGTAGATCTAAACAAGTTATCATAAGAGAGAGTCTTAATCCTCTAAACGACTTCTTCTTTTACTATAAACCGTACACTTCTGGAGCTTGGAGATAACTTTTTGTATGCCCTTCAAGGGTGCAATAAAACACTTAATACATTATTTGGAAAGGTACATGGTACAGTAGAACGTGTATCAGCTATACAGAATTCTCTACTACAGTTCTTCAAGTTTAACAGGTTCTTCTGTCCAACGCATGTCTTTAAGCTCAGAATACATTTAAACACTTTATGTTCATCAATAGCATCATCCTATGTCTATCAATAATGTCATATGCAATCTCCTTCAGCTTGCGTTAATATACACACATCTAATAATGTCACCAGTTCTTTTCATCAACCCTTGTGGGCGGGCTATTGTCTGTTCGTTCTTCCCAGTCTCTCAATGCTCAGATTTAACAGTGATCGGCTTGCAAAGCATTGGGAGACTTCAGACTAAGGGACCTAGGTGTCCTACTTTTTCCCCTAGTGACCTCCCACCCATAGTTCAGGTACCTCAAGAATATTTAGTGGAAAGAGAACTAATCCTACTTGATATAATCACTGAGGCACGTGTGAGCACGCCCAGCACTTTGTTTGGTCTAAAACCTTACCCTCCCAAGAATGATAATCATTCTCAAGGATGCCTGCTCAAGTCCGAATATTACTGGACTGGCATCGCTGGGTGTGTCTCTTTTCTAACCATGGGGTCGCCGTACTTACGGACGTAATGCTACTCAGACAATAGCCCCTCGCACTTTCTCCAAGCTCCAAGGTTTCCAAATTTTCCTTTACCCCTGAATTGAATAGAGTAATTGGCCGGACTGATTATGCTACTAACTTCTTCCTCCCCAACACCTCCTTATCATTACCCGAACCAGTCTCTGTCACCTGCTAATAATCAAAAGAATCAACCGTCCTGAGAAGAGAGTGAAATGAGAGAACACAAAACAGGAAAAACTACAACTTCATGCTGGACAACAGTCTTAGCCTTTGGCTCAGGTGCTACTAACTGCATTCGAGGCCTTCCAGTACAAACTCATGAGTGCCTTTGGACCCTTCTCTGAGTGTTGGCCCCTCTGCAGTGGGTGGTATGGGCACCAGTGTGTCTCTGCTACCCTTGAAGCCGTGAGGCTGGTAGCCTACACCTGGTACCTGTCTGGCAAATAACCTAAGCTTAAGAGATTACTGCTCCACAACTTACTCTCCTGATCCAACATCCAGACAGTTAGTGTGACCTTTCAGGAAACAGTGTTTTGGACGTTCTTGGTTACTGTCTCACTATTTACCTTCTCTCAAGGTCTAACCTAGCCTCTCAGTTACAATCTCATCTCACGAGGGGTCAAGAACATTTCAAAAACTGACAGGTTAGGAGTCTGCCCAGGGGTGATCTCTTGGTAGCGGGAAAGGACTAGTGGCACTTCAATCAAGTTCCAACTCTTATTCTATTCAATTCATTATACCGAGTACCAATACTTTATGTTCACACTGGTTTATGGCTAACTGAAAGTATGTGATTTGTTACCACTACTCATACATTATACATCTATTATCAATAACATGAATACCCCTATCATCTATTATAACTCTAGGACTATCACATTAAATAACAAAAGCTTTGAGTATGAAACAGTAATACATTAGACACATTTCAATACACCTCTACCTAGACATATTTCATTGGTACACCTGTGTATACTTGAGGATCCTGCATGGTGGTAATTGGATGACGTGTATTTGTTTTACCTGGAGGAAAACCCATCAGCAGGAGGGATATGGGATGGCTCTATTGGTCTACCTTGTCCATCTCTCCAGAGTCCACCAGACTCCTCACCACATCTCTTCACCTTCCAGACAGTTTATCCCTCGGGTAACACAAATCTTCCTATATTAACCAATATGTGTATGCGTGCATGTGTGTGTGTTCACCTTTTTAAAACTAAAACAATACAACGAAAAACAAAAACAAAACATAGATTTGTTAGCTGTCACATAAAACCCTGCTGTCTATTTGACAGCTATGTTCTCCCTGGTGTGACAGCCATGTATGGTTGTGCGTGTAAGTGTGGACCTTACTAGCAGCTACTTCAATTGGTAACTGTGTCACTGTATAAAGTCCTCTATGTAGTGTCCTAATCATGTGCTGGTATTGCTATAAAACGATTTCTCAGTCACCTCAACATCGCCCTCTAGACTAGAAAAATGCTAAAGACCAATGTATATCAATCGATTTTCCCTCTGCCAACTCACATGTCATTCTCAGTACCTCATATTCAGCTACTTGACTAAGTGGGAAAGGCAAAGAGGTCTCTTTCTATAACACTTTCTTCAAATATAACAGTATCCAGTACATGCCTGTCTAACAGTGAAAATTATAAAACATGAAAATTCTACATTTTCTAGGGTTTCACATTATGTCGTATCTTGTGGTAAAAATCCTACTCCAATGTTCTACACAGAGATGCATATCTGTAGCAATCTCCTGTCTCCACCCTTTGTGCATCCATAAAAAGGCACATTTTTGTACAGGAGGCACGAACCAAAACAAAAAAACAAAAAACAAAACAGATATGCAATCTATAAAACATGAATCGTATTTCCACAACAGAACCTTTCTGCTTAAAAAAAAATCAGCAGTTTCTATACACATGAAAACAAAACCCCTGACTGTTTCTGTAACTTATGTCAATCTAGTGTGTGTATCTCTGAATTTGTCTTATGTAAAAATATAAAAATATGTTTTAGCCCCATTGTTGAGACTGTGTAATTTTATCTCTACCAGAGCAGAGAGAGAGAGAGAGAGAGGTAGAGAGAGAGAGAGAGAGAGAGAGAGAGAGGTAGAGAGAGAGAGAGAGAGAGAGCGGGAGAGAGAGAGAGAGAGAGAGAGGTAGAGAGAGAGAGAGGGAGAGAGAGAGAGAGGGAGACTAGCGTTTGTATAAAGAATGAGAAATAGGAAATCAATGAATGATGGGAATACAAAGGTTTGAATACAAACATACATGTAGAAAGGGAGATTTTTACAACAAAATGACAGCTGGATTGGACTCTGACTCTATGGGGAAATGGCTGTATTCATTCCACTGTTCCCCTTAGCTATTTGCTAACTATGACCCCTCCCCATACTTGACTAGGGGTTCTTAACAGTGCAATCCAGTGTCATCCGTAATTTGTTCATTAAGAACTCGGTATCTGACTACATACCTTTTCAACGGACTTTTCTAATTTACGATAGAGAAATGAAAAAAAATGTACTCTTAGTGACTCTTATTTTCTCTGAAATACATAAAACGATATTTTGGAGCAAAGTATGTACATACTTCATTGTTGGATAATGATTCTCAGCCAAACAAATTATCATGAGTCACTGCAGCCTAAAACAAAAGAGTGTTCCAATTGTCTATTGTTAATTAGTCTTTCAAGAGTAATTCTTCTATTTCTCTATCTCACCCCTTTTAAACACTTGTCTATACTTCTTTTGTGTCCCTTTTATCTGTGAAAAGAAAAACAAGATAGTTATCTTAAAACAGCAAACAAAACAAACATTTCTATTCTTTGCCGTCGGCTAGCGATTTAGGAAAACAAACATGTGACAACATAAAACAAACAAACAAAATCAACAAAGATTACTTTCAAAAAAAATAAGTTTCTTTCTACATTTTGCACCTTAATGCTTACCACAGATTAACTCTAGAGTCGGCTATATTTCTCCCCCAGAATATTAGTTGTTACAGAGTGTGCAATCAATTAAAGGGGAACCTCTGAGAGAAGTGTACGCCTCCTTTGTGGATGTCTATGTGATTTCCAACCCAGGTATTCATTCTTCTCTCTACACAGTTTCTACTCATGTGTCCCTTCTTATGGCAGTAGAAGCACGTCCCTGTCATGTCTGCACAATGTTTTGCTAGGTGTCCTATTTTATTGCCTTGAAAACACTTCCTCAACTCGTGTTGTTTCTCTTCTTTTTTACAATCTCTTGCGAAATGGCCTTCTTCGTTACACTTAAAACACCTGATTTTTATATGTTTCTTATTATGTGGGTTGTATGCTGGTGGTCGTGTGTGCAGTCCCTCTAGTGCTGGGATACTTACCATCATTACCCTATCACTTAGTGTCTCTTTCCGTTTATTTATACTTTTATCATGTTCTATAGCTGACTCCCTGAGAGCACTTACAGTGGTTCCTTTCCAGTATGGTAATGAAGTTTGCACCCTTCTTTTCAAGTTTTCCCTGAGGCCATCCATTAGAACTTTAACAGCAACCTCTCTGTAATATAGATTATCTTTTATGTCTGGTACCCCAGTATATTTGCCCATTGCTATCAAAGCTCTGCAAAAATAGTCTGCTGCATTTTCACTATCTTTTTGCCAGATACTAAAAATTTTACTCCAGTCCACTATCACTGGGAAATATGTGGCCAACTGTGTGATTATATGTCTAATATTGTCCTGATTATCATCCTCGGTTAAGGATTCATCCTCCTCCAACATACAATCCTTAATGAACTTTTGTATGTCAGTATTGAGAGGAAGACAGGTCTTCAATAATACTCGCCAATCGTTATTAGTTGGCTCATACACATTACCATAATATCTAGTAAACTGCTGACATTTGGTCAAATCTTTCCTAGGATCAGGGAAATCAGACAAAATTGAAAATGTTTCAGACCTAGTGCATGGATCATGCTTTGCTACATGTTTTAAGGGAACATCACTATTCCTGTCTGCTTTCCCATTGGGAACTGCTGCTGTGCAGACAGGATGTAAGTCTACCAAATCACTGAAACTAGTTGCTGAAATTGCTGCTGCAGTAAAATGGATGTCTCCCCCTGTGTTAACCTTTTCATTACTCTCACCACTTTCAGCAGCTGCCCCTGCTGGTGGGACCGTTCCTCTTCTTTGTCCTGAAACATTACTTTTAACGTTACTTAAAACAACATACAAGTTACTAGTTACAGTTTTTACATTTTTGGTATTGGCTGTACTTCCCGCCCCGACCGAATTTATCGGGGGCGTGTTTGCGCTCAGTTCGCCACGCTTTGCAACGCACACTTCCGGAATGCTTGTTTCCGCTGAACACGTGTTTTTCCTTACACTCACTTCCGCTGTGCGTTCGCTGCTCTGCCACGTGTTACCTTCCATTTGCCACGATTTTAAACAATGATTATGTGCATTTCTCACTTTCGTTGACTTAATCAACCGTACTTTATCTTTTACGGTATTTAGCACCTCTGCATTAAAACTCCCTGTTGTGGGGAAAGGCCTATCACAATCTTTGGTCATTTCGACCCACGTGTCTCAATACACAGTTGCGTATGCACCATATTTTGCACACATGAGAAATCTTGCTGACTCAATAAGACCTTCCTTAGGCAGTAAATTGGTAATCTCTAGCGTATGCCTAGCACCCATGTTGCACAATATACTTTCTACCCGGAACACAGACACACCGCAATGCTCTGTTCCTTCCGGCCAAATGTGAAACACAGACACACCGCAATGCTCTGTTCTTTCCACTAAATAATTTCAACTCTGTTGCTATACTCACCGCTAGAGATCTATAATGCTCGGTGAACGTATTTCCTTTAGCCGCGTTCACTCGCTTTTCTCGCCACTGGCGAGGATCCCTAATACAGAAATATCACTGTGGGCCCCAAGGGCTATCAGCTCCTCGATAGCCTGGCTCAACCACAAAAATCTGCTGAGTTTATTATCGCTGGGAGCGCAAGTTAATACAATCAACCTGCCTTTCCAGTATAATTCCTCCTAGCTGCTTCACCAATTCGCACTAACGGTGCGATCGGATCGCACCGCCTACCAATACTAATTATTAGCAAACCTTGCGATCTATTGGTAGCGCTTTTGCGAAAACTTCGTTTTCGCATTCGGTATACCTGCCCTGTATACCGTCCTTCAGTTGGGCAATCCGCCTCGTCAGACAGCAACTGAGCACCTCAACAATAAAACAGTGTATCTACGTTACAACATCACACACTATACACCTTTTCTGCGCAGAAAATCAAAAGTTCCCAACAACAGTAATAATACCTCAGAGGCTTTCACAAGTAATTATACTATACACGTACAATAACTATCAAAACGATTGTTTAACCACGTGGCAAGTCTACCGGAAGTTCGCGTACGCACAGCAGGAAATACACATACGCTAAGCAATGCAATACAGTTAAAACGCACAATGACAGAAAAAAGAAACAGTTTTCTCTTTTGTCCCTAGGTTCTAGTTAGCGTGCCCTAGATAATGCAAAACGGACATTCGGTTTCACAACACAGAGTAAAATTCAGGTTTTGAACACAATGCGTTCTTACCCGTTTATGACGCGTCTCCACCCTTTGTTGAGGAACCGAAATCCGTTGGTCTTGCGTATCATCGGCAACGAAACCTCCAAAGCTCACGAGCCCCCAAATTATTAAAGTAATTCTATCGTTTTAAAATAAGCATTGCCCAATCAATTGAATGTGTGTCCAAAGCACAAAGTGATTTATTTTTAACGGATGTAAATGGTCAACAATTCAATACATTATTATATCATGATAAAATACAGTACAGCACAGCCAATACCAAAAGATAATACATACATACCGCTGCAATCGCTTGCGCACGCTGCGCAACCACGGGACCCGATGGACAATATTCTGTATAGAATATTGTGTCAGAGTTGACTG
Source organism: Mixophyes fleayi (assembly GCF_038048845.1). NCBI lineage: Eukaryota > Metazoa > Chordata > Amphibia > Anura > Limnodynastidae > Mixophyes > Mixophyes fleayi. The sequence continues at coordinate 21,323,184 of NC_134408.1, forward strand.
AGCCCCAGTGAGATGCAGCTAATATATATACAGTCAGTGTTTCATTGTGAACAATAGAGATGACGTAGATTGTTTCTATAGGTCCAGACGTTGGGTGGGTCCAGGCCAGACAGGTAATAGGTTGATTCAATCTAAGGAATCCAAAGGTGGGGGTCTTCTCTCCAGGGGGTCTGCTCCTTTTCATAGCCAGTATCATACAAAGGTTTTACTCTCTAATATCAATAACTAAAGTATGCAATGTGCGATCTCTTCGCCGATTGCACCGGACAGCTGCTGATGATTAGGGCTTCAATATGATATCAGGCATGACACCTTTCCTATTACCTAAACCTTTAATAACACTACAATGTACATATAATCACTATATATATATATATATATATATATATATATATATATATAGACTAATAATAAACCGAATACTATCTGCTCCTGAATTACAGTGTAACAGAACCAATATGAAATGATATAAATAACTAACTGTTGTAATGCGAGTGTGTGCGTGCGTATTTTACCATGCGAACGCACCACGTCACGTAACACGTGGCGTACGCTTCGCAATACGCACGGCAAACCAATATTAAACCAATATACTTTCGTTCATCCAATTATACGACTTCAACACAACAGACACAGACATTACACAAAAGGGGAGAGGACCCTGCCGTGAGCCCTTACAGCTAGAGGACTATGATACCACCGACAAAAGTCAATTTATTGTATGCCCTTCTTGTTTCTCATAATAATACTTGTTTGGAGAAAAAACAACACTAAATGTAAAGATAATTTTAAATGACTATATGATCTAGATATTTCACACTTGTTTTATTTTCTGAAACAGAGTGAAAGGATTCAGCCTTGTGTTTACATCAATGACACAACACACCCAAAGAGATATCTACAATTACTTCATTAAGGCCTACATGACGGAACAGTCCACTACTACAGGTATGTTTCATGGTAACCTCGCTGTTGTCTGATGACACCGATTTATTTTGTCCTCATTATCTTCCTTTTGTAGATATCTAATATTTAATGGTTATAAACTCTATTTACTTTCATTTGTAGACATTTCTTGCAATGCTGTGAGCTATGAGTTCTGGGTAACCATTAATTTTGGAGAATTTATCACCTACTCAACAAGTGAAGACCTATATCTGTTCAACAAAAACCTAACACAGGTGAGAATTTTTCAAACATATCATGGTCAACCATATATAACTTTAACACAATTGCCAGTAGGACTCCTGGGATTTCAAAGTGCATTCCCAACAATGAACCCCTTATTCATTCTTCTCACAGGACCGTGGGAGACTTATACATGTTGTAGAGCTGTTAGAAATTTATGATCCCTTATACAACAGCCTAGATTAATAAAAAAATAAAGAACAAACTAAATATGTCAATATTGGGTTTTTAGACAGGGCTGATAGATCATCATCATCAACATTTACTTATAGAGTGCCAGCAAATTCCGTAACACTCTACAACTGTGGACAAACACAGTTCATGTATTTGTGGAATGAATAGAATTGGCACATTCAAAAATGCAGTACTGTGCTCTATCTTTGTATGTGCTTGAAATACATGTCAATACTGGCATTATGAGGATACTGTTATTATAAAGATGGTGATATATCATGGGATGAATCCATTTCACGCACATGTGTGCAGTGAATATAACTGGTGTTAAGTGAGCATGGTATTATAAAGGTTGAGCATTGTACTATTGAAATGATTATAGTGATCTTGAATTAAAGAAGCTAAAATCCTAACTATTTTCCAGGGTATTTTGTCTCCGACTACCACGGCTGACCTTGTGACCAGAGCAGATGTTATTGCTAATGAAACCTTGCTCGTTTCATTCTTAAATAAGATCGAAGTGGAAAATGTCACCGTCTTTGTGGAAGCCATCGTATCTGCTGCTGAAAAGGTACGCAAGTGTGAAACTGGATTCTGACATCTACAAAATGCGTTACAATCATAACTTCGGGACAGCATGGGGGCACAGCAGCTAGAATTGCTGCCACATAGTCATAATGTTATGGGTTCCATTTCAACCAGTACCCTGTCAGTGTTGAGCTTGCATGATCTCCCCATGTTTCTTTGGGCTTCCTCCGAGTGCTTCAAAACATCCCATTGACCAAACTCATACCAATGTCTTCATTAGAAGCTGACAAATATGGACCCAAATGTCTGTAATGTGGAACATAGACCATAAGCTCCAACGGGGCAGGGACTGAGTTCAAAGATTCAACATTCTCTGTGCAGCAATGTGTAATATGGTAGCACTATATAAATAATAATTTATAAAATATATTGCATTCATTCATTATGTGAAGGAGTCTTTCAAAATAATCATTCTTGTAAAAATCTGAAATATACGTTTTTGAGTGAATCTTTATGAATCGCCTCTTTTGTGTTTGTAGGCAAATCTGTCAGAAGAACAAATAACAACAATCAAGGAGACTCTACTAGCTGTGGAGCTTCAGCAATTGGAAACCACCTTCATTACTTATAGCACACAACAGTGGACAATTTTGTTTGAAAACTACTTAGTTGTCCTACTTCCCTATTTCAACCAAACTCTTCTTCAGATTCTCCCAACTGACATCTCCTGCTCTTCCTACCAAGCTATGTAAGTATTAACATTATCAGCTATTTATACAGCACTAAAGATTCCGTAGAACCGGACAACTATCTTACAGATATGACAAATATGAGTACAAAAAAACATAAAGGCAGATATAAATATTAACAGTGATGTGAATACATTTAAGGATAATAATGTCGCCATGGATTGTCCTCAGCTATCAATAATAGCATGAGGTAGCGGAGGATATAGCTTAAGACATGACATCAAGGTTATACAACAGACACAGACATTACACAAAAGGGGAGAGGACCCTGCCGTGAGCCCTTACAGCTAGAGGACTATGATACCACCGACAAAAGTCAATTTATTGTATGCCCTTCTTGTTTCTCATAATAATACTTGTTTAGAGAAAAAACAACACTAAATGTAAAGATAATTTTAAATGACTATATGATCTAGATATTTCACACTTGTTTTATTTTCTGAAACAGAGTGAAAGGATTCAGCCTTGTGTTTACATCAATGACACAAGACACCCAAAGAGATATCTACAATTACTTCATTAAGGCCTACATGACGGAACAGTCCACTACTACAGGTATGTTTCATGGTAACCTCGCTGTTGTCTGATGACACTGATTTATTTTGTCCTCATTATCTTCCTTTTGTAGATATCTAATATTTAATGGTTATAAACTCTATTTACTTTCATTTGTAGACATTTCTTGCAATGCTGTGAGCTATGAGTTCTGGGTAACCATTAATTTTGGAGAATTTATCACCTACTCAACAAGTGAAGACCTATATCTGTTCAACAAAAACCTAACACAGGTGAGAATTTTTCAAACATATCATGGTCAACCATATATAACTTTAACACAATTGCCAGTAGGACTCCTGGGATTTCAAAGTGCATTCCCAACAATGAACCCCTTATTCATTCTTCTCACAGGACCGTGGGAGACTTATACATGTTGTAGAGCTGTTAGAAATTTATGATCCCTTATACAACAGCCTAGATTAATAAAAAAATAAAGAACAAACTAAATATGTCAATATTGGGTTTTTAGACAGGGCTGATAGATCATCATCATCAACATTTACTTATAGAGTGCCAGCAAATTCCGTAACACTCTACAACTGTGGACAAACACAGTTCATGTATTTGTGGAATGAATAGAATTGGCACATTTAAAAATGCAGTACTGTGCTCTATCTTTGTATGTGCTTGAAATACATGTCAATACTGGCATTATGAGGATACTGTTATTATAAAGATGGTGATATATCATGGGATGAATCCATTTCACGCACATGTGTGCAGTGAATAAAACTGGTGTTAAGTGAGCATGGTATTATAAAGGTTGAGCATTGTACTATTGAAATGATTATAGTGATCTTGAATTAAAGAAGCTAAAATCCTAACTATTTTCCAGGGTGTTTTGTCTCCGACTACCATGGCTGACCTTGTGACCAGAGCAGATGTTATTGCTAATGAAACCTTGCTCGTTTCATTCTTAAGTAAGATCGAAGTGGAAAATGTCACCGTCTTTGTGGAAGCCATCGTATCTGCTGCTGAAAAGGTACGCAAGTGTGAAACTGGATTCTGACATCTACAAAATGCGTTACAATCATAACTTCGGGACAGCATGGGGGCACAGCAGCTAGAATTGCTGCCACATAGTCATAATGTTATGGGTTACATTTCAACCAGTACCCTGTCAGTGTTGAGCTTGCATGATCTCCACATGTTTCTTTGGGCTTCCTCTGAGTGCTTCAAAACATCCCATTGACCAAACTCCTACCAATGTCTTCATTAGAAGCTGACAAATATGGACCCAAATGTCTGTAATGTGGAATATAGACCATAAGCTCCAACGGGGCAGGGACTGAGTTCAAAGATTCAACATTCTCTGTGCAGCAATGTGTAATATGGTAGCACTATATAAATAATAATTTATAAATATATTGCATTCATTCATTATGTGAAGGAGTCTCTCAAAATAATCATTCTTGTAAAAATCTGAAATATACGTTTTTGAGTGAATCTTTATGAAACGCCTCTTTTGTGTTTGTAGGCAAATCTGTCAGAAGAACAAATAACAACAATCAAGGAGACTCTACTGGCTGTGGAGCTTCAGCAATTGGAGACCACCTTCATTACTTATAGCACACAACAGTGGACAATTTTGTTTGAAAACTACTTAGTTGTCCTACTTCCCTACTTCAACCAAACTCTTCTTCAGATTCTTCCAACTGACATCTCCTGCTCTTCCTACCAAGCTATGTAAGTATTAACATCATCAGCTATTTATACGGCACTACAGATTCCGTAAGACCGGACAACTATCTTACAGATATGACAAATATGAGTACAAAAAAACATAAAGGCAAATATAAATATTAACAGTGATGTGAATACATTTAAAGATAATAATGTCGCCATGGATTGTCCTCAGCTATCAATAATAGCATGAGGTAGCGGAGGATATAGCTTAAGACATGACATCAAGGTTATACAACGGACACAGACATTACACAAAAGGGGAGAGGACCCTGCCGTGAGCCCTTACAGCTAGAGGACTATGATACCACCGACAAAAGTCAATTTATTGTATGCCCTTCTTGTTTCTCATAATAATACTTGTTTAGAGAAAAAACAACACTAAATGTAAAGATAATTTTAAATGACTATATGATCTAGATATTTCACACTTGTTTTATTTTCTGAAACAGAGTGAAAGGATTCAGCCTTGTGTTTACATCAATGACACAAGACACCCAAAGAGATATCTACAATTACTTCATTAAGGCCTACATGACGGAACAGTCCACTACTACAGGTATGTTTCATGGTAACCTCGCTGTTGTCTGATGACACTGATTTATTTTGTCCTCATTATCTTCCTTTTGTAGATATCTAATATTTAATGGTTATAAACTCTATTTACTTTCATTTGTAGACATTTCTTGCAATGCTGTGAGCTATGAGTTCTGGGTAACCATTAATTTTGGAGAATTTATCACCTACTCAACAAGTGAAGACCTATATCTGTTCAACAAAAACCTAACACAGGTGAGAATTTTTCAAACATATCATGGTCAACCATATATAACTTTAACACGATTGCCAGTAGGACTCCTGGGATTTCAAAGTGCATTCCCAACAATGAACCCCTTATTCATTCTTCTCACAGGACCGTGGGAGACTTATACATGTTGTAGAGCTGTTAGAAATTTATGATCCCTTATACAACAGCCTAGATTAATAAAAAAATAAAGAACAAACTAAATATGTCAATATTGGGTTTTTAGCCAGGGCTGATAGATCATCATCATCAACATTTACTTATAGAGTGCCAGCAAATTCCGTAACACTCTACAACTGTGGACAAACACAGTTTATGTATTTGTGGAATGAATAGGATTGGCACATTCAAAAATGTAGTACTGTGCTCTATCTTTGTATGTGCTTGAAATACATGTCAATACTGGCATTATGAGGATACTGTTATTATAAAGATGGTGATATATCATGGGATGAATCCATTTCACGCACATTTGTGCAGTGAATATAACTGGTGTTAAGTGAGCATGGTATTATAAAGGTTGAGCATTGTACTATTGAAATGATTATAGTAATCTTTAATTAAAGAAGCTAAAATCCTAACTATTTTTCAGGGTGTTTTGTCTCCGAGTGCCACGGCTGACCTTGTGACCAAAGCAGATGTTATTGCTAATGAAACCTTGCTCGTTTCATTCTTAAGTAAGATCGAAGTGGAAAATGTCACCGTCTTTGTGGAAGCCATCGTATCTGCTGCTGAAAAGGTACACAAGTGTGAAACTGGATTCTGACATCTACAAAATGCGTTACAATCATAACTTCGGTACAGCATGGGGGCACAGCAGCTAGAATTGCTGCCACATAGTCCTAATGTTATGGGTTCCATTCCAACCAGTACCCTGTCAGTGTTGAGCTTGCATGATCTCCCCATGTTTCTTTGGGCTTCCTCTGAGTGCTTCAGCACATCCCATTGTCCAAACTCATACCAATGTCTTCATTAGAAGCTGACAAATATGGACCCAAATGTCTGTAATGTGGAACATAGACCATAAGCTCCAACGGGGCAGGGACTAAGTTCAAAGATTCAACATTCTCTGTGCAGCACTGTGTAATATGGTAGCAATAAATAAATAATAATTTATAAATATATTGCATTCATTCATTATGTGAAGGAGTCTCTCAAAATAATCATTCTTGTAAAAATCTGAAATATACGTTTTTGAGTGAATCTTTATGAATCGCCTCTTTTGTGTTTGTAGGCAAATCTGTCAGAAGAACAAATAACAACAATCAAGGAGACTCTACTAGCTGTGGAGCTTCAGCAATTGGAAACCACCTTCATTACTTATAGCACACAACAGTGGACAATTTTGTTTGAAAACTACTTAGTTGTCCTACTTCCCTATTTCAACCAAACTCTTCTTCAGATTCTCCCAACTGACATCTCCTGCTCTTCCTACCAAGCTATGTAAGTATTAACATCATCAGCTATTTATACAGCACTAAAGATTCCGTAGAACCGGACAACTATCTTACAGATATGACAAATATGAGTACAAAAAAACATAAAGGCAGATATAAATATTAACAGTGATGTGAATACATTTAAGGATAATAATGTCGCCATGGATTGTCCTCAGCTATCAATAATAGCATGAGGTAGCGGAGGATATAGCTTAAGACATGACATCAAGGTTATACAACAGACACAGACATTACACAAAAGGGGAGAGGACCCTGCCGTGAGCCCTTACAGCTAGAGGACTATGATACCACCGACAAAAGTCAATTTATTGTATGCCCTTCTTGTTTCTCATAATAATACTTGTTTGGAGAAAAAACAACACTAAATGTAAAGATAATTTTAAATGACTATATGATCTAGATATTTCACACTTGTTTTATTTTCTGAAACAGAGTGAAAGGATTCAGCCTTGTGTTTACATCAATGACACAAGACACCCAAAGAGATATCTACAATTACTTCATTAAGGCCTACATGACGGAACAGTCCACTACTACAGGTATGTTTCATGGTAACCTCGCTGTTGTCTGATGACACTGATTTATTTTGTCCTCATTATCTTCCTTTTGTAGATATCTAATATTTAATGGTTATAAACTCTATTTACTTTCATTTGTAGACATTTCTTGCAATGCTGTGAGCTATGAGTTCTGGGTAACCATTAATTTTGGAGAATTTATCACCTACTCAACAAGTGAAGACCTATATCTGTTCAACAAAAACCTAACACAGGTGAGAATTTTTCAAACATATCATGGTCAACCATATATAACTTTAACACGATTGCCAGTAGGACTCCTGGGATTTCAAAGTGCATTCCCAACAATGAACCCCTTATTCATTCTTCTCACAGGACCGTGGGAGACTTATACATGTTGTAGAGCTGTTAGAAATTTATGATCCCTTATACAACAACCTAGATTAATAAAAAAATAAAGAACAAACTAAATATGTCAATATTGGGTTTTTAGACAGGGCTGATAGATCATCATCATCAACATTTACTTATAGAGTGCCAGCAAATTCCGTAACACTCTACAACTGTGGACAAACACAGTTCATGTATTTGTGGAATGAATAGAATTGGCACATTCAAAAATGCAGTACTGTGCTCTATCTTTGTATGTGCTTGAAATACATGTCAATACTGGCATTATGAGGATACTGTTATTATAAAGATGGTGATATATCATGGAATGAATCCATTTCACGCACATGTGTGCAGTGAATATAACTGGTGTTAAGTGAGCATGGTATTATAAAGGTTGAGCATTGTACTATTGAAATGATTATAGTGATCTTGAATTAAAGAAGCTAAAATCCTAACTATTTTCCAGGGTGTTTTGTCTCCGACTACCATGGCTGACCTTGTGACCAGAGCAGATGTTATTGCTAATGAAACCTTGCTCGTTTCATTCTTAAGTAAGATCGAAGTGGAAAATGTCACCGTCTTTGTGGAAGCCATCGTATCTGCTGCTGAAAAGGTACACAAGTGTGAAACTGGATTCTGACATCTACAAAATGCGTTACAATCATAACTTCGGGACAGCATGGGGGCACAGCAGCTAGAATTGCTGCCACATAGTCATAATGTTATGGGTTCCATTCCAACCAGTACCCTGTCAGTGTTGAGCTTGCATGATCTCCCCATGTTTCTTTGGGCTTCCTCTGAGTGCTTCAGCACATCCCATTGTCCAAACTCATACCAATGTCTTCATTAGAAGCTGACAAATATGGACCCAAATGTCTGTAATGTGGAACATAGACCATAAGCTCCAATGGGGCAGGGACTGAGTTCAAAGATTCAACATTCTCTGTGCAGCACTGTGTAATATGGTAGCACTATATAAACAATAATTTATAAATATATTGCATTCATTCATTATGTGAAGGAGTCTCTCAAAATAATCATTTTTGTAAAAATCTGAAATATACGCTTTTGAGTGAATCTTTATGAAACGCCTCTTTTGTGCTTGTAGGCAAATCTGTCAGAAGAACAAATAACAACAATCAAGGAGACTCTACTGGCTGTGGAGCTTCAGCAATTGGAAACCACCTTCATTACTTATAGCACACAACAGTGGACAATTTTGTTTGAAAACTACTTAGTTGTCCTACTTCCCTACTTCAACCAAACTCTTCTTCAGATTCTTCCAACTGACATCTCCTGCTCTTCCTACCAAGCTATGTAAGTATTATCATCATCAGCTATTTATACGCACTACAGATTCCGTAAGACCGGACAACTATCTTACAGATATGACAAATATGAGTACAAAAAAACATAAAGGCAGATATAAATATTAACAGTGATGTGAATACATTTAAGCATAATAATGTCGCCATGGATTGTCCTCAGCTATCAATAAAAGCATGAGGTAGCAGAGGATATAGCTTAAGACAGGACATCAAGGTTATACAACGGACACAGACATGACACGAAAGGGGAGAGGACCCTGCCGTGAGCCCTTACAGCTAGAGGACTATGATACCACCGACAAAAGTCAATTTATTGTATGCCCTTCTTGTTTCTCATAATAATACTTGATTGGAGAAAAAACAACACTAAATGTAAAGATAATTTTAAATGACTATATGATCTAGATATTTCACACTTGTTTTGTTTCCTGAAACAGAGTGAAAGGATTCAGCCTTGTGTTTACATCAATGACACAAGACACCCAAAGAGATATCTACAATTACTTCATTAAGGCCTACATGACGGAACAGTCCACTACTACAGGTATGTTTCATGGTAACCTCGCTGTTGTCTGATGACACTGATTTATTTTGTCCTCATTATCTTCCTTTTGTAGATATCTAATATTTAATGGTTATAAACTCTATTTACTTTCATTTGTAGACATTTCTTGCAATGCTGTGAGCTATGAGTTCTGGGTATCCATTAATTTTGGAGAATTTATCACCTACTCAACAAGTGAAGACCTATATCTGTTCAACAAAAACCTAACACAGGTGAGAATTTTTCAAACATATCATGGTCAACCATATATAACTTTAACACAATTGCCAGTAGGACTCCTGGGATTTCAAAGTGCATTCCCTGCAATGAACCCCTTATTCATTCTCCTCACAGGACCGTGGGAGACTTATACATGTTGTAGAGTTGTTAGAAATTTATGATCCCTTATACAACAGCCTAAATTAATAAAAAAATAAAGAACAAACTAAATATGTCAATATTGGGTTTTTAGCCAGGGCTGATAGATCATCATCATCAACATTTACTTATAGAGTGCCAGCAAATTCCGTAACACTCTACAACTGTGGACAAACACAGTTTATGTATTTGTGGAATGAATAGGATTGGCACATTCAAAAATGTAGTACTGTGCTCTATCTTTGTATGTGCTTGAAATACATGTCAATACTGGCATTATGAGGATACTGTTATTATAAAGATGGTGATATATCATGGGATGAATCCATTTCACGCACATTTGTGCAGTGAATATAACTGGTGTTAAGTGAGCATGGTATTATAAAGGTTGAGCATTGTACTATTGAAATGATTATAGTAATCTTTAATTAAAGAAGCTAAAATCCTAACTATTTTTCAGGGTGTTTTGTCTCCGAGTGCCACGGCTGACCTTGTGACCAAAGCAGATGTTATTGCTAATGAAACCTTGCTCGTTTCATTCTTAAGTAAGATCGAAGTGGAAAATGTCACCGTCTTTGTGGAAGCCATCGTATCTGCTGCTGAAAAGGTACACAAGTGTGAAACTGGATTCTGACATCTACAAAATGCGTTACAATCATAACTTCGGGACAGCATGGGGGCACAGCAGCTAGAATTGCTGCCACATAGTCATAATGTTATGGGTTCCATTCCAACCAGTACCCTGTCAGTGTTGAGCTTGCATGATCTCCCCATGTGTCTTTGGGCTTCCTCTGAGTGCTTCAGCACATCCCATTGTCCAAATTAATACCAATATCTTCATTAGAAGCTGACAAATATGGACCCAAATGTCTGTAATGTGGAACATAGACCATAAGCTCCAACGGGGCAGGGACTAAGTTCAAAGATTCAACATTCTCTGTGCAGCACTGTGTAATATGGTAGCAATAAATAAATAATAATTTATAAATATATTGCATTCATTCATTATGTGAAGGAGTCTCTCAAAATAATCATTCTTGTAAAAATCTGAAATATACGTTTTTGAGTGAATCTTTATGAATCGCCTCTTTTGTGTTTGTAGGCAAATCTGTCAGAAGAACAAATAACAACAATCAAGGAGACTCTACTAGCTGTGGAGCTTCAGCAATTGGAAACCACCTTCATTACTTATAGCACACAACAGTGGACAATTTTGTTTGAAAACTACTTAGTTGTCCTACTTCCCTATTTCAACCAAACTCTTCTTCAGATTCTCCCAACTGACATCTCCTGCTCTTCCTACCAAGCTATGTAAGTATTAACATCATCAGCTATTTATACAGCACTAAAGATTCCGTAGAACCGGACAACTATCTTACAGATATGACAAATATGAGTACAAAAAAACATAAAGGCAGATATAAATATTAACAGTGATGTGAATACATTTAAGGATAATAATGTCGCCATGGATTGTCCTCAGCTATCAATAATAGCATGAGGTAGCGGAGGATATAGCTTAAGACATGACATCAAGGTTATACAACAGACACAGACATTACACAAAAGGGGAGAGGACCCTGCCGTGAGCCCTTACAGCTAGAGGACTATGATACCACCGACAAAAGTCAATTTATTGTATGCCCTTCTTGTTTCTCATAATAATACTTGTTTGGAGAAAAAACAACACTAAATGTAAAGATAATTTTAAATGACTATATGATCTAGATATTTCACACTTGTTTTATTTTCTGAAACAGAGTGAAAGGATTCAGCCTTGTGTTTACATCAATGACACAAGACACCCAAAGAGATATCTACAATTACTTCATTAAGGCCTACATGACGGAACAGTCCACTACTACAGGTATGTTTCATGGTAACCTCGCTGTTGTCTGATGACACTGATTTATTTTGTCCTCATTATCTTCCTTTTGTAGATATCTAATATTTAATGGTTATAAACTCTATTTACTTTCATTTGTAGACATTTCTTGCAATGCTGTGAGCTATGAGTTCTGGGTATCCATTAATTTTGGAGAATTTATCACCTACTCAACAAGTGAAGACCTATATCTGTTCAACAAAAACCTAACACAGGTGAGAATTTTTCAAACATATCATGGTCAACCATATATAACTTTAACACAATTGCCAGTAGGACTCCTGGGATTTCAAAGTGCATTCCCTGCAATGAACCCCTTATTCATTCTTCTCACAGGACCGTGGGAGACTTATACATGTTGTAGAGCTGTTAGAAATTTATGATCCCTTATACAACAGCCTAAATTAATAAAAAAATAAAGAACAAACTAAATATGTCAATATTGGGTTTTTAGCCAGGGCTGATAGATCATCATCATCAACATTTACTTATAGAGTGCCAGCAAATTCCGTAACACTCTACAACTGTGGACAAACACAGTTTATGTATTTGTGGAATGAATAGGATTGGCACATTCAAAAATGTAGTACTGTGCTCTATCTTTGTATGTGCTTGAAATACATGTCAATACTGGCATTATGAGGATACTGTTATTATAAAGATGGTGATATATCATGGGATGAATCCATTTCACGCACATTTGTGCAGTGAATATAACTGGTGTTAAGTGAGCATGGTATTATAAAGGTTGAGCATTGTACTATTGAAATGATTATAGTAATCTTTAATTAAAGAAGCTAAAATCCTAACTATTTTTCAGGGTGTTTTGTCTCCGAGTGCCACGGCTGACCTTGTGACCAAAGCAGATGTTATTGCTAATGAAACCTTGCTCGTTTCATTCTTAAGTAAGATCGAAGTGGAAAATGTCACCGTCTTTGTGGAAGCCATCGTATCTGCTGCTGAAAAGGTACACAAGTGTGAAACTGGATTCTGACATCTACAAAATGCGTTACAATCATAACTTCGGTACAGCATGGGGGCACAGCAGCTAGAATTGCTGCCACATAGTCATAATGTTATGGGTTCCATTCCAACCAGTACCCTGTCAGTGTTGAGCTTGCATGATCTCCCCATGTGTCTTTGGGCTTCCTCTGAGTGCTTCAGCACATCCCATTGTCCAAATTAATACCAATGTCTTCATTAGAAGCTGACAAATATGGACCCAAATGTCTGTAATGTGGAACATAGACCATAAGCTCCAACGGGGCAGGGACTAAGTTCAAAGATTCAACATTCTCTGTGCAGCACTGTGTAATATGGTAGCAATAAATAAATAATAATTTATAAATATATTGCATTCATTCATTATGTGAAGGAGTCTCTCAAAATAATCATTCTTGTAAAAATCTGAAATATACGTTTTTGAGTGAATCTTTATGAATCGCCTCTTTTGTGTTTGTAGGCAAATCTGTCAGAAGAACAAATAACAACAATCAAGGAGACTCTACTAGCTGTGGAGCTTCAGCAATTGGAAACCACCTTCATTACTTATAGCACACAACAGTGGACAATTTTGTTTGAAAACTACTTAGTTGTCCTACTTCCCTATTTCAACCAAACTCTTCTTCAGATTCTCCCAACTGACATCTCCTGCTCTTCCTACCAAGCTATGTAAGTATTAACATCATCAGCTATTTATACAGCACTAAAGATTCCGTAGAACCGGACAACTATCTTACAGATATGACAAATATGAGTACAAAAAAACATAAAGGCAGATATAAATATTAACAGTGATGTGAATACATTTAAGGATAATAATGTCGCCATGGATTGTCCTCAGCTATCAATAATAGCATGAGGTAGCGGAGGATATAGCTTAAGACATGACATCAAGGTTATACAACAGACACAGACATTACACAAAAGGGGAGAGGACCCTGCCGTGAGCCCTTACAGCTAGAGGACTATGATACCACCGACAAAAGTCAATTTATTGTATGCCCTTCTTGTTTCTCATAATAATACTTGTTTGGAGAAAAAACAACACTAAATGTAAAGATAATTTTAAATGACTATATGATCTAGATATTTCACACTTGTTTTATTTTCTGAAACAGAGTGAAAGGATTCAGCCTTGTGTTTACATCAATGACACAAGACACCCAAAGAGATATCTACAATTACTTCATTAAGGCCTACATGACGGAACAGTCCACTACTACAGGTATGTTTCATGGTAACCTCGCTGTTGTCTGATGACACTGATTTATTTTGTCCTCATTATCTTCCTTTTGTAGATATCTAATATTTAATGGTTATAAACTCTATTTACTTTCATTTGTAGACATTTCTTGCAATGCTGTGAGCTATGAGTTCTGGGTATCCATTAATTTTGGAGAATTTATCACCTACTCAACAAGTGAAGACCTATATCTGTTCAACAAAAACCTAACACAGGTGAGAATTTTTCAAACATATCATGGTCAACCATATATAACTTTAACACAATTGCCAGTAGGACTCCTGGGATTTCAAAGTGCATTCCCTGCAATGAACCCCTTATTCATTCTTCTCACAGGACCGTGGGAGACTTATACATGTTGTAGAGCTGTTAGAAATTTATGATCCCTTATACAACAGCCTAAATTAATAAAAAAATAAAGAACAAACTAAATATGTCAATATTGGGTTTTTAGCCAGGGCTGATAGATCATCATCATCAACATTTACTTATAGAGTGCCAGCAAATTCCGTAACACTCTACAACTGTGGATAAACACAGTTTATGTATTTGTGGAATGAATAGGATTGGCACATTCAAAAATGTAGTACTGTGCTCTATCTTTGTATGTGCTTGAAATACATGTCAATACTGGCATTATGAGGATACTGTTATTATAAAGATGGTGATATATCATGGGATGAATCCATTTCACGCACATGTGTGCAGTGAATATAACTGGTGTTAAGTGAGCATGGTATTATAAAGGTTGAGCATTGTACTATTGAAATGATTATAGTGATCTTGAATTAAAGAAGCTAAAATCCTAACTATTTTCCAGGGTGTTTTGTCTCCGACTACCATGGCTGACCTTGTGACCAGAGCAGATGTTATTGCTAATGAAACCTTGCTCGTTTCATTCTTAAGTAAGATCGAAGTGGAAAATGTCACCGTCTTTGTGGAAGCCATCGTATCTGCTGCTGAAAAGGTACACAAGTGTGAAACTGGATTCTGACATCTACAAAATGCATTACAATCATAACTTCGGGACAGCATGGGGGCACAGCAGCTAGAATTGCTGCCACATAGTCATAATGTTATGGGTTCCATTCCAACCAGTACCCTGTCAGTGTTGAGCTTGCATGATCTCCTTATGTTTCTTTGGGCTTCCTCTGAGTGCTTCAGCACATCCCATTGTCCAAACTCATACCAATGTCTTCATTAGAAGCTGACAAATATGGACCCAAATGTCTGTAATGTGGAACATAGACCATAAGCTCCAACAATGCAGGGACTGAGTTCAAAGATTTAACATTCTCTGTGCAGCACTGTTTAATATGGTAGCACTATATAAATAATAATTTATAAATATATTGCATTCATTCATTATGTGAAGGAGTCTCTCAAAATAATCATTCTTGTAAAAATCTGAAATATACGTTTTTGAGTGAATCTTTATGAAACGCCTCTTTTGTGTTTTAAGGCAAATCTGTCAGAAGAACAAATAACAACAATCAAGGAGACTCTACTGGCTGTGGAGCTTCAGCAATTGGAGACCACCTTCATTACTTATAGCACACAACAGTGGACAATTTTGTTTGAAAACTACTTAGTTGTCCTACTTCCCTACTTCAACCAAACTCTTCTTCAGATTCTTCCAACTGACATCTCCTGCTCTTCCTACCAAGCTATGTAAGTATTAACATCATCAGCTATTTATACGGCACTACAGATTCCGTAAGACCGGACAACTATCTTACAGATATGACAAATATGAGTACAAAAAAACATAAAGGCAAATATAAATATTAACAGTGATGTGAATACATTTAAGGATAATAATGTCGCCATGGATTGTCCTCAGCTATCAATAATAGCATGAGGTAGCGGAGGATATAGCTTAAGACATGACATCAAGGTTATACAACGGACACAGACATGACACAAAAGGGGAGAGGACCCTGCCGTGAGCCCTTACAGCTAGAGGACTATGATACCACCGACAAAAGTCAATTTATTGTATGCCCTTCTTGTTTCTCATAATAATACTTGTTTAGAGAAAAAACAACACTAAATGTAAAGATAATTTTAAATGACTATATGATCTAGATATTTCACACTTGTTTTATTTTCTGAAACAGAGTGAAAGGATTCAGCCTTGTGTTTACATCAATGACACAAGACACCCAAAGAGATATCTACAATTACTTCATTAAGGCCTACATGACGGAACAGTCCACTACTACAGGTATGTTTCATGGTAACCTCGCTGTTGTCTGATGACACTGATTTATTTTGTCCTCATTATCTTCCTTTTGTAGATATCTAATATTTAATGGTTATAAACTCTATTTACTTTCATTTGTAGACATTTCTTGCAATGCTGTGAGCTATGAGTTCTGGGTAACCATTAATTTTGGAGAATTTATCACCTACTCAACAAGTGAAGACCTATATCTGTTCAACAAAAACCTAACACAGGTGAGAATTTTTCAAACATATCATGGTCAACCATATATAACTTTAACACAATTGCCAGTAGGACTCCTGGGATTTCAAAGTGCATTCCCAACAATGAACCCCTTATTCATTCTTCTCACAGGACCGTGGGAGACTTATACATGTTGTAGAGCTGTTAGAAATTTATGATCCCTTATACAACAGCCTAGATTAATAAAAAAATAAAAAACAAACTAAATATGTCAATATTGGGTTTTTAGCCAGGGCTGATAGATCATCATCATCAACATTTACTTATAGAGTGCCAGCAAATTCCGTAACACTCTACAACTGTGGACAAACACAGTTTATGTATTTGTGGAATGAATAGGATTGGCACATTCAAAAATGTAGTACTGTGCTCTATCTTTGTATGTGCTTGAAATACATGTCAATACTGGCATTATGAGGATACTGTTATTATAAAGATGGTGATATATCATGGGATGAATCCATTTCACGCACATTTGTGCAGTGAATATAACTGGTGTTAAGTGAGCATGGTATTATAAAGGTTGAGCATTGTACTATTGAAATGATTATAGTAATCTTTAATTAAAGAAGCTAAAATCCTAACTATTTTTCAGGGTGTTTTGTCTCCGAGTGCCACGGCTGACCTTGTGGCCAAAGCAGATGTTATTGCTAATGAAACCTTGCTCGTTTCATTCTTAAGTAAGATCGAAGTGGAAAATGTCACCGTCTTTGTGGAAGCCATCGTATCTGCTGCTGAAAAGGTACACAAGTGTGAAACTGGATTCTGACATCTACAAAATGCGTTACAATCATAACTTCGGTACAGCATGGGGGCACAGCAGCTAGAATTGCTGCCACATAGTCATAATGTTATGGGTTCCATTCCAACCAGTACCCTGTCAGTGTTGAGCTTGCATGATCTCCCCATGTTTCTTTGGGCTTCCTCTGAGTGCTTCAGCACATCCCATTGTCCAAACTCATACCAATGTCTTCATTAGAAGCTGACAAATATGGACCCAAATGTCTGTAATGTGGAACATAGACCATAAGCTCCAACGGGGCAGGGACTAAGTTCAAAGATTCAACATTCTCTGTGCAGCACTGTGTAATATGGTAGCAATAAATAAATAATAATTTATAAATATATTGCATTCATTCATTATGTGAAGGAGTCTCTCAAAATAATCATTCTTGTAAAAATCTGAAATATACGTTTTTGAGTGAATCTTTATGAAACGCCTCTTTTGTGTTTTAAGGCAAATCTGTCAGAACAACAAATAACAACAATCAAGGAGACTCTACTGGCTGTGGAGCTTCAGCAATTGGAAACCACCTTCATTACTTATAGCACACAACAGTGGACAATTTTGTTTGAAAACTACTTAGTTGTCCTACTTCCCTACTTCAACCAAACTCTACTTCAGATTCTTCCAACTGACATCTCCTGCTCTTCCTACCAAGCTATGTAAGTATTATCATCATCAGCTATTTATACGCACTACAGATTCCGTATGACCGGACAACTATCTTACAGATATGACAAATATGAGTACAAAAAAACATAAAGGCAGATATAAATATTAACAGTGATGTGAATACATTTAAGCATAATAATGTCGCCATGGATTGTCCTCAGCTATCAATAATAGCATGAGGTAGCGGAGGATATAGCTTAAGACATGACATCAAGGTTATACAACGGACACAGACATGACACAAAAGGGGAGAGTACCCTGCCGTGAGCCCTTACAGCTAGAGGACTATGATACCACCGACAAAAGTCAATTTATTGTATGCCCTTCTTGTTTCTCATAATAATACTTGTTTGGAGAAAAAACAACACTAAATGTAAAGATAATTTTAAATGACTATATGATCTAGATATTTCACACTTGTTTTGTTTTCTGAAACAGAGTGAAAGGATTCAGCCTTGTGTTTACATCAATGACACAAGACACCCAAAAAGATATCTACAATTACTTCATTAAGGCCTACATGACGGAACAGTCCACTACTACAGGTATGTTTCATGGTAACCTCGCTGTTGTCTGATGACACTGATTTATTTTGTCCTCATTATCTTCCTTTTGTAGATATCTAATATTTAATGGTTATAAACTCTATTTACTTTCATTTGTAGACATTTCTTGCAATGCTGTGAGCTATGAGTTCTGGGTAACCATTAATTTTGGAGAGTTTTTCACCTACTCAACAAGTGAAGACCTATATCTGTTCAACAAAAACCTAACACAGGTGAGAATTTTTCAAACATATCATGGTCAACCATATATAACTTTAACACAATTGCCAGTAGGACTCCTGGGATTTCAAAGTGCATTCCCAACAATGAACCCCTTATTCATTCTTCTCACAGGACCGTGGGAGACTTATACATGTTGTAGAGCTGTTAGAAATTTATGATCCCTTATACAACAGCCTAGATTAATAAAAAAATAAAGAACAAACTAAATATGTCAATATTGGGTTTTTAGACAGGGCTGATAGATCATCATCATCAACATTTACTTATAGAGTGCCAGCAAATTCCGTAACACTCTACAACTGTGGACAAACACAGTTTATGTATTTGTGGAATGAATAGGATTGGCACATTCAAAAATGTAGTACTGTGCTCTATCTTTGTATGTGCTTGAAATACATGTCAATACTGGCATTATGAGGATACTGTTATTATAAAGATGGTGATATATCATGGGATGAATCCATTTCACGCACATTTGTGCAGTGAATATAACTGGTGTTAAGTGAGCATGGTATTATAAAGGTTGAGCATTGTACTATTGAAATGATTATAGTAATTTTTAATTAAAGAAGCTAAAATCCTAACTATTTTTCAGGGTGTTTTGTCTCCGAGTGCCACGGCTGACCTTGTGACCAAAGCAGATGTTATTGCTAATGAAACCTTGCTCGTTTCATTCTTAAGTAAGATCGAAGTGGAAAATGTCACCGTCTTTGTGGAAGCCATCGTATCTGCTGCTGAAAAGGTACACAAGTGTGAAACTGTATTCTGACATCTACAAAATGCATTACAATCATAACTTCGGGACAGCATGGGGGCACAGCAGCTAGAATTGCTGCCACATAGTCATAATGTTATGGGTTCCATTCCAACCAGTACCCTGTCAGTGTTGAGCTTGCATGATCTCCCCATGTTTCTTTGGGCTTCCTCTGAGTGCTTCAGCACATCCCATTGTCCAAACTCATACCAATGTCTTCATTAGAAGCTGACAAATATGGACCCAAATGTCTGTAATGTGGAACATAGACCATAAGCTCCAACGGGGCAGGGACTAAGTTCAAAGATTCAACATTCTCTGTGCAGCACTGTGTAATATGGTAGCAATAAATAAATAATAATTTATAAATATATTGCATTCATTCATTATGTGAAGGAGTCTCTCAAAATAATCATTCTTGTAAAAATCTAAAATATACGTTTTTGAGTGAATCTTTATGAAACGCCTCTTTTGTGTTTTAAGGCAAATCTGTCAGAAAAACAAATAACAACAATCAAGGAGACTCTACTGGCTGTGGAGCTTCAGCAATTGGAAACCACCTTCATTACTTATAGCACACAACAGTGGACAATTTTGTTTGAAAACTACTTAGTTGTCCTACTTCCCTACTTCAACCAAACTCTTCTTCAGATTCTTCCAACTGACATCTCCTGCTCTTCCTACCAAGCTATGTAAGTATTATCATCATCAGCTATTTATACGCACTACAGATTCCGTATGACCGGACAACTATCTTACAGATATGACAAATATGAGTACAAAAAAACATAAAGGCATATATAAATATTAACAGTGATATGAATACATTTAAGCATAATAATGTCGCCATGGATTGTCCACAGCTATCAATAATAGCATGAGGTAGCGGAGGATATAGCTTAAGACATGACATCAAGGTTATACAACGGACACAGACATGACACAAAAGGGGAGAGGACCCTGCCGTGAGCCCTTACAGCTAGAGGACTATGATACCACCGACAAAAGTCAATTTATTGTATGCCCTTCTTGTTTCTCATAATAATACTTGTTTGGAGAAAAAACAACACTAAATGTAAAGATAATTTTAAATGACTATATGATCTAGATATTTCACACTTGTTTTGTTTTCTGAAACAGAGTGAAAGGATTCAGCCTTGTGTTTACATCAATGACACAAGACACCCAAAAAGATATCTACAATTACTTCATTAAGGCCTACATGACGGAACAGTCCATTACTACAGGTATGTTTCATGGTAACCTCGCTGTTGTCTGATGACACTGATTTATTTTGTCCTCATTATCTTCCTTTTGTAGATATCTAATATTTAATGGTTATAAACTCTATTTACTTTCATTTGTAGACATTTCTTGCAATGCTGTGAGCTATGAGTTCTGGGTAACCATTAATTTTGGAGAGTTTTTCACCTACTCAACAAGTGAAGACCTATATCTGTTCAACAAAAACCTAACACAGGTGAGAATTTTTCAAACATATCATGGTCAACCATATATAACTTTAACACAATTGCCAGTAGGACTCCTGGGATTTCAAAGTGCATTCCCTGCAATGAACCCCTTATTCATTCTTCTCACAGGACCGTGGGAGACTTATACATGTTGTAGAGCTGTTAGAAATTTATGATCCCTTATACAATAGCCTAAATTTATAAAAAAATAAAGAACAAACTAAATATGTCAATATTGGGTTTTTAGCCAGGGCTGATAGATCATCATCATCAACATTTACTTATAGAGTGCCAGCCAGTTCCGTAACACTCTACAACTGTGGACAAACACAGTTTATGTATTTGTGGAATGAATAGGATTGGCACATTCAAAAATGTAGTACTGTGCTCTATCTTTGTATGTGCTTGAAATACATGTCAATACTGGCATTATGAGGATACTGTTATTATAAAGATGGTGATATATCATGGGATGAATCCATTTCACGCACATTTGTGCAGTGAATATAACTGGTGTTAAGTGAGCATGGTATTATAAAGGTTGAGCATTGTACTATTGAAATGATTATAGTAATCTTTAATTAAAGAAGCTAAAATCCTAACTATTTTTCAGGGTGTTTTGTCTCCGAGTGCCACGGCTGACCTTGTGACCAGAGCAGATGTTATTGCTAATGAAACCTTGCTCGTTTCATTCTTAAGTAAGATCGAAGTGGAAAATGTCACCGTCTTTGTGGAAGCCATCGTATCTGCTGCTGAAAAGGTACACAAGTGTGAAACTGGATTCTGACATCTACAAAATGCGTTACAATCATAACTTCGGTACAGCATGGGGGCACAGCAGCTAGAATTGCTGCCACATAGTCATAATGTTATGGGTTCCATTCCAACCAGTACCCTGTCAGTGTTGAGCTTGCATGATCTCCCCATGTTTCTTTGGGCTTCCTCTGAGTGCTTCAGCACATCCCATTGACCAAACTCATACCAATGTCTTCATTAGAAGCTGACAAATATGGACCCAAATGTCTGTAATGTGGAACATAGACCATAAGCTCCAACGGGGCAGGGACTGAGTTCAAAGATTCAACATTCTCTGTGCAGCACTGTGTAATATGGTAGCAATAAATAAATAATAATTTATAAATATATTGCATTCATTCATTATGTGAAGGAGTCTCTCAAAATAATCATTCTTGTAAAAATCTAAAATATACGTTTTTGAGTGAATCTTTATGAAACGCCTCTTTTGTGTTTTAAGGCAAATCTGTCAGAAAAACAAATAACAACAATCAAGGAGACTCTACTGGCTGTGGAGCTTCAGCAATTGGAAACCACCTTCATTACTTATAGCACACAACAGTGGACAATTTTGTTTGAAAACTACTTAGTTGTCCTACTTCCCTACTTCAACCAAACTCTTCTTCAGATTCTTCCAACTGACATCTCCTGCTCTTCCTACCAAGCTATGTAAGTATTAACATCATCAGCTATTTATACGGCACTACAGATTCCGTAAGACCGGACAACTATCTTACAGATATGACAAATATGAGTACAAAAAAACATAAAGGCAAATATAAATATTAACAGTGATGTGAATACATTTAAGGATAATAATGTCGCCATGGATTGTCCTCAGCTATCAATAATAGCATGAGGTAGCGGAGGATATAGCTTAAGACATGACATCAAGGTTATACAACGGACACAGACATGACACAAAAGGGGAGAGGACCCTGCCGTGAGCCCTTACAGCTAGAGGACTATGATACCACCGACAAAAGTCAATTTATTGTATGCCCTTCTTGTTTCTCATAATAATACTTGTTTGGAGAAAAAACAACACTAAATGTAAAGATAATTTTAAATGACTATATGATCTAGATATTTCACACTTGTTTTGTTTTCTGAAACAGAGTGAAAGGATTCAGCCTTGTGTTTACATCAATGACACAAGACACCCAAAAAGATATCTACAATTACTTCATTAAGGCCTACATGACGGAACAGTCCATTACTACAGGTATGTTTCATGGTAACCTCGCTGTTGTCTGATGACACTGATTTATTTTGTCCTCATTATCTTCCTTTTGTAGATATCTAATATTTAATGGTTATAAACTCTATTTACTTTCATTTGTAGACATTTCTTGCAATGCTGTGAGCTATGAGTTCTGGGTAACCATTAATTTTGGAGAGTTTTTCACCTACTCAACAAGTGAAGACCTATATCTGTTCAACAAAAACCTAACACAGGTGAGAATTTTTCAAACATATCATGGTCAACCATATATAACTTTAACACAATTGCCAGTAGGACTCCTGGGATTTCAAAGTGCATTCCCAACAATGAACTGTTATTGATTCTTCTCACAGGACCGTGGGAGACTTATACATGTTGTAGAGCTGTTAGAAATTTATGATCCCTTATACAACAGCCTAGATTAATAAAAAAATAAAGAACAAACTAAATATGTCAATATTGGGTTTTTAGACAGGGCTGATAGATCATCATCATCAACATTTACTTATAAAGTGCCAGCAAATTCCGTAACACTCTACAACTGTGGACAAACACAGTTCATGTATTTGTGGAATGAATAGGATTGGCACATTCAAAAATGTAGTACTGTGCTCTATCTTTGTATGTGCTTGAAATACATGTCAATACTGGCATTATGAGGATACTGTTATTATAAAGATTTTTTATTTTTTTTATTATTTTTTTTCTCACTGTTCTGTTACTCTCTCTTCCTACTATGCCTCCCCGCTCTCACTCCATACCCATACTCTCCCCCCGCCACACCTCTCTCGTTCCTCCCCACCCTCCCCCACGCGCTGCTCATCTTGCTAACCTTATCCCCATCTCCCCCCTCTCCTCTCCCCCTTTCTCCTGTGCCCTCTGGAATGCCAGATCCTTCCGCAAAAAGCTGACTGCTGTCCACGACCTCTTTCTATCCAGCTCCTTTAACCTTCTTGCCATTACTGAAACCTGGCTCTCCGACTCTGACACTGCCTCCCCCGCTGCCCTCTCCTATGGTGGCCTCTCCTTCACCCACTCCGCCAGGCCTGGTGCCCGCCCAGGCGGTGGAGTGGGCCTCCTCCTTTCCTCCACCTGTACTTTTCGTGTCATTCCCCCTGAACCCTCCCTCTCCTTCTCCTCCTTCGAAGCCCACTCCATCCGCCTCTTCTACCCCATCCACCTCCGCGTCACTGTCATCTACCGCCCCCCTGGCCCCACCTCCCTCTTCCTTGACAACTTTGCTGCCTGGCTTCCTCACCACCTCTCCTCCGACCTCCCCTCAATCATTCTCGGTGACTTTAATTTCCCCATCGACAACCCCACCGACCCTGCTTCCTGCAAACTGCTCACCCTCTCTTCCTCCCTTGGTCTCACCCAATGGACCTCCTCCTCTACCCACTGCCTTGGTCACTCTCTTGATCTGGTCTTCTCCTACCTTTGTAATCTCTCTGACTTCTCCATCTCGCCCTTTTCTCTTTCTGACCACCATCTCCTCTCCTTCTCCCTCTCCTCTTCTCCTGCTCCCCTCCCCCTGCCCAAACCAACTCTGTCCATACGCAACCTCAACGCTCTCGACCCTGTCTCTCTGTCCTCTCTCGATACCCTCCTTTCTCCCCTTTCCTCCCAGGCCTGCCCCAACCAGGCGGTCTCCCTCTACAATCAAACCCTCACCTCCGCTCTGGATGCAGTCGCCCCTGACCACTCCGTCCACCCCCGCTGCTCCAAACCCCAAACCTGGCACTCCAAATTTACCAGCTATCTCCAAAAATGCTCCCGTACCGCCGAACGTCACTGGAGAAAATCTCGCTCCCTGGCTGACTTCCTCCACTTTAAATTCACCCTTTCATCCTACAGCTCTGCCCTCTCTCTCGCCAAACAATCTTTCTTTAAATTCCTCATCTCTTCCCAGTCCTCTAACCCCCGCCGCCTCTTCACCACCTTCAGCACTCTCCTGGCCCCCTCCCCTCCCCCCACCCTCTCCTCCCTGACTGCCTCCGACTTCGCCTCCTTTTTCTCCTCTAAAATTGAGGCCATCCGACTTGAAATCTCCTCCTCCACTCTCTCTTCTACCCCTCCCACTCTTCCGTCCTCCCCCCCTAAACACCTTCCCCTCCACTCCTTCCGCCCCACCACGGGCGAGGAAGTCCACTCTCTCATTTCTAACTCCCCCCTACTACCTGTCCCCTGGATCCCATCCCCTCCCACCTTCTTCGCTCCCTTTCCCCCACCACCTGCTCCCAACTCGCTCACCTCTTTAATCTCTCCCTCTCCTCCGGCATCTTCCCCTCCTCCTTCAAACATGCTCTCGTATCCCCCATTCTTAATAAGCCTAATCTCGACCCCACTTCTCTCTCGAACTATCGCCCCATATCTCTTCTCCCCTTTGCCTCCAAAATTCTCGAGAGGCTCGTCTGCAGCCGTCTCACCTCCTACCTTTCTGAACACTCCCTCCTTGATCCTCTCCAGTCTGGTTTCCGCCCCCTTCACTCCACTGAAACTGCCCTGGCTAAAGTCACCAATGACCTCCTCTCTGCTAAAGCCAGGGGTCACTTCTCCCTTCTCATCCTCCTTGATCTCTCTGCAGCCTTCGACACCGTTGACCACCCCCTCCTCCTCCACACCCTCCAGTCTCTCGGCCTCTCTGGCCCTGTCCTGTCCTGGTTCACCTCTTACCTCGCTGACCGATCATTCTCTGTCACCACCACTGAGTCTCTCTTCCCCCCCCCGTCCACCCTTCCAATCGGGGTCCCCCAGGGCTCTGTTCTAGGCCCCTTACTCTTCTCTCTATACACCTCCTCCCTGGGTGAACTCATCAGCTCCTTCGGCTTCAACTACCACCTTTACGCTGACAACACTCAACTATACCTCTCCTCTCCTGATCTCTCTCCCTCCCTCCTCTCTAGGGTGTCTGCCTGCCTCTCTGCCATCTCCTCCTGGATGTCCTCTCGATTCCTCAAACTCAACCTCGCCAAAAAACCGAGCTGATAGTTTTTCCTCCCCCCCATACCTCATCCCCTGTCGACCTCTCCATCACTGTCGACAACTCCTCTATCTCCTCTGTCCCCCAACTTCGCTGCCTTGGTGTCACCCTCGACTCCTCTCTCTCCTTTGGCCCCCATATCCTCTCTCTTGCTAAATCCTGCCGCTTCCAGCTGCGTAACATCGCTCGCATCCGGCACTTTCTCTCCCAAGATGCCACTTAATGCCTTATTCACTCTCTGATCTTCTCCCGCTTGGACTACTGCAACCTCCTCCTTACTGGCCTCTCCCTCTCTCATCTCGCTCCCCTTCGGTCTGTACTTAACGCATCCGCTAGGCTTATCTTCCTTTCTCGCCGCTCCTCTTCTGTCTCCCCCCTCTACCAATCCCTCCACTGGCTCCCCTTCCCCTACAGAACTCTGTTCAAGCTCCTCACTCTTACATACAAGGCCCTCGCCAACTCCACTGCACCCTACATCTCCTCCCTCCTCTCTACTCATGCTCCATCCCGTCCTCTCCGATCTGCCAATGACCGTCGCCTATCTTCCCCCCTCATCACCTCCTCCCACGCGCGTGTCCAAGACTTTGCCCGCGCTGCCCCCCTCCACTGGAACAAGCTCCCTCCATCCATCAGGACTTCCCCTAACCTTGCCAGTTTCAAACGGGCTTTAAAAACCCACCTTTTTCTTAAAGCCTTCCAGTCTCCCACTTAACTACCTACCTTATCCTTTGCCTCTCCCCCTTCTTTCCCCTTCCCTGCCTCCGTCCCTCTACTCTCCCTCTCTCCCCTGTGTTTCTTCATCTGTCCACCCCTCCCCTTAGATTGTTCGCTTCTCTGAGCAGGGCCATTTCTCCTCCTGTTTCCACCACTCCTAACTCTGCTCTCCAGCTACTTAGCCCTCCTCCTCGAGGACCCTCCACCCCCCATCCCCTCTGGGGGTCTCCCTGTCTTCTACGCCCTCCTTCTTGGGCTCCGTTGTTTGCGGATCCTCCCTCCCCCTTCCCCCGCCCTCTCTAGCTGTGCATTGAGCTTACTGAGTTACTGTGCTTTATGTTTACTGTACTGTGCTGTCTCACCTTGTATTGTAATTCGTTTTTGTCCCTGTACAGCGCCACGGACACCTTGTGGCGCCCTATAAATAAAAATTAATAAAAATTAATAATAATTATAAAGATGGTGATATATCATGGGATGAATCCATTTCACGCACATGTGTGCAGTGAATATAACTGGTGTTAAGTGAGCATGGTATTATAAAGATTGAGCATTGTACTATTGAAATGATTATAGTGATCTTGAATTAAAGAAGCTAAAATCATAACTATTTTTCAGGGTGTTTTGTCTCCGACTACCACGGCTGACCTTGTGACCAGAGCAGATGTTATTGCTAATGAAACCTTGCTCGTTTCATTCTTAAGTAAGATCGAAGTGGAAAATGTCACCGTCTTTGTGGAAGCCATCGTATCTGCTGCTGAAAAGGTACACAAGTGTGAAACTGGATTCTGACATCTACAAAATGTGTTACAATCATAACTTCGGGAAAGCATGGGGGCACAGCAGCTAGAATTGTGGCCACATAGTCATAAAGTTATGGGTTCCATTCCAACGAGTACCCTGTCAGTGTTGAGCTTGCATGACCTCCCCATGTTTCTTGGGCTTCCTCTGGGTGCTTCAGCACATCCCATTGTCCAAACTCATACCAATGTCCTCATTGGAAGCTGACAAATATGGATCCTAATGTCTGTGATGTGGAATATAAACCAAAAGCTCCAACGGGACAGGGACTGAGATCAAAGATTCAACGTTCTCTGTGCAGCACTGTGCAATATGGTAGCACTATAGAAATACTCATTTATGAACAGATTACATTAATTCATTATGTGAAGGAGTCTCTCAAAATAATCATTCTTGTAAAAATCTGAAATGTACGTTTTTGAGTGAATCTTTATGAATCGCCTCTTTTGTGCTTGTAGGAAAATCTGTCAGAAGAACAAATAACACGAATCAAGGAGACTCTACTGGCTGTGGAGCTTCAGCAGTTGGAGACCACATTCATTACTTATAGCACACAACAGTGGACAATTTTGTTTGAAAACTACTTAGTTGTCCTACTTCCCTATTTCAACCAAACTCTTCTTCAGATTCTTCCAACTGACATCTCCTGCTCTTCCTACCAAGCTATGTGAGTACAAAAGACAACCTATTGTGTTTGAGATGCACACTGCCGTTTCAATGAATATCAGTTATATGGATATAATGTAGAAATATGTACAAGTTCAAAATATAATAAAATGCCATAAGAAATGAAACGTGTAAGAAAATATGGAGGAAGAAACGAGAGCAAGTTCTGTCATAATTGCTTTTTGCTGTTTATTACAGAGTGAATGGATTCAGCATGGTTTTTGAATCTTTGTCTCTAGAGACGCAAAACACAATCTACACTGCTTTCATTAAGAGATATATGAATCATCAGTCCTCTTCTACAGGTAAATTGCATTTACAGTACATGTGTCTGTTTAACAGGGTAGGGATAGGATTCAGAAAAGGGTGGAAGGGTGGTTGATTCACAATGTAAAATACATGATAGAATGTGTTCTTTATAAAAGCCAATCACATTTTTACATTATATATACTGTACATTCATGGGGTATGTTCATCCTATTTAATCTACAAACTACATTGAAAATGACTCTATGATTTCAGTGTTTCTGCTGTACTGCACATATTTTTTATTTTCCCAAAAAATTCATATCTTTGGGGGATACTAGGTTCATAAATAATATGCCGATGCTAAACACAAAAACAATATATTTACTAAACTGCGGGTTTGAAAAAGTGGAGATGTTGCCTATAGCAACCAATCAGATTCTAGTTACCATTTATTTAGTACATTCTACAAAATGACAGCTAGAATATGATCTTCACTTTTTTTAACGCCACAGTTTAGTAATTATACCCCAAACTGTTGAAATAAAATTAGAGCTCTACTTGTAGTAGTTATTTTTCTGTAACACTAATACATATTTGTTTTCCATTTACAGGTGTTGTTTGTGATGCAGTAAATTTTGATGATTGGCTTAAAGTTAACTTTGGAAAGTTTGTTGTGGTATCAACATACGAGGATCTTACTCTGTTCAATGGAAATATGACAAAGGTGAGAATTCTGCATTCTGGTTTAGAACAAGGGTTTATATCCAGTCCGTACAGACCCATAAAAACTTGCTCCGAGAACTTATTAAAAAATATAATCCACTGCACCATAATAAATTTACTACACTGCATTAAAAAATGGAAACCTGTCTTAAATGTGGTATAAAGTATTAGTGGTGGTTTTAAATGTGATATGAAATGGCAACGAATAAATAGTGCAATGCAATCTCATTTAACACTTGCTATTTCTGTAACAACTTTTCCTTAGCTTTAGTGGTATTTTAAATTGGGTCTAAGTTTTCATTTGAAATTGTTCCTCTCAATTTACTTTTATACAAGTCTTCTGTGTTTTGTGTAAACTGTATAGTGAAGTGCGAATTTCACTGATATGACTTCATAGTATATGGAATTAAAAATCATTCAAGTTCTTTATACATTTGCAAATATTTGATCATTGATGTTTCCTGTGACAGATGGGTCAGGAGACCAGACTTTCACTCTATTGTCTTTTCAACCCAACGCTCGGGATCATGTGTCAATTTACAAAAATGGGGACGTCCAGTTAAATGGCTTTTTTTTTTTGTATAGTCGAACACAAGATTTATCCTCCCATTAGGTAAAATTAGAAGAACATTTTTGGCTGCTCCAACCAAGGATCAGCAGTGACAAAGTTCGACACTTACCTCCTGGCCCATCTCTCCCTACTTCCTCAGTCACTCCAGTCACTCACTTTAGAGCCAAGCATTTTGACCTTTACATGTGATGGGATACCAGAGAAAGTATTTTCACTCTCTCGTACTCCTCCCACTAAGCCAGTCACCAGGCTTGCTCCTGCATTGAACAGTTGGTGACCAGAACAATGTGGGGAGGTCTGTGGCAATGATGCTTTTGGCAGTAGAAGGGTTAGAACATCTGTGGCCAACCACCTATTTTTGCCAATTGCTGTTGTACTAACTACAGAGAAGGATTATAGGATGGGCAACAGAGACCAAATTAAAACAAAAACTGGTTTGGCCTCTATGCCACACAAATTTGTCCAAAAGCGTGGCAAGAATTTGTAAACCTCAAGTTTCCTGCTCGCTGCCTCCTATTGGCCCATGTGTGGTTGCACCCATTAGGCAGTGACTGCTTACCAGATCTTTGCGATTAGTGAGTTAAGTGAATCAATAAAGATTAAATTGCTTTGGCAGAATAACATAAGAATTTATAAGTGTAGTTTGCCAGGCCTATAGCAGAATGTTGGAAATCTATTTGTACATCTCTCACTGTATATAGTAAAGCAATTACATAATACTGTGATCTACAACCAGACATGTAAAAAGAAAGGTAGGATTCCATTACAGTACAGCAATGATATAGAAAATAAAGTATGGTTTGTGTTTTTGCAGTTGGAAAACATTACAAGCATCACTCCAACCAAGCTGGCAGATTTGACAATAACTGCAAATCTATTAAACAACGCAAGTTTCAATGGAATCATTATCACGAACATCAAACAATTCAAGTCACTGGCAGAGCTGAAAGAATACATTGTGCAAATACAAAGCTATGTGTGTGCAGTAAGTACTAGTCATTAATTTTCTATTGTACATAAAAAATCATATACATACAGTACATCTGATATAGTTTTTGCATATCGTTGACAAGCATCTTCTTATGCCTGGAAAAGGGGCAAGGGGGAGGGAAGAGGAGGGGAAGCGTATGCTGAGTACAGTGAAGATATGTTCATGTAATTAGGTGTCAGACCCTTCTTCTGGAAAATTATAAATGAAGTTAAGTTGCCATGTCATATTTATACACAGTGTAAGTGGTGGAACTACCATGGGTTCTAGGTTTGCAGCTGCTTCATGTCAAAAGTTCTTTATCCTCACATTGATATTCAACATTTAGGGACTCATTAAGAGTTGATGCATTTGTGCTTTTAACATATCTAGTAAAAGCATATTTAAGTATGTATGTTTAGTCGGACTCATCTTTTGAGCCTCAAGAATGAGTTAGAGATGTGCTAGGTTGTGATAAGAAACCAAAGCCCGGTAGTCTCCTTAGATTTGGTGGTTCTCTTTGGGCCAAGAGACGTGGGCCTGGAAATATTTCCTCAAGTCTGTTGTTTTTTTGAAACTTATCTATTTTTGTGCCTCCAACATAATCCCATCACATATGTGCGTTTTTTTTTGTACCGTCCATTTGCATTTTTTACATTGTACATGCTGTGTGCCTTACACTCTGTGAATAAGTAGAACATGATGTACTATTATCTCCACACGTTCAGGATTCTTTTAGTGTTTTCAGGATTTTGATACAACAATCAGACAGACACAGATTTGTATTTTAACACTTAGGGCTAGATTTACTAAGCTGCGGGTTTGAAAAAGTGGGGATGTTGCCTATAGCAACCAATCAGATTCTAGCTTTCATTTATTTAGTACCTTCTACAAAATGAAAGCTAGAATCTGATTGGTTGCTATAGGCAACATCCCCACTTTTTCAAACCCGCAGCTTAGTAAATATAGCCCTTAGTTTATTATCAGAAATCACAGATATATGCAAGAATTATATGAAATAAATGAGAATAAATAATGTTATTTAACGTCTCAATAAGAGGCACAGCCCCACCCTTAAGATTTTGCTTACATGTGAAACCCCCTCTTCTTCTGACTCTGGTCCCGACACAGGAGTCCATGTCTGTCCAAGCAAATATCTAATGGACATTAAAGGCAAAATAGTGATAAGTGTTACATTTTCTTTTGGTAACAGTGGATATTTAATGCATATCAACACCACATATGTAATAAGTCTTATTCTACTTAATTAGGGTTCATTGCAGCTGATTAAAATAGGTAGCTACAGATTGCAGTAAATGGAAACAATAGAAAGATAGAAATATAACAGTTGATACAATCTCACACAAAGACTCAGAAGACCTTATCTATCTCTTCTCATTGCAGTAACCGTTCCGCACACAAACATCTTTTTGTTTGTGTAGAAATGAATCAAATATAATTATTTTTTTCCGCACTGTAAAGTAACTAACCCGTGCTTTTAGCTACACATGACACTTTAACTTTGTAGTTAATTGCGAGAAGGAATTGTAGTGGGAAATCTTTCAATGATTTCCTCTACAGTTATCTATTAAAGGTATAATGTTTTAATCATTTTTGTTTGTTTCAGGGGGTTTATTTCTTTTAGAATTGCTTTACCCACAAACCTATCTTTTCACTTTTACTTAAAGTGCAATATCTCGTAGACAAAACTGCAAATTGTCTTAAAAAGTGGGAAATAACTTTACACTGTTCTTCTTTTCAAACAGGGCTCTGTGTCTGCGACGTCCTCTTGTGCCAATGCAGAGGTCCTGAGTAACAGCACTAAGGAGACAATTTTCTCTAGTATATCCGAGGTTCTCTATAAGTACTGGAGTCCAAGCAATGAGTCCCAATGGCTGGAGGATTTCACCATAATTATCAGAATGTTTGTGCTGCAGATGACAGAATCAACCATCCAGAAGCTGCCTACAAACATTGGATGTGAAACCGCAGAGGGCATGTAAGACACACTTATAGAATATTAATTAAGTGTTTTGTGATATTTTTATGTTACCGCTTTTATTAAATGAATAAAATGGTAAAAGTTAATGCTTGCTGCATGCAATAAAAACAAATGTGACAGGATAAAATGTACCCAGTTCATCTCGTCTGCTTTCTTACAGAGTCACATCTATGGATGCTTCTTATGATCTGTTGAAATCTGACATACAAAAGGCAGTGTATCAGTACCTGTTCTTTTACCACAAAGGTGAGTATATCAATGGCATCTACAAGTTCTAGGCAGGTGTACTTAGCACATGACATGAATAGGAAGAGTATACCTTAAACAGGAGCAGATAAAAAAATTATAATGATGCTTAAATACTATATATATATATATATATATATATATATATATATATATATATATATATATATATATATATATATATAAATATATTGGGGCTCATTTACAGTTGGATGCATCTTACGCCCTGACTAAAAATTCTGCAATAAAAATTGCAGACCTACACGTTTATGTTGAGTGTCCAACTGAAAACACAGCAGTATATCTGTGTCAGGCAGACATCAGAGGTAAAAATGTGTATACGGACGCCCAACAATAGTGTAGACATGAGGCTTCAAGGTGTTAGTAGGAAATGCAGACATCACATTACCCTATTTGTACAAAATATAATGTAATGATATCCCAAAAACAGACAGATCCCTGGATAGTTAACTGTGGAAATATGAAAAATATTCTGTGTAAATTAAACAATGTTCATATTTTTTTCTCCAGGGTCTAACATGACATGTGACACATCTGGTGACCTTCAGGTCTTTATTACCTCATTCTTCAGGAAATTTTCAGCTGTACTGAGTCCCGGGGACTTGGTGTCTTTGATGCCTTATAATCAGCTATCAGTGGTGAGTATGTTACAGGGTGTTTTGCAGCCTGCAAGATGTATAATAGACCTCAGGACTGAGCTGAGGGATAGGTAGAAGAGCTGATTAAGGGGGCTACCCGAATACACAGACGCACAACATGTAAGCCCCACAGAATTGTTAGGCTGCAGCCATGTGAGTGTGCCGTATTTATGCATTACAGGGATGGTTGCGGTTTGGCCTCTGTGCCTTGGGTAATAAAGCATATTCGTAGGCACGGTGGCTAACTGGTTAGCCACCGTGCTAGTTCGATTTCCAAATAAGGCTTTATCTGTGTGGAGTTTGTATGTTTTCCCTGTGTTTGCATGGGTTTCCTTCAGGTGCTCCGGTTTCCTCCCACACTCCAAAAACATACTGGTAGGTTAATTGGCTACTATTAAATTGACCCTAGTCTGTGTGTGTGATAGGGAATTTAGACTGTAAGCACCAATGGGGCAGGGACTGATGTGAGTTCTCTGTAAAACGCTGCGGAAATAATGGCGCTATATAAATAAATGATGGTGATGATAATGATGATCTTGTCCCACCACTGATATCCTTCTACAAAACATCCACTAAGACCAGAGAGGATCATGATCTATTTCCCGGCTTTACTAACAGTGGAGACAGAAGCTATAATAGAGCTTTGTAGGGATTCACCTCTGTATGCTACACTCAGAGCACTGAAATACAATAGGAAAAAAGCACAAGAGGCTCCCCTACTGAAAAGATGTAGGAAAATCATAAGGTTTAATATATTTTTATTAGCTGAAGAGAGATATTGGTATTGATTTGCAAACCGGAAAAAAAAATGAAAGGGTTTAGTGCATTATTTTTTGTATAAATGTGCTGATTCATAATGCACATACAAGGGTGCACCTCCCCCCCCCATTTCTGCTTTATAAGTGTCTCCGCACAGCAAGGCGTCTTTGCTGTAATTTTGTGGGACTACAGTGTGAAATAGGAATGAGAATGCTGCAAAGTAAAAATGTTACTTCACAGAACGGCCTACTATCACTTCTGTCAGACATCTTAACTAGCTATGCGTTTAGATTTATCAAAACTTTGCTAAAGGAAAATTGGAGGCGTTGCCCATAGCAACCAATCAGATTCTAGCTATCATTTACATAGTATATTCTTAAAAATAATAGAGAGAATCTGATTGGTTGCTATGGGCAACACCTCCACATTTCCTCTTTAGAAGGTTTGATAATTCTACCCCTAAAAATGTTTAAATGTTCTCCTCAAATATTGCTTGCCGGGGCCTTATATTCATCTCAAATTAATAATGACATTCTATTCCTCTCATTTCTCCCCTCTACCCCACTTACTTCATCTACATTATATGCGATTAATTAATATCTTTACAGAAACTGAACTCGTTGAAGCCACAGGACCTGGTCACCCGCCTGCAGGCTGACAGCAATGTGAACAGCACTGCATGGTCAATAATACTGTCACACTACACAAATATCACCAACTTGGGTCATGTACTGGATCTCCTCAGTATGAAAATGGTAATTATATTCCCCATACAGCACATGACAACAAGTAATTATCCTATAACGGCCGGTATCAGGTATAGCAGAACTCATGGAAGCTATATTTGTTCTTCACTACCCATAAGGACCTGTGATAGGCACCTGTGCTATTTTCATAGACTATGCTTTCAGTTACCAGTGTGTCCTAACCTCTAGGACAAGAGGAAATGACATATTAGAATTTGTCTCATTGGTATGAAAGGTTCACAAGAACCATATTCTATCCTTCCTGATGGTTAATGTCAGGAAGAGGGTTGACATGCCGAGAGTACTCTATAATGGCTCTTCATAAGACGCACATTAAGTCCTCTGTCTTGAACTGCATATGACAAAGGATGTGGCAGGTGTGAATGTGCTATAGCTTAAGCCAGTCCACTTACCTGGATAACATAGTGATATCAGTTATTAGGTAAACTGGATTTCCGTAATCTGGACCCTTGAATACTTTCTTTCAATTAAACAATCAAAACGGTACCAAAACAGCTAGTGCCCAGTTCTTTACTGCCCAATATTTCACACATTCACATATTATATTATATGAGCCTCCTCCCAAAGTTGGTTATGTCAAGAAGACCTTGATTACAGCTCTGATGCACCCACTTATATCCGAAGTAATGTACTGGCAAAGAAGGTGGGCATCACAAATATCCTTACTCTGACACTAAACCTAAACATTTACCTAATATATAAAAATGCATTGTGTTCTCACAATTTTGATGATAGCACCCCTTTAGTGGCACCAAACTAAAAACAGGTTACTTGGGAAAGGGTTGGCAAACTAGTTTTAAATAAAAACATATTGCATTCTTGGGGGTAAATGTATCAAGTTGAGAGTTTCCAGCAGGTTTGAAATATGGAAATGTTGCCTATAACAACCAATCAGGTTCTAGCTATCATTTTGTAGAGTGTACTAAATAAATGATAAATAGAATCTGATTGGTTGCTATAGGCAACATTTCCACTCTTTCAAACCTACTGGAAACTCACAGCTTGATACATTTGGTCCCTGGTGTGATTTACACTTCATTTACATTGCAATCTTTCTTATTGCAGTTATCAAATAATATGAAAAGCGTTTATGTTTATGACACAGATACCTATAATTAATAATATCTAATGAAATGTTTAGGACCAAGATGCCAATTGATCAAAAAACTGCCCCTTATTGTAACTCCTAACTGTCATGATTTAGGAAGGACAGCCCCATTTTTATGGGACTGTCCTTGCATCCCAACAGTCAGAACTTGTGTCCCGACTGCTGAGACTACAAAGTGCAGGTGAGGTGTTGCGTACACTTCCCACTAGTGAGGTGTGGTGAGGGGTTACAAGTGGCCCGGTATTTCAGAAGTACTAGGCGTGCCCCTGGGGTTCGTGGCTATGTGACATAATAATACTCCATTATGACGTGGTCATGCCCCTTCCTAAGCGTGTCCTGATTCACAAATGCAAATGTTAGGCACCATAACAACTCTCGCAGAGACAGAGGGAAATATAGGTGTAAGAACACCCATCAATCCGTAATCAATCAGAATGCACACTCACTGGACCACGATCAGGTGCTAAGTGGGGCATCGTATGATGTCTCTTTTTCTTCCCAAGTCCTTCCTGGGCAGAATTTGCTTTTCCATACTATTCAAGTAAGGCAAAAAGAAAGAACTGCAATATCTCAGGAGTCACCGTATGAGCGTATTTTATCAGTTCACTAGATATTCTAATGAATATTGATTCAGTCCACAAAATGGCTGTCTCCTCTGTGCGAAGGAGACAACTACAAATAACTGATTTCATTGAGAGAGAAAATTACAATTCAAAAATACAACTAAATTTTAAATGTTTTGATACCACAATCTGCTGCTTCCCATGTAATAACACATGAATATTAGACATCATTTGTATTCTTATGGTTTATAATCTCCCGTGCAGGTGAATGTGTCCGCTACTGTCTTCAGTGCCATGTGGTCAACCTTTGTGTCAAATTCCGGGTCACTCAACAGCTCCGAAATGGATCAGTGGTTTAATATCCGATTCAATGACTCTATAAAACTGATAACGCTGGAGGAGTTGAATGTCACAGGGATCATGGATGCAAGCTGCCTCTTCTATGGAAGCCTGTAAGATTCCTTTAGTACTATCTATAATTACATGAATTAGGTTCACAGCTTCTTCATAATCCATAGCTGCCAACAGCTAAAGACGCTCCTACTAAGAAGATGTATATATAAATATCATGCAGTGTGGCAGTCGGAGGGTGCAAGTGTTGTTCTTCTTCTTTCGTGAATTTTGCTTATTTTTCCTAGGATGTAAAATCCTCATATTTGTATATGTTGCCAAAAGAAATCATCAAATTTCCAAAAATAGCAATAGACGTCGAAGCATTGCAAAACCATTAAAATGGATCAGCTAAGGACTTGAAGGGGTTAATTACTTGTTAGTCCCATATATTGTGATTGGACATCTCAGGGAAGTGACGGGTAAAGGGACTGTGCGTCATTTCTGTGTCTGGTCCTAATTTTACACTTACTTTCCTCTCCTGTGTTCCGAGAGCAGGGGCAGTTTATAAGCAAAAGCAGGCGGGACACAAAATAATCTTGTGCCCCCATATTCTGCTCAACTAAAAATAAAACCATTTCATTTATTTCAAAGATTGTAAATTATTAACCAAAAAGCAAATCCATATAATTTACTAAAATAATATTAAACTACACAGTTGTTACAATATACAGCTTACACTGGAACCCGGAGAAATCCATTTCCAGGGCTGGCATTGCACAATGAGGGCCCAGGGCAGATGGTTTATTAGACTTGTCTAAAAACCAGCTCAGCCACCTATCCACATATAGCCACCAACTGAAAAATAAGTAATCTTTTTTTATCCACCTCAATGCATATTGTTTCCTGTGTTACGCAACCCCCATTGTATGTTGTCACATGAGGTGCAAGTTGTATATTAGGCTGACTATGACGTCAGTGTTAATATTTTATAAGGCTGGCGAGTCAGGTCACTTTATTATATAACCCTATTCTCACATTCTTACGCTGCAGAGTAAAAGCTTTATCCACACATTATCAAGACTACAGTGACAGAATGCGTCAAGATATCTACAGTGTCTTCAAGAAATACCTTCAGACAGGTGAGCATATAATCTGGTCACAATGGTAAGATCCTGACAGTCGGCCCAAGCACCAAATGATAAAATCAAAGTCCAAATTTGCCCATAGACACCAGTTGCAAACTAACTGAGTCAGTCCTTCAGAGAACCAGTCGTTCAGAGAGCCAGTCATTCAGAGAGCCAGTCGTTCAGAGAGTCAGTCGTTCAGAGAGCCAGTCGTTCAGAGAGCCAGTCGTTCAGAGAGTCAGTCGTTCAGAGAGTCAGTCGTTCAGAGAGCCAGTCACTTAGAGAGTCAGTCAGTCATTCACAGAGCCAGTCATTCAGAGAGCCAGTCATTCAGAGACACAATCATTCAGAGAATCAGTCATTCAGAGACCCAGTCATTCAGAGAGTCAGTCATTCAGAGAACTAGTAATTTAGAGAGACAGTCATTCAGAGAGTCAGTTATTCAGAGACCCAGTCATTCAGAGAGTCAGTCATTCAGAGAACTAGTAATTTAGAGAGACAGTCATTCGGAGAACTAGTTATTTAGAGAGACAGTCATTCAGAGAACTAGCAATTTAGAGAGACAGTCATTCATAGAGTCAGTCATTCAGTGAGTCAGTCATTCAGAGAACTAGTAATTTAGAGAGACAGTCATTCAGAGAGTCAGTCATTCAGTGAGTCAGTCACTCCGGCCTGTTAGTGCACTCGGATGATACCTGCACACATAAAGCCAATGAAGGTCATCTTCTGGCCATTTATCAACATGTCTGATAATTATCTGATTAATTTAGATAATTATTGGGCATGGGGTTCGTTTCGGGGGCCACAAATGCTGCGAAATTAGCCCAATTCTCCAATATTTCAGCAGATATCACAGTGTATGTGGAAAATATATACTGTAAACACAAATAATGGGCATTATGCTGTAATCTGTACCCAGCTCATGCTATGGAATTCTATACTCTCTGCCAATGTCCGGCTTATCAATACAATATGTACTTTCTATATCTGGTTCTTACATGCAACTGTTTTTTAGGGATAAATTGTGACAGCAGAACTGTGGTATAGATTGACTACACTGTGTCAACGTACTGTATGCAGGAAGCTTAGATTTTGTAAATTAACCCTTATATTAACTTTTATTATTGCTGTCCCTATTCACATCTAACTATATTTACATACTTATAAAACTGTTTATTATTTATGTATTATGTATATGTTATTATTGATTTTTGTGAATTATTTATTTGCACATTCGGAAATTATATATTTATGTAGTTACATATTTTCATCTTATTTGAAGTTATTCTTATCTGTATATGTATAATTTGACTCTACTACTACTCTCCACCACTTTTTACTAATCTTAGCTAGACACATGTGGATAAATAACTCTTTGTATTTCATTTGGTAGGCCCTACACCCAGATGCTACACAGCTGGTAACGATTCTTGGATTGTTTACTACTTGCAACGTTATCTGACCTATTTGCAGCGCTACAGATCTGGAATCTTTTTCCAGCAATGAAACACTGGTAACTTCATCTTTTATTGCACCAGTGCAAAAATATACAGAAACTTCTGCTGATTTTAATGAACAGGGAAAGAAAGTTTGAGGCCCCAGCGCCAGTCATTATTACGTCACTGTACCAAAGTGGTGTGCTGTTGGGCACAGGTGGCAGGGATGTGCATTTGGGAAATATTCAAAATTGGGCCCTTTTGTTCTTATTTTACAGTTGATAATATTGGGGTGGGGTGGGGCAGAATAGAGCAACACCAGCAAGAGGGTGGGGGTTAACTTGTAAAGTGGAAATATTCTTTAATGAAACACACAGATGAGAATTTAAAAATGAGTCATTGTCTGCACACAGAGTTTTATGGCTCCGCTATTACAATGGCTGTTTCCATATGCATCATTGACCCAGGATTAGTATTTCAATCTCTGAATATGTAGCATAATGCTGGTTATTATAAAGTATGTAATAAGTATGTGAATACATAAATCAGTGGTGTAGCTCTAGGGCCCTGGGCCCAGGAGCTCACAGTTGGGGCCATCGGTTACACAGAGGCATCAGAGCGTCCTGTTTATTAGATATCGGAGACATTCTAGTCAGAACTCTCACAGCAGCGTTGCCCTGTGATGTCATCACATATAACTCAGAAAGCCCACCTATAACTACTAAACAGGCCCTTCTGGTTGCTTCCCGCCTTCACAAAGAGGGGAAACCGAGCAGGCCCTGAGACCACCGACATATTAGGGTCCCATTGGGGCCCTTGGTCCAGATAAAGTTGCTTTCACTGCTACCTTCTGCTATAAAAAGTCTGTTCCTGAGTTACCTGATGGTGTCCGAAATGTTACTCAAAATCGGCAGCTGGAAGAGCCATAACACTACTCAGGTGCATCAACATTTACCTGTAAAAGCCACAAATCAACACTTTCATCATTAGAAAAAAAATAGGTTATGCTACTTTATGACAAATTGATTTAGCTATTGAATTTGGTTTCATTTTGTTCTGAACAGCTTCAGCAATTTTCAGTGGGGACCCCACAACTTTGGCCATGGTAGCTACGTTGGATCTTACAGAAGACCTGAAGATATACTATGCACAATTACTAGCCACAGAGAACCCCAAGTTTCCTTTACAAGGGTATGTATCTTTCATACACTTACACCTATGCCCTACAGCTG
Organism: Mixophyes fleayi; assembly: GCF_038048845.1. Classification (NCBI taxonomy): domain Eukaryota; kingdom Metazoa; phylum Chordata; class Amphibia; order Anura; family Limnodynastidae; genus Mixophyes; species Mixophyes fleayi. The sequence continues at coordinate 21,364,480 of NC_134408.1, forward strand.
CGGGCATCAGTTTCCAGGACCGACTAAAGACTCAGCTTGTATTTATTAACTTATAATATATATAAAGGGACACATTAATCTATAGATTAGCCTGTATGGAGTTGAGAGCTATCGGCAGAATATTTAATTTTATATTTTGAAATTCATGAAACTTTTTATCTTTAAAGAGTTGCCTACTGTTGGACAACCTTTAATGCCCAAACATGTACAACAAATGAGTAAGCCCCTTCCTCCGTCCACCAGGACCCCCCATACCACCCCAGGAGGACCTAGGTACTGGTGGAATGTCTATCAATAGTTCCCAATAAATCTCTATTTAATGGCTTCCATAGAATTCTATTGTAGAGCTAAAAACAGCATACAATGCACTCATCCCTAGCGGGAATATGAGAAGCTTTAGGTAACAAAGAACTGCAGACGAAGGGGAGCTCTTCTCTACTGTACAGAGGGGCATGTTTTTTGAAAAGGGGTTGTCTGTTTTTGGTATTAACTATTATAACTTTACTGTTTCATACTCCAAATGCAACACTTAAAAGTGTCTAAAGCGGTTTAAAAAAACAAAATTATTACTTTCTTGTTCTCTGCCTCCTTTATACTTTATACTCTCCCCATGTTATGCCTGAATCTTTTTTTTTTTTTTTTTTATACTTTTTATTTTTGAATGGTCAAGTAACAAACAGAACCGACATGCACTGTCAGTAAGAAAAAAAATAAGCAATAGAAATGCCTGAATCTTTTATTTGTTTCTCCGTATTTTGTCCTGCACTTTTTATGGAATACCACTAGACCTTCTGGGTCTTTGGGTCAATTAATAAAAAGCATTCAAAATGTAACTGTAGTGGCTGTCACACCATCAGATATTCTGAAATAAAGAGGTATTATCAGTTTAGAAAACGCAACATAAGAGTGCCATTCAGTGTTTTAGGTGCCCTTTGGCCTAGCTTTGTATAATGACAGTGCCAGGCCTAGCCTGAGGCCTAAAGTGAGGTGCTGGCCAGGAAAGCGATATATAATAAAATCTATGGTTATTTTTCTGATATGATAAATAGCTGTGTCCTATTACATATGAATTTATAACATTGCTATTTTAAACATCTGCAGCATTCCTAAAAATATTCTCTGCTACGCTATTGGTGAGCTAAACATCAGTATCACGACTGAGAATGAGAATCAGACCAATACGACACTGGGTCTCCTGAAAACCTGTAACATTACAAACGGCACCAATCTGGGGACAGAAGTAAGTTATTGTTAATCACACTCACTTTTATTCACCCACTGTTTGTGAATGATACTACAAAGTATGATTGACAATACACAGGACAAGAGAAAGAGGAAAATTTTGTCTTTAGCTTTTTTCATTTTACTCTCTACCTTCAAATTAGCATAATCTAGAGGGAGGGTCATCATACAATTGGAAACCTCAAAGAAATGTGGTGAATGCATCTCCAAGGACAATAAATATTTCAGCCATCTTCCACGTAGAAATAGCAGGTTTCCAAGGGTGGGACCTCACATTTCTGTTTCTGGGGAGGGTTTATATTATCCTCTACATGAAATAGGTTATGTCACATATGCACCAAAACACATCACAAGGAGAAAAAAAGCATCATTTCAAATTGACTCTAGAACATTTACTGGAAATTAGTGAAAACACATTTTGGAAGCTTTTATTCAATGTTATATTTTTTGGATTCATCATAGCCCAATAATGAAGTTATATCAGCACATATTTTAAGACTAGTACTTCTAGGGATACATGAATATACAATATTATTTCATCAATGTGAAATTAAAGTGTGAATGGTGGAATATAGGAAATAGAGAGAGATTCTTAAGTGTACTCATCTCCTACACGTAATTCAGGCAGCCATTTTGTGAGCTAAACAATGAGATCAGTATGAGGATGCAGCCAATCAATACACTAGGAAGTAGTGACATCACAGAGGCATGAAGCTCTTCAGGGAATTTAAAATGGCTGCCTCTATAGTGTGCTGGCATCGGGTAAAACTTATAGTCGCCTATATGAAAACATTAGGATAATCTAGGAGCTGTCAGAGACAAGGTTCTCCTCTTACCTCCTGGCTCACAGCATACCTCTCCTTACCTCTCCTGTCGCTCCGATCACCCACTTCAGGATCAAGCACTTTGACTGCTTGAGATGTGATGGGATAGCAGAGGAAGAATTCACTCATTCTTTTACTCCCCCCACCAAGCCAGTCACCATGCTTGCTCCAGTAGTGAACAGTCAGTGACCAGAGCAATAGGAGGAGGGCAGTGGCAGTGAACAGGTGATTCTTTGGGCAGTGGATACTGACCAAGTATCTATTTCTGCACAACTGTAGTTGTACAAACTACACAGTAGGATGGGCAGCAGGGGCACAAGTGCATGCTCGCTACAATATAAAAATATGTTTGGTCCCCATGACACAAAATGTTGGCAAAAAGCAGGGGGATGGGTGGCCATGCGGAACAATTAGAAACCTCAAGCACTCTGCTTGCAGTCACCTATCGGCCCACATTGTGGCACCCACTGGGCAGTGAACGCTTACCAGATCTTTGCAATGACTGAGTTAAGTGAGTCAATATAGATTAGAGAATTTAGCAGCATAACATGAGAATTTAATTTGCTATCCCACCATGACCCTGAATGGGTACACTACCGGGCCGTTTCCCTTTGCCCCAACCAAAATGTTGGAAATCTATTCGTTCAATTCTCTACAACTATAGTAAAGGAATTAAATAATGTAGATCTACAGCCAAATATGTAGAAAAGGAAGGTAGACTGCCATTGAAGTACAGCAATGATATAGAAAATAAAGTGAGCTTGTTTGTGTTTTTGCAGTTGGAAAACATTACAAGCATCACCCCAACCAAGCTGGCAGATATGACAATAACTGCAAATCTATTAAGCAACACAACTTTCACTGGAATCATCTTAACAAACATCAAGCAATTCAAGTCACTGGCGGAGCTGAAAGAATACGTTGTGCAGATACAAAGCTATGTGTGTGCAGTAAGTACTAGTTATGTATAATATGTCAAATGGACATTAACATTAATGGGTTCATTTAAAGTCAGACGTACTTTTGGGTTTGTTTGCATTTTTTATTTTTTTTTAAACTCTTTATTTTCCGCAAAAACATGAGTTCCAAACCATACACAGCGAGTATTCTGAGACAATAGACTCACAGCAAGTCAGGGAAAATATACAAAATAGAAATCCAGCAAAGAGTATATAACTTAAGACAATATGGATACACTGTAGAACTAATCTTATAAAAATATTAAACCAGGGTATTTGACCTGATCCATCTATAGGCGATATGGGGTCTCAGTTGTTATGGAACCGCGAGGGTTTGTTTGCATTTTTATTACGTAAGGACACAGAAAAGGCAGGCAAATAAAGGCCGAGTACAGTCAGGGCATTTTCACATATATGCAGCTTAACTATATTTGGACGCGTATGCAGATACGACTGTGACGAGGCAAATCTCTTGCTGTTGCTGGTGCAAATATATGCAATGATGATGATGACTATCAGCAGCATGAGCTAGCACTTCTGATTGGCTGATTGCATCTTAAGTACCTACTTATAGTACTTAATTCATTAGCGTGATCATCTTAGGGTTAAATAGTCAAACTTTCTACACCTGACATATTCCAATCCTTAATGAGCCCCTAAATGTCAAATATCAATTACAAAACAAAAGTGAATGACACATAATACCTTTGATTGTCACCTGTACAGGAAATCATTGCAATTTTTTAAGGCACTAAGGCCCCAGATTACAAATAATATTAACACAGTATGTCATATTTATACACAGAGTAAGTGGCGGAACAACCATGGGTGCAGGGTGTGTGGCCGTTATGGGCCCGAGGTTTATAATGTCATTTAGCGTTGGCCGCATTTGTGCATTTAATGTACGTAAGAAAAGAAACAGTATATTTATAAGAGTATACTCCGATGTCTAATGGGCATTAAATGCAAGATAGTGATAAGTGTAACATATTGAGCCGGATTCATTAAGGAACTTAAATTAAGCTTCTTATTTAAGTCTCATGGACAAAACCATGTTACAATGCAAGGGGTGAAAATTAGTTTTCTCTTTTGCACATAATTTAAATACTGACTGTTTTTTCATGTAGCACACAAATACTTGATAGCTTATTTGTACACTGAAATTTAAAGTTGATATTTGTGTGCTGCATTGTAACATGGTATTGTCCAGGAAACTTAAATAAGAAACTTCTTAATTTAAGTTCCTTAATGAATCAGGCCCATTGTGTTGGTATATGATCAGTGCATGAATATACCTCTATCTGTTACTGCAAATATCAACACCATGTATGTAATATGTCTTATTCTACATAATTAGGGTTCGGTGCAGATGGTTATAATGTGTGATTACTGAGTGCAGTAAATGGAAACCAAATATATTTTTTTACAGTTTCTGAGACTCCCACAAACAGTCTCAGAACTCCTCATTTATCTCTTCTCAGTGCTGTCTGCGCCAACCTTCATGCAGTAACTGTTCTACGCAACAACATCTTTTTTGTCTGTGTGCAAATTAATGTTAACTTTTCCACACTGTAAAGTAACCAGCCCGTACTTTTGGATACACGTGACACCTCTCCTTCATTTGTGTTCTGCCAAAAGAAGGAGTTGAAATCTTGCATTGCTTACCTATATAGTTATCTATTAGACATATCGGGCCTGAGTCATTAAGGATAGCAAGGCAAAAAAGCAAGTACACGTTCTCCTGGGCAATCCATGTTACAATGCTAGGGGTGGAAAGTAATTATTATTTTGCACATAACATAAATACTGTTATTTTATGCAGCACACAAATAGATAGCTTTATTTTTACACAGAAATACAACATTGATCTAGGACAGACCCTACCTCAACTACAAATCTACCATCACATTTTAAATTTACATCCCTCTCCAATGAAACATGGTTTTGTCAAGGTGCAAAGTTACTCCCTTTTTTGCTGTACTTTCCTTAATGAATCAGAGCCATCATGTTTTCTTCACTTTTGTTTGTTTTGGGGGGTGCTTTCATTTCAAAAGTGCTTTATCCAAAAACCTATCTTGCCACCTTTATTTCAACTACAATATCTCATATAAAGAAAAGTCTTCTAAGAAATGCTTCTCAAGGCTGTTGGGAACTTTTCCTTTAGATTTAGCTAAATGTTTTCTTTCCCCAAAGTAGTCCTGGAGGTGGCAGGTTCCCGGCTCTGACATCAAACACCCTTCCCCACAGTTTTCATCCTTCCCCTATCCCATTTCTGCTCAAGACACACGGTTACACATTTCACTATATTTAGTTTTGTGTATTGTCTTTTCTTACCATTACCAGATATCTACAAACACTTGATGTTTCCATTCTTGTATAATTTAGTTGTAGTATAAAATAGTTGTTTTCGCCCGGTTATGGGTCTATCAATCTGCTTGCCTACTTTGTACAACGATTACTATTCTGGTCCCTGGTAATTTCGTATGCTTTTTGTTTTGTTTCCAAAACATAAGTAAAAGTCTAAAAAAAAAAAAAAAAAAAAATCGGAAATAAGTTTACACTGTTCTTCTTTCCAAACAGGGCTCTGTGTCTGCGACGTCCTCTTGTGCCAATTCAGAGGTCTTGAGTAACAGCACTAAGGAGACAATTTTCTCTAGTATATCCGAGGTTCTCTATAAGTACTGGAGTCCAAGCAATGAGTCCCAATGGCTGGAGGATTTCACCATAATAACCAGAATGTTTGTGCTGCAGATGACAGAATCAACCATCCAGAAGCTGCCTACAAACATTGGATGTGAAACCGCAGAGGGCATGTAAGACACAATTATAGAATATTAATTAAGTGTTTTGTGATATTTTTATGTTACCGCTTTTATTAAATGAATAAAATGGTAAAAGTTAATGCTTGTTGCATGCAATAAAAACAAATGTGACAGGATAAAATGTACCCAGTTCATCTCGTCTGCTTTCTTACAGAGTCACATCTATGGATGCTTCTTATGATCTGTTGAAATCTGACATACAAAAGGCAGTGTATCAGTACCTGTTCTTTTACCACAAAAGTGAGTATATCAATGGCAACTACAAGTTCTAGGCAGGTGTACTTAGCACATGACATGAATAGGAAGAGTATACCTTAAACAGGAGCAGATTAAAAAATTATAACGATGCTTAAATACTATATATATATAAATATATCGGGGCTCATTTACAGTTGGATGCATCTTACGCCCTGACTGATGTGTAAAAATTCTGCAATAAATATTGCAGACCTACACGTTTATGTTGAGTGTCCAACTGAAAACACAGCAGTATATCTGTGTCAGGCTGACATCAGACGTAAAAATGTGTATACGGACGCCCAACAATAGTGTAGACATGAGGCTTCAAGGTGTAAGTAGGAAATGCAGACATCACATTACCCTATTTGTACAAAATATAATGTAATGAAATGTCATATACACAAGAATGAATAGTGTCTTGACTGTGATATTAATAAATGCAAAAGTCGCATTTTCTATATAAAATGTAGTTAAACACCAACATCCGTCATTAAGTAATTTAAATAGATGGCTGCTACTAGACATAATATAGCCGTGACACTAATGAATGAAGTATTATCAGCTGTAGTAGGTCAATCAGAGGCAGCTAGATAGTGCTGCTAGTGCAATCATCATGTATCTTTACACCAGGCCTCCGGTAGCTGCAAAAGATAAACCCCCTAAGAAGCGAATCTGGGGAGGCGACCCATTCTCATTTGGATGCATCTCCAGGGAGTGTGCTACCCTTACTGTACTCAACTAACGCTTATCTGCCCTCATTCAGCCTCAACAGAGCTCGCTGTGCATGTGCCGGCCCCTGAGAATTCTCAGAAGAGCAGAGTAGAACATTAGTCTCATTTCCCTCTTAAATCTCTCACATCAGTCTTTCCTGTAACTATCTCTCTGTTAAACAAGACATGCTCAATAAATTTAAAATTATAAAGACATGAAAAATAGTTACTGATAACCATGATTAAATATCCCAAAGACAGACAGATCCGTGGATAGTTAACTGTGGAAATATGAAAAATATTCTGTGTAAATTAAACAATGTTCATATTTTTTTCTCCAGGGTCTAACATGACATGTGACACATCTGGTGACCTTCAGGTCTTTATTACCTCATTCTTCAGGAAATTTTCAGCTGTACTGAGTCCCGGGGACTTGGTGTCTTTGATGCCTTATAATCAGCTATCAGTGGTGAGTATGTTACAGGGTGTTTTGCAGCCTGCAAGATGTATAATAGACCTCAGGACTGAGCTGAGGGATAGGTAGAAAGTTGATTAAGGGGGCTACCTGAATACACAGACGCACAACATGTAAGCCCCACAGAATTGTTAGGCTGCAGCCATGTGAGTGTGCCGTATTTATGCATTACAGGGATGGTTGCGGTTTGGCCTCTGTGGCTTGGGTAATAAAGCATATTCGGCAGCACGGTGGCTAACTGGTTAGCCACCGTGCTAGTTCGATTTCCAAATAAGGCTTTATCTGTGTGGAGTTTGTATGTTCTCCCTGTATTTGCGTGGGTTTCCTTCAGGTGCTCCGGTTTCCTCCCACACTCCAAAAACATACTGGTAGGTTAATTGGCTACTATTAAATTGACCCTAGTGTGTGTGTGATAGGGAATTTAGACTGTAAGCACCAATGGGGCAGGGACTGATGTGAGTTCTCTGTAAAGCGCTGCGGAAATAGTGGCGCTATATAAATAAATGATGGTGATGATAATGATGATCTTGTCCCACCACTGATATCCTTCTCCAAAACATCCACTAAGTCCAGAGAGGATCATGATCTCTTTCCTGGCTTTACTAACAGTGGGGACAGAAGCTATAATAGAGCTTTGTAGGGATTCACCTCTGTATGCTACACTCAGAGCACCGAAATATAATAGGAAAAAAGCACAAGAGGCTCCCCTACTGATAAGATGGAGGAAAATCATAAGGTTTAATATATTTTTATTAGCTGAAGAGAGATATTGGTATTGATTTGCAAACCAGAAAAAAAAATGAAAGGGTGTAGTGCATTATTTTTTGTATAAATGTGCTGATTCATAATGCACATACAAGGGTGCACCTCCCCCCCCATTCCTGCTTTATAAGTGTCTCCGCACAGCATGGCGTCTTTGCTGTAATTTTGTGGGACTACAGTGTGAAATAGGAATGAGAATGCTGCAAAGTAAAAATGTTACTTCACAGAACAACCTACTATCACTTCTGTCAGACATCTTAACTAGCTATGCGTTTAGATTTATCAAAACTTTGTTAAAGGAAAATTGGAGGCGTTGCCCATAGCAACCAATCAGATTCTAGCTATCATTTACATAGTATATTCTTAAATATAATAGCGAGAATCTGATTGGTTGCTATGGGCAACACCTCTACACTTCCTCTTTAGAAGGTTTGATAATTCTACCCCTAAAAATGTTTAAATGTTCTCCTCAAATATTGCTTGTCGGGGCCTTATTTTCATCTCAAATTAATAATGACATTCTATTCCTCTCATTTCTCCCCTCTACCCCACTTACATCATCTACATTATATGTGATTAATTAATGTCTTTACAGAAACTGAACTCGTTGAAGCCACAGGACCTGGTCACCCGCCTGCAGGCTGACAGCAATGTGAACAGCACTGCATGGTCAATAATACTGTCACACTACACAAATATCACAAACTTGGGTCATGTACTGGATCTCCTCAGTATGAAAATGGTAATTATATTCCCCATACAGCACATGACAACAAGTAATTATCCTATAACGGCCGGTATCAGGTATAGCAGAACTCATGGAAGCTATATTTGTTCTTCACTACCCATAAGGACCTGTGATAGGCACCTGTGCTATTTTCATAGACTATGCTTTCAGTTACCAGTGTGTCCTAACCTCTAGGACAAGAGGAAATGACATATTAGAATTTGTCTCATTGGTATGAAAGGTTCTCAAGAACCATATTCTTCCCATCCTGATGGTTAATGTCAGGAAGAGGGTTGACATGACGAGAGTACTCTATAATGGCTCTTCATAAGACGCACATTAAGTCCTCTGTCTTCTAGTTTTAAATAAAAAACATATTGCATTCTTGGGGGTAAATGTATCAAGTTGAGAGTTTCCAGCAGGTTTGAAATATGGAAATGTTGCCTATAACAACCAATCAGGTTCTAGCTATCATTTTGTAGAGTGTACTAAATAAATGATAAATAGAATCTGATTGGTTGCTATAGGCAACATTTCCACTCTTTCAAACCTACTGGAAACTCACAGCTTGATACATTTGGTCCCTGGTGTGATTTACACTTCATTTACATTGCAATCTTTCTTATTGCAGTTATCAAATAATGTGAAAAGCGTTTATGTTAATGACACAGATACCTATAATTAATTATATCTAATGAAATGTTTAGAACCAAGATGCCAATTGATCAAAAAACAGCCCCTTATTGTAACTCCTAACTGTCATGATTTAGGCAGGACAGACCCATTTTTATGGGACTGTCCTTGCATCCCTTGTGTCCCGACTGCTGAGACTACAAAGTGCAGGTGAGGTGTTGCGTACACTTCCCACTAGTGAGGTGTGGTGAGGGGTTACAAGTGGCCCGGTATTTCAGAAGTACTAGGCGTGCCCCTGGGGTTCGTGGCTATGTGACATAATAATACTCCATGCCCCTTCCTAAGCGTGTCCTGATTCACAAATGCAAATGTTAGGCACCATAACAACTCTCGCAGAGACAGAGGGAAATATAGGTGTAAGAACACCCATCAATCCGTAATTAATCAGAATGCACACTCACCGGACCACGATCAGGTGCTAAGTGGGGCATCGTATGATGTCTCTTTTTCTTCCCAAGTCCTTCCTGGGCAGAATTTGCTTTTCCATACTATTCAAGTAAGGCAAAAAGAAAGAACTGCAATATCTCAGGAGTCACCGTATGAGCGTATTTTATCAGTTCACTAGATATTCTAATGAATATTGATTCAGTCCACAAAATGGCTGTCTCCTCTGTGCGAAGGACACAACTACAAATAACTGATTTCATTGAGAGAGAAAATTACAATTCAAAAATACAACTCAATTTTAAATGTTTGTATACCACAATCTGCTGCTTCCCATGTAATAACACATGAATATTAGACATCATTTGTATTCTTATGGTTTATAATCTCCCGTGCAGGTGAATGTGTCCGCTACTGTCTTCAGTGCCGTGTGGTCAACCTTTGTGTCAAATTCCGGGTCACTCAACAGCTCCGAAATGGATCAGTGGTTTAATATCCGATTCAATGACTCTATAAAACTGATAACGCTGGAGGAGTTGAATGTCACAGGGATCATGGATGCAAGTTGCCTCTTCTATGGAAGCCTGTAAGATTCCTTTAGTACTATCTATAATTACATGACTTAGGTTCACAGCTTCTTCATAATCCATAGCTGCCAACAGCTAAAGACGCTCCTACTAAGAAGATGTATATATAAATATCATGCAGTGTGGCAGTCGGAGGGTGCAAGTGTTGTTCTTCTTCTTTCGTGAATTTTGCTTATTTTTCCTAGGATGTAAAATCATCATATTTTTATATGTTGCTAAAAGAAATCATCAAATTTCCAAAAATAGCAATAGAAGTCGAAGCATTGCAAAACCATTAAAATGGATCAGCTAAGGACTTGAAGGGGTTAATTACTTGTTAGTCCCATATATTGTGATTGGACATCTCAGGGAAGTGACGGGTAAAGGGACTGTGCGTTATTTCTGTGTCTGGTCCTAATTTTACACTTACTTTCCTCTCCTGTGTTCCGAGAGCAGGGGCAGTTTATAAGCAAAAGCGGACGGGACACAAAATAATCTTGTGCCCCCATATTCTGCTCAACTAAAAATAAAACCTTTTCATTTATTTCAAAGATTGTAAATTATTAACCAAAAAGCAAATCCATATAATTTACTAAAATAATATTAAACTACACAGTTGTTACAATATACAGCTTACACTGGAACCCGGAGAAATCCATTTCCAGGGCTGGCATTGCACAATGAGGGCCCAGGGCAGATGGTTTATTAGACTTGACTAAAAACCAGCTCAGCCACCTATCCACATATAGCCACCAACTGAAAAATAAGTAATCTTTTTTTATCCACCTCAATGCATATTGTTTCCTGTGTTACGCAACCCCCATTGTATGTTGTCACATGAGGTGCAAGTTGTATATTAGGCTGACTATGACGTCAGTGTTAATATTTAATAAGGCTGGCGAGTCAGGTCACTTTATTATATAACCCTATTCTCACATTCTTACACTGCAGAGTAAAAGCTTTATCGACACATTATCAAGACTACAGTGATAGAATGCGTCAAGATATCTACAGTGTCTTCAAGAAATACCTTCAGACAGGTGAGCATATAATCTGGTCACAATGGTAAGATCCTGACAGTCGGCCCAAGCACCAAATGATAAAATCAAAGTCCAAATTTGGCCATAGACACCAGTTGCAAACTAACTGAGTCAGTCCTTCAGAGAACCAGTCGTTCAGAGAGCCAGTCATTCAGAGAGCCAGTCATTCAGAGAGTCAGTCGTTCAGAGAGTCAGTCGTTCAGAGAGTCAGTCGTTCAGAGAGTCAGTCGTTCAGAGAGTCAGTCGTTCAGAGAGTCAGTCGTTCAGAGAGTCAGTCGTTCAGAGAGCCAGTCGTTCAGAGAGCCAGTCGTTCAGAGAGCCAGTCGTTCAGAGAGTCAGTCGTTCAGAGAGTCAGTCGTTCAGAGAGTCAGTCGTTCAGAGAGTCAGTCTTTCAGAGAGTCAGTCGTTCAGAGAGCCAGTCACTTAGAGAGTCAGTCAGTCATTCACAGAGCCAGTCATTCAGAGAGCCAGTCATTCAGAGACACAATCATTCAGAGAATCAGTCATTCAGAGACCCAGTCATTCAGAGAGTCAGTCATTCAGAGAACTAGTAATTTAGAGAGACAGTCATTCAGAGAGTCAGTTATTCAGAGACCCAGTCATTCAGAGAGTCAGTCATTCAGAGAACTAGTAATTTAGAGAGACAGTCATTCGGAGAACTAGTAATTTAGAGAGACAGTCATTCAGAGAACTAGCAATTTAGAGAGACAGTCATTCATAGAGTCAGTCATTCAGTGAGTCAGTCATTTAGAGAACTAGCAATTTAGAGAGACAGTCATTCAGAGAGTCAGTCATTCAGTGAGTCAGCCACTCCGGCCTGTTAGTGCACTCGGAGGATGCCGGCACACATAATGCCAATGAAGGTCATCTTCTGGCCATTTATCAACATGTCTGATAATTATCTGATTAAATTAGATAATTATTGGGCATGTGGTTCGTTTCGGGGGCCACAAATGCTGCGAAATAAGCCCAATTGTCCAATATTTCAGCAGATATCACAGTGTATGTGGAAAATATATACTGTAAACACAAATAATGGGCATTATGCTGTAATCTGTACCCAGCTCATGCTATGGAATTCTATACTCTCTGCCAATGTCCGGCTTATCAATACAATATGTACTTTCTATATCTGGTTCTTACATGCAACTGTTTTTTAGGGATAAATTGTGACAGCAGAACTGTGGTATAGATTGACTACACTGTGTCAACGTACTGTATGCAGGAAGCTTAGATTTTGTAAATTAACCCTTATATTAACTTTTATTATTGCTGTCCCTATTCACATCTAACTATATTTACATACTTATAAAACTGTTTATTATTTATGTATTATGTATATGTTATTATTGATTTTTGTGAATTATTTATTTGCACATTCGGAAATTATATATTTATGTAGTTACATATTTTCATCTTATTTAAAGTTATTCTTATCTGTATATGTATAATTTGACTCTACTACTACTCTCCACCACTTTTTACTAATCTTAGCTAGACACATGTGGATAAATAACTCTTTGTATTTCATTTGGTAGGCCCTACACCCAGATGCTACACAGCTGGTAACGATTCTTGGATTGTTTACTACTTGCAACGTTATCTGACCTATTGCAGCGCTACAGATCTGGAATCTTTTTCAAGCAATGAAACACTGGTAACTTCATCTTTTATTGCACCAGTGCTAAAAATATACAGAAACTTCTACTGATTTTAATTAACAGGGAAAGAAAGTTTGAGGCCCCAGCGCCAGTCAGTATTACGTCACTGTACCAAAGTGGTGTGCTGTTGGGCACAGGTGGCAGGGATGGCATTTGGGAAATATTCAAAATTGGGCCCTTTTGTTCTTATTTTAAAGTGATAATATTGGGGAGGGGTGGGGCAGAATAGAGCAACACCAGCAAGAGGGTGGGGGTTAACTTGTAAAGTGGAAATATTCTTTAATGAAACACACAGATGAGAATTAAAAATGAGTCATTGTCTGTACACAGAGTTTATTGGCTCTGCTATTACAATGGCTGTTTCCATATGCATCATTGATCCAGGATTAGTATTTCAATCTCTGAATATGTAGCATAATGCTGGTTATTATAAAGTAGGTAATAAGTATGTGAATACATAAATCAGTATTGTAGCTCTAGGGCCCTGGGCCCAGGAGCTCACAGTTGGGGCCACCGGTTACACAGAGGCATCAGAGCGTCCTGTTTATTAGATATCGGAGACTTTATAGTCAGAACTCTCACAGCAGCGTTGCCCTGTGATGTCATCACATATAACTCAGAAAGCCCACCTATAACTACTAAACAGGCCCTTCTGGTGCTTCCGCCTTCACAAAGAGGGGAAACCGAGCAGCCCTGAGCCCACCGACATATTAGGGTCCCATTGGGGCCCTTGGTCCAGATAAAGTTGCTTTCACTGCTACCTTCTGCTATAAAAAGTCTGTTCCTGAGTTACCTGATGGTGTCCGAAATGTTACTCAAAACCGGCAGCTGGAAGAGCCATAACACTACTCAGGTGCATCAACATTTACCTGTAAAAGCCACAAATCAACACTTTCATCATTAGAAAAAAATAGGTTATGCTACTTTATGACAAATTGATTTAGCTATTGAATTTGTTTCATTTTGTTCTGAACAGCTTCAGCAATTTTCAGTGGACCCCACAACTTTGGCCATGGTAGCTACGTTGGATCTTACAGAAGACCTGAAGATATACTATGCACAATTACTAGCCACAGAGAACCCCAAGTTTCCTTTACAAAGGCATGTATCTTTCATACACTTACACCTATGCCCTACGCTGCAGGCATTAGTTTCCAGGACCGACTAAAGACTCAGCTTGTATTTATTAACTTATAATATACATTAAGGGACACATTAAGCCATAGATTAGCCTGTATGGAGTTGAGAGCTATCGGCAGAATATTTAATTTTATATTTTGAAATTCATGAAACTTTTTATCTTTAAAGAGGTTGCCTACTGTTGGACAACCTTTAATGCCAAACATGTACAACAAATGAGTAAGCCCCTTCCTCCGTCCACCAGGACCCCCATACCACCCAGGAGACCTAGGTACTGGTGGACTGTCTATAAATAGTTCCCAATAAATCTCTATTTAATGGCTTCCATAGAATTTTATTGCAGAGCTAAAAACAGCATACAATGCACTCATCCCTAGCGGGAATATGAGAAGCTTTAGGTAACAAAGAACTGCAGACGAAGGGGAACTCTTCTCTACTGTACAGAGGGGCATGTTTTTTTGAAAAGGGGTTGTCTGTTTTTGGTACAAACTATTATAACTTCACTGTTTCATACTCCAAATGCAACACTTAAAGTGTCTAAAGCGGTTTAAAAAAACAAAATTATTACTTTCTTGTTCTCTGCCTCCTTTATACTTTATACTCTCCCCATGTTATGCCTGAATCTTTTATTTGTTTCTCCGTATTTTGTCCTGCACTTTTTATGGAATACCACTAGACCTTCTGGGTCTTTGGGTCAATTAATAAAAAGCATTCAAAATGTAACTGTAGTGGCTGTCACACCATCAGATATTCTGAAATAAAGAGGTATTATCAGTTTAGAAAACGCAACATAAGAGTGCCATTCAGTGTTTTAGGTGCCCTTTGGCCTAGCTTTGTCTAATGACAGTGTCAGGCCTAGCCTGAGGCCTAAAGTGAGGTGCTGGCCAGGAAAGCGATATATAATAAAATCTATTGTTATATTTCTGATATGATAAATAGCTGTGTCCTATTACATATGAATTTATAACATTGCTATTTTAAACCTCTGCAGCATTCCTAAAAATATTCTCTGCTACGCTATTGGTGAGCTAAACATCAGTATCACGACTGAGAATGAGAATCAGACCAATACGACACTGGGTCTCCTGAAAACCTGTAACATTACAAACGGCACCAATCTGGGGACAGAAGTAAGTTATTGTTTATCACACTCACTTTTATTCACCCACTGTTTGTGAATGATACTACAATGTATGATTGACAATACACAGGACAAGAGAAAGAGGAATATTTTGTCTTTAGCTTTTTTCATTTTACTCTCTACCTTCAAATTAGCATAATCTAGAGGGAGGGTCATCATACAATTGGAAACCTCAAAGAAGTGTGGTGAATGCACCTCCAAGGACAATAAATATTTCAGCCATCTTCCACGTAGAAATAGCAGGTTTCCAAGGGTGGGACCTCACATTTCTGTTTCTGGGGAGGGTTTATATTATCCTCTACATGAAATAGGTTATGTCACATATGCACCAAAACACATCACAAGGAGCAAAAAGCATCATTTCAAATTGACTCTAGAACATTTACTGGAAATTAGTGAAAACACATTTTCGAAACTTTTATTCAATGCTATATTTTTGGGATTAATCATAGCACAATAATGAAGTTATACCAGCACATATTTTAAGACTAGTACTTCTAGTAGGCATCGGGTAAAATTATAGTCGCCTATATGAAAACATTAGGATAATCTAGGAGCTGTCAGAGACAAGGTTCTCCTCTTACCTCCTGGCTCACAGCATACCTCTCCTTACCTCTCCTGACGCTCCGATCACCCACTTCAGGATCAAGCACTTTGACTGCTTGAGATGTGATGGGATAGCAGAGGAAGAATTCACTCATTCTTTTACTCCCCCCACCAAGCCAGTCACCATGCTTGCTCAAGTAGTGAACAGTCGGTGACCAGAGCAATAGGAGGAGGGCAGTGGCAGTGAACAGGTGATTCTTTGGGCAGTGGATACTGACCAAGTATCTATTTCTGCACAACTGTAGTTGTACAAACTACACAGTAGGATGGGCAGCAGGGGCACAAGTGCATGCTCGCTACAATATAAAAATATGTTTGGTCCCCATGACACAAAATGTTGGCAAAAAGCGGGGGGATGGGTAGCCATGCGGAACAATTAGAAACATCAAGCACTCTGCTTGCAGCCACCTATCGGCCCACATTGTGGCACCCACTGGGCAGTGAACGCTTACCAGATCTTTGCAATGACTGAGTTAAGTGAGTCAATATAGATTAGAGAATTTAGCAGCATAACATGAGAATTTAATTTGCTATCCCACCATGACCCTGAATGGGTACACTACCGGGCCGTTTCCCTTTGCCCCAACCAAAATGTTGGAAATCTATTCGTTCAACTCTCTACAACTATAGTAAAGGAATTAAATAATGTAGATCTACAGCCAAATATGTAGAAAAGGAAGGTAGATTGCCATTGAAGTACAGCAATGATATAGAAAATAAAGTGAGCTGGTTTGTGTTTTTGCAGTTGGAAAACATTACAAGCATCACCCCAACCAAGCTGGCAGATATGACAATAACTGCAAATCTATTAAGCAACACAACATTCACTGGAATCATCTTAACAAACATCAAGCAATTCAAGTCACTGGCGGAGCTGAAAGAATACATTGTGCAGATACAAAGCTATGTGTGTGCAGTAAGTACTAGTTATGTATAATATGTCAAATGGACATTAACATTAATGGGTTCATTTAGAGTCAGACGTACTTTTGGGTTTGTTTGCATTTTTTATTTTTTTTTAAACTCTTTATTTTCCGCAAAAACATGAGTTCCAAACCATACACAGCGAGTATTCTGAGACAATAGACTCACAGCAAGTCAGGGAAAATATACAAAATAGAAATCCAGCAAAGAGTATATAACTTAAGACAATATGGATACACTGTAGAACTAATCTTATAAAAATATTAAACCAGGGTATTTGACCTGATCCATCTATAGGCGATATGGGTCTCAGTTGTTATGGAACCGCGAGGCTTTGTTTGCATTTTTTATTACGTAAGGACACAGAAAAGGCAGGCAAATACAGGCCGAGTACAGTCAGGGCATTTTCACATATATGCAGCTTAACTATATTTGGACGCGTATGCAGATACGACTGTGACGAGGCAAATCTCTTGCTGTTGCTGGTGCAAATATATGCAATGATGATGATGACTATCAGCAGCATGAGCTAGCACTTCTGATTGGCTGATTGCATCTTAAGTACCTACTTATAGTACTTAATTCATTAGCGTGACCATCTTAGGGTTAAATAGTCAAACTTTCTACACCTGACATATTCCAATCCTTAATGAGCCCCTAAATGTCAAATATCAATTACAAAACAAAAGTGAATGAAACATAATACCTTTGATTGTGACCTGTACAGGAAATCATTGCAATTTTTTAAGGCACTAAGGCCCCAGATTACAAATAATATTAACACAGTATGTCATATTTATACACAGAGTAAGTGGCGGAACAACCATGGGTGCAGGGTGTGTGGCCGCTATGGGCCCGAGGTTTATAATGTCATTTAGCGTTGGCCGCATTTGTGCATTTAATGTACGTAAGAAAAGAAACAGTATATTTATAAGAGTATACTCCGATGTCTAATGGGCATTAAATGCAAGATAGTGATAAGTGTAACATATTGAGCCTGATTCATTAAGGAACTTAAATTAAGCTTCTTATTTAAGTCTCATGGACAAAACCATGTTACAATGCAAGGTTTGAAAATTAGTTTTCTCTTTTGCACATAATTTAAATACTGACTGTTTTTTCATGTAGCACACAAATACTTGATAGCTTATTTGTACACTGAAATTTAAAGTTGATATTTGTGTGCTGCATTGTAACATGGTATTTATGTCCAGGAGACTTAAATAAGAAACTTCTTAATTTAAGTTCCTTAATGAATCAGGCCCATTGTGTTGGTATATGATCAGTGCATGAATATACCTCTATCTGTTACTGCAAATATCAACACCATGTATGTAATATGTCTTATTCTACATAATTAGGGTTCGGTGCAGATGGTTATAATGTGTGATTACTGAGTGCAGTAAATGGAAACCAAATATATTTTTTTACAGTTTCTGAGACTCCCACAAACAGTCTCAGAACTCCTCATTTATCTCTTCTCAGTGCTGTCTGCGCCAACCTTCATGCAGTAACTGTTCTACGCAACAACATCTTTTTTGTCTGTGTGCAAATTAATGTTAACTTTTCCACACTGTAAAGTAACCAGCCCGTACTTTTGGATACACGTGACACTTCTCCTTCATTTGTGTTCTGCGAAAAGAAGGAGTTGAAATCTTGCATTGCTTACCTATATAGTTATCTATTAGACATATCGGGCCTGAGTCATTAAGGATAGCAAGGCAAAAAAGCAAGTACACGTTCTCCTGGGCAATCCATGTTACAATGCTAGGGGTGGAAAGTAGTTTATTATTTTGCACATAACATAAATACTGTTATTTTATGCAGCACACAAATAGATAGCTTTATTTTTACACAGAAATACAACATTGATCTAGGACAGACCCTACCTCAACTACAAATCTACCATCACATTTTAAATTTACATCCCTCTCCAATGAAACATGGTTTTGTCAAGGTGCAAAGTTACTCCCTTTTTTGCTGTACTTTCCTTAATGAATCAGAGCCATCATGTTTTCTTCACTTTTGTTTGTTTTGGGGGGTGCTTTCATTTCAAAAGTGCTTTATCCAAAAACCTATCTTGCCACCTTTATTTCAACTACAATATCTCATATAAAGAAAAGTCTTCTAAGAAATGCTTCTCAAGGCTGTTGGGAACTTTTCCTTTAGATTTAGCTAAATGTTTTCTTCCCCCAAAGTAGTCCTGGAGGTGGCAGGTTCCCGGCTCTGACATCAAACACCCTTCCCCACAGTTTTCATCCTTCCCCTATCCCATTTCTGCTCAAGACACACGGTTACACATTTCACTATATTTAGTTTTGTGTATTGTCTTTTCTTACCATTACCAGATATCTACAAACACTTGATGTTTCCATTCTTGTATAATTTAGTTGTAGTATAAAATAGTTGTTTTCGCCCGGTTATGGGTCTATCAATCTGCTTGCCTACTTTGTACAACAATTACTATTCTGGTCCCTGGTAATTTCGTATGCTTTTTGTTTTGTTTCCAAAACATAAGTAAAAGTCTAAAAAAAAAAAAAAAAAAAAAAAAAAAATCGGAAATAAGTTTACACTGTTCTTCTTTCCAAACAGGGCTCTGTGTCTGCGACGTCCTCTTGTGCCAATTCAGAGGTCTTGAGTAACAGCACTAAGGAGACAATTTTCTCTAGTATATCCGAGGTTCTCTATAAGTACTGGAGTCCAAGCAATGAGTCCCAATGGCTGGAGGATTTCACCATAATAACCAGAATGTTTGTGCTGCAGATGACAGAATCAACCATCCAGAAGCTGCCTACAAACATTGGATGTGAAACCGCAGAGGGCATGTAAGACACAATTATAGAATATTAATTAAGTGTTTTGTGATATTTTTATGTTACCGCTTTTATTAAATGAATAAAATGGTAAAAGTTAATGCTTGTTGCATGCAATAAAAACAAATGTGACAGGATAAAATGTACCCAGTTCATCTCGTCTGCTTTCTTACAGAGTCACATCTATGGATGCTTCTTATGATCTGTTGAAATCTGACATACAAAAGGCAGTGTATCAGTACCTGTTCTTTTACCACAAAAGTGAGTATATCAATGGCAACTACAAGTTCTAGGCAGGTGTACTTAGCACATGACATGAATAGGAAGAGTATACCTTAAACAGGAGCAGATTAAAAAATTATAACAATGCTTAAATACTATATATATATATAAATATATCGGGGCTCATTTACAGTTGGATGCATCTTACGCCCTGACTGATGTGTAAAAATTCTGCAATAAATATTGCAGACCTACACGTTTATGTTGAGTGTCCAACTGAAAACACAGCAGTATATCTGTGTCAGGCTGACATCAGACGTAAAAATGTGTATACGGACGCCCAACAATAGTGTAGACATGAGGCTTCAAGGTGTAAGTAGGAAATGCAGACATCACATTACCCTATTTGTACAAAATATAATGTAATGAAATGTCATATACACAAGAATGAATAGTGTCTTGACTGTGATATTAATAAATGCAAAAGTCGCATTTTCTATATAAAATGTAGTTAAACACCAACATCCGTCATTAAGTAATTTAAATAGATGGCTGCTACTAGACATAATATAGCCATGACACTAATGAATGAAGTATTATCAGCTGTAGTAGGTCAATCAGAGGCAGCTAGATAGTGCTGCTAGTGCAATCATCATGTATCTTTACACCAGGCCTCCGGTAGCTGCAAAAGATAAACCCCCTAAGAAGCGAATCTGGGGAGGCGACCCATTCTCATTTGGATGCATCTCCAGGGAGTGTGCTACCCTTACTGTACTCAACTAACGCTTATCTGCCCTCATTCAGCCTCAACAGAGCTCGCTGTGCATGTGCCGGCCCCTGAGAATTCTCAGAAGAGCAGAGTAGAACATTAGTCTCATTTCCCTCTTAAATCTCTCACATCAGTCTTTCCTGTAACTATCTCTCTGTTAAACAAGACATGCTCAATAAATTTAAAATTATAAAGACATGAAAAATAGTTACTGATAACCATGATTAAATATCCCAAAGACAGACAGATCCCTGGATAGTTAACTGTGGAAATATGAAAAATATTCTGTGTAAATTAAACAATGTTCATATTTTTTTCTCCAGGGTCTAACATGACATGTGACACATCTGGTGACCTTCAGGTCTTTATTACCTCATTCTTCAGGAAATTTTCAGCTGTACTGAGTCCCGGGGACTTGGTGTCTTTGATGCCTTATAATCAGCTATCAGTGGTGAGTATGTTACAGGGTGTTTTGCAGCCTGCAAGATGTATAATAGACCTCAGGACTGAGCTGAGGGATAGGTAGAAGAGCTGATTAAGGGGGCTACCCGAATACACAGACGCACAACATGTAAGCCCCACAGAATTGTTAGGCTGCAGCCATGTGAGTGTGCCGTATTTATGCATTACAGGGATGGTTGCGGTTTGGCCTCTGTGGCTTGGGTGATAAAGCATATTCGGCAGCACGGTGGCTAACTGGTTAGCCACCGTGCTAGTTCGATTTCCAAATAAGGCTTTATCTGTGTGGAGTTTGTATGTTCTCCCTGTATTTGCGTGGGTTTCCTTCAGGTGCTCCGGTTTCCTCCCACACTCCAAAAACATACTGGTAGGTTAATTGGCTACTATTAAATTGACCCTAGTGTGTGTGTGATAGGGAATTTAGACTGTAAGCACCAATGGGGCAGGGACTGATGTGAGTTCTCTGTAAAGCGCTGTGGAAATAGTGGCGCTATATAAATAAATGATGGTGATGATAATGATGATCTTGTCCCACCACTGATATCCTTCTACAAAACATCCACTAAGACCAGAGAGGATCATGATCTATTTCCCGGCTTTACTAACAGTGGGGACAGAAGCTATAATAGAGCTTTGTAGGGATTCACCTCTGTATGCTACACTCAGAGCACTGAAATACAATAGGAAAAAAGCACAAGAGGCTCCCCTACTGAAAAGATGGAGGAAAATCATAAGGTTTAATATATTTTTATTAGCTGAAGAGAGATATTGGTATTGATTTGCAAACCGGAAAAAAAAAATGAAAGGGTTTAGTGCATTATTTTTTGTATAAATGTGCTGATTCATAATGCACATACAAGGGTGCACCTCCCCCCCCCCCATTTCTGCTTTATAAGTGTCTCCGCACAGCAAGGCGTCTTTGCTGTAATTTTGTGGGACTACAGTGTGAAATAGGAATGAGAATGCTGCAAAGTAAAAATGTTACTTCACAGAACAACCTACTATCACTTCTGTCAGACATCTTAACTAGCTATGCGTTTAGATTTATCAAAACTTTGCTAAGGGAAAATTGGAGGCGTTGCCCATAGCAACCAATCAGATTCTAGCTATCATTTACATAGTATGTTCTTAAAAATAACAGAGAGAATCTGATTGGTTGCTATGGGCAACACCTCCACATTTCCTCTTTAGAAGGTTTGATAATTCTACCCCTAAAAATGTTTAAATGTTCTCCTCAAATATTGCTTGCCGGGGCCTTATATTCATCTCAAATTAATAATGACATTCTATTCCTCTCATTTCTCCCCTCTACCCCACTTACTTCATCTACATTATATATGCTTAATTAATGTCTTTACAGAAACTGAACTCGTTGAAGCCACAGGACCTGGTCACCCACCTGCAGGCTGACAGCAATGTGAACAGCACTGCATGGTCAATAATACTGTCACACTACACAAATATCACCAACTTGGGTCATGTACTGGATCTCCTCAGTATGAAAATGGTAATTATATTCCATATACAGCACATGACAACAAGTAATTATCCTATAACGGCCGGTATCAGGTATAGCAGAACTCATGGAAGCTATATTTGTTCTTCACTACCCATAAGGACCTGTGATAGGCACCTGTGCTATTTTCATAGACTATGCTTTCAGTTACAAGTGTGTCCTAACCTCTAGGACAAGAGGAAATGACATATTAGAATTTGTCTCATTGGTATGAAAGGTTCACAAGAACCATATTCTATCCTTCCTGATGGTTAATGTCAGGAAGAGGGTTGACATGCCGAGAGTACTCTATAATGGCTCTTCATAAGACGCACATTAAGTCCTCTGTCTTGAACTGCATATGACAAAGGATGTGGCAGGTGTGAATGTGCTATAGCTTAAGCCAGTCCACTTACCTGGATAACATAGTGATATCAGTTATTAGGTAAACTGGATTTCCGTAATCTGGACCCTTGAATACTTTCTTTCAATTAAACAATCAAAACGGTACCAAAACAGCTAGTGCCCAGTTCTTTACTGCCCAATATTTCACACATTCACATATTATATTATATGAGCCTCCTCCCAAAGTTGGTTATGTCAAGAAGACCTTGATTACAGCTCTGATGCACCCACTTATATCCGAAGTAATGTACTGGCAAAGAAGGTGGGCATCACAAATATCCTTACTCTGACACTAAACCTAAACATTTACCTAATATATAAAAATGCATTGTGTTCTCACAATTTTGATGATAGCACCCCTTTAGTGGCACCAAACTAAAAACAGGTTACTTGGGAAAGGGTTGGCAAACTAGTTTTAAATAAAAACATATTGCATTCTTGGGGGTAAATGTATCAAGTTGAGAGTTTCCAGCAGGTTTGAAATATGGAAATGTAGCCTATAACAACCAATCAGGTTCTAGCTATCATTTTGTAGAGTGTACTAAATAAATGATAAATAGAATCTGATTGGTTGCTATAGGCAACATTTCCACTCTTTCAAACCTACTGGAAACTCACAGCTTGATACATTTGGTCCCTGGTGTGATTTACACTTCATTTACATTGCAATCTTTCTTATTGCAGTTATCAAATAATATGAAAAGCGTTTATGTTTATGACACAGATACCTATAATTAATTATATCTAATGAAATGTTTAGGACCAAGATGCCAATTGATCAAAAAACTGCCCCTTATTGTAACTCCTAACTGTCATGATTTAGGAAGGACAGACCCATTTTTATGGGACTGTCCTTGCATCCCAACAGTCAGAACTTGTGTCCCGACTGCTGAGACTACAAAGTGCAGGTGAGGTGTTGCGTACACTTCCCACTAGTGAGGTGTGGTGAGGGGTTACAAGTGGCCCGGTATTTCAGAAGTACTAGGCGTGCCCCTGGGGTTCGTGGCTATGTGACATAATAATACTCCATTATGACGTGGTCATGCCCCTTCCTAAGCGTGTCCTGATTCACAAATGCAAATGTTAGGCACCATAACAACTCTCGCAGAGACAGAGGGAAATATAGGTGTAAGAACACCCATCAATCCGTAATTAATCAGAATGCACACTCACCGGACCACGATCAGGTGCTAAGTGGGGCATCGTATGATGTCTCTTTTTCTTCCCAAGTCCTTCCTGGGCAGAATTTGCTTTTCCATACTATTCAAGTAAGGCAAAAAGAAAGAACTGCAATATCTCAGGAGTCACCGTATGAGCGTATTTTATCAGTTCACTAGATATTCTAATGAATAATGATTCAGTCCACAAAATGGCTGTCTCCTCTGTGCGAAGGAGACAACTACAAATATCTGATTTCATTGAGAGAGAAAATTACAATTCAAAAATACAACTCAATTTTAAATGTTTTGATACCACAATCTGCTGCTTACCATGTAATAACACATGAATATTAGACATCATTTGTATTCTTATGGTTTATAATCTCCCGTGCAGGTGAATGTGTCCGCTACTGTCTTCAGTGCCGTGTGGTCAACCTTTGTGTCAAATTCCGGGTCACTCAACAGCTCCGAAATGGATCAGTGGTTTAATATCCGATTCAATGACTCTATAAAACTGATAACGCTGGAGGAGTTGAATGCCACAGGGATCATGGATGCAAGCTGCCTCTTCTATGGAAGCCTGTAAGATTCCTTTAGTACTATCTATAATTACATGAATTAGGTTCACAGCTTCTTCATAATCCATAGCTGCCAACAGCTAAAGACGCTCCTACTAAGAAGATGTATATATAAATATCATGCAGTGTGGCAGTCGGAGGGTGCAAGTGTTGTTCTTCTTCTTTCGTGAATTTTGCTTATTTTTCCTAGAAAGTGAAATCCTCATATTTGTATATGTTGCTAAAAGAAATCATCAAATTTCCAAAAATAGCAATAGAAGTCGAAGCATTGCAAAACCATTAAAATGGATCAGCTAAGGACTTGAAGGGGTTAATTACTTGTTAGTCCCATATATTGTGATTGGACATCTCAGGGAAGTGACGGGTAAAGGGACTGTGCGTCATTTCTGTGTCTGGTCCTAATTTTACACTTACTTTACTTTCCTGTGTTCCGAGAGCAGGGGCAGTTTATAAGCAAAAGCAGGCGGGACACAAAATAATCTTGTGCCCCCATATTCTGCTCAACTAAAAATAAAACCATTTCATTTATTTCAAAGATTGTAA
Source organism: Mixophyes fleayi (assembly GCF_038048845.1). Classification (NCBI taxonomy): domain Eukaryota; kingdom Metazoa; phylum Chordata; class Amphibia; order Anura; family Limnodynastidae; genus Mixophyes; species Mixophyes fleayi. Next base: position 21,389,840 of record NC_134408.1, read on the forward strand.
ATTATTAACCAAAAAGTAAATCCATATAATTTACTAAAATAATATTAAACTACACAGTTGTTACAATATACAGCTTACACTGGAACCCGGAGAAATCCATTTCCAGGGCTGGCATTGCACAGTGAGGGCCCAGGGCAGATGGTTTATTAGACTTGTCTAAAAACCAGCCCAGCCACCTATCCACATATAGCCACCAACTGAAAAATAAGTAATCTTTTTTTATCCACCTCAATGCATATTGTTTCCTGTGTTACGCAACCCCCATTGTATGTTGTCACATGAGGTGCAAGTTGTATATTAGGCTGACTATGACGTCAGTGTTAATATTTTTTAAGGCTGGCGAGTCAGGTCACTTTATTATATAACCCTATTCTCACATTCTTACACTGCAGAGTAAAAGCTTTATCCACACATTATCAAGACTACAGTGACAGCATGCGTCAAGATATCTACAGTGTCTTCAAGAAATACCTTCAGACAGGTGAGCATATAATCTGGTCACAATGGTAAGATCCTGACAGTCGGCCCAAGCACCAAATGATAAAATCAAAGTCCAAATTTGGCCATAGACACCAGTTGCAAACTAACTGAGTCAGTCCTTCAGAGAACCAGTCGTTCAGAGAGCCAGTCATTCAGAGAGCCAGTCGTTCAGAGAGTCAGTCGTTCAGAGAGCCAGTCGTTCAGAGAGTCAGTCGTTCAGAGAGTCAGTCGTTCAGAGAGCCAGTCACTTAGAGAGTCAGTCAGTCATTCACAGAGCCAGTCATTCAGAGAGCCAGTCATTCAGAGACACAATCATTCAGAGAATCAGTCATTCAGAGACCCAGTCATTCAGAGAGTCAGTCATTCAGAGAACTAGTAATTTAGAGAGACAGTCATTCAGAGAGTCAGTTATTCAGAGACCCAGTCATTCAGAGAGTCAGTCATTCAGAGAACTAGTAATTTAGAGAGACAGTCATTCGGAGAACTAGTTATTTAGAGAGACAGTCATTCATAGAGTCAGTCATTCAGTGAGTCAGTCATTCAGAGAACTAGTAATTTAGAGAGACAGTCATTCAGAGAGTCAGTCATTCAGTGAGTCAGTCACTCCGGCCTGTTAGTGCACTCGGAGGATGCCTGCACACATAAAGCCAATGAAGGTCATCTTCTGGCCATTTATCAACATGTCTGATAATTATCTGATTTATTTAGATAATTATTGGGCATGGGGTTCGTTTCGGGGGCCACAAATGCTGCGAAATTAGCCCAATTCTCCAATATTTCAGCAGATATCACAGTGTATGTGGAAAATATATACTGTAAACACAAATAATGGGCATTATGCTGTAATCTGTACCCAGCTCATGATATGGAATTCTATACTCTCTGCCAATGTCCGGCTTATCAATACAATATGTACTTTCTATATCTGGTTCTTACATGCAACTGTTTTTTAGGGATAAATTGTGACAGCAGAACTGTGGTATAGATTGACTACACTGTGTCAACGTACTGTATGCAGGAAGCTTAGATTTTGTAAATTAACCCTTATATTAACTTTTATTATTGCTGTCCCTATTCACATCTAACTATATTTACATACTTATAAAACTGTTTATTATTTATGTATTATGTATATGTTATTATTGATTTTTGTGAATTATTTATTTGCACATTCGGAAATTATATATTTATGTAGTTACATATTTTCATCTTATTTAAAGTTATTCTTATCTGTATATGTATAATTTGACTCTACTACTACTCTCCACCACTTTTTACTAATCTTAGCTAGACACATGTGGATAAATAACTCTTTGTATTTCATTTGGTAGGCCCTACACCCAGATGCTACACAGCTGGTAACGATTCTTGGATTGTTTACTACTTGCAACGTTATCTGACCTATTGCAGCGCTACAGATCTGGAATCTTTTTCAAGCAATGAAACACTGGTAACTTCATCTTTTATTGCACCAGTGCTAAAAATATACAGAAACTTCTACTGATTTTAATTAACAGGCAAAGAAAGTTTGAGGCCCCAGCGCCAGTCAGTATTACGTCACTGTACCAAAGTGGTGTGCTGTTGGGCACAGGTGGCAGGGATGGCATTTGGGAAATATTCAAAATTGGGCCCTTTTGTTCTTATTTTACAGTGATAATATTGGGGTGGGGTGGGGCAGAACAGAGCAACACCAGCAAGAGGGTGGGGGTTAACTTGTAAAGTGGAAATATTCTTTAATGAAACACACAGATGAGAATTAAAAATGAGTCATTGTCTGCACAGAGTTTATGGCTCTGCTATTACAATGGCTGTTTCCATATGCATCATTGACCCAGGATTAGTATTTCAATCTCTGAATTTGTAGCATAATGCTGGTTATTATAAAGTAGGTAATAAGTATGTGAATACATAAATCATAAATCAGTATTGTAGCTCTAGGGCCCTGGGCCCAGGAGCTCACAGTTGGGGCCACCGATTACAGAGGCATCAGAGCGTCCTGTTTATTAGATATCGGAGACATTCTAGTCAGAACTCTCACAGCAGCGTTGCCCTGTGATGTCATCACATATAACTCAGAAAGCCCACCTATAACTACTAAACAGGCCCTTCTGGTGCTTCCGCCTTCACAAAGAGGGGAAACCGAGCAGCCCTGAGACCACCGACATATTAGAGTCCCATTGGGGCCCCTTGGTCCAGATAAAGTTGCTTTCACTGCTACCTTCTGTTATAAAAAGTCTGTTCCTGAGTTACCTGGTGGTGTCCAAAATGTTACTCAAAATCGGCAGCTGGAAGAGCCATAACACTACTCAGGTGCATCAACATTTACCTGTAAAAGCCACAAATCAACACTTTCATCATTAGAAAAAAATAGGTTATGCTACTTTATGACAAATTGATTTAGCTATTGAATTTGTATCATTTTGTTCTGAACAGCTTCAGCAATTTTCAGTGGACCCCACAACTTTGGCCATGGTAGCTACGTTGGATCTTACAGAAGACCTGAAGATATACTATGCACAATTACTAGCCACAGAGAACCCCAAGTTTCCTTTACAAGGGTATGTATCTTTCATACACTTACACCTATGCCCTACGCTGCAGGCATTAGTTTCCAGGACCGACTAAAGACTCAGCTTGTATTTATTAACTTATAATATACATTAAGGGACACATTAAGCCATAGATTAGCCTGTATGGAGTTGAGAGCTATCGGCAGAATATTTAATTTTATATTTTGAAATTCATGAAACTTTTTATCTTTAAAGAGGTTGCCTACTGTTGGACAACCTTTAATGCCAAACATGTACAACAAATGAGTAAGCCCCTTCCTCCGTCCACCAGGACCCCCATACCACCCAGGAGCCCTAGGTACTGGTGGACTGTCTATAAATAGTTCCCAATAAATCTCTATTTAATGGCTTCCATAGAATTCTATTGCAGAGCTAAAAACAGCATACAATGCACTCATCCCTAGCGGGAATATGAGAAGCTTTAGGTAACAAAGAACTGCAGACGAAGGGGAACTCTTCTCTACTGTACAGAGGGGCATGTTTTTTTGAAAAGGGGTTGTCTGTTTTTGGTATAAACTATTATAACTTTACTGTTTCATACTCCAAATGCAAAACTTAAAGTGTCTAAAGCGGTTTAAAAAAACAAAATTATTACTTTCTTGTTCTCTGCCTCCTTTATACTTTATACTCTCCCCATGTTATGCCTGAATCTTTTATTTGTTTCTCCGTATTTTGTCCTGCACTTTTTATGGAATACCACTAGACCTTCTGGGTCTTTGGGTCAATTAATAAAAAGCATTCAAAATGTAACTGTAGTGGCTGTCACACCATCAGATATTCTGAACTAAAGAGGTATTATCAGTTTAGAAAACGCAACATAAGAGTGCCATTCAGTGTTTTAGGTGCCCTTTGGCCTAGCTTTGTCTAATGACAGTGTCAGGCCTAGCCTGAGGCCTAAAGTGAGGTGCTGGCCAGGAAAGCGATATATAATAAAATCTATTGTTATATTTCTGATATGATAAATAGCTGTGTCCTATTACATATGAATTTATAACATTGCTATTTTAAACCTCTGCAGCATTCCTAAAAATATTCTCTGCTACGCTATTGGTAAGCTAAACATCAGTATCACGACTGAGAATGAGAATCAGACCAATACGACACTGGGTCTCCTGAAAACCTGTAACATTACAAACGGCACCAATCTGGGTACAGAAGTAAGTTATTGTTTATCACACTCACTTTTATTCACCCACTGTTTGTGAATGATACTACAATGTATGATTGACAATGAACAGAACAAGAGAAAGAGGAATATTTTGTCTTTAGCTTTTTTCATTTTACTCTCTACCTTCAAATTAGCATAATCTAGAGGGAGGGTCATCATACAATTGGAAACCTCTAAGAAATGTGGTGAATGCACCTCCAAGGACAATAAATATTTCAGCCATCTTCCACGTAGAAATAGCAGGTTTCCAAGGGTGGGACCTCACATTTCTGTTTCTGGGGAGGGTTTATATTATCCTCTACATGAAATAGGTTATGTCACATATGCACCAAAACACATCACAAGGAGCAAAAAGCATCATTTCAAATTGACTCTAGAACATTTACTGGAAATTAGTGAAAACACATTTTGGAAACTTTTATTCAATGCTATATTTTTGGGATTAATCATAGCACAATAATGAAGTTATACCAGCACATATTTTAAGACTAGTACTTCTAGTAGGCATCGGGTAAAATTTATAGTCGCCTATATGAAAACATTAGGATAATCTAGGAGCTGTCAGAGACAAGGTTCTCCCCCTACCTCCTGGCTCACAGCATACCTCTCCTTACTTCTCCTGCCGCTCCGATTCTCCCACTTCAGGATCAAGCACTTTGACTGCTTGAGATGTGATGGGATAGCAGAGGAAGAATTCACTCATTCTTTTACTCCCCCCACCAAGCCAGTCACCATGCTTGCTCCAGTAGTGAACAGTCGGTGACCAGAGCAATAGGAGGAGGGCAGTGGCAGTGAACAGGTGATTCTTTGGGCAGTGGATACTGACCAAGTATCTATTTCTGCACAACTGTAGTTGTACAAACTACACAGTAGGATGGGCAGCAGGGGCACAAGTGCATGCTCGCTACAATATAAAAATATGTTTGGTCCCCATGACACAAAATGTTGGCAAAAAGCGGGGGGATGGGTGGCCATGCGGAACAATTAGAAACCTCAAGCACTCTGCTTGCAGCCACCTATCGGCCCACATTGTGGCACCCACTGGGCAGTGAACGCTTACCAGATCTTTGCAATGACTGAGTTAAGTGAGTCAATATAGATTAGAGAATTTAGCAGCATAACATGAGAATTTAATTTGCTATCCCACCATGACCCTGAATGGGTACACTACCGGGCCGTTTCCCTTTGCCCCAACCAAAATGTTGGAAATCTATTCGTTCAATTCTCTACAACTATAGTAAAGGAATTAAATAATGTAGATCTACAGCCAAATATGTAGAAAAGGAAGGTAGACTGCCATTGAAGTACAGCAATGATATAGAAAATAAAGTGAGCTGGTTTGTGTTTTTGCAGTTGGAAAACATTACAAGCATCACCCCAACCAAGCTGGCAGATATGACAATAACTGCAAATCTATTAAGCAACACAACATTCACTGGAATCATCTTAACAAACATCAAGCAATTCAAGTCACTGGCGGAGCTGAAAGAATACATTGTGCAGATACAAAGCTATGTGTGTGCAGTAAGTACTAGTTATGTATAATATGTCAAATGGACATTAACATTAATGGGTTCATTTAGAGTCAGACGTACTTTTGGGTTTGTTTACATTTTTTATTTTTTTTTTAAACTCTTTATTTTCCGCAAAAACATGAGTTCCAAACCATACACAGCGAGTATTCTGAGATAATAGACTCACAGCAAGTCAGGGAAAATATACAAAATAGAAATCCAGCAAAGAGTATATAACTTAAGACAATATGGATACACTGTAGAACTAATCTTATAAAAATATTAAACCAGGGTATTTGACCTGATCCATCTATAGGCGATATGGGTCTCAGTTCTTATGGAACCGCGAGGGTTTGTTTGCATTTTTTATTACGTAAGGACACAGAAAAGGCAGGCAAATACAGGCCGAGTACAGTCAGGGCATTTTCACATATATGCAGCTTAACTATATTTGGACGCGTATGCAGATACGACTGTGACGAGGCAAATCTCTTGCTGTTGCTGGTGCAAATATATGCAATGATGATGATGACTATCAGCAGCATGAGCTAGCACTTCTGATTGGCTGATTGCATCTTAAGTACCTACTTATAGTACTTAATTCATTAGCGTGACCATCTATTCGCATTACTTAATTGATCATTCCATTTAGACTGCGATAGGATAGAAGATTCACATTTAATTTTTTTTAAGGGAGAACAATAGATATTTATATTTAATTATACTTTATATGGTAAATGGGACGACATCATTTATTAATAACACTCCAGAAAATATTCTCTCTTGTGTATATAAAACTTCATTACCTTATTATATAGTGTGTACAAATAGGGTAATGCAATTTCAGCATTTACTCTTAGCACTGTCAAGTCACATCTCTACACGATCTGTATCCCTACACTGTCTTAGGGTTAAATAGTCAAACTTTCTACACCTGACATATTCCAATCCTTAATGAGCCCCTAAATGTCGAATATCAATTACAAAACAAAAGTGAATGAAACATAATACCTTTGATTGTGACCTGTACAGGAAATCATTGCAATTTTTTAAGGCACCAAGGCCCCAGATTACAAATAATATTAACACAGTATGTCATATTTATACACAGAGTAAGTGGCGGAACAACCATGGGTGCAGGGTGTGTGGCCGTTATGGGCCCGAGGTTTATAATGTCATTTAGCGTTGGCCGCATTTGTGCATTTAATGTACGTAAGAAAAGAAACAGTATATTTATAAGAGTATACTCAGATGTCTAATGGGCATTAAATGCAAGATAGTGATAAGTGTAACATATTGAGCCTGATTCATTAAGGAACTTAAATTAAGCTTCTTATTTAAGTCTCATGGACAAAACCATGTTACAATGCAAGGGGTGAAAATTAGTTTTCTCTTTTGCACATATCTTAAATACTGACTGTTTTTTCATGTAGCACACAAATACTTGATAGCTTATTTGTAAACTGAAATTTAAAGTTGATATTTGTGTGCTGCATTGTAACATGGTATTGTATAGGAGACTTAAATAAGAAACGTATTAATTTAAGTTCCTTAATGAATCAGGCCCATTGTGTTGGTATATGATCAGTGCATGAATATATCTCTATCTGTTACTGCAAATATCAACACCATGTATGTAATATGTCTTATTCTACATAATTAGGGTTCAGTGCAGTTGGTTATAATGTGTGATTACTGAGTGCAGTAAATGGAAACCAAATATATTTTTTTACAGTTCCTGGGACTCCCACAAACAGTCTCAGAACTCCTCAATTATCTCTTCTCAGTGCTGTCTGCGCCAACCTTTATGCAGTAACTGCTCTACGCAACATCTTTTTTGTCTGTGTGCAAATTAATGTTAACTTTTCCACACTGTAAAGTAACCAGCCCGTACTTTTGGATACACGTGACACCTTACCTTCATTTGTGTTCTGCCAAAAGAGGGAGTTAAAATCTTGCATTGCTTACCTATATAGTTAACAATTAGACATATCGGGCCTGGATCATTAAGGATAGCAAGGCAAAAAAGCAAGTACACGTTCTCCTGGGCAATCCATGTTACAATGCCAGGGGTGGAAAGTAGTTTATTATTTTTGATCTAGGACAGACCCTACCTCAACTACAAATCTACCATCAAATTTTAAATTTACATCCCTCTCCAATGAAACATGGTTTTGTCAAGGTGCAAAGTTACTCCCTTTTTTGCTGTACTTTCCTTAATGAATCAGAGCCATCATGTTTTCTTCACTTTTGTTTGTTTTGGGGGGTGCTTTCATTTCAAAAGTGCTTTATCCAAAAACCTATCTTGCCACCTTTATTTCAACTACAATATCTCATATAAAGAAAAGTCTTCTAAGAAATGCTTCTCAAGGCTGTTGAGAACTTTTCCTTTAGATTTAGCTAAATGTTTTCTTCCCCCAAAGTAGTCCTGGAGGTGGCAGGTTCCCGACTCTGACATCAAACACCCTTCCCCACAGTTTTCATCCTTCCCCTATCCCATTAATGCTCAAGACACACGGTTACACATTTCACTATATTTAGTTTTGTGTATTGTCTTTTCTTACCATTACCAGATATCTATAAACACTTGATGTTTCCATTCTTGTATAATTTAGTTGTAGTATAAAATAGTTGTTTTCGCCCGGTTATGGGTCTATCAATCTGCTTGCCTACTTTGTACAACGACTACTATTCTGGTCCCTGGTAATTTCGTATGCTTTTTGTTTTGTTTCCAAAACATAAGTAAAAATTAAAAAAAAAAAAAAATCGGAAATAAGTTTACACTGGTCTTCTTTCCAAACAGGGCTCTGTGTCTGCAATGTCCTCTTGTGCCAATTCAGAGGTCTTGAGTAACAGCACTAAGGAGACAATTTTCTCTAGTATATCTGAGGTTCTCTATAAGTACTGGAGTCCAAGCAATGAGTCCCAATGGCTGGAGGATTTCACCATAATTATCAGAATGTTTGTGCTGCAGATGACAGAATCAACCATCCAGCAGCTGCCTACAAACATTGGATGTGAAACCGCAAAGGGCATGTAAGACACAATTATAGAATATTAATTAAGTGTTTTGTGATATTTTTATGTTACCGCTTTTATTAAATGAATAAAATGGTAAAAGTTAATGCTTGTTGCATGCAATAAAAACAAATGTGACAGGATAAAATGTACCCAGTTCATCTCGTCTGCTTTCTTACAGAGTCACATCTATGGATACTTCTTATGATCTGTTGAAATCTGACATACAAAAGGCAGTGTATCAGTACCTGTTCTTTTACCACAAAAGTGAGTATATCAATGGCATCTACAAGTTCTAGGCAGGTGTACTTAGCACATGACATGAATAGGAAGAGTATACCTTAAACAGGAGCAGATTAAAAAATTATAATGATGCTTAAATACTATATATATATATATATATATAAAAATATATCGGGGCTCATTTACAGTTGGATGCATCTTACGCCCTGACTGATGTGTAAAAATTCTGCAATAAAAATTGCAGACATACACGTTTATGTTGAGTGTCCAACTGAAAACACAGCAGTATATCTGTGTCAGGCTGACATCAGACGTAAAAATGTGTATACGGACGCCCAACAATAGTGTAGACATGAGGCTTCAAGGGGTAAGTAGGAAATGCAGACATCACATTACCCTATTTGTACAAAATATAATGTAATGAAATGTCATATACACAAGAATGAATAGTGTCTTGACTGTGATATTAATAAATGCAAAAGTCGCATTTTCTATATAAAATGTAGTTAAACACCAACATCCGTCATTAAGTAATTTAAATAGATGGCTGCTACTAGACATAATATAGCCGTGACACTAATGAATGAAGTATTATCAGCTGTAGTAGGTCAATCAGAGGCAGCTAGATAGTGCTGCTAGTGCAATCATCATGTATCTTTACACCAGGCCTCTGGTAGCTGCAAAAGATAAACCCCCTAAGAAGCGAATCTGGGGAGGCGACCCATTCTCATTTGGATGTGTGCTACCCTTACGGTACTCAACTAACGCTTATCTGCCCTCATTCATCCTCTCCAGAACTGAAAGCCTCAACAGAGCTCACTGTGCATGTGCCGGCCCCTGAGAATTCTCAGAAGAGCAGAGTAGAACATTAGTCTCATTTCCCTCTTAAATCTCTCACATCAGTCTTTCCTGTAACTATCTCTCTGCTAAACAAGACATGCTCAATAAATTTAAAATTATAAAGACATGAAAAATAGTTACTGATAACCATGATTAAATATCCCAAAGACAGACAGATCCCTGGATCGTTAACTGTGGAAATATGAAAAATATTCTGTGTAAATTAAACAATGTTCATATTTTTTTCTCCAGGGTCTAACATGACATGTGACACATCTGGTGACCTTCAGGTCTTTATTACCTCATTCTTCAGGAAATTTACAGCTGTACTGAGTCCCGGGGACTTGGTGTCTTTGATGCCTTATAATCAGCTATCAGTGGTGAGTATGTTACAGGGTGTTTTGCAGCCTGCAAGATGTATAATAGACCTCAGGACTGAGCTGAGGGATAGGTAGAAGAGCTGATTAAGGGGGCTACCCGAATACACAGACGCACAACATGTAAGCCCCACAGAATTGTTAGGCTGCAGCCATGTGAGTGTGCCGTATTTATGCATTACAGGGATGGTTGCGGTTTGGCCTCTGTGGCTTGGGTAATAAAGCATATTCGGCAGCACGGTGGCTAACTGGTTAGCCACCGTGCTAGTTCGATTTCCAAATAAGGCTTTATCTGTGTGGAGTTAGTATGTTCTCCCTGTATTTGCGTGGGTTTCCTTCAGGTGCTCCGGTTTCCTCCCACACTCCAAAAACATACTGGTAGGTTGATTGGCTACTATTAAATTGACCCTAGTCTGTGTGTGTGTGATAGAGAATTTAGACTGTAAGCACCAATGGGGCAGGGACTGATGTGAGTTCTCTGTAAAGCGCTGCGGAAATAGTGGCGCTATATAAATAAATGATGGTGATGATAATGATGATCTTGTCCCACCACTGATATCCTTCTCCAAAACATCCACTAAGTCCAGAGAGGATGATGATCTCTTTCCTGGCTTTACTAACAGTGGGGACAGAAGCTATAATAGAGCTTTGTAGGGATTCACCTCTGTATGCTACACTCAGAGCACCGAAATATAATAGGAAAAAAGCACAAGAGGCTCCCCTACTGAAATGATGGAGGAAAATCATAAGGTTTAATATATTTTTATTAGCTGAAGAGATAATGGTATTGATTTGCAAACCAGAAAAAAAAATGAAAGGGTGTAGTGCATTATTTTTTGTATAAATGTGCTGATTCATAATGCACATACAAGGGTGCACCTCCCCCCCCATTCCTGCTTTATAAGTGTCTCCGCACAGCACGGCGTCTTTGCTGTAATTTTGTGGGACTACAGTGTGAAATAGGAATGAGAATGCTGCAAAGTAAAAATGTTACTTCACAGAACAACCTACTATCACTTCTGTCAGACATCTTAACTAGCTATGCGTTTAGATTTATCAAAACTTTGTTAAAGGAAAATTGGAGGCGTTGCCCATAGCAACCAATCAGATTCTAGCTATCATTTACATAGTATATTCTTAAAAATAATAGCGAGAATCTGATTGGTTGCTATGGGCAACACCTCCACATTTCCTCTTTAGAAGGTTTGAGAATTCTACCCCTAAAAATGTTTAAATGTTCTCCTCAAATATTGCTTGTCGGGGCCTTATTTTCATCTCAAATTAATAATGACATTCTATTCCTCTCATTTCTCCCCTCTACCCCACTTACTTCATCTACATTATATGTGATTAATTAATGTCTTTACAGAAACTGAACTCGTTGAAGCCACAGGACCTGGTCACCCGCCTGCAGGCTGACAGCAATGTGAACAGCACTGCATGGTCAATAATACTGTCACACTACACGAATATCACAAACTTGGGTCATGTACTGGATCTCCTCAGTATGAAAATGGTAATTATATTCCCCATACAGCACATGACAACAAGTAATTATCCTATAACGGCCGGTATCAGGTATAGCAGAACTCATGGAAGCTATATTTGTTCTTCACTACCCATAAGGACCTGTGATAGGCACCTGTGCTATTTTCATAGACTATGCTTTCAGTTACAAGTGTGTCCTAACCTCTAGGACAAGAGGAAATGACATATTAGAATTTGTCTCATTGGTATGAAAGGTTCACAAGAACCATATTCTTCCCATCCTGATGGTTAATGTCAGGAAGAGGGTTGACATGCCGAGAGTACTCTATAATGGCTCTTCATAAGACGCACATTAAGTCCTCTGTCTTGAACTGCATATGACAAAGGATGTGGCAGGTGTGAATGTGCTATAGCTTAAGCCAGTCCACTTACCTGGATAACATAGTGATATCAGTTATTAGGTAAACTGGATTTCCGTAATCTGGACCCTTGAATACTTTCTTTCAATTAAACAATCAAAACGGTACCAAAACAGCTAGTGCCCAGTTCTTTACTGCCCAATATTTCACACATTCACATATTATATTATATGAGCCTCCTCCCAAAGTTGGTTATGTCAAAAAGACCTTGATTACAGCTCTGATGCACCCACTTATATCCGAAGTAATGTACTGGCAAAGAAGGTGGGCATCACAAATATCCTTACTCTGACACTAAACCTAAACATTTACCTAATATATAAAAATGCTTTGTGTTCTCACAATTTTGATGATAGCACCCCTTTAGTGGCACCAAACTAAAAACAGGTTACTTGGGAAAGGGTTGGCAAACTAGTTTTAAATAAAAACATATTGCATTCTTGGGGGTAAATGTATCAAGTTGAGAGTTTCCAGCAGGTTTGAAATATGGAAATGTTGCCTATAACAACCAATCAGGTTCTAGCTATCATTTTGTAGAGTGTACTAAATAAATGATAAATAGAATCTGATTGGTTGCTATAGGCAACATTTCCACTCTTTCAAACCTACTGGAAACTCACAGCTTGATACATTTGGTCCCTGGTGTGATTTACACTTCATTTACATTGCAATCTTTCTTATTGCAGTTATCAAATAATATGAAAAGCGTTTATGTTAATGACACAGATACCTATAATTAATTATATCTAATGAAATGTTTAGGACCAAGATGCCAATTGATCAAAAAACTGCCCCTTATTGTAACTCCTAACTGTCATGATTTAGGAAGGACAGACCCATTTTTATGGGACTGTCCTTGCATCCCAACAGTCAGAACTTGTGTCCCGACTGCTGAGACTACAAAGTGCAGGTGAGGTGTTGCGTACACTTCCCACTAGTGAGGTGTGGTGAGGGGTTACAAGTGGCCCGGTATTTCAGAAGTACTAGGCGTGCCCCTGGGGTTCGTGGCTATGTGACATAATAATACTCTATTATGACGTGGTCATGCCCCTTCCTAAGCGTGTCCTGATTCACAAATGCAAATGTTAGGCACCATAACAACTCTCGCAGAGACAGAGGAAAATATAGGTGTAAGAACACCCATCAATCCGTAATCAATCAGAATGCACACTCACTGGACCACGATCAGGTGCTAAGTGGGGCATCGTATGATGTCTCTTTTTCTTCCCAAGTCCTTCCTGGGCAGAATTTGCTTTTCCATACTATTCAAGTAAGGCAAAAAGAAAGAACTGCAATATCTCAGGAGTCACCGTATGAGCGTATTTTATCAGTTCACTAGATATTCTAATGAATATTGATTCAGTCCACAAAATGGCTGTCTCCTCTGTGCGAAGGAGACAACTACAAATAACTGATTTCATTGAGAGAGAAAATTACAATTCAAAAATACAACTAAATTTTAAATGTTTTGATACCACAATCTGCTGCTTCCCATGTAATAACACATGAATATTAGACATCATTTGTATTCTTATGGTTTATAATCTCCCGTGCAGGTGAATGTGTCCGCTACTGTCTTCAGTGTCGTGTGGTCAACCTTTGTGTCAAATTCCGGGTCACTCAACAGCTCCGAAATGGATCAGTGGTTTAATATCCGATTCAATGACTCTATAAAACTGATAACGCTGGAGGAGTTGAATGCCACAGGGATCATGGATGCAAGCTGCCTCTTCTATGGAAGCCTGTAAGATTCCTTTAGTACTATCTATAATTACATGAATTAGGTTCACAGCTTCTTCATAATCCATAGCTGCCAACAGCTAAAGACGCTCCTACTAAGAAGATGTATATATAAATATCATGCAGTGTGGCAGTCGGAGGGTGCAAGTGTTGTTCTTCTTCTTTCGTGAATTTTGTATATTTTTCCTAGGACGTAAAATCCTCATATTTGTATATGTTGCTAAAAGAAATCATCAAATTTCCAAAAATAGCAATAGAAGTCGAAGCATTGCAAAACCATTAAAATGGATCAGCTAAGGACTTGAAGGGGTTAATTACTTGTTAGTCCCATATATTGTGATTGGACATCTCAGGGAAGTGACGGGTAAAGGGACTGTGCGTCATTTCTGTGTCTAGTCCTAATTTTACACTTACTTTCCTCTCCTGTGTTCCAAGAGCAGGGGCAGTTTATAAGCAAAAGCGGGCGGGACACAAAATAATCTTGTGCCCCCATATTCTGCTCAACTAAAAATAAAACCTTTTCATTAATTTTAAATATTGTAAATTATTAACAAAAAAGTAAATCCATATAATTGACTAAAATAATATTAAACTATCAAACACAGTTGTTACAATATACAGCTTGCACTGAAACCCGGAGAAATCCATTTCCAGGGCTAGCATTGGACAGTGGGGGCCCAGGGCAGATGGTTTCTTAGACTTAGTCTAAAAACCAGCCCAGCCACCTATCCACATGTAGGGCCTGATTCATTAAGGAAGTTAGGCAAGAAATTTCTTGCTCAAGTTTCAAGGACAAAACCATGTTAAAATGCAAATTAGTTTTCTATTTTGCACATAAGTTAAATAATGTCTGGTTTTTCATGTAGCTGGTGAGTCAGATAACTTTATTATATGACCCTGTTCTCACATTCTTACACTGCAGAGTAAAAGCTTTATCCATACATTATCAAGACTACAGTGACAGCATGCGTCAAGATATCTACAGTGTCTTCAAGAAATACCTTCAGACAGGTGAGCATATAATCTGGTCACACATGGTAAGAACCTGACAGTCAGCCCAAGTACCAAATGATAAAATCAAAGTCCATATTTGGCCATAGACACCAGTTGCCAACTGGATGAGAGTCAGTCCTTCAGAGAGCCAGTCGTTCAGAGACCAAGTCATTTAGAGAACCAGTCATTCAGAGTCAGTCATTCAGAGAACTATTCATTTAGAGAGTCAGTCATTCAGAGAGTCAGTCATTTAGAGAAACAGTCATTTAGAAAGCCAGTCATTCAGTGAGTCAGTCATTCAGACCTGTTAGTGCACTCGGAGGATGCCTGCACACATTAAGCCAATGAAGGTCATCTTCTGGCCATTTATCAACATGTCTGATAATTATCTGATTAATTTACATAATTATTGGGCATGGGATTCGTTTTGGGGGCCACAAATGCTGCGAAATTAGCCCAATTGTCCAATATTTCAGCAGATATCACAGTGTATGTGGAAAATATATACTGTAATCTGTACCCAGCTCATGCTATGGAATTCTATACTCTCTGCCAATGTCCGGCTTATCAATACAATATGTACTTTCTATATCTGGTTCTTACATGCAACTGTTTTTTTAGGGATAAAGTGTGACAGCAGAACTGTGGTATAGATTGATTACACTGTGTCAACGTACTATATGCAGGAAGCTTAGATTTTATAAATTAACCCTTAAATTAACCTTTATTATTGCTGTCCCTATTTACATCTAACTATCTTAACATACTTATAAAAGTGTTTATTATTTATGTATATGTTATTATTGATTTTTGTGAATTATTTATTTGCACATTCGGAAATTATATATTTATGTTGTTACATATTTTCCTCTTATTTAAAGTTATTCTTATCTGTATATGTATAATTTGACTCTACTACTACTCTCCACCACTTTTTACTAATCTTAGCTAGACCCATGTGGATAAATAACTTTTTGTATTTAATTTGGTAGGCCCTACACCCAGATGCTACACAGCTGGTAACGATTCTTGGATTGTTTACTACTTGCAACGTTATCTGACCTATTGCAGCGCTACAGATCTGGAATCTTTTTCAAGCAATGAAACACTGGTAACTTCATCTTTTATTGTACCAGTAAAATATACAAAAAGCTTCTACTGATTTTAATTAACAGGGAAAGAAAGTTTGAGGCCCCAGCGCCAGTCATTATTACGTCACTGTACCAAAGTGGTGTGCTGTTGGGCACAGGTGGCAGGGATGGCATTTGGGGAATATTCAAAATTGGGCCCTTTTTTTCTTATTTTACAGTGATAATATTGGGGTGGGGTGGGGCAGAATAGAGCAACACCAGCAAGAGGGTGGGGGTTAACTTGTAAAGTGGAAATATTCTTTAATGAAACACACAGATGAGAATTAAAAATGACTCGTCTGCACACAGAGTTTATGGCTCTGCTATTACAATGGCTGTTTCCATATGCATCATTGATCCAGGATTAGTATTTAAATCTCTGAATTTGATGTCATCACATATAACTCAGTCAGAAAGCCCACCTATAACTACTAAACAGGCCCTTCTGGTGCTTCCGCCTTCACAAAGAGGGGAAACCGAGCAGCCCTGAACCCACCTACATATTAGGGTCCCATTGGGGCCCCTTGGTCCAGATAAAGTTGCTTTCACTGCTACCTTCTGTTATAAAAAGTCTGTTCCTGAGTTACCTGATGGTGTCAGAAATGTTACTCAAAACCGGCAGCTGGAAGAGCCATAACACTACTCAGGTGCATCAACATTTACCTGTAAAAGACGCAAATCAACACTTTCATCATTAGAAAAAAATAGGTTATGCTACTTTATGACAAATTGATTTAGCTATTGAATTTGTTTCATTTTGTTCTGAACAGCTTCAGCAATTTTCAGTGGACCCCACAACTTTGGCCATGGTAGCTACGTTGGATCTTACAGAAGACCTGAAGATTTACTATGCACAGTTACTAGCCACAGAGAAACCCAACTTTCCTTTACAAGGGTATGTATCTTCCCTACACTTACACCTATGCTCTACGCTGCAAGCAATAGTTTCCAGGACCGACTAAAGACTCAGCTTGTATTTACTAACTTATAATATACATTAAGGGACACATTAATCCATAGATTAGCCTGTATGGAGTTGAGAGCTCTCAGCAGAATATTTCATTTTTTATTTTGCAGTTCATGAAACTTTTCACCTTTAAGGGGTTTGTCTACTGTTGGACAGCCTTTAATGCCAAAGATAACCCCTTGTACATAAAATGAGTAACCCCCCCCCCCCTCTCCATCTATCTGGACCCCACTCCCACCCAGGAGCTGTAGGTGCTGGTGGACTGTCTATCAATAGTTCCCAATAAATCTCTATGTAATGACTTCCATAGAATTCTATTGTAGAGCTAAGGACAGCATGCAATGCACTCATCCCTATAGGGAATATGAGAAGCTTTAGGTAACAGGGAACTGCAGACGAAGGGGAGCTCTTCACAAAGCATTCACAAAATACTGGAAAAAAAACAACTGCAGTGATAGTCAGACCATCGGATATTCTGAAATAAAGAGTCATTACCATGGAATAAAAACAATTATGCTGCAATTTAGAAAACGCAACGTAGGAGTGCCATTCAGTGTTTTAGGTGCCCTTTAAACCATGGCGCTCTAGATGACCATCTAGTTTTGTCTAATGATAGTGCCAGGCCTAGCCTGAGGCCTAAAGTCAGGTGTTGGCTAGGAAAGCGATATATAATATAAACTATGCTATTTTTTTGATATGATAAATAGCTGTGTCCTATTACATATGAATTTATAAAACTGTTGTTTTAAACCTCCGCAGCATTCCTGAAAATATTCTCTGCTATGCTATTGGTGAGCTAAACATCGGTGTCACAAATGTGAGTCAGACCAATACGATACTGGGTCTCCTGAAAAAATGTAACATTTCAAACGGCACCAATCTGGGGACAGAGGTAAGTTATTGTTAAACACACTCACTTTTATTCACCCACTGTTTGTGAATGATACTACAATGTATGATTGACAATACACAGAACAAGAGAAAGAGGAATATATTTTGTCTTTAGCTTTTTTTCATTTTACTCTCTACCTTCAATTAGCATAATCTAGAGGGAGGGTCATCATACAATTGGAAACCTCAAAGAAATGTGGCAAATACATCTCCAAGGACAATAAACATTTCAGCCAGCTATTACATATGAATTTCACATATGGTTTCCAAGGGTGGGACCTCACATTTCTGTTCCTGGGGAGGGGTCTTATTATCCTCTACATGAAATAGGTTAGGCCACATATGCACCAAAACACATCACAGAAACAAAAAGCATCATTTCAAATTGACTCTAGAACATTTACTGGAATTTAGTGAAAACACATTTTGGAAACTTTGATTCATTGCTATATTTTTGGGATTCATCACAGCATAATAATGAAGTTATATCACCACACATTTTAAGACTAGTACTAGTACTAGATACATGAATATACAATATTATTTCAAAATAAAGTCCATTCTCCAGGCTGTCGTCAATGTGAAATTAAAGTGTGAATGGTGGAATATAGGAAATTGAGAGAGATTCTTAAGTGTACTCATCTCCTACACGTAATGCAGGCAGACATTTTGTGAGTTAAACCACAAGATCGGTATGCGGATGCAGCCAGTCAATAAACTAGGTACTGACATCACTGAGACGAAGCGCTTCAGAGATCTCATAATCACTGCCTCTATAGTGTGTAGGGATCAAGTAAAATTTATAGTCACCTATATGAAAACATTAGATAGGAGCTATTTTTCTTTTCACTGTTTGTTACATGTAATGTGTTGTGCAGGTGGTAAAGGGTTAATCAAAACAAAACCACCTAGTCAGTCCTCAAAATGATTTAAATGCCCCCAAATTATACCCTGCATTACCTATTAACCACCCAGTACTGCCACCACTAACATTTTGTTCCAAAGTCTTTGAGTAAATTACTCCCTGACATATCTTATAAATCACCAACTTAAATTAATCAGAGTTTAGGTAAACCAGACAATTCCCTGTATTTAATTATGTAGTATTTATAAACAAGCAAGCTTAAATAGTACATGCCTTTAAGAACACACAGGCAGAAAATTATTGAATGGGGTTTAATATGACAAAGAAAGTCACAATGCTTAAGGTATAAAAAGGTAATAATAAATGACATACAGTATATTATTGTAAACCAGTCTTAACAATAAACAGAACACTTATGTATTATCATGTACTCTGTGAAGGTGTAAAACAGAACAAATCTTCAGTAGCGGATTGATCCCTTTACAGCCCACACTTTAAAACCATTTTAGTCCTCAACCTACCTGCCAGAAAGAAGCTTATGCTTATGCATTTTACAAATCTGCTTTAGGGATTTGTATTCACACATTCATTTAGTAGCAAATCTTTAGAAATGAAATATCTTTTCACCAGAACATCGTAGAAATATAAAGATCAGTCTAATAAATCCATCATGGTTTTCTGCACAACTACGTATAAGACATCATTATCAAATATAAATGGTTTGGGAAGAACTAACAAATAAGTAGAGAAGTGCTTGGTTGTGGTGGAATATTATTAATTCTCATATTTATTAAGAGTAAAACAATTTATAAAAAAAAAAATATATATATATATATATATATATATACACACATAATAATATAATAAAATGTATATTCCCTGATTGTGGCAAATTCAATACTTTGCTGGTTATAATTGATTAATAACCCTTATATGTGCAAATACAAATGGCCACAGGAACTCCAGACATAATTTATACAAATTCTGCAACGATTGCTGTTCAAAGAATCAGGACAATAAAGTCCGCTAGTAGATTGTGTGGTTAGAATACATTGTCCAAAAACAATTCCACATAAGGCAATCCAAAAATATTCCAAATGTCAATGAGACTGTTCAATCAGTATTTAGATAACTGTGTACAGCTAGTATTTAGGATAAAGGAATCCCATTAATTAGAAAAATATGTCCATCAAATTAGGCAACAATTTGAAGCCAAGAAAAATTCCATTGTAAGTAGATGTAATCAATGTCATACTTTGATTCGAATGGTGCACTCCAAACGTTATAAAGTCCACAAAGGCATTGGAAAGGCCAAAAAAAATCAATTTTGCTGTTAGTATACGAGGAAATGGGCATTTCAGTCAGTTGTCACTAATATCACCTGATGCGTTTTCTCTGGCAGAAACATTATCTGCTATACGTTGTAGAAATAGTTGGCGAAGTAATTTATCATATTTTACCTGTTAGCGTCTAATTATCTGTTTTTTGTGCGTCATGGAAAGATATGTTATTTCACTATGTTGCCTAGCAGGCTAATAGTTATAGTTGACTTATTTGATGGATCTTATTCCCCTGACACAGTGCTTTCAGCCTTTGTCCTTTTGGAAGGCACCACATCTGGAGAGTGCCATTAAAAATAGATGCCATGCTTATCTTATCTTATCTGTAGTTTCTGTACTGAATCCTAGGCCTCTGCAATATTTGCACTACCCATCTATCTGACACAGCCACTGTATATGACATCAGACCCTTGGTGTGCACATTCATGATAAAACAACTGCTATCATTTTTATTCATTTAGAAATGCATGTTTTTTTTATTAATTCCTGACTGTTCCATAATCATGTCAGTGCGCAACACTTCTTATATTATATATTTTTTTCTTATAGTAGTTTTAGGTATTTATTACAACGCATAAAAAACAGACATAAAGGTTGTAGTTCACAGAAGACTTACATTTTTATAGCACCTTATTTCCCCACTACATAATATTTGTTTTGCAGGTGCTCTCCGGCCTTCTCTCCTCTGTGACTAACATAACATCAGATTTTATCACATCCCTCGGATCTCTGGCCGCTGGATTGCCCACTTCCACAATAATGCAAAACACAAGCGGGAGCGTTTTGGTGCAGAGTCTGGGCAGTCTGTCTGCCATTGATGGCTGGAGTGTCGCACAGGCATCCGTCATTGTTACAAAAATGAAGCAAAGTGGTTTCAAGGTAACACTGACAGATATGTTTGTAGACAGTATATAAAGGAGACATAGGAAATCTCTGGATTAACATAACGTTTCAAATTCTTGTAGATTACCATGGCGAATTTGGAGAGCCTAGGCAGCCTGATTATTGGTGTACAATCTTCTGAAATGAACAAGCTGACAGCACAAAACATTCTGGCCCTGGCTGCTAACAACAACTTCAGCACTTACATGGTCAAAGCCCCAGTTGTACTGAAGCAGAGGTTTGTCCAGAAGGTAAATGTCTACAGCATGCCTGTAATACTGGCAAATTGGTCCTCTATTAAAACTCACTATGCAATTCAGAAAATACTTATGCATATATTACATATAAATGGGGTAGACATCATGGTGCAGATTTCATATCATGTTAACCCCATTTACTTCTATGGAAAAGTGTGATGACTGATGCTAACTAGGAGGTAAATGAGCTCATATTGGGATGATGATGATGATGATGATGATGATGATGATGAAAAAACTGCTTCAACTGTACTTTGTTGAACAGTATTAGGGAAAACATTCAATTTGCACTTATTTCTTAATCAACATAAAAGGTGGTACAGTTGCTATTCAAGTCTATGACCAGTTTTAAAGTGTCCCCATTGCCTACACACAGAGGAGGTGACAATATTGTGGGCTCAATCAATATTCAGCCAACCAATTCACTAGGAACTGGTGACATCACTGAGGTATGGGCCATGTTGTTCACCACAATAGGATCTGCTTTGTATAGTACCCACTAGATTGGATTTTGCATTGTATACTGGTCATCAGATGCCACTCAACATTGTACATTACCCATTAAATGGGGCTGTATTCAGTACTAATCTGCAGGGCTGCATAGTTTACTGGTCATACAGGACTCTGTTGTATTAAATCATAGCTCTTTAACATAAGAATTTTTCATAAGCTTTACTGAATATGTAGAACTATAACCATGATCTGACAAGCCAGACCACACGCACTTCATCTCTCTACTTCCGGAAGCACTCCACGGTCCATCCAGAGGAACTGTATTCCCCCCCCCAATAATAAATATGGGCTATTTTTTCCTGTCTTGTCAGTGTAGGTCATGCTTCTGTGTTCTATCTGTATGCATTCCACCACTTACGTTTTTTTAATGTTTTTTTTTATAAATAACAAGGTAGAGTCAGTGTAAATCCTATTTTCATTTAATTTTATGTATGTAAGAATTATATCTATTTTCCAATTCCCTCCCTGAAAGCAACTGTTTGTTTCTGCTGATAATATGCATAATATGCTGGTCATGATATGCTGGGTGTAAGGTAAGTAATGTAATCATGGTGTAGCAGGAAGACCCTAATTGCCAGAAGAGGGACTTGCCAATCACAATAAATATATATAAAACGTCCATCCCTTTTAAACCATACCCTTGATCTTCTATGGTCAGAATAAATATGGCCTAGCAGGTAAGGGTACTGCTTTGTTGGAGGATCGTGCCATGGTCAAGCCCCACTCACTATGTTCCCATGGTGCCTGACTCAATATTCACACTTTTAACACTAGTATAACCTTGATACTCTTTTAAGCATTACTTCATATTATTTCTTTAAAGGGATAATACACCTCTATTGCCCGTGTTGTTTTTGACAGCTATTAGAAAATAAGAAGGGCATTTACTGTCATAGATGATGGCATATGATTGCTTATAAGCTGATCACAATCCTATTAAGGTATTCTAAACTGCATGAGTAATTGCATTTGTGACTTGTTTTATTTTACACGTTGCACCTTATAGTATTTCCATGAAAACCTCCACTCATTGCTGTTGTTCACATATAATTTCCCTATGTGCTTGTTAGGTTATTCTGGCCAGCGCAGGTACGAACATCTTCCAGACTGTACCAGCCAATCTGGCCAGTGAGATCCCTGCATCATATTTACTAACACCCAGTCTTAACATCAATGCAATCACCAACATGACATGGACCACCAGCCAGGTACTTCACGCTAATGAAAAACGTTGTGATCTGAATGTATTTTGCTGAAAGCTGGAAGTTAGTTCTAATTATAAATATTAATTCTAAATTATATATATTCATTATCATTTTGATGTTGTACTTTCTCAGGCTCAAGTATTTTTCAAGAAAGGGATCAGCACACTTACAAACTACTCAATGTAAGTAATCCATATATATCTATATATTTGTTACTGGTTTGTTAACGGTGTGCTTACATATTCACGTGGGGCAACAGTAAATGTAGGATTCTGGGGGCAATTATGATAGGGATTTTTATTTTTGTTTATTTTTTAAGCAAATCAGCCTATGTCTTCTCCTTGCACATACATTCTAGTTTTATGAACTCACCAAATGTCACCATACATCCTCTTCTGCAGGTCCAGCCAGGAATGCACAGCACCTCCACACATTTCTCCTTTTCTTCACATCCTAAAATACATCTTCATTTATGTCTCTAATTAATCACAAAAGTGACTGTCTTTATTACATTTGTCACTATCCTACATTGGAATGTTGTTACCACGTTAGTAGAAATGCGCCCAAAAAAGTGCTTTACTGTATAAAATGTGCCTGGAAGATTCCAAAGGCATCACATTAAAATTATGGGGGGCGGGGGGTGGCCTGATCTTCACCACCTCTGTGGATGTCATACCTCCCAACATTTGTCTCTCCAACAGTGGGATAGCCATCATGGCTTCTCGATGGGGGCATGGTCATGTACTCTGGGGCATGCCTAGAACTTTTGACATGCTATGCTGCCCCGAACAACACTCTCCTCCAAACACCATTTGCGGCACAGAGCCCTCAAATCAGGACTGTGCCGCCTAAATCTGGACAGTTGCGGGGTATGGGGTTTGTAAAAAAGTCCTTTTACAGGAGGAGAAAAAGGCTCTGTGACAATCCCCCATCCCCCCGCTAAACTGAGAACATCCTAATAAATGTACTTTCTTTACAACTCTTAAATCTCATCTGAATATCTCAACCCACAAAAGAGAATCTCTTTTGTATGTGGTCACAATACAAGGCGGACAAATGCACCTAGCCCGCATTTAGTTAGGACAGCAATAAGAAGTAGATCAAAGGACCACACCAAAACACAAGCACAGGAAAAATGAAAAAGTACTAGTATGAACTCAAAGACAGGCATAAATTGTCTCCAATATAAATGTATTTTGTATGTTTTTAAAAAGCCTGGAAAACATATTGATGTGAACCAGACCTACAAAAGGCTTGTTGTACAACAATAGACAGGAAGTCTGCTGTGCGTATGAAAATATCTCCCCCAATGATCACACATTTATCTTACATATCTTCCTATTCAGATGAGCCATAGCCTGTGTTTTAGGTTTAGTGAGACCTATAAAGTTTAAGAGAAACCTGGGTTAAATGTTATTGCTTTGTTCTAAAGATAACGAGAATCATACGACTAACACAGTTACAAAATATAGGGGCACTCTTATTAAAGGGTGAAAAGGCCTATAGCCCAAATATCGAGGGGTTACCTCTGCAGACAATATGATGCTCCAAGCATTGCAGCAGTACATGTACCACATACTTACCAACTTTTCTTTCTCTCGTCTGGGATCTCCTGGGGAGGAGGTAAATTGCGAGTATGAAGGGAGAGGGGTGCTGCAAAGTGTGTTATTTTAGACCTGCAATACAATCGTGTGATTTTGCCATGGGGGCAGGACCAAAATGACACGATTAAACGCTAATTGCGTCATGGAGGTCCCCATCCTGCGTACTTCACTAGAAAGTAGACAGGATGCAGGGGAAGGGCCTGTCCTCCCGGGAGTCGGCGAGACCTCTGGTCTTTCAGTTCAGTTGAAGTTGTAAGTTAATGCTTACCGCTCCGGGACAGTATCATCAGGGCGGCTGAGCAATGATTTTGTTGATAGATAGTGCTTATAAGTGTTTTATCACCACAATAAGTGGTGATAAATAAAATCACACTTATCTCCACATATTGATAAATGTGAGCCATAGCCAGTTACCAATTAACATTTCTTTCTCTCCTAGGCTTTCTACCTATACCCTACAAGGGTTTACGTGTGGAGCTGCAAATACCCTAAGCAACAGTCAGTATCAGAATCTCATTAAATCCATGAATGGAAAGTCAGTGACATTAGGTAGTAGCCAGGTAAGTGACTCCACAGACCGAAGCATCTAATTTTTACAATGTATACAATGTAACAATACATTTATGTTTACTGTCCACTATATTTTCCTGTAGCTAAGCTGCATAGCCAGGCATCTCACAAAAGGCGGAGCACCAAATGATTTCACCAGCTATCCCAGTAATGTTTTGCTCTACTTCAGGTAATTCTCCTACAATTGATAGCATAGACTGCAACTAATACTCCTACAATTGGTAGCATAGACTGTAACTAATACTCCTACAATTGGTAGCATAGACTGCAACTATTGGGCTTGATATAATCATTTACCAACATTGAAGATCATGAGATGTATTCTCAATAGTTTCGGCAGATTGTGACACCACTTGACACTGCTTGACTAAAAAAAGGTGAAGCTCACCACAATATATTTATACCCCATTTCCAATTGATATTAAAATAATTTACTAATTTTTTATATTTTTCTGCTGCTTCATGTCTGAAATACAGCACTTACAAATAGTGTTAGAATGCATTTGAAAAGGAAAATGTGCAAAAAAAAAAAAAAAAAGAACAGCATGTAAAAATAAATAAATAGTATTTTGTGGTTAAACAGTAAAATGAATTGGACACTCGACTTTCATTGGGATTTTCAGCCTCTTGAATGTAGATATAGTTCATGGGAGAAAACAACAAGTCACCTTCACTGGCACCCGGAATCACTTACTTCGGGGTGGTGTGTGTAGCTGTTGCGGCGCCTCTTTGCTGGTGGCTGTGGCTGGTCCCTCCTACTTACTTTGGATCAGGACTGCAGGGTAGCAGGCATTGCAAAATCTAAGGACGCTAGGTTCAACACAAGACAACCAGGGTGCGGGGGGAGGTAGAGGTCTTATTTGTAGGTCAGAGGATTTCAGCAGGTACAGGGGTCTTGCAGGAATAGAGCAGAATCTTTAGGACAAGTAGAATTTATTCCTCAAGAGGACTACTCTTTAAATGGAGGTTGATGTCCTTTTCATACAGCTTTATTACGCACATGTTGGCAAGATGTAATCCAGACCCTGTCCCTTTAACAAGTCCAGGTTGATCTCTCCTCCATTTAGCAATCAGACCTTTAACATTGCACCTCCGGCCACGCTATTCACGCACCACCAGGAGGAGAGGGGCTCAGCCCTTCCACTGGAGCCACTGTCTGTACTTGGAGATTTATCTTTAAATTTCTAAAGGTTTAAAGACAGTTGGAACATATTCCGAAATATTTGAAGGTACAAAACACAGTTAACAAAGAAATACAAATTAATTTGGATATGACACTGTCCCTAGCACATGCAGCCTGATCTACACTAACATGTTCAAATGACTTGACAGGTGTCTGCCTCCCACATGATCAGCACACCCATCTCCGGCTGCTGCGACCATCGTTGTGATCAGGGGAGGGCTGGCAAATTTCAGCCCGGGGGGGCAAGGCTCGACTCAGCAGCCTATTTTAAAGAAAAAAAATGCAGATGGCCCTGTGCCCCCCAGCCCAGCCTGCCCCTGGTTGTGATGGGGCAACAGGCTGCTCTATCCCCACACACTTCCAAAATCATCACATGCCAGATGATGGAGAGTTAGAGATTGAACAAAATACGCTCAGACCCTAGTCAAGAACACCTAAAGTAAATCTTCTACAAGATGGAGAACTCAGATTTCATGTCAAGTATACATCTGCATATTGGTTTGCTGAGTTGACTCAATATAGTCAGTAAGGGAGCACTAATCCAGAATGGTAATATATATATTATATCCTCAGATTTAACTACATTTTTATTTCTTTACAGACCTTACACCGATTCATCTACCTGTAGGAACTTTTTCAATCTTGTAGCAAAGGCGAACATTGACTTGTTACCTCAGGGATCTCCACAGAGGAATTTACTACTCACAAGCGCAATAACCTGTCTGGTAAGACTTTATATTTCAGAATGTGGGGTGTTTTAGTGTTACAAATTTGAAATTAGATGATGTTTCACAAAAGTAGACAAAGTAAGTGAGATAAGTCACATGTGACATAAATTATAATGTGTGTAATACTAATTTATGTGTTTATTCTCAGAAAATCAATACTGCAGCAATTACCAAAGCAAACCTGCAGGCGTTGGGCAGTCTTGCTTGTGCCCTGACAAATGCAGAAATTATCAGTGCAGACCCCTACGTATTACAAGCTCTTCAAACCTGCTCCTCCTTCACTGATGCGCAGAAGTCAGCTATTGTCGTGAAGCTGAAAGCCACATATGGGTATGTAAAACCATAAAACAATGAGAAACTCATTACAATTAGTATGGGGCTGCCTTTCACAGAGGTACAGAGTTCTATAGATAGTGTGTGACTTCTGCTTTTGGAATAGTCTTTCTGCATTGTGGGATGTATGTACCATGGCAAATGCAGAGGAAAGAGTAGCGTATTTCCAATATTTCTTCCAAATATGTCTCCGGATTGCGGCATTGTACTGCTGTTCACGGGGGCAGGGCTGGAGAATTAGTCTAGTGGAGCCAGTGTGTTCTGCTGCCCCCTCCTCTTTTCTCTGAACTGAAATCCTTCAACATTGCTGAGGTGGTGGAGATCAGCTTGTCTCCAATTCTGGGCTATAACAGTTTGAGTGGCAGCAATTTGGATCAGCTCTACGCTCAACCTCCCTCATAATCATCTTCTCACAAATATAAAACAGTTAAACAACTGTGAAGAGGAGTCATCATACCAAGGACACCAATGTTCTTTCGGAGATCTACTGAAAACCATCTCAGTTCACCTGCTGGATCCATAGAGTTCAACTGTCATTGACATTGCCATTTTGTTTACTCCTTTGGCGATAGCTACAGATTCTTTCCAACTTCTGCCACCATGGGGAACAAGTGTCCTGGCTCTGTGTCCAGCAGTTAGCATGCTGCCAAATAAATATACTACACAAACAGCTACTCTGAACTGGCAGATAACCACATGAGTGCTCATTTTATTTGTTCACTTACCAATTTATTTAGTTTTAACCAGGAAGTTTTATTTATTGTAGAAGAACAGTAGGGATTAAGATATATATAATGCATAAAACATGACTGTAGAAATCTCAGTGGAACATGTTTACAAATTGAACCAAATCTTTAGTAATATATATATATATTTGCTTTTGTAATAAAATAGACAATTCAAACTTTCCAAGCACAATTTTTGTTTGAGAAAAAAAAAAAAAGGAAAAGAAAAAAAAAACACCTCTATCCATCAAGTCATGGCAGGGAGATGCATTCCAAGATGTAGTGAGAGGCATATTAGTGAAAAGGAGAGGAGAGGCTACTAGTCTAAAGCATACTGTGCATGTCCCTATAAATTGCTATACAGAACGAACAGGAGGGCAGAGACAGGTGATTCTACATTAAAGTAGGCAGAGGGTTTCCTAATACATTTTGGATTACAGGCAAGCAAGGGAGAATGTAGGGTAATAACTATTCCAGGAAATTACCAAATCAACTTCCAACATACACTTATTGCTAGCTCTGTTGGTCCTTATCTGCGAAATAGTTTTCCTAGTTAGTTAATTAGTTATTTACCAATTAAAGCCATCAAATTTGGGGAGGAAATCTTTGCGACAGGTAATAAAGTTACTGAAGGTGTTTGTAATACAGAGTTTTCCTAGGACATTGTATATCTTCATCTTTCAGAAAGCCAATGAGGCACAGCTTACGGTCCATTGCATTTGGGGTTCCAGTAACATACGATACAAATACCATTGCTTGTCTCCAAAAATAATTTACAACAAATTGACTTGCATGGATGAGCACTCAGGGTCTGTGGTCCTTCAGCTGCCCCAAAGGCAAGGCATGTTGGGATTTGTAGTTTCACAACAGATAAGAGGGCTTTAGGGGTATATTTACTAAACTACCTGTTTAAAAAAGTGGAGATGTTGCCTATAGCAACCAGATTCTAGTTATCATTTATTTAGTATTCTACAAAATTACAGCTAGAATCTGATTGCTTGCTATAGGCAACATCTCCACTTTTTCAAACAGGCAGTTTAGTAAATATACCTCTTACTCTGCACAAAACTGGTCTAAAATGCAATGATACATCACTTCCTTTTTACATATGTTTAACCCTTTAGAAGGTTCAACTAGAAAAGTTTTTGTGGTTTGAAGTTTTTATTTTTAATACAATTTACACAGGGCACACATTGGCATCATCTCTGACAGTATTTTTTTTTTCCTTAGCAATCCTTCTCAGTGGACAGTCTCAACAATGAAACAGATCGGAAACCTTGCAAGCACTATTGATGGTGCTACTCTTGTGCAGATTTCCACGGTAATAACAATATAAGATGTTCCACTACTTTGCTGCAGGTGTTTTGCATGTCAGATAGCCTTGTATTAATGTAATAAGTATTGCAGATTTAATTGTGACCTGTTAATTTATTGCAGAGTGTAAAGAGAATGTTCTTCCCAGGATTCTTGACTGTAATTAAAACCAGTTTCAAGACTACATTCTCCTATACCATGAGTCAACTTAAGGTTTCATTCAGGAGGGTCGCTCGTGCCGCACGTGAGTTTTTTTTGTATTAACTATAAATCTAAGAAGTAAATTGCAACAAGGGGATATGAGAGGTCAGTGAAAGAGACAGAAAAACATTAATAGGGTAGATGTTTTCAGAAGATCTTTCCAGTATACAATATCCCCCATTTATTCTACTACTATATGGGTAAGTATCATTTTATAGAGAGAATGAAAACCTTTGGATATTATCCTGATAGCTGTGATAGCAGTTATCAGGGCCGTATTAACCTGAGATCTAACTGGGCTAGAGCCCAGGGGCCTCAGGCATCTGGGGGGCCCTTAAAAGTGCTTGGGTTTTTTGTTTTTTTTTCTTTAGAGCTGCTCAGCTGTAGCACAGCCGGCGGTAGTATTAATCAGGCCGGGGGTGCCCCGCCACCGACTGTCAATTGGTCACGGAGAATTGCAGGCAGCAAATGTTATGCTGTTAGCTGCCTGCTGCCCCTGTAGTCCTTCCGAGGTGCACATTAATCTCCTTACTGAGGAGATCTTGTGAGAGTAAGTCTATGAGTCATAGTCTCACTCTCACGAGATCTCCTCAGTAAGGAGATTACTGCGCACCGCGGAAACACTACAAGGAGTGGAAAAATGTCTGCAGCCAGGACGGATCAATCAGGAATAGGAAGTAAGCGGGGGGTGGGGGCCTCACAGTACCCTTAGCCCGGGGGCCTCCATTCTCTTAATCCGGCCCTGGCAGTCATTGACAGACTTGGGCAATGGTGGAATAATAATTAAATTTATTGAATAATTCAACCCTTAATGTCTTTCATTCCTGGTTTTATGACACCTGTAGTCAAATTGGTCATTGTAATGTAATCACTACCATTCAGACTTATACTGGCTATTTCTAACCATATTTGCTGACCATTGGACAGTATATGCGCCCTTTACAAAATAGAAAATCTGTCCCAGTGGAGTTGGAATTGGTCATTCATAGGAGTAAATCTGGATGGTCAATAACTTTAAAAAACGAGTGTTATGGTCAACAGCCAACCCCACACTGGACTGAAGGGTCAGAGTGACCAGATGCCAAGTTATGTGCAATTTGGCCACCCTTATGTACAGCCTAATTACTTACAGATCCAGCCATTTGGTGAGTAACTGGATTGCAGAGTATGTTGTCAAACTCACACTAATCAATACTGTTGTTGCTAAAACATAAATAAAAGTGACATAGGGGGCCTGATTCACCTGCGAAAGAAACCTGTACGCAAGTTGCGGTTTTGAAGCAAGCAGGGAACTTGAGTGTAGGTGTTTCCACTTGAATCTGGGTGTAAGTACGCTCTGCCTAAACAGTAGTTGTCTTATGTGCATGCATATGTGCAATATAAAGTCCCATCAGAAAGCATGCAAAAAACAAATTCTAAAAGAATTTACCAACTCATAATACTGTAATTATTAATATAAATTTGTGCTTTGTTAAAAAAAAAAAAAAAAAACGTAATTTTTACATTAATACATAAATCAGGATGCTGTTAATGCGTGCTGTACATACAATATTTATAGCTTCTCTTACCTACATACACATGTTCTTCGCTACCTAGGGGCACGCATACCTGTAGTTTTTAATACAAAGTCATCACATTTATCACTATCAGTCGGCACTTACACCTGCCCTGTGGCTGGTGAAAATGATACAGCTAAAAAACACATACTGAAGAGAAAGTCAGAACTTGAATTGGATGCAACTGTATGGGCACTCGGCATACCCATACTGTACATTGTCTATGTTCATCCATCCCTTCCCTCACCCTGTTCTGCCCCTCAAGTGGTAGTAAGTGTCATATGTGTTCAAACATGAATTACATGCAATTGCGTTAATTGGCATAAAGTCCATTTCGGAGCATTCAAAGAGCTATTTCACGCCAGATACGGCACGCAAGGGGACTTGCGTTCGAAGGTGAATCAGGCCCAGAGTTGCAGGTGTAATTTGGTCTTTTACAAAGGCAACTTTGTGTCTTATATTTGTACGGTGTACATGTAATGGAAATCTGTAATCAATAACAAGTCAGTAATCAAGTACAAAAACACTATGTAGGGCATCATGAATCCACAGATATTTTGTAAATATACATAGATATAGTATACACACTAAGTAAATGCTAGGCTTGTTGCTAGAAACCAGAGTCAGACAATATTTTGGGAGTAAGTGCCATAAATGACGAAGACAGCGCCAAAAACTTTACAAATCTAAATATATAAATAATTTTACAATAGAAAAACGTATAATTAGGCTATTTAAAATGCTAACAATCTTAAAGGGTATAAGAACCCCTGATTTACTAATACAACTATGAAAAACTGTACCAAAACATACATATTATATCGGGTTCCCATAATATAGCACTGCGACCACCTAATTAGGACTGTACTTTCCAAGTAGGCCAAGAACAGCACAGAAAGAGCTTCATGTTTTTTATTAATGTTTTTTTATTTACTAGTTGATTAGTCCCATCAACTGGATTATTCAATTAACAATAACATGATTAATTCAAACAATATGTTCCTTTGTATTTGTCTAATGTAAATATTAGGGACAACTGTATAAAATATTCTTGTTATAGGACTTTACTTAGCTTCTGCTTGCAAAGCTCACCATTCAGTAGAGTTGCCAATGTTTCTCTTACATTCACCATAACCCCTTTATCTTCTACCAGAAGCCTCCAGTCGATCTTATTAAATTGCAATAGTCCAGTTATGATAAAATAGCTTAGATGCAGGGTCAGGCTGGCATGGGGGGCATCTGCCCCCCCGGGCCGGTCCCATAGTGGGTTACCTTGGGCTGGGTCACCTGCAGTTTTTTTTCCTTTAAAATTTTCTTAATAGACTGTCGAGTCGAGTCTTGCACCCCGGGCTAAAATTTGTCAGCCATCCCCTGCTTAGATGCATGGTCTTATGGCACCGGATACGTGCTACATCATTCTGATGATGGGGGTGTAGCTACATTTAGAAAGGACCGTAAATGTGACAAATGGATGGCAGACGCAAACCCCTGAGTTTGCTCATTGCCCATACAGATAAAAAAAATCTAAAACCTGTGTTCACAAAAGTGACTTTAGCAAAAAAATGCATTTGTTAACGTTGTTTTTTTTTTTTTTTACAAATGTCTGAAGCAACTATTTACAAAATAGAAAAAAACATTCTTGAAAAGTGGGCTTCTTAATAAAAAATAATTATAGAATGCCTGGCAGTGCTTACACCAAGCTTATGTGTGGGATAATGGGATGTTAAATGTACAAAATGCAATGTATGTAAATAGACCTTACAGTGGTTAATTATTTTCTTTCTGGAGTTTGAACATTCTAGGTTTCAGCAGCTCCTGAGTTAACAATATACTTTAGGAAGAAAAATTAGAACACAAATAACCTTTTCCTTATCAAAATGTTTGAGTCCGATTTAAATGGTAAAATATATATTTCACATGAGTCCGAATAGTCCAGATTTTGGTAGTACAATTTTCAGACCCCAAAAGAGCTGAGGCCTATTAGGAAGAGGGTGTAGTTAGTGGGTGGTTGGATTGGGCAGGGTTTATTTTTATTTGTTAATAAATTCTTACATAACTATAGCAAAGAAACTCATAAATGAATGATAAGCATATCTGTAACAATGTTATTATGATCATTTCTATAAATAATTAGACCACTTTTGTAAATTCAGATGTTTACTTTGCATGAATTTGGGTATAAGTCTAGCATAGCAGAAAAAGTGTAACTGTGTCAACAAAGTTCATCCTGCTATCACATTCGGATGAACCCCTTAATGAACTTAAGTTTACTTATAAAACTTAATGTTAACTTAATATCACTTATATTAAACTTAAGCTTAAACTCACTTTATTCTCCAAAAGTGCTGCTCCATTAAGCCTAATTTAAGTAATTGTGAAAGTGAAGGGACACTGGGACTGTCTACATTGCATGTGGCATGTTTGTATGTGTGAAGGTTTTTATTACCTAAAAATGTGCTTCCCAACAGACGGGAAGGCACCTGATTAAAAGGACAAGGTTTGGTTTTCACCATCTCTGAGCACACAGAGAAGTCAACAATCTCAGTAGCTCATTTAAATGATCTCATCCGCTTGGATTTAAAATTAGATGCATTCGTCCATTCCCAACATAGCAAGGCACACCCCAAAGGGCTCGAAATATCCTATCGGCATACGCAACTTTTTTGTACACACCCCCACACACTTTTATCCAGTAAACCCATGCATATACCCTTAAAATTGGGTGCATTTGCGCAATAGTAGAATGATAACATTATCAATGCGGGTTTGCACTTTTGGACAATGGTGAACAACCCTTACACTGTATGTAGCATATTATCACTACACATAATATTCACCTCCATCAACTGTGATGGCATACTATGAAATAGTACTATAACCCCTGAACGTCCCTCTTTTATGGAAAAGGTCCTTCTTGGACCCAAATCATCTTGTTTATTTTTCCTTAACAACCACTTATTTATATCTACTCTTCAAATGGTCTCAAGCAGTGTCTCCACTTCCTAAATTCAATGTCAGAGAAACAAAGTTGCAAGTCAGTTTTTCAGTTTTGCAGCTTCCTTGTCAGTGTAAGGACAAGAATCATCATGGAAGCCTTGTTGTTATATGTGAATTGGCAAATACTCACTGTGTGGTTTTGTGTCCCCATATAGCCGATTGTGATGAGCTCACCACAGACATGATTGCTAAGCAGAGGGAGTACATCGTTGCCACCTATACTGCCGCACAACTGGACGCTTGTCTAAGCAACATCACTTTACTAGACAACCTGGCTAACCTTGGACCTTTAGCATTTGCTGATGACCAGCTTATGGTGCTCAAAAATAAACTGGACACGGTAAAACTATATCCGTTACCTCTGAACCTTGTATTTATTTATTTCATCAAATATATATAGGAGTATAGAGCGCTTTTAACTGTGTTTTGTGAAATTGTATGTGTCTTCCCACAGATCTTTCCTAATGGTGTAGGAGAGGAATATCTCATCCAGATAGGCAACATTGCCAGAATTTATAGTGCAGAGAAAATCCATCAGTGGAACATTACATCAGTGGACACGCTGGGAACCTTGCTAGGCAGCGCAACCTGGCAAAATAATGATTCCAATGTGAGTCTCTAATATATCCTCTCGCAGTGTATAAGTTGTAATCGTAATTACCATGCCTAGGACGTCTCAGAGGTTAATCCTGAGATGCAGAAGTTTTAGGTTCATCTCAGGGTCTCTGGTCTGTATGATAAAATCTCAGGGTCATAGAACCCCAAAGCTGGACACACAAGTTGCATTGACAGCTGGTCGTTCTACCTGATCCTCAAGATGCCAAATCTGTATCCAATTTGGCCACTCCTTGGGCTTCATTGGTGCAATTTTCCAATGACTGCAAACACATAGTGATTCCGGTATGCCGGCAGACAAAATCTTTTAAAACAATACTTTATTTTCAATAGTAAAAAAAACAGCTACTTTTTATGTAAGTCGACTTAATAATATTTTATAGAAATATAAGTCCATAAAAGTAATTTAACTTAACAAAACGTTTAATTTTACTTCAAAAATGTTACATTTATTTCTCTATTTTTCTAAAAAGAAAACCATCACCACACTGCTCTAACACTCTGGTTCTGATGCTTTCAGATAAATGCAATGGTAGCACAATATCTTCAAGTAGGTTACCCAAATGCCACCATAGATGGGACAACACTGACAGTCCTGGCTCCTTACATATGTGGCCTAAATGAGACCCTAATTCAAACAATTACTTCTGATGACCTCACGTAAGTAAATGTTGATCTATTAATGTTACTGAATTATTGTTTACATGGAAACATTAAACTGTTAATGCAATAAAAGTGTGCACAGCACAGCGCAAATGCTCGTTTTGTGACATCATGCAGCTACTTTAGCACAAGTGCGCTTATTTTTATGAGCAAGTGAATATATTTATGGGCCATGATGGTAATCTCCGTAGACAGCATTTCAATTTCCTTTCAATGTGCCCTTTCATTTCAGTGGGGTTCTGTGGAAAGGTCATTGAAATTAATGGACCCATCTGTTATAATGCTTGTAAATACAAAAACATTTTAGTTTTTTTTACCTCACTTGTATTGAAGTTATCCTGAGTGTCAGAAACCAGTGAAACATTTTTGAGGTTTTCCACATCAATTTACTAAATTAATGTTTCATAAATTCACCCGCTCTATACTTGTCACTGAAAAATAGGTGATTTCAGTGGTTTGCTATATATGCTGATTGTGCTTGGGATATTTGCAAAACTGGCGATATATTAGCCCTGAAGTACCAAAATGATTAGACTATGTGGAAATAGGTTCCTATAACTAGGTTTACCTACCACCCAAAAAGAAGTATAGGATGCATGCCTAAATAAACTTCAGGTTACATGAGGCCCCAGTTTTTTGAAGATTATAGATGTCCTATCATAGTTATTACAGTAAGCTAGCAAGCAGGCTAGCCCTGAAGGGGTAGATAGTAGCAATCCCGCAGCTGATGGCTATCGGCATAAAGATAACTCGGACAGCTCCACCAGTTATTAGTTATACTCTACTTACAGTATATTGTTCAATTAGATTGAATTGATGGTACTTATAGGAACCCAGTGCATTAAAAATAATGTTATTTTAGAAAGTCTACCAATCCGCTGGATACATCCATGTGCACTCAGAGCAAGAAGAACCTTCTGTTTAGCAAGATGAAGATGGCCTACTTATCATCTGAGAACTCTTCCAATGCCTACTTCCAGATTATGAAGACCGTCATAGGTAAGATGCTATCCAGGGTTTCATTTCCCTTGTTGGCCAGCTAGACACATGCCTAAGGGCATACAACATTGATTCAGTTTTATAAGGAAAAATGTATGCCAGGCTAAATATTTATTCCACTATTTCTCCTGCAGGTGGCGCAAGGGCTGCAGATCTTATCCAGTTTGCCACCGGTTCCCAAGAAATGGATCTCAGTCTCTTTACATCACTGAATCCGAATGAAGTCAAGGTAAACATATAGGCCCTTTTTAAGATGGCCTGTCCCTGTACAGTGGAGGCAGCAATCTTTGTGCTCTGAATCAATATTCATGAGAATGCAGTTTATCAATACCCAATGAACCAGTGATGTCACTTTATGCCTCATACCTCAATGATGTCACTACTTCCTAGTGAATTGATTGGCTGAATATTGGTTCAGCTCACAAAATTGATACCTCTACTTTTGAATATGTACAGACACAGAAACCGGAAGTGTCTCTCTGCACGCATGCTGTCTTCTATACCTGGGGTGGCCAGATTTCCACATTTAATCCAGGAAATTGATTTCATATGATGCTGGTGAAGCCTGGTCATCGTGTCAAAGCATCCTGTATTAAAGATGAGGCCAGGCTGCCCTATCTATACCCAATTCATTTTTTGTCCATGCCTGTTGTAGGCAACAATCTTTCGCATTTGTCAAAGGTGAAAAAGACAGGTTCATACATGAACAGAGCTCCATTACGAATGGTGCCCTGGGAAATCAGCTGATATGAGCTACAAGATCATTTACAAGAATACATGAGCGCTTTTGAAGCATTTTCTCCAGATGCTCCATCATTTGCTCAACACTTCAAAAGCACTTAAAATCAGTGTGCACCTTTTTTCCCCCCAAAAAACTCTGCATTACAGTTGAAATATGGGAATATGCAGATATTGCTAACCTGAGAACAATTACTGCAGGCACTGATATGGCTAAAACTCACGTTGATAGGGTAATGTACATGTTATAAAGACACAAATAACTATGTATTACAGAAGCAAAATGTGATGCATTTTTTGTTCACAAATGCAATATATACAATTTGCTCATCTCTCTCTTGTAATTCTCATATAGCAATTAAATGCACAAAACATTAAGGACCTGCTTGGAGATAATGTCCTCGATATCAACACAGTTCTCAGCAGTGAAGTGCTTCAAGCCTGGGTGTCAGCAAGCAAACAAACTGAGATCAACAAACTGGGTCTCAACGTTACGACAGGAGCACTGGAGCCAATTCCAGTAGGATTCATCGTTATTAATCCAGGTAATTAGTATACTGAGAAAATATCTATTTTACTGAAATCAGTATCTTTACAACGAAAAAAATGAGAAATATATTTAACTTTTTTTTAACCTAATGATCATGAATGTGCCTATAATGAGGCAAACTGGGACAGCAGGTTTACGAGGACACGTGGTACCAAACACATTTTTAAAACTACATCCTTGGTATAAAAAGCAAACCTTGTACATGTTACTGTCTATAGCAATGATTTTGTGAAACTTTTTTTACCACATTTTTAATATCTAGAAAAAGTCATATTTTGTCAAGATACTAAAAATAGCCCATTTTTATAAATGAAAAATTCCATCTTAATCTCATATTTAGGTAAAAATGTCATCTTTCCTTATTATCACAGTCCTTATTGCTGTCTCATATACTGTCATTTGAAAGCCCCTGATTTATTTGCCTACATAAAAATAAATATTTATTAAGGTACACCTGTAGCATACATACAGTGGGCGGAACCAATGACAAATCGGCTGCTTCCACTGTGTGTGAATGGTATCGGTGTATTTCAAAAGAAAATAAAATTAGCAATCTGTTTTAATCATTCTCATAAATATTTGCTCAACTAACAAAACACCCCTCCCCCATGCACTGTATGTGGACAACAGACACACTTTAAATAATGGTGGCTTTCAAATTATAAGGGGTCCAATAAAATAAAAATCGGTGCACTTCCTAGTATTCTGA
The DNA here is from genome assembly GCF_038048845.1 of Mixophyes fleayi. NCBI lineage: Eukaryota > Metazoa > Chordata > Amphibia > Anura > Limnodynastidae > Mixophyes > Mixophyes fleayi. The sequence continues at coordinate 21,428,225 of NC_134408.1, forward strand.
GCTCTGCAGCGTGGACTCTGTATAAATTAAACTAAAAGTGTTGTGAGCCCTTGTTTAAACATTCTAGCTGGTGAATACCTATGGTTGAGGCAAATAATCACTGCATTACAAGGTTGTGATCCTTTTTACATTATATTGATGATGTCTTTTTTTCTCTTACAGTAACTCAAACATCTGGAGCGGCTTCTCATCGTATTCTCTCTCTCCTCTTATCTTGCACATTGGCTGTTGTATTTTATATGAACAACCGCTTTTTGTAACCAGCTACATTTTACACACCCTATCCATGCTGTCTATTAGGGCTGGTGATCTTTAATAGACTATCTATGGAGGGTATGCGGATATGCAGTATTTAACTTCTCTTTGCCTGGCGCACAATTAAATATAACATATTAATTAACTTTTCTATACTACCTCAATAGCCTATAGTCTACAGAGATCCACAAACCCAGTCAATGATTCGCTCCGCAATTCATCATACACACCACGGTGACCGAGACAATGTAAGTCTATGACGGAACTGTTGGGTACGAGTGGAATGTGGCAGCTGAATGAACTATTAAAATGAACTATTCAACGTGTAATATTCCTCGCTCATGCCCAAACTCAAAACCTGTAATATACAATTACTATCATAGAAACCACAGTGTGGGCACTGCAATAAAGTCAAATAGACTATGATCAAATGTTGGATCCGTAAATAGAGAGGACACTAGTCAGGACTCATTTTAATGGGAGGATAATTAGAGAGGGTAAGTTGGGACTTTGAGTTCAGCAGCTGTAGAGACACATGCTGTTGTGTACACTAGGTATACGATCATAATGTACTTATCCCAGAAAGCAATTTGCAAATGCTGCTATGATAACGTAACTACACAAACATTTAAACAAACTATTCTACTTCAATCTCTGCAGAAAAGTCCATTTTTATTTTATTTGATAAAAGATTACTGAGTTAGACTATATCTCTGTGTAATGTGATATGTGTTATCTGTGCATACATTTTGAATGAACCCTAAATTAATCATTGAATATTATTTTTATAAAAGATTGGATGTTATCAAAAAATGTCTCTAATATATAATTATATTAATAAAATCATATTTTCATGAAAACCTGCTTTCACTAAGTAAAAATTGTGTATTCTTGTGAACGGTGAATGCGTTTATGTTTTTGTAACCAAACCATTTAGCAGAATGTGGGTCGTGTTTCCAAGAGCGAACAAAGTCTTACTTTTCCAGAGAGAAAGTAGTATAAACACACAGGTTTCACAAATTGCCCCTTGGAAAGATAATTTGACTGGAGTTGCGTCTTTCATGGGCCCCTGCAGCCAATCCAGCTTTTGTTGGACCTGATGCCAGAGAAGCAAGAATTCCTCCCGAAACTTCAGCCGCCATGCTTAATGGGGCAGAATTTGCTGCTGGGTATGTGGTAGCCCAGAAAGGTAGAATGTGGGTGTAGTAGCATTGTACCTTGATGAATTCGGGCACACGCAAAGCCAAAATGCGTGCATTTTAAACCAAACGCAGGTTGCGCTCCGTATGTGTGCCATGATGAAGCAGCCCTGTACACAATCCAACTGCATGCTTCCATGTTACACCAAGACGTTCTTTTCTCTGCAGTTTCCCCTCCTTAGTACCCAAATCCTACACTGGCTTCAATAATTCTGTAGTCGTAAAAACAGAGTGCAATAGTTGAAATAGTTGCTAGTAAAATAAACTATTGCCCAGGTTCTTTGGGACAGAGAAGAAAAAGTATATATGGATAAATGTTTTCTTCTCTGTAATGAATGACCTAGGGAACAAGTTCTTGATGTCCTAGAACTGTATTTTTTGGGGGGTTGTGGCCAAGTTGTTAGTTATCTAGTACATCCTATTGTGAACCACCTCTGCAGTCCGAGCATAAAAAGATTAACCACCACTGATATATTGTAGATATTGTTTTACAACACAAAGAAACGTGAGAAGTCAATGACAAAAAGCCTACTCAATGTCAGTGCTTTCTTTTAGGGAAGTGGTGAGTCTATATTTTATAACTGGGACAAATGTTGAAACTTTTTACTAAACATATTTCCAAATATTGAACAGAAGCAAAACATACAATAAGCAGGGGGGATAAATTATAACTTTTACCTGGATTTTTATTTAATGGTAATGATAATTATATATCCTGTGTAATAAAATTGCAACCCTTCCTCCAGGGCTCGATATCCTGGTAATGTTTACATGAATACACCTCCTAGAATAGCGTTTTAATAACACTGATTGAACGACTGCCAAAACTCAGCATTTAAATACTGGTTTCAAATATATAGATATTTGTTATCTTAATAAATTACTGAATAGAAACAACAAAAGAGCCTGTAAGATAATGGGCGACGTTTATGAACATGCATGATTGAGCCTCCTGCAGTACCAATGCTGTTGTGTCTATTTGTACAGAAAAGTGTTAGATTTTATGCAAACCACAAAGATTTTGAACATAAAAATACTTCTGATGCCAGTAGCTGAACTTCCTTGGTGGGTGCAGGTTACGTACAATTCATTTCTTGGACGAACATATTTATATTAGAGGATTAGACTAGGCACTGAATATTTGCAGAAAGAACTGTTTTTTACACATTCTCGGAGATGGTGGAAATTAGGCACTGCCCTATATTTTAAATGTGAAGAATTTTTTGCATTTTACATGGAAAATTAAAATTTTAGGCACATTTTGAGCAATGCAATTGTTGGGACCATGGCTAATAGATAAACTTTTAGAACTGAGCTAAAGAGGTCTTCGCTTTTTGCAGCCACCTTTCCCGAAGAACTAGAAGTTTATCAATTTAGCCGTAGTGCAGGGATTAAGAAACTGGAATACTGGAGGCAGGAACTGGAGACAGGCTGAAGGTCGTAGGTTGGTAGCAAGTAGGAGAGTCCAAGAACTGGCCAGAGGTCCGGACAAGTAGCAAACAGGAAAATCCAGAAAGTTCACAACAGGTAAGCAATTCTAAGGATAGCAAGGTATCCAAAGGAGCAGATCATCAAACTGTGAGGCACAGTAACACTATAACCGACAGGGAGACTAATCAGCCACAGGAGGCTGATAATTAATATGACATGCTCCTGTGAGCAAATGAATAATTATTTATCTGCGCACACGCCCGTCAACTATAAAACACAAAAAACGTAACACATAGTAAAGGCATACCTTGAAACTTCCCCAATTTGTGGACCTCAAAGCTAGTTGACCTTACACTGAAGTGAGTGGGGCTTTGTCAAAACTGGACAGGGTTTGGGTCGATCAGGGGTTGGATTTGGATGGATCGGGGACAGGTTTGGGTGAATCGATGTTGAGAGGTTTGATAAAGATGTCCCCTCACTGTCTAAAGACATAAACAAAACTAAACTGATACAAATAGATTACAAATGGAGAAAAAATAATATTAGGCACAAATAATGATAAATAGTTACCATAAAAAAAAGTTGGGAGGTTTGTGTCTGTAAAATATTATTAATTTAGAAGGTGCGTTAATAGGAGTGCCACAACATCAAAAATACTTATATACTGTCCCATTGACAAACCCCTGACAGAATTTATGGGTGGATCCCAGTAGCAGGAGACAAAACAGCAGTTGGTGAAATAATAGTAAATATTTTTCTGAAGTACTTTTCCAAAACAGATGAAGCAACTGTGCACAACACAAAAAGACTCCGTATTTGTACCTATGCCAAACCTCAACCTATACTTTCAACGGGATACATTTTGCACCTTCTATTTGCACTTCTGTGGGAAACCATATTTCTATGTTCACTTAGAGTAATGTAATAAAAATGTCCAAACACACAAAAGTGACATGTAAAAAAGACAGTCCTGATGACCCTCCCCTCTGATGATACATGGAACTAATCCAAGCAAATTTTTTGTTAGAAAAAATACATAAAAGTTTAAATTAATAAGGGGTGGTATGAGGTTGGGGTTTGATGTAACTTTCCCACTGTAGTGGAAATGCAATTCAATCTGAAAGAGAGATTTTTTCTTTAAATTTATGTTTATATTTGCAGCTGTCAAGTACAGAGTATTTATGTCTGAAATCCTGACAGCAAGTGAGATGTTTAAGCGTTTTATTGCCTAAGGTTACACTACACACATACTATTAGCCCGCCAGGGGCGGGCTGGACCGGGAGGCATCGCTCCCCGGGGGTGCAATTTTACCAGCGGCGCACAGACGGCCGCATCACATGACACGTGACGCGCCCGCATCGCTTGTCATGTGATGCGGCCGCCTGTGCTGCCCCCCGGGCTGAAATTTGCCAGCCCGCGCCTGGAGCCTGCCTGTCTTAAACAATGCCTGCAGCTTATATAACCAGATAAAAAATTTGGGATGATTAAGCGGTTTAGCATACCATGTGAAAATCAGATTGTTAGTAACAAGTGTGTTAAAGGTTATCGTATGAATTTACAGTGGGAAAAAAAATTGCTTTCTAAATAATCTTCTTTTGCCCTCTTGCGAGATAGTAAAATATCATATCAATATCATTTGTACGCCCTACACAAGTACAACCCATGTCTAATCAGTGCATCAGTATAGATGTGAGTATAATTATCTATAAGGAGGAGGAGCACTTCATTGGGTTAAAAAAAAAAACAACCTACACTGACACCAACAACATATACATAAGTGCCCACTAAATAGATACATCATACATGCCAACTTTGTTTTCCGGGAGGTTCAGGGGCAGATGAGCGTGTCGGGGCAGGGCTCAGAGAATTGAGTAATTGGCTCCACCCCCTAAATGGTCATTGCAATTTATGGCCTATAAAAGCAGGGAGCAGGGCCATGATGACGTATGAATCGAGTCACTAAACTCCGCCAGCCCCATTTAACTTACCAAACTGGCCGGGATACGGGAAGTTGCCCTGCCCTCCTGGGAGTCCAGGAGTCTCCCGGACATTCCGGGTGAGTAGGCAACTAAGAGCTACATTCATAATAGACCAAGCTACAAAAACAAAGCATCTAAAATTCCACTTCTTGACTATAACTATTTTGCTACAATTGGAATATAAACCTCTGAGAACCTTTATTGGAACCATAAAAAAGAATAGTAATTAACAAACTAGTGTCTTCCTTACTTCAAGACTACTCAGTCAACAAATTAACTAGATATTAAAGAAAACAGGATCACAGGGACAGAATTAGAAAACCACTGGATTAGGTACTGTACATAATTCCGGTGGTAGTAATTACCGCGACTATGAAAACACCAACAAGTTTTCCCGACATGGTCAGCAAGAAGCAGTAAAGTAATACGCAATTCAGCATCATTTTTGCTGTATTCTGAACAGGGCCGGATTAATCCGTGGTCTAACTGGGCTAGAGCCCAGGGGCCTCGGGCATCTGGGGTGCCTGCCAGAATTCATCAAGTCAGCTGGAGAATGGCAGGCAGCTAACAGCAAATGTTATGCTGTTAACTGCCTGCAGTCACTGTAGTGCTCCCACGGTGCACAGTAATCTCCTTACTGAGGAGATCTCGTGAGAGTGAGACTATGACTCATAGTCTCACTCTCACAAGATCTCCTAAGCAAGGAGATTACTGCGCGCCGCGGGAGCATTACCGGGAGTGACAGAAGAACGGAAGGAGGTAAGCGCTGGGAGTCCTCATGGGGGTGGCTCACAGTACCCTTAGCCCGGGGGCTCCATTACCTTAATCCGGCCCTGATTCTCAATAACATTCATTAAGGATTTCAGCTACAGTGACTTATGCTATGGTTGCCTTGGAACATATAAGCCTGGGTACACACTACAGAGATTTGTTCCCAATGCGATATTTTACAAAATTTACCTTCAGATCTGTGGTCTTTATCTGTCATAACCATTGGCTGAAAAGATTGTGACTTTGCACACTCCATAGAGATCTATGAACACTGCTGGTCGTGAATTCATACAGACTGTAGAATTGGAACAACATTGTTCCATTGTTGAACAAGATTTTTAGTCCGATTATAAAATCAAATGAAATGATACTGTGTGCTTTGGTACAATAATCGTTCATCATTGGAGCATACACACTAATGCAATATCAGGCCGAACAGTTGTTTATTGTGTGATTAGCCCGATAATCGGGTGATAACACTGTAGTTTGTACACAGCTTAAGTGGACTCCTGATCTAACACGGGACATCATTTAGACCCTGAGGGGCTTTGGAATATATCAATTATTTATTTATGTTTTCAATGATTTAATATACCCTATTTGATGTTTTGTATTCCACTTACAACATAAATATCGCAATTATTTGATCACATTAACACTACGCAATTGATATAGTGCTGGATCTACCCTATTCTTTTTTATATCTGTGTTATGAAAAAATTCTGGAAATAACTATGTATTTTCAAAAATGCTGAGAGTATTCATTGTAGTCACTTGCAGGCTCATTGTAGTAGCATGCATCCTAAAGTGAATCAGCTTGCAAACTACTGGGGGAGATCATGTCAAACAAATCTTATTGACTTTTTTGACTGGGTGACTAAAGTAATAATTCAAGGGGACCACAGGTGTAGCTTATCTAGATTTTAGTAAGGCTTTTGACACTGTTCCACATCGCAGACTGTTAAATAAACTTGATAGCAGGATAGAAAAAAAAGAGTTATAGTAAATGGAGTGCATTCACAGGAGAGAAAGGTTACCAGTGGAGTACCCCAAGGGTCTGTACTTGGACCAGTGCTTTTTAATATCTTTATTGGAGACATTGCAAATGGCATTGAAGGGAAAATATGCCTTTTTTGCAGATGACCAAAAATATGCAACAAGGTAGACACACCAAGAGGGTTAAAACAAATGATTGATGATCTAGGTAGACTAGAGGACAACTACAGCTTAATGCCAAAAACTGCAGAATCATGCACTTGGACGTCAAAAACCTATATATAGTATTAGTGGCACTATAAATGGAAACTAGTGAGGAGGAAAGCTATTTAGGAGTCACCATTTCAGTTGACTTAACGGCAGGTAAGCAATGTAACAAAGCAATGAGAAAGGCAAGTCAGATGCTTGGTTGTATAGGGAGAGAAATCGGTAGCAGAAAGAAAGAAGTAATAATACCACTGTATAGGTCATTGGTACGGCCTCATCTAGAATACGGTGTTCAGTTCTGGAGGCCATATCTCCAGAAGGATGTAAATACATTAGAGACTGTACAAAGAAGGGCAACTAAAATGGTTCATGGCCTACAGCACAAAACGTACCCGGAAAGACTAAAAGATCTTAATATGTATAGTTTGGAGCAGAGAAGGGAAAGAAGTGTTAAGTAAGTATCTATCGTCACCAATAAATATTGTCCGATGTGATCAATGTGGTTCCAAAGCATAAAAGAGATTTAATAGCAATAAGCAGCAAAATACAATAAGAATGTTGCGAAGTACAACCGATACATATGCAGCGCACCCTGGATCCAGGAACAGTCGTGTCACTCACCGGACCGTGAGTGCCTCTTCCCGGACATTTAGGAACCGTGGCCGTCCTCCATCCTGAGGGTCTGCGCATGCGCAGCCCTTTCCTACCCTTCAGTGTATGTCCCTTTAACTTAATTGGCAGATCAGGCAACACTCCCTATATTAAGCACCTGTGGTCAACACCACGTGGCCTGATCTTGGAGTCTCATTCCCCATGAGTCTCTGAAGGTGTTCCTATGTTTCCTCGTGTATTCAGCGCTGCTGATTCCTGTGGTTTCCAAACCACTTCTACCTCTGTGGTTTCCAAACCACTTCTACCTCTGTGGTTTCCAAACCACTTCTACTACTGTGGTTCCCATACCACTTCTACCATCAACTGTATCATCGTGACTGTTGGCTGATTCCTATCCGCTGCCTCCGTGCACTACAGTCTTCTATACCACTTCAACGCTATCATATTCCATTGTGACTGTTTGCTGATTCCTATCCGCTGCCTCCGTGCACTACAGCCTTCTCTCCACATCCACTCACCTGTTCATAATCAACTCTGTGAGCTGATTCCTATCCGCTGCCTCCGTGCACTACAGTCTCCAGCTTGCAACTCGTCTGTGTTCATCATCGTGACTGTTAGCTGATTCCTATCCGCTGCCTCTGTGCACTACAGTCTCCAGCTTGCAACTCGTCTGTGTTCATCATCGTGACTGTTAGCTGATTCCTATCCGCTGCCTCCGTGCACTACAGTCTCCAGCTTGCAACTCGCCTGTGTTCACCATCGTGACTGTTAGCTGATTCCTATCCGCTGCTCCTGTGCACCTCAGCCTCATCTCATCTCTCCAGTGTTTCCTCGAGACTGCTGCTATTATTACCATCTGCTTCTCTTCGTGATCAACAAGCTCCTGGTCTACTCTGCTCTCCCGTGTTCCATCGCTATTGGTACCTGTTGGTTGCTACTGGTTACCTCCGTGTGTCCGCAGAGCCCTGCTGCTGCTGTCAGCGCTATCGTCCATCCGCTGCTGATCCGCTCTCCACGCCTTCCTGTGTCCCGCTGGTCTCTACCCTCCTGTCAGCATTGGATTCGTATCTCATCAGCTACTCCTCTGCTAGATCATCTCCATTCTCCTGGGTCCTCCCTGAGTCCAGTTCCACGTTCTACTGATTCCTGTGGATTCGTGTCCCTGTTGGTCTACTTACCTGTGCGCTGCACCTACTAGACTCTTCCTCATCCATCCAGGGACTTCTCATCCTGCCGGCCTCCTGCCGCTCAGGTATTGCTGCACTCCTATCTGACTGCCTACTTCTGAACTACGGTATGCATACTTCTCATTGACTGTGCTGGTGTATTGCATATCTTGCTGGACTGTGTTGGTTCTCCTCTGGAGTCTGCTATCCGCTGAGTCTATTGCCATCATTGACTGTGTTATCTTGTGCTGGATTACTTCAAGAGACTTTCTATATTTGCAGACCTGTTCAGTCATTTATATATATTGTGCATATTATTGTGGATCGTGTTTAAGGTGCCCGTGTACATCCTGTGTTGCAGTCTCTCCCCGTATACCTCCTCACATATATATTCAGTGGTACAACTTGCTGAAGGCAGACCACTGATCCCTGTTTCCTGTATCACCTGTTCCAGTAACCTCTCACATAGCAGTGGTACAACTTGCTATCGCAGACCACTGACTACCCGGATACCTTCACTTGGATTCCATTCCTTCACTCAGACAGCGGTACAACTTGCTATCCGCAGACCGCTGACTCTCACCACCTCCTCGTTTCTGTTGGACATTCCTCCTCACTATAGCAGTGGTACAACTTGCTATCGCAGACCACTGACTACCTTCACGTGTCCTTGTCCATACAGTTCCTCGTGTATTAATACCTCCAGATTACCAGTGCTGCTAGTCATAGACTTTCCTGAGCATCTCATCATCTACCATTGCCTGTTCCGTGATCACCCTGCTACCAGAGTACTCTATTACCATCTACATTGCTCTGGTAAGCCTACCACCTGGTGATCCCTGGGTAAAGACTCCTAGTGCCCGTGACAGTAAGATCAGGCCCTCCTCCACAGAATCCTTTATCTACGGATCTGTGCGATAAGGTTCAGTCTGAACGCCTTCCTCCTCATCGGGCGTTCGTGACGTCATCGGACGTTGAAGATGGATCTCAGGAGTCATCTTCAAAAAGTCAAGGGCTGGTGGTTCACGGTCACCATCCGTCTTTTCCGGAATTTCCTGCCCTCCCGCCCACCCAAGTTCCTGCTGTGGTGACTGTTTGTCAGACCTTCAAAAATATCTGGTCTCAGGTCAAAACCTGTTTAAAGAAGACATCTAACAAATATAAGTCTTTTGCAGATAAAAAGAGGCGGGCTATTCCACCACTAAAAATTGGAGATCGTGTCTGGTTATCTACCAAAAATATTTGTTTGAAGGTCCCATCTATGAAATTCGCCCCTCGTTTTATTGGTCCATATAGGATCATTCAAATTATCAATCCAGTATGTGTTAAACTTCTTCTTCCTAAGAATCTTCGGATTTCCAATGCCTTCCATGTGTCTTTGCTCAAACCTCTTATCATCAACCGTTTCTCAACTCCTCCCTCAGCTCCGCAGCCAGTTCAAGTTCATCAGGAGGAGGATTTCGAGATTACTGAGGTATTGGATGCAAAAATTTCGCGAGGAGTTCTCCGTTTCCTCGTTCATTGGAAGGGCTTTGGTCCTGAGGAGCGCTCTTGGATCAAAGCTGAAGATCTTAATGCTCCTGCCCTTTTGAAGAAGTTTTATTCCAAAAATCCGGACAAGCCCGGTTCCAGGCGTTCTGTGCCCACCTTTAAAAGGGGGGGTACTGTCACTCACCGGACCGTGAGTGCCTCTTCCCGGACATTTAGGAACCGTGGCCGTCCTCCATCCTGAGGGTCTGCGCATGCGCAGCCCTTTCCTACCCTGCAGTGTATGTCCCTTTAACTTAATTGGCAGATCAGGCAACACTCCCTATATTAAGCACCTGTGGTCAACACCACGTGGCCTGATCTTGGAGTCTCATTCCCCATGAGTCTTTGAAGGTGTTCCTATGTTTCCTCGTGTATTCAGCGCTGCTGATTCCTGTGGTTTCCAAACCACTTCTACCTCTGTGGTTTCCAAACCACTTCTACCTCTGTGGTTTCCAAACCACTTCTACTACTGTGGTTCCCATACCACTTCTACCATCAACTGTATCATCGTGACTGTTGGCTGATTCCTATCCGCTGCCTCCGTGCACTACAGTCTTCTATACCACTTCAACGCTATCATATTCCATTGTGACTGTTTGCTGATTCCTATCCGCTGCCTCCGTGCACTACAGCCTTCTCTCCACATCCACTCACCTGTTCATAATCAACTCTGTGAGCTGATTCCTATCCGCTGCCTCCGTGCACTACAGTCTCCAGCTTGCAACTCGTCTGTGTTCATCATCGTGACTGTTAGCTGATTCCTATCCGCTGCCTCTGTGCACTACAGTCTCCAGCTTGCAACTCGTCTGTGTTCATCATCGTGACTGTTAGCTGATTCCTATCCGCTGCCTCCGTGCACCTCAGCCTCATCTCATCTCTCCCGTGTTTCCTCGAGACTGCTGCTATTATTACCATCTGCTTCTCTTCGTGATCAACAAGCTCCTGGTCTACTCTGCTCTCCCGTGTTCCATCGCTATTGGTACCTGTTGGTTGCTACTGGTTACCTCCGTGTGTCCGCAGAGCCCTGCTGCTGCTGTCAGCGCTATCGTCCATCCGCTGCTGATCCGCTCTCCACGCCTTCCTGTGTCCCGCTGGTCTCTACCCTCCTGTCAGCATTGGATTCGTATCTCATCAGCTACTCCTCTGCTAGATCATCTCCATTCTCCTGGGTCCTCCCTGAGTCCAGTTCCACGTTCTACTGATTCCTGTGGATTCGTGTCCCTGTTGGTCTACTTACCTGTGCGCTGCACCTACTAGACTCTTCCTCATCCATCCAGGGACTTCTCATCCTGCCGGCCTCCTGCCGCTCAGGTATCGCTGCACTCCTATCTGACTGCCTACTTCTGAACCACGGTATGCATACTTCTCATTGACTGTGCTGGTGTATTGCATATCTTGCTGGACTGTGTTGGTTCTCCTCTGGAGTCTGCTATCCGCTGAGTCTATTGCCATCATTGACTGTGTTATCTTGTGCTGGATTACTTCAAGAGACTTTCTATATTTGCAGACCTGTTCAGTCATTTATATATATTGTGCATATTATTGTGGATCGTGTTTAAGGTGCCCGTGTACATCCTGTGTTGCAGTCTCTCCCCGTATACCTCCTCACATATATATTCAGTGGTACAACTTGCTGAAGGCAGACCACTGATCCCTGTTTCCTGTATCACCTGTTCCAGTAACCTCTCACATAGCAGTGGTACAACTTGCTATCGCAGACCACTGACTACCCGGATACCTTCACTTGGATTCCATTCCTTCACTCAGACAGCGGTACAACTTGCTATCCGCAGACCGCTGACTCTCACCACCTCCTCGTTTCTGTTGGACATTCCTCCTCACTATAGCAGTGGTACAACTTGCTATCGCAGACCACTGACTACCTTCACGTGTCCTTGTCCATACAGTTCCTCGTGTATTAATACCTCCAGATTACCAGTGCTGCTAGTCATAGACTTTCCTGAGCATCTCATCATCTACCATTGCCTGTTCCGTGATCACCCTGCTACCAGAGTACTCTATTACCATCTACATTGCTCTGGTAAGCCTACCACCTGGTGATCCCTGGGTAAAGACTCCTAGTGCCCGTGACAAGTCGTCAAAGCTGATGTCTGTTGGCAAAGAGGCTGTTCCTGTACGAGATGCCTGTTTATATACTGCTTGGTTTAGAAAAAACAATGATGGTGTCACAAATATACACAGATAACACGAAGAAAGTTCTTCATTGGTCCAGGGTTTACGATATTCCAGTAGACTGCTGGTCATAGGTCAGTTCATTTGACCTTTGTCTTCCCGCCTATAAACCAGTTTAAACTGACCCATAAACAAAGTACTTTTCAGAATTAATCTCAAATTATTCATAACTTGCGATCTCTATGTGCGATCGCTACTCTGTTGACACCGGATTTCTGCTGGTAAAATATGAATGAATAGGAGACCAAACTCCATACATTTCCGAGCACCTAAACCATAATTACCTTTACTGCAGTATTATCTATGTATAAATAGTCTCTAATACATTTATTAATAAATGAACATGGATTGGAACTTTAGTAAATATGTACTATATACAAATGTAAATGTGAATGTAAGTGTGTGCATTGTATACCTGTGTGATTGCGTTATTACCCCTGGTATGATGTAGCGTACTAATCGTAATCATATGGCAAACCAATATTAATCAATTTAGCCGACTTCATCCAATTATTTGACTTCGACAGGGGGAACATGATAGAAACTTTCAAATATATCAAGGGTTATAACAAGGAACAGGAGAGAAACATTCTTCAAAGGAAGAGAAGTATTACAACACGAGGACATGTACTGAGACTAGAGGGAAGTAGGTTCAGAGGAAATATTAGAAAACATTATTTCACAGAAAGGGTAGTGGATAAGTGGAATAGCCTCCCATCAGAGGTGATAGAGGCTAATACAGTAGAGCAGTTTAAATATGCTTGGAATAAATATATGAATATCCTTATAAAGAATAAAGGATCAAATAGGGCTTGAGGTTATCATAGGTTAATAAAGCAATAGGCCAAGTGGTTCTTATCTGCCGACAAATTTTATGTTTCTATGGTTCTATAATAACAGTACAGAGCAGGCAAGGCAAAACTATCCAAGCCAATTACAGAATTATTTTCCATTTCCTTTATAGTGGAATGACCACAAGATGATTGAGTCTTAATCAAATGACCATTAAACAAACCAGTATATTTAATTTTTTATTTTTTAATGCCTAACCGCAATTATAGCTTTAGAAATCACAAGATACATTTTTAAAGACATTGCAAACATAAACAATTTAGTAATATCAAAGTTGCAAATAAATTGTAAACTATATAATGTTAGCTCCTTGCTGTCCTAAAATAATCTGTTCATTCAACTTCCAAGACACATTGATCATCCCTATTAATCCTCTCTCTTTTGCTTATCAGCAATATACTACTTACTATTGCACAAATCATGTGACAGCACTAATTTCTAAGGAGGAATGAGGATACAAACAACAAAGGTAAAGGTAGATGCAGTCAGGACATTGTCAATCCTCTACATATTGGACATTAGGGAACTCTAACATTTAAAAATGATCACTTATATTCAAATAATATATGGATGTTCAATACTACACCATCTTGTCGTAGTTCTTGTGAAACCAAAATATTTGGACTTCCTCTTCTCATCACCTGATGTTGTTCCAGCATCCATCATTAGAACCTTAAGTCATATTAAGGCATATTTTTTTCTTTCTTAAACTGATCTCTTATTCTTAAATACCAAAGGGATAAGCACTTAAACAATGCCAATAACCAACAAAGCCATGACAATATACTGAACAAGTCCTGCTACCATTTATGACAATCCTTTTACTAACCACCCAAATGAATCCCAATCTTCATTTCCCAAGTTTCTTAACTTATCCTTTAGCTCTTTTACCTTTTCTAAATGACCTTGTATCTTTTGTTCATTGTCCTTAATACAGGTACAATATTCTTGTCCTACTACACAAGTTCCTCCCTCCGCTGCCAGAACCTGATCCCACGCCTTCTACTTTTCTTATTGTTTGTTTAATTGCTAATACCAATTCACCTACCATATCATCCATCAGATTAATTATTTTTGCAACAACATGTTATACCAAGTATTTCTATCTGTCTCTGAAAACTATTCTTATTTCTACAATGCTCAATTTAAGTGCGCAAAACCAGCACATATCCAATCCACTTCATCTATATTTTTAGGTTAACAATGATATACCAGATTTTGTGCAAAGCAACAAATGGATACATATCCAATAATTACTTTGTGTCAGGATCTGCCTTGCTTATTTTGCAGCATTGCCTCAGGATGCTGTTTCATCTCAGCAGCTCCTGCCTCTGGGATTAGATTGGACTTTATTAACGTGTTTCATTTTATGTTTTATCTGGCAGTACCTCTAATTCCCCAGAGATGCTGCTATTGTGCCTTTTCTCCTTCTCATTAGTAGGGGTTAACCTACTGCACTAATTATCTCCTGCACCTGGTGGTTTCCTACTTATACCTACCTCTATTTCCTGTGCTGGTCATTGTTGTTTTGTTGCCTTTCCTTATGGTTGTGTACTCCTGCTTCTCATTTGCTCTGGGAATTTCACATGCTGCTGCTGCTGTCACCACTATAATTTCTCTCCACTCAGCCATTCTACCTGCATCTGTTGTTTTCCTTACAACCAATATTCAGCCTTACTCAGAAAATCCTGTGCAGTATCAACAATATTTGGTTCATACTATTTTCTATATTTTCTGATTAAAACCTGCTCAATAAAAACACCCTATGCTTTGTAAACACTGTTACAGTACCAAGCCTTTCAGCTACAGCATCTTCTGTCAAAGCAATATATGCAGAGATATACTGCAAATATTACTGTCATGGTTAACACTATCCACATGTTGACAAGAGTCACTGATGTCAGTAAGTTCCACAGTGTTATTATGACTGTAGAAACATCACTTACTTGATGCTTGAGAGCAAGAAGCCCAGGATATACCTGGTGGACTTCTCTCTTGATTACTTTCATTTCTGGTTAGATGACAGTGTCTTGAAGAATATCTTCTGGTTGAGCTGTCTCAGGAGATTTTACCTTCTTACAATGAGAGGTGTGGATCCACATGTTTTTTTTCCCCCTTTACTTTAACAGCAGTTGGCGTTGTCAGGAGCACTTGATACGGTCCTTCCTACCAGTCATTCAATGAGCCTGATCTCAGGAAACTCCGGACTATTACCACAGCAGCAGGCTGTATATTATGACAGGAACAATCCACAGGAAGAGGTTGTGTGTAACTCCTTGGATTCTCTTCGGCTAAATGCTAACTGCGATCAAATAGTTCATAGTTTGATCATTTGCTTTGCTCAGTGCGGGTGCAACACTATTAGGCAGTTTCCTAAACAGAACCTTATTGTTAGGAGCCGCGGCGGCCACGGACACGGACACCGCCTCTTACCCCGCTGTGCTTCCCAGCCGTCTCCTTGACGACCGGGACGTGACTTCCACCAGTTGGTCCGACCGTTGCCAAGGCAACGGCCAGACACCGATTAACTGCACAGCGCGCTCCGGCAAATAGGACAGCCGGGCACAGGCGCTGAATTCTCCTCAGCCTGTGGGCTGATTAATGTGTCCTCTTTTTAATTAGTCCTGGCATGTGTATAGTTACAGGGCTTATTCCTGATTGGTTGATCTGTGTATTTAAGGCAGGGAGGGCTTAGCCTCCCTGCCGGTTATAGCGCTTCTGACCCAGTCTTGCTGACCTGCTCCTGTTTGTTGTACCCTGTCCTGTGGATACTCTGTTGGATTATCTGTGTATGACCCCTGCCTGGACTTTGGACTTTGCCTGTTACCCCGACCTTTGGCGTTTTTATTGACTACCCTGCTTGCCTGTGACCCTTGAACTCGGCTACCGTTTGACTATCCGCTACTTTCTATCCAGCCTCCTGGCATGCCGCTACGAGCCTGTATTACCAACCCACACTACAGGACAGTTAAGTCCTGGGGGCATCTGAGTACCAGTGAGCACATTACGCTCTAAGGGAAAGGCGGCTGCTATAGGTGAAGACCTCCGCCATCTAGTTCTGTGGGTTGGTGATCAGACCAGCAGCCTAACATTATAACCGGCCTTAAAAAGTATTCCAGGAGAACAAGCTTTGGAATGGATGAAAACGGAACCAACTTGTCTCCAGCTCAAGTTCTGGCTGGTCAAATTCAGACTCTGTCACAAATGGTCTAGGGATTGTCCCAGTGTTTGTCCACTCAAGAGGAGACCTCTAGGACTTCACAAGCTATGTCGGGTCCTGCAGGTGAACCCAAATTAAATTTGCCGGACCAGTTCTCCGGAAACATAGCCTTGTTCCGGAATTTCAAGGAGAGCTGTAAAATCTACTTTCGGCTGAGACCTCGGTCTTCAGGATCGGAACAACAGACGGTCGCGATTGTCATTTCCCTCCTTCAGGGTGACCCCCAGTCCTGGGCCTTCAGTCTGCCTCAAACAAGTGGAAGCCTTCTTTAATGCATTGGGTCTGTTCTACGATGACCTGGATCGATTGACCTCCGCTGAGGCTCATCTACGGGCTTTAAAGCAAGGCCGGCATTCTGCAGAGGAGTACTGTGCCGATGGTCGACTGACAGCGAATGAAATGATCCTGTGTTACGCAGCCAGTTTCGATTTGGGCTGTCAGAACAGCTCAAAGATTCCCTGGTGCAATATCCTTCTCCTACCTCGTTGGAAAGCCTCATGCAGCTCGCCATCAAGATTGACAGGAGAATTAAGGAGAGGAAGGCAGAAAGAGGCACCTTCTTTCTCTTCTGCTGTTCACCTAGGTCTGCAAATTGTTTCCCCAAAAAATGCTGTCTTGATTACTGCACAAGTCACCTTCAGTGCCTGTTCAGTGGCCCTCTCGGCCTTCATTGATAGTGGAGCTGCGGCCAAATTCCTTGACATCGGGTTCGCCACTCTACTGGAATTCCTACAGTAAAGCTCAAATCTGCTATTGCAGTCTGTGGCTTAGATGGAAGTCCATTACCTGGTGGCAAGATTATCTGGGAGACCCCCTTGCTACAGTTAAACGTAGGAGCTCTCCATTCTGAGTCCTTGACCTTCTTCCTCATCGATTACCGTCTGTTCCCTTGATTCTGGGCCATCCCTGGCTTTCCCTTCATAACCCTGTAGTGGATTGGGTTAAAAGGAGAAATTATCCACTGGAGCTCTTATTGTTCACAGTCCTGCTTAACCTTACCTCTCCGGATTCTACAATCTATTCCTGAGCAGCTTCCCTCACAATATCATGAGTTCTGGGATGTGTTCTCTAAAAAAGCTGCTGACATTCTACCACCTCATCGAGACTTCGACTGTGCCATCAAGCTTATTCCTGGTTCCAGATTACCTAAGGGGCGCTTGTATTCTCTTTCTGGTCCTGAGACCAAGGCCATGCAGAGTTATATTGAAGAAAATCTAGAGAAAGGGTTCATCAGGCCATCTAAATCTCCGGTAGGAGACGGATGCTTCTTCGTATTCAAGAAAGATGGTGGACTGAGACCCTGTATTGACTATAGAGGATTAAATTTAATCACGGTCAAGAACACCTATCCTCTTCCCCTTATCTCTGTATTGTTCAACCAACTAAGAGGTGATATTGTCGTCACTAAAATCGATCTCCGTAGAGCATACAACCTCATCCGCCTCAGAGAAGGAGATGAATTGAAGACGGCGTTCAATATGCACTCTGGCCACTACGAATATTTGGTCCTGCCGTTTAGTCTTAGCAACACACCTGCAGTGTTTCAGGACTTGATTAACAAAGTTCTTCTTGAATTCCTTGACCATTTTGTGGTTGTTTACTTGGGTGATATCCTCATATACTCTCAGTCGCTATCCATACATCGGGGTCACGTCAAACAGGTTCTACAGAAACTTCGGGAACACCATCTCTTTGCCAAGCTGGAAAAGTGTGAGTTTGAGGTACAGAAGGTATCATACCTGGGATACATAATCTCTTCTGATGGTTTCTCCATGGATCCAACCAAAGTCCAAGCTATTCTCGACTGGGTACAACCCAACAACCTCAAGGCTGTGCAGAGATTATTATAGGAGATTCATCGGTGGCTTATCTGATATAGTGGCTCCTATTGTCGACCTGACCCGCAAAAGAATGGATCCAACTAATTGGCCGTCTCAGGCAGTAACCGCATTTGAGACCTTAAAAAAGGCGTTTGTGTCTGCTCAAGTCCTTAGGGATCCAAATCCAGAAATACCTTTTCTACTAGAGGTCGATGCCTCTGACGCCAGTACTGGTGCTATCCTGTCCCAGAAGGACCCTCATACTCACCGCTTACATCCATGTGCCTACTTTTCTCGTAAGTTCTCTTCTGCGGAAGTTAACTATGATGTGGGCAATCGGGAACTGTTGGCCATTAAGTGGGCCTTTGAGGACTGGCGTCACTGGCTGGAAGGTACTATACATGTAATCTCTGTTATAACGGATCATAAGAATCTACAGTACATCCAGTTGGCCAAACGGTTGAATCCCAGACAGGCCCGCTGGTCACTCTTCTTCACCTGCTTCAAGTTCTTGATCACCTACAGACCAGGTTCTAAAAATGTCCAGGCAGATGCTCTATCTAGGAGCTTTTTGTCACATGACGTTCCAGTTACAGATCCTCTACCTATCATTCCCTCATCTACTATCCATGCTGGGTTAACTCAAGACTTGAGTATCACGCTTCGTAGGTTCCAAAGAATAACTCCTGACAACACTCCGGAGGGTCGCTTATTTGTCTCAGTCCAATTAAGGAAGGCGGTACTTTCAAAGGCACACAACAGTAAGACTGCTGGACATCCTGGAATCTACAAAACTTCAGAAATCCTCTCCCATACCGTATGGGGGCCATAATTATCTGCTGACGTTAGAAGTTTTGTTCTTTCCTGTGAAGGCTGTGCCAGGAATAAAGTCCTCAGGAACTGTCCTTCAGGCCAGTTGGTTCCATTACTCATTCCTTCAAAACCCTGGACACATTTGTCAATGGACTTTATTGTCGATCTCCCACCCTCTGCAGGATATAACACCATATGGGTGGTTGTAGACTGGTTTAGCAAGATGTCACACTTCATACCGCTAACCAGGCATCCTAGTGCTCGAGATTTGGCTATCCTGTTCATTTAACATATATTATGTCTCCATGGACCTCCTACTGATATTGTTTTCGATCGTGGCTCACAGTTTGTGGCACAGTTCTGGAAATCTTTCTGTATCCTTCTTGGAATCAAGATCAGTCTGTCATCTGCATACCACCCTCAGTCTAATGGCCAAACAAACGGAAAGAGTTAACCAGTCCCTGGAGCAGTTCCTGCGATGTTAGACCACAGAATTCCACGATAACTGGTCCTCCTTGTTACCCTGGGCAGCATTCGCCTATAATAATTCATGTCATTCATCCACTCAAGTTTCTCTATTCTATTGTAACTTTGGTTTCCATCCCAGATCCAATTCCTTGTATTCTCTCAAATCCACTGGTATTCCGCAGATTCGTTCCACAGCTATTGATCTTAAGGCTATCTGGAAGAAAGTACAGTCCTCTTTAAGACGAGCCTCATTTTGTGCTAAAAAATAATTCGGATCGCCACCGTACAACCTGTTCCTTCAAAGTGGGGCAAAAATTAAAGCCAGGACCACGTCCAGACTAACAGAGGAAGAAGGCCCAGAAGGAGCAATCCCTTCTCTAAAGGTCGGAAACCACCCTAGGCAAGAAATTAGGTAAGGTCCTATGAACCGCCCTATCCTTATGGAACACCAGATAAGGAACCCTACAGGACAAGGCTCCAAGCTCCGACACCCATTGAGTAGATGCAATGGCCAGCAAAAACACCACCTTCCACGTCAAGAAACGCAGATCAGTCGTCTCAAGGTGTTCGAATGGAAGCTGATGAAGAACCTCAATAACCAGGTTCAAATCCCACAGGACCATCAAAGGAATGTTGGGTGGCTGAACATGAATCACCCCCTGAAGGAAAGTACAAACGTCAGAGAGGAAAGCCAACCAGGGCTGAAAGAAAATAGAAAGCACAGAGACCTGAACTCAGTCTTAGTTCCATCTCTAACCCATCCTGAAGAAAGGCCAGAAAACAACTAATCTGAAAGAGGCAGGGTTATGTCACTTCTTCTCGCACTACTGTACATAGATTCTCCACACATTGTGATAGATCTTAGCTGATACCTGCTTCCGAGCCTTTATGAGGGTCTCCACTACCCTGGAAGATAACCTTCAGAGAGTTGTAGGGGTCTGTAGAGAACGTTCTGGAGACAGATCTTCTGAAAAGTTGTGTCCATTATTAATACTAGAAACCTCATCCTCTGTGAGTGCATCAACTGGGATCTGGAAAAATTGATTATCCAACAGTGTTGCTTCAGAATTCGAATAGACAGTGTCAGATGCTGATAGAGAAAACGACTTAATAAGGAATTGAGGAGAAAATAGTCCAAATGCGGAATAATGTTCACTTCCAAGGCACGCAAACGTGCTGCCATTAATGCCATAATCTTTGTGAAAACTGTCTGGGCTGTGGAAAGCCAAAGGGGAACGCCCTAAATTGGTAATGGGAGCTTCCTACTGTAAAAAACAAAGGACTGATCCCATCTGAAACGTATCTACTCGTAGATGCTGGTTTAGCCCTTGAGATTTAGAATTGATGGAAACGGACCGTCCTGTTTGGGCACCAAGAACAGGTCTGATTAAACCCCCGGTGTTTCTGTCACTCTCGACATGGTCCCCAAGATCCATATATCTAAGGTGTACGCCGCCCACTGATATTTGAATAATTGTAGGTGACCCCCTACCCTCGCAGTCGCGAGTAGAGGAAGGTACTGTAATACGGATTATTATTATTAAATTGTTGTTATTTATTTAGTTAGTTAGTTGTTTTTTTTTAAATCCTGTGATTTGGACGTCTTTTGGAGTAAGCATCTCTTTACAGAACTTTATAGCCCGTGTTCACAAGAAAAGATTTGCAAAAAGACCCAAAACATGGAGTTCGTGGTTTAGGGACATTTACCGGCAGGAAAGTAATTTTACCTCCGGTTGCTTGGCTAATCATACTGTCCAGTTCTGGACCAAACAGAGAAAAAGTTTCAGTTAAGTGTGTATATATAGCATTATGACTTTATATAAATACACATACATATCTCCTAACTCTACAGGGATAAACCCAGAGTTGTACTCCCCAACACAATCTTGCGTTTATATAACAGAATAATCCTCACAAAAGAAGAATCTGAACAGTAAGTTAATAACTATGTGAAGGAATCAGAAAAATATTCTACAGATATCTATTTGTATAGAGATGTGTTAGGCAAAACTGAAGTAAGGCACTCAGCCCTTCAGAACCATGTCTAGGGCAGAGTACCCACAGATAGAAAGCAACCTGTCAGACAGACACAGTATATACTGCTGATAGAGAGCAGCCTGTCAGTCCACACAGTATACTGCTGATAGAGAGCAGCCTGTCAGTCACACACAGTATACTACTGATAGAGAGCAACCTGTCAGTCACACACAGTATATACTGCTGATAGAGAGCAGCCTGTCAGTCACACACAGTATATAATGCTGATAGAGAGCAGCCTGTCAGTCACACACAGTATATACTGCTGATAGAGAGCAGCCTGTCAGTCACACACAGTATATACTGCTGATAGAGAGCAACCTGTAAGTCACACACAGTATATACTGCTGATAGAGAGCAGCCTGTCAGTCACACACAGTATATATACTGCTGATAGAGAGCAGCCTGTCAGTCACACACAGTATATACTGCTGATAGAGAGCACCCTGTCAGTCACACACAGTATATACTGCTGATAGAGAGCAGCCTGTCAGTCACACACAGTATATACTGCTGATAGAGAGCAACCTGTAAGTCACACACAGTATATACTGCTGATAGAGAGCAGCCTGTCAGTCACACACAGTATATACTGCTGATAGAGAGCAGTCTGTCAGTCACACACAGTATATACTGCTGATAGAGAGCAGCCTGTCAGTCACACACAGTATATAATGCTGATAGAGAGCAGCCTGTCAGTCACACACAGTATATACTGCTGATAGAGAGCAGCCTGTCAGTCACACACAGTATATATACTGCTGATAGAGAGCAGCCTGTCAGTCACACACAGTATATATACTGCTGATAGAGAGCAGCCTGTCAGTCACACACAGTATATATACTGCTGATAGAGAGCAGCCTGTCAGTCACACACAGTATATACTGCTGATAGAGAGCAGCCTGTCAGTCACACACAGTATATATACTGCTGATAGAGAGCAGCCTGTCAGTCACACACAGTATATATACTGCTGATAGAGAGCAGCCTGTCAGTCACACACAGTATATATACTGCTGATAGAGAGCAGCCTGTCAGTCACACACAGTATATATACTGCTGATAGAGAGCAGCCTGTCAGTCACACACAGTATATATACTGCTGATAGAGAGCAGCCTGTCAGTCACACACAGTATATATACTGCTGATAGAGAGCAGCCTGTCAGTCACACACAGTATATATACTGCTGATAGAGAGCAGCCTGTCAGTCACACACAGTATATACTGCTGATAGAGAGCAGCCTGTCAGTCACACACAGTATATACTGCTGATAGAGAGCAACCTGTAAGTCACACACAGTATATACTGCTGATAGAGAGCAGCCTGTCAGTCACACACAGTATATACTGCTGATAGAGAGCAGCCTGTCAGTCACACACAGTATATACTGCTGATAGAGAGCAGCCTGTCAGTCACACACAGTATATACTGCTGATAGAGAGCAACCTGTAAGTCACACACAGTATATACTGCTGATAGAGAGCAGCCTGTCAGTCACACACAGTATATACTGCTGATAGAGAGCAGCCTGTCAGTCACACACAGTATATATACTGCTGATAGAGAGCAGCCTGTCAGTCACACACACACAGTATATACTGCTGATAGAGAGCACCCTGTCAGTCACACACAATATATACTGCTGATAGAGAGCAGCCTGTCAGTCATACACAGTATATACTGCTGATAGAGAGCAGCCTGTCAGTCACACACGGTATATACTGCTGATAGAGAGCAACCTGTAAGTCACACACAGTATATACTGCTGATAGAGAGCAGCCTGTCAGTCACACACAGTATATATACTGCTGATAGAGAGCAGCCTGTCAGTCACACACAGTATATATACTGCTGATAGAGAGCAGCCTGTCAGTCACACACAGTATATATACTGCTGATAGAGAGCAGCCTGTCAGTCACACACAGTATATACAGCTGATCAGTGTCTGAGGTAAAACTGCTTTTTAACCACGATAAGTTATTATTTACAAAGAAACAGACAGGATATAAACAATCACAGCGCAGAGATAATAGTATAATCACATATATATATATATTTATATATACACATACACACACAGTCTTCTCTCTATTACCACAAGAACCCTCATTAACCAGTTATTCCCCAGTGGGGTACTTAGCTGCTGAGGACAGTATCACATTGTGCCCCCTGGTCTTTGTGCCCCACAGGTAATCTGACAGAGCGTTTTGAACAGGTATAAAATTCTGCAAAATCATTTTTATCCTTATCAGACATTATATTTTCTTTTTTTTTTTTTTTAAAGAAATCATCCAGATTAGGCAACTTCCACAGAGAAAAATACAGTAAAATAATTAGTAGTTCTGACTCTGGCTAATAGCCTAAAACAGTAATATAAATATCTGTGGTAATAATAAATAAAAGTGGAAGATATTGTGAAAAGTCACCTAAGTGCAGATAGAGTCTAGTTATAACCCCATATGCCCTTTGTAAACATATATATATATATATATATATATACATAAACATAAACATTATATATCTGCTTATATAAAAAACAACTTCCCCCACTGGGGTACTTAGCTGCTTGTGTCTTCAAGGAACGGAAGCCAGCAGGTGGATTCTCCATTATTTCAGTCAGGAGTCCGTCTGAGGTAAACTCTAGCGGAATTTTCCCGCCTTTGGAGCGCACCACTCAGCGGGTGGGGGGGGGGCTCTGTTACACTCCCCGCACTGGAGGCTTTTGCTTTGGGGAGGATTATCCTACCCGCTCACTGGAGGCTTTTGCTTATTATAGCTCTCCTTTGTTTCTTTTGTGTTGCAGCCTTTTAATCTGTGCTCAGATTGTGGCCAAATCCAAGTTCCCCCCCCCCCCCACCTCAGCGAGAGACTTGGTATTTCCCTGAAAATGGCCGCTCCTCAGACAAAGTCCCCGCGCTCTATGCCTGAGGGAGAATACAGTGACAGTGGCTGCACTGCCTGCAGGCTGATTCTTTTATATCTTCTTTTTGTTCTTCTTTTTTTAATAAACAAAAACTATATTCCATTTAAAAACTAAGTGAACCAGCGTAAAACATAATACTAATCCGCTCCTAACCTCACTGACATGTCAGTAACACTAAGAAAATAATACAAATCTAATCTAGCAGAAAGTACTGCAGAGCAGGACTGACACAGCCCAACTCCTTGGGCACTTAAACATAACTGAGGTCTGTGGGGTTGCAGAGGGGAGGAGTCAGCAGCAAACTTAGTAGTTAACTATTTAAATGCCAACTCCGTGCGCCCTCATACAACCCCATGGTAGCAGTGTCCTCCAGAGTGGATGAAGGAGAAATAGGAAATAAAATCAGAGGGCCTGATTCATTAAGGAAAGTTAAATTAAAAAAGTGAGTAAGTAGTCTCCTGAACAAAACCATGTTACAATGCAAGGGGTGCAAATAGTTTTCTATTTTGCACATAAGTTAATTACTGGCTTTTTTTTCATGTAGCGTCATATGGTCCTGCCCCCTAGACGTGCATCACATATTATGGCCAATTACAGCGGGCGTGGAGCCACTATGACGGACAAATCGCGTCACTAAGCCCCACCTCTGCCAATTAACTACTACAGTGAACAGGATTAGGGATGTTGCCCTGCTCTCCCGGGAGTCCGAGAGGGCTCTCAGAAATTCGGGAGTCTCCCAGACATTCCAGGAGAGTAGGTAACTATGAAGTAAACAAATAGAAATGAGTAACTTTGTAACTTAGCAAAACCATGTTCTATTGGACAGGGAGGTGAAGGTGAAATGCGATTGAAGATTTTTAGTTGGGTTAGGGTATGTCCTAGATTAACTTTATATTTCACTCTAAAAATAAATCTATCAAGTATTTGTGTGCTACATGATAAAACAGCCAGTATTTAACTTATGTGCAAAATAATAAACTAATTTGCACCCCCTTGTATTGTAACATGGTTTTGTCGAGGAGAATATTTACTCATTGTTTTGCTTTCCTTTCCTTATTGAATCAGACCCTTTATTTTTAATGGCATTATTTGTTTAACATATGCAGGTGGCTATAAATATAATATGTGGAATTTTCTAACCATAAACTGTAAACTTTCCACTCCTCTGGATTTTACCTATCCATTTATGTTCATCAAAATACCTGGAAATGGTACATAAGGACATGCACATGAGGAGAAATGTAAATAATTGATAAAATGAAGCTTATATGTATTGGTACCTCCAACAAAATCAGTGTTTAAATGTTAAAAAAAAACAAAAAAAAAACATGCTGTACAACAGAGATTAATCCACACAAACGTTTGGACAATATAATGAGCCTTGAAGTTGAAAAACAAGAAATTCAACATAAAAATGGTACACAGTTGGTAAATCATACAGACGGAGATGGCACAGTACGAACATACTATGATTTATTATTAATCAAGTGTTCGACACAAACATTTGCAAAATTTCTTTGCAGAGAAACAGAGGAAGTACAATGATTTCAAGGATCACCCTCCTTTTAAAGCTTCCAGTCTGTTACTCTAACTCATTCAGCATGACAGAGTGATCTCCAGCCTTGTCTTCGTCAACACTCTCACCTGTGTTAACGTGAGAATCACTGACCTGATGTCAGCTGGTCATTTTGTGGCAGGGCTGAAATGCAGTGGAAATGTTGTTTTTGGGATAAAGTTTATTGTCATGACAAAGAGAGACTTTTAAATTAATTGTAATTCATCTAATCAATCTTCATGACATTCTGGAGTATATGCAAATTGACATCATAAAAACTGAGGCAACCGACTTTGTCAAAAATAATATTTGTGTCATTCTCAAAACTTTTGGCCATGACTGTATAGGTGTTTTGAACTTGGGGATATGTCCCTCCTTTGCTTGGACTCTTTAAAGAATCAAACACCGTGAAGGTCGCCCACGCACACTTATAACCACTTCACCAATTCATACAGTATATTCAAGAAATGGTAAACAAACAGGTCACAACTTCTTATTAATTATTCACTATTAAAGTTCCATACTTTCAGAACGATGTGAGAATTTTGAAAAGACTTGTGGGGGTAACCTTATCAAGCTGCGGGTTTGAAAAAGTGGAGATCTTGCCTATAGCAACCAATCAGATTCTAGCTGTCATTTCGTATAATATACTAAATAAATGATAACTAGAATCTGATTGGTTGCTATAGGCAACATCTCCACTTTTTCAAACCCGCAGCTTCATAAATTTACCCCGTGGAGTATCAAACCAAATAATAACCACACAAAATCAGACTTTTGAGAAACTGAGTACATGGAGTAGAGTAAGAAAATAAGTTCTTACCTGTGGCCACTTTTTGATCCAAGATTCAAGTGATAAAACAAATAATTACTTTTGTTGCATCTATTCTCTCCAGTAAATGAATTGCTTGCATTAGTCACAGTATATGTATCATATAGTCCCCAGAGCTGACACTCTTACTGAATGGGGCTTCTACTCTGTCTCTCTGCACGGACGGGTTCACTCCACCTATCCTGCTCCCATTTTGCTCCAGAATATTTCTCTGTACTTCTCTGTGCCCTGCCACTCTTGGTGCTCTTGAGTGGACAGTCTTAACTTACACACCAGACTCACACAATTCACAGCAGGATCTCCATCTCATCTCGCCATTGCTGGGTTCTGGAGGCTTCCTTTTTTCGTAACTCAGGCTCAATGTGGTACTTGGCGGTCCACTCTCACCATCGCTGTGTAATTTCACCACTGTTGCCAACACTTTAAAATACTTTCTTGCAATATATTGCTGCTGAGCAGGAGCAGATAATTCTGCCATGTATGGTAGCTTCCCACACCACTGTTGGTGTGCAATTAAAATTCTCATCAATGATTATTAACTGATAAAGTATGTTAAAAATTGAACAGGTGTAGTGAGGATACCATCCAATATAATACAGAATAAGAGAAACTGTACTGTATAGTTGGTCAATATGGGGGGGGAAGGAACATTTCCATTTACAAAAATCTGTAGGGACTGTGCCAGGAAATTATAGACAGTTGTCAACAATGCTTTCTGTATGTCATGAAAATGTCTGTCTTAAAACACAATAGGTAAAATAGGTTGAAACACCATTTAGGTCCAGCAAAATAAAATGTTATTTTCTCCTTTAAAGTCCTTATTAAATGAAGGCGCAAAGCAACCACCCCACCTGATGCACTACACCTGTTGTGGAACTACAAGTCCCAGGATGCTATTAAGAAAAGTCTGTCAGGTACTGGTAATTCTGCACCAGCTGGATAGTTATGGGTTGCTTAGCTTTGCATTACAAAATACTGATGAGAACTAGCCGTGACCGACTTCTATTACAGCACAGAACCTCACAACCTGTAAACTTCGTCATTATAAATCCTGGTATCAATTCATCTCGCTTTACGGCAGTGCGATCTCTGGGTTCCGACAGTTTCGCGACAGAAGCGTCTTCACGGTCGCTTTACGGCAGTGTGGCAGAAATGGCGTCGCCGTTTAGCGGAGTGCTGCAGCTGACTGATCTGGATGACTTTATCGGGCCGTCACAGGTGCGTGTGTGGTGTACGGAGTACACAGTATTGGGGTCAGTTAGTAATAATAATTGGTAATTCCTGAACTTGGGTTAGGGAGAGAACACTTATTGCACATTATATCTGGTGTAGTGTAAATGAGAAGTTGCCTGTTGCTTTGGGGGAAAGTCACAATGTGAATGTCATGTGCTCTATATAATAATACACACAGTGTAGTGTATGTCTGCCAGCATAGGATTTCAGGGATCATTGATTCCTATGCAAACCTGATGGTGCACAGTGTATGCAGCATGCATTATTTTCTGGTTCCATGATCTGTCATGTATTTTGATAGAATGTCCATATACCTTTAAGGGCCAGTTTTACATAATAATTAATGATCCCTATACCAAGCTCCATAAGCGGTTTATTTGCTGTGGAAAAGTATGGACAAAAGCCTTTAATTATCTTTACATAGGACCGCCTTATAATACCGCATTGTCTTTTTGTTTCTTTATATGAAAAATGTGTTTTATATTAAGTTTTAAGTGAAAAAGGTGACTAATTCATTCTACAACATACTGCATCTTAATAAGCTTACAGGTCTTATATCAATTTATTTTTATACTTTTTAAGTAAACGGTACAATGTGGAAAAATACTCTGTTTATTTGGAGTTCCTGTGTGTTTGTACATTCACTTGCGCAGCACTCAGCTCTCACCTGGTTCACTAATAAACTAGGCTCAGGCTACCTGCACTATAGACAAGATTATCCGCTAATTACTAATACAACCAATTATTATTAATTTTTTAAAGCACAGTTAAGAGACGAGATGTTGAGCGTAAGAGAGAAAAAGCTACAGAGATAACAATTGCCGTTCCACAACATATGGATGCTTATCCCAATAATAAAAGAAAGAAAATTGACTGTTTAGGGCAAAGCATTTCCCACCCAAAATAAATAAGCATTATATCTTCTTTCAATTTACATTTAAATGTATATGTAAAACAGTAAATTATAATAGTATTAAGGGTCGCTCCTACTTTTTGCGCAATTATTCTTAGTTTTATGTAAAAGTACATGGATGTGCAGAACAAGATGGTGGTCTCTGTGGGGGGTGCAGAACTGTGCCTAGGCCAATGAGAGGAGATGGATGGTCAAGGTCGTTCCTTTTCTACGTGCAATTTGCACCTACTTTTGCGCTGAAGTTCAGATTTCATTTTGCAGGATGGAATAATTTAAATGTGATAAAGAGTTTGACAGGGAACTATTATTAGGATATTTTCTGCTTTGTGGGAACATACACAACCTTTTTCTCCCTGCAAAAGAATTTTAGTTTTCTGCCACCTTTAAGGACCTTTCCGTTGCATTTCTGTAGGAAACTGCTTTTTTTTAGTTGTAATAGATATCTATTTCTGATTATTATCACCATGTGATTGAGAGTAGCTTCAGGTGTCCTTTTGAGAAACAGTGATAAAGCTACTTCTAGGTAATCATATCCTGAAATGTTGAAGATAAAAGTGCAAATTAGTGGTTGACCTTTTTTTTTTTTTTTCAAATGTGAAATACAGAAATGTAACAAGAATGTTTGCATCTGTAGGATTGCATCAAACCAGTTAAAGTTGAGAAGAAAACCGGGAAAGGAGCAGCTAAGATCCGAATTGAAGATGACGGAAGTTATTTCCAAATCAACCAGGTGAGATTGAGGAGAATAAACTGTTTCAGGGAACCCTCCCTACAATAAATGGATTTAAAAAGAAAAATGCCACAACCCAGGTATTGATAATGTAGTATCCATCACTTTACTGAATCGGTAACCCAGAATAGTTGATAAACTGTGCATGTTTTTAGTCACACTTGCAACTTAAAGAGCACCTATCGAGGGCAGCCATTTTGTGGGTTGATTCAATATTGGCGAGAATGCAGCCTATCAAATCACCAGGAACCAGTGACATCACTAAGGCCTAAATAGTGCTGCCTGAGTGATGTCATTACTTTTTCTTATAAAGGTCGGTTTCACTCGCACAGTAGCTGTTTCCACTATGTGTTGGTGATGGCTGCGCTTTAAAAAATCTGCAAGTCCACATTCACAATGTCATCCCTGAGAGACTTGTTCCACAGAGCGGGATCATTCCTGTGCACAGGCCATTTTAGCACGTTAAACCATTTGATCTTCAGTATAGTTAATTTCCCCAGTTACGCATTCAGTAGTGTTACAAAGGCAAAAACATTACTAGGTCATAATTTGTTTTTATCTATTTTTCAGGATGGAGCTTCCCAGAAGTTGGAAAAGGCGAAGATTACCCTTAACGATTGCTTGGCCTGCAGCGGCTGTGTGACCTCAGCGGAAACAATATTAATAACACAGCAGAGCCACGAGGAGCTGTACAAGATACTAGCACAGAACAAAGTACTTTTTTTTTTCTACTTAAATTATTTTTTTGAACTTGTTATTTTAGGAGTGTGGTCTGCGCTCTATTACTTGTCCCATACAGTCTTGTTTTGTAACTGGATGCTGCCATATTTTAGTCATATTCACCCAGTTTTCATTATTGTCTACTGATGAACTATTCTTTTGCCATTTTTACAGACCATATGAATATTTTTGGTGATTCAACATGATAACGATCCATATTAGGTCACTAATTTTTCTTGACGATTTCTTCTTCTTTTTTTTTTTCATTTGACATCTCATTTTATATTCGGTCGGATAATGTAGAATGTTTCTGTTCTCGCTATATTTACATACTGCAGTATTGTTGAGTGTGTTCCTTATCTAAAGCTAGTGAGGGGGAAAAGTGTCGCTGTAGAGTAACTTTGCGCCTGTTTTGTGGACTTACCTGCGTCAGACTGGTGACATCATAAGTAGGCGCGGTTTATGGTAAAACAAATCATGACACCTTTATAGATAAAGATGCCACAAAGGTAAGTTATATGCCCGACACGACATAGGAAAGGCACTGTTTCACAATCGCTTATCAAAAGCAAATCTGCATGGACAAAGGAACATTACCTGGCTATAAATGTGAAATCCGGTTGTTTCTATAGTTATATTAATATGCAATGATAATAGTGAAGTTTGTTAAAATATATCTATAGTATAATTTGATTTTGACATAGGTGAAGATTATTACTGTTTTTTTGTTTTTATTTCCTTTTATTACTTGTTTAGATATTTGAAATGTTTTAGAACATAAAATAAGTAAAACGTAACTATTCTTGATTGGAACAAGTTACCTGAGAATAAGATTAAACAACACTTATTATAAATATCCCTCGGTTTGTTTTCTTGACCCCAGCCTTGTACCATTACACCCACTATTTCTTAATAAAATACTACACTGCTAGGAAGGGCTCTCTGCTGCCGAGGAAGGGCTGACATGAGCTGACAAGAAGGGACTGTGGGTCTTATATTCTCATTGTCACATAGTTATAATCCATTTTGTGTTATGCTTCCTCCTCAGACAAAGGACCTGTCTCTATACAAGCTTGTTGTGGTGTCTGTCTCTCCTCAGTCACGGGCTTCTCTGGCTGCAAAATTTAACCTTAATATCCAGGAAACCGCCCAGAAACTGACAGCATTCTTCAAGCAGTTGGGTGAGCAACTTAAGCTAAATTGTTGTCATGATGATCTTCTGTGTTGCTTGCAAATCACCCCAAGTACTCACTGAGTTATTTTTTTCAGGAAATATGCACTATAATAACCCTGTAGGCCTGTCGTAACTGATCAGTAAATCACAGTGTAAGAGCTGACCATGCCAGAATAGTCGGTATTTCTCCTGCATGCAAAAACACCCTGCATCTGCACCCCCTCGAATTGCATCATGGTTTGTTGCAGTGCAAATTTGCACCTTTGCTCCTAACTCAAAATGAGACCCCGAGTCATTGAGGAGAGCAGAGCAAAAAAAAAGAGTTCATTTTCTGCTGGACAAACCATGTTACAATGCAAGGGGTGCAAAGTAGTTTATTATTTTGCACATTAGGAAAACACTGACTGTTTTTTTTATGTAGCACACAAATACTTGATAGTTTTATAAGTTGACCTAGTACATGCCCTACCCCAACTATAAATCTGTCCCCACATTTTATATTCATCTCCCCCTGCAATGTGACATGGTTTTGCAAAGGTGCAAACTTACTCCTTTGTTTGCTTTGCTCTCCTTTATTACTCAGGCCCTATATGTTTAAATGTGCCAATCACTAACAGGCAGGCAGGCACTTGTACACCCCACCACAATCCTCCACATCACTCTGGTCCCTGTTTGGTTACTGACATGGGGGTCTCCATGCCCCCTCCATAACCCCCTTCACTCTGTCAGTCGCTGTGCTACAGGAAGCAGTCTCCCGTATCAGCCTGTGCTCCCGTCTGATAGGAATTACTGCTGGGTGTCCAGCCACACCTCCGCTGACGGGAGGAACGGATCATATTATAATGACCTCTAGTTTATGTCACTACTGATGTGTTATGTGAGATTTGTCATGTAGTTCATTATACTGGTTTGTTTACATTTCTAGGGGTACACCATGTTTTCGACACCAGCTTCTCCAGGAACTTCAGCCTGTTGGAGAGTCAGCGAGAGTTTATACGCCGCTATAAGAGGCAGAAGGAGGAGAAGAAAACCCTTCCCATGCTGGCCTCGGCCTGCCCAGGTAGACTTATAGAAGTGCTGATGCTGTACTGACTGACAGGACAGCAACCCAGAGATACTGTGTTACTCTGGTATGCTCCACACACCGTCCATACTTACTACTGTCCACAAACAGATAAACTAGTTCAACACACCGTCCATCTCTTCAAAACACTTTTACTCACAAGTTTAAATAAGTAAGCATCTGCCAGCCAATAATGGTCACACACCAGAGCAGGCCGGCATTCTGGGGGCTGAACCAGTATCCATAAGGATGAAGCATAATAACTCGCCAGGAACCCTGTTCTTGAGAGGCCTGCACCTCATCCCCCCAGTGAATCGATGTGCTGCTTTCTCATGAACAATGGCTTAGCCTACATGATGGCTGACTGCCTGGATGCCAGTGCATTTTGCCTGTTGGAATTTTGCACGTCACATAAAATTTGTTGCGCTGAGCATGTATACAACCTCTTTCGGTGTTTTGAGCTGTAGTATAATAACTCTTGCAGCCCCTTACGCTTCAGGAAGCAAATCATAACGCAAGTTAACAATGCTCCCCTGTATATAGGGTTAGAGTCTCATTTGTGTGTTTTATAGGTGGATCTTTTACTAAGTTGTCGCAAGTTCTGCGCTGGTTGTGTAAGTACTAACTTGCACGGCGGTCACGTCCATTTTAGAGTAGAGATGCGCCGAAGTATATTGCAACTATAAGTCAGGACAGACCTATTTGATTTGTGTCTGTGTATATTTACATGGGTATAAGTTTGCAAATCTACATGCAACTCACCCGCTTAGTCTGCACATGCTGAATTGTGGTTCCTTTCTATAGACCGTGTTTAGCTGTTGGCTAGATCTCACCACATACATTAGTTTAAACCGCAGGTGATTGTGTGATACAGCACAATCGTAATAACCTTGGAATACTCAGTAAAAACAGCTGTATAGTGTTCGTATGTTTCACATCCGTAATACATATTGTATGAAGATCCTTACTAGGTAGGAAGACGTTCCTGCAGACACCAGTCATAAATTAGTGTTTAACCTCTAGTGACTGACTTTCTCTTACAGGTTGGATTTGTTATGCTGAGAAAACCCACGGCTCTTTTATTATCCCATACATCAGTGTCACCAAGTCCCCACAGCAAGCAATGGGATCGTTGGTCAAGAGCCACTTCGCACAGGAAAAGGTAAAGTGTGCAGCAAATGTCGCCTCCTTGTAATGGAGGCAGCCATTTTGTGAGCTGAACCGCTAGGCATGAGGTGTATGCCCTGTCGGCAGACGTCCCCTCTGGCGTCAGCGATGTTCCTAATGACTTTATAGACTGCATTCTCCCACAAAATGGCTGCCTCCGTTATATGTAGAAGAAGGGTTCACTGTAATCCTAACCTTATCAAATGACATCACTTCCTGCTGACAGTCCATCCCTTCTCTCTCATCCTATCCTGGGAAATGTAGAAGCTGAAGCCAGACCAGATTTACCATGTGACGGTGATGCCGTGTTATGACAAGAAGCTGGAGGCCTCGAGACCGGACTTCTTCAGTGAGGAATACGAGACACGAGACGTGGATTGTGTCATTACCACAGGTGGGGGCTGTGCGTCTTATACCCATAGATTTATGGGTATTAGTGTTGTGTTACTTTCCAGTGCTAATGACTGATGTTTATTATAGGTGAAGTATTGCGGATGTTGGAACAAGAGGGAATATCATTATCAGATGTGAATCTCTGTCCCCTTGACACACAGTGAGTATTTATATATAAAAACAAAACGCTTTCCCTCCTTTTTAAAATACAACAAACAGAAAATTTAAAAGTACAGTAGCGCCACCTAGTGACAGAGGTGTATTCCTGCACCATGGTTACTTATCATCTCTCATCATCATCATCATCATCATCATCATTTATTTATATAGCGCCAACATATTCCGTAGCGCTTTAAGATTAGAGGTTCTGTATCTGTGGGGTAAGTTTGCCTTTCTTCTAACATTTGTGGTTTTGCAAAAGTATTGTGTCTAATTAATTGTCAAGTACCAGTTTCCTAACATGTCATTATGGTTTAATAATAATGATGTGTTTAATTTGTAGACAAGCTAAATACAGTATATAATATGTAAGTGCATACCGTGAATAGATGTAAAATATGCCTGTATTTGGTGAGTAGTGATGTCATCACGCATATTTAGAGACCAGTGATGTCACTTATGACACGAGTCATATTGAAAGTTTATCTTGATTTAAATATACAACTCTTACCTGGATTAAATTATTGCACTAAAGTATAACAACCTATCAGATACTTGTTTATCTATTCTGCGCTAGGTAGAAAGAAAAACTTATTGGTTGCTTTAGTTAAGCGCAGATTTTGCACCTCGGTGCAATTTAAGTATATAAGCCCTTGAAGTAAAACACACAACAAAACATTCTTTCATATTGAATCTTGTATATTAGAAGGACCCCTTACTGTAATATAAAGAGCGTTAGTGACTTCAACGTCTCCTGATCTATACATAATGTATTCATTTTATTTGGTCACTGATATACTCAGTGGCTTCAAATATCTTTATATTTTACAGTAGGGAGTGCATTATTCCCATTCTTATATGTACATAATGCATTTATATTTGTACACTCCTGTAAGTATAATTAGTGTGATCTGATGTCATTTCTGTTATGAGTTTTTATGTCATCACTACAGTGTTAATAAGGAAGCGTGTTCGTTATAAGGAATAGCGCATGTCCTGCTGTAAATAAGTACAGAGATCTTTAGATAACTGAGTTTCATGACCTTTCTATAGTCACAGTAGTCCTCTATCACTAATATAGTGTCCAGTAGGTGATACATTGGGGCAGATTCGACTAGCCGCGAGGTGCCGCCAGATATCGCCTCTATGGTACTAAAATCTCTGTTCATTTTCTCTCGTATCTCTATGGAATACAGGGGGAATTGAGCACAGTTTAGTAAATTCTCTGCTGCAATGTTTCTCCGCACATTGTTGCAGAGACACATCGCGCCCCCTCGCAGCCATTTGAATTCCCATCATTGTTAACCGGGGCTGAGACGTGCGTCGCAAATTAAGCCTTTCAGGAGGTTTTGGGCACCAGAATGATTTTCCTATTTATGCATGCATCGGTTATACCAGGAATAATTTTTTTGATTTAAATCTACCGAAAGGCCA
Source organism: Mixophyes fleayi (assembly GCF_038048845.1). NCBI lineage: Eukaryota > Metazoa > Chordata > Amphibia > Anura > Limnodynastidae > Mixophyes > Mixophyes fleayi. The sequence goes on from NC_134408.1 coordinate 21,464,076, forward strand.
TTTTTTTTCTTGGCATGTTGGAATAAATATCTCTTTAATTGACCATATCCAAGGCACAAAAACTGTTAATTTTGTTTCTAGTAAGTAAACCCTGACAAAACATAACATTATTACTCCAGACAACAGGGGGCCCATCTTCGGGCTGTGCAAATTAAAAATAATAATGATTACCTTTGATTTATATAACGCCATCATATTACGCAGCGCTGTACAGAGAACATTTATAATTGACATCCATTCCTGCCCCACTGGTTCTTAACAGTCTAAATTCCGTAATATACACACACAGCAGTGAATTCATCTACCTGTATGTTTTTGGAATGTGGAAGGAAACCAGAGCACCTGGAGAAAACCCACACAAACACAGGGAGAACATATAAACTCCACACAGATAGACAGCAAGACCTCAGTGTGGTACAGGCCACGTGAGTCCCATCTTCCCAGGTGTCAGCAAGGCAGAAATCTGTTGGGGTTATTTTCTGGGGATTTAGATCCTCAGTCAATCCTTTTATGGCTCCAGTTTACCGATGTTCTAACCAGGCCCCACGAGGCAGGGATTTTCCTGGAATAGTTCTTATATTACTGATCTCCCCAGATCTCAACACTATTGTGCATGTGTGATATGGAGTGTAAAGAACTCCTCACAATAATGACCCACTACAGTCCACCCTCTGTATTTCTGGGTTACGCTTCTCGAAGATAAGTAGGGTTAATGACTTGATCTAAATCCTTCTGAGTCCCCAATTCTTCCATTTCACTGCAGGAAAAACATTAAATCTATCGGACAAAAACAAATAACAAAACACTCTCCATGCTAATGTGGGACAGGGCTGGTAGCTGTGTTCAGTCTGGGTATTATATGTTGTTTGTGCTTTTACGTAACGTGACCTGGAATGTCCGGACGTGTCTCTGTGCAGGTTCAGCAGTGTGGCAGAGGACAAGCCGCTGGGACACGAAGGCGGGGGGTCCGGCGGTTACCTGGAGCATATTTATAAATATGCAGCACAAGAACTCTTTGGCATCCATGTGAATGAAATCAAATACAAGCCTTTAAAGTAAGATGTCAGGTTTATTATTGTATGTTGAGTGTTCTTTATTTAACCGGGAAATATAATATATAATTTATTCATATTTGAATGCCCCCCCCAACCCTATTATTTATTACTATTCAGGGAATATGTCTGTGGAAATTGCTCTCCCATCACCTAACCTTGAGCTCTCAAGATAAATATTTTAATACAAATCCTTCTCCTCTTCCTAGTTGTGTGCTGTTTGTATATCTTACCTAGGTCTTCCAGTGGTCTGTATTGCATATATGGAAGGTCAGATGCCTCTAATATGTATATTAATATGTGAAGTCTAAGGCTGGGAGGTGTGTTTGTTCTATTTAATCTGCTGTCATATCAAGCCTTGCGTCCAGTGCTCAGCTCCAGATTCATGCTAAGTACGGGGCACAGACATCTGCTCTCCCCTTGCTCAAGGCAGAGAGTAGTTGTAAGAGCTAGGAGCTGTTAGACGTGATGCCCTCCAAAGACCTGCAGTGATGCAGTCCGGGTAAAAAATATTACACACGTAAGTTAATGTTCACACATAAGGGGCTGCATCTTGGGGGTCCCGGAGCTGCAGTGGAGGCAATCTGACACCATAAGAAATAAATGTAATAGCTCCCTCCCACATCTGTGGAACAGGGGAGCTATAAGCAGAAAGTAGGGTTGTACAGGGAGGGAGTGACAGGTTTATAGCTGCATGACTGCTGCTTGTGTGTTACTCTGTCCAGGAACAAGGACTTCCAGGAGGTGACGCTGGAGAAGGATGGGGAGGTGTTGCTGCAGTTTGCACTGGCTTATGGCTTCCGGAACATCCAGAACTTGGTGCAGAAGCTTAAAAGGGGGCGCTGCACCTACCACTATGTAGAGGTGATGGCCTGTCCTTCAGGTAATTCATCTCAATGAGCAACATCATTTATTTCTATTCATCCTACTCCTCCTGAGCCACGTTTTCCAAAATCCGTAACAAACTTCACCAAATTGTCTGGAAATTAAATTGTGTTTTACGTAAAATAATTTTTGTTTACTGCGGCAGTAATTCTCCTACCAGACTATATTTGCATGTAAAAAGTAACACTTCTAACAGTCTAGAGCTTTGATCAAACATATTTATTGGTAATCTAACTTTTCAACTGTAATTTTTCCCTCCTTTCCTGTGGCGCGTTGCCCCGGCGTCTGCAGCCGCGCTCTGTGGCGCGTTGCCCCGGCGTCTGCAGCCCCGCTCTGTGGCGCGTTGCCCCGGCGTCTGCAGCCGCGCTCTGTGGCGCGTTGCCCCGGCGTCTGCAGCCGCGCTCTGTGGCGCGTTGCCCCGGCGTCTGCAGCCGCGCTCTGTGGCAAAGCATAAAAAACGTTGCTAGGTAGTAAACACTTTTATTGTTTTATTCTACTTTCCCGTAATTGAGGTTGTTTTCATCTTTAGGCTGTTTGAATGGAGGTGGACAGATCCGAGCAGAAGGGGAAGATGGGAAGGACTTGCTGCACAGAGTTGAGCAGCTGTACAGTACTGTGAGGAGTGTGTCCCCAGAGCGGGATGACAGAGTGAAGGAACTCTATGAGCAGTGGCTCGGGGGTAGAGACGGTGCCAGAGTGGAAGAGGCCTTACACACACAATACCACGCAGTGGAGAAAATCAATTCTGGACTCAATATTAAATGGTGATTGGTAGATACAGAATCCCATGCAAAATGTGTAATATTCATGGCTCCCAGAAAGCTATATAGACTGGTGACGTCACAGTCCCTCCCAACACTTGTTATTTCAAAGTCAGGACCCAGTTGGCTGCAGCCATGATGATCTGCCGAACCATGGCCCCATAATAATATGGCCACGCCCCTATTTCGATAGGTGTCACCGATTTATTCCACCTGGTGCAGTAAGACGCTGATTAAACAGGCACTCGTAGGGACATTCTTTCTATTGTATAAAGAACATGTATCGTGTTGTTGAGTGGAGATAATAATATTGTGTTGTCGATGTTTCTTCATGATTTTCCGTATATAAAATGTATGTATATGCAGCCTTGTAATCCGTTGTGAATGGCAGGAGTATGTCTTGCAGTGTTGTACAGTAAACCAGTCACCTGACTTTAGGTGATTGTATAGTAAGACAGTACCTGTGGAAAGGACATTTGCACTAATAGTTTCACTGTTCTAGCACTGCGTTAATGGAAAAGCCATAATATATCCAAATATATAATATTTTTTTGTTGCAATTCCCTTTTTCTATTCTCTATTGTCAGTAATTCAGTTGCTGACTGAAAGCGTTACATAACCAACAGCAACACCACCAACCAGTTATCAAACACCTACACTTGCATGTTTAATTTATGTATCATCCCAACACTTTTGAGTATCTTAATTTAATTAAAGGGGTGAGCCTTAAACTATGATCTTAGATTTTTGGAAAATACAGTTCTTGAAGGTTTTTGGTTCCCCAATATCTGCATCTGTCTTAAAGTGCACATATGCCTTATACATAGTGGGAATCATTTACGAAGTGCAAATCCTTTATCCATGTGCCCTGATTTCTGCATATAGGCCTAGATTTCATTCCACGTGCCTAGATTTACAGAGGAAGAGGTCGGCCATGACGGAGCAGTAGAAGCTGGCAGCAGCCAATGGGAGGAGTTGGGTTACCTGAGAATGTTACTTGCTATGCACAGAGTGTGAACACCGGTCCACCTAGTTTTGCAGAGTAATGCAAAAACAAGATTTCAATTTGCAGACCGAGATTATTGATGTAAAGTAGAGAGTGGAAGGAGCATTTGCTGTGCTTTACACTCCTGAACAGTAACAGGTCTCACCCTATACTTTTAACAGAACGCATGACTTTTATACATTCTCACAGCGCACTCTTCTGATTTTTCCACCATCTCCCAAGAGCAGAAAGTAGCTTTGCACCTTTGATGTGCTCAGGTAAAACCATCTATTACAGGCTCAACCCAAAAGCCATTTGCACTGTGCATCGAGTGTGGTCCAGAGTTGGGAATGCACTCTTATAAATCCATTAGTGCCTCTGTGTTATTACCTGTTCCTAGTGAATTTATTGGTTGTATTCCCACATAATGTCTCCCTCCACTATATTTATGTAACAAATGTACTTTAAACTCCCATTACTACCTCTGACTGTATGTTCAATGGATAATTTTGCTTCAATTATGTGAAGTGTTCTTTACTTGTGTGAAATCAATTGTGTCTTGTAAATAAATAAATGCATATATATATATTTTAAGCCAAAAACTACATTTTTTTTTATCAAGCATAGTGTTATTGTTGTTCTAAGACACTGATTTTTAACATGCTAAAATAGGACTTTAAAAAGTTAACTCATGACGTAACTGTCAGCTGCCAAGTACTAGTATATGTGATAACAAAACTTAATTCTGCTACAGTTTACTTGAAATTAGAATCTAAAATACAAGCCTTATTATGTGTGAATGAAGGGTATACCCGTTCCTCCACATTACCTCATCTTTAAACTTCTGCAGGAACAAAAAAAGGACATTCCATATTAAGATATTTAATTATTTCTATTGCTGCTGTTCCCATGATATTTGGACAAGCATTATAGAATTAGCAGTTCCCAAAAACATTAATTTATTACATGTTTGGTAATACAATATTTAGAATTGATCTATATAAACTTAGCAGTATACAAACAACAATCTGTATGCCCTTTATTATCCTACTCCCAAGTGCTCCAAACAATTAAAACAAACCTCAATTGTTTACTTCAGATACCCGTCATTTCTCAGATTCTTTCCTAATACTATTAATAGTATTAGATGCTCACTACTCTCTTGCTAAGGTCATCCTATCTTCAAGGGCATTAGTTCTACCAGCTCTGACCTTTATTACTTTAGGGTATTTACTTGGGTAGTTTTGTTAATTATTTTAACCACAGTCTGGACATATCCTTTACACCATTCATAAGTAGATAATACCATGTAGGGGCAAATACTAGTTTTACCTTTCAGGCTTCTTTTCTTAAAGTATCTAATCATCCATAGGGGTAACAAAGGGAGTCTATTATTGTGGGTAATACTTTAAATAGCAGATTCCTGACCTGGTTGGGAACCATTTTTCCCCACATATACATAAAAGTAGGGAGTATTCTACACATTCTAATTGAGTATGATGCCTTCATCATGGGTAAAGGACGATATTAGCTTTCGAGGGGTCTGAGGATTTTCAAAATAATTCTACCGTATCAAAAGGAAAAATTCTTATCTGAGCCATTGTTGAAGGTTCCACTGAGCACTTACCATCCTGCCACTGTACAGTCAAATTGCACATTCTGTTTCTCTGGTCTATTTGAAGCAAACGTGCTGTCAGACTGATTAAAAGAGAAAAGCGAGTGGTCTTACTGAACACATTACTAAAATTATTTGAACCTGCCACAATTATGATCTAGTTCAGGGACTTACGGAGTGGCTATCATAGGGAACCCTACCACTATATGAAGAGAAAAGTGCACACACCCAACAATATGTCTAATTAGTCAATTTTATTTTTTTTCTTTAAGCCATTAACCATGTAATGTGCATTCATATAGCATTCCCCCAGTGGAATATATAGGTACAGAAGCTCACAAGTAATAGTATCAAATCACAGGTTCCAGACTTTCATCTCCCCATAGGGTGCCTCACTGCACCTTGTCTGCTGGGACTCTGCAGTTTGGTGTAACTTTGTTTCCCGACAGGATTCCCAAGGGCACCGCCATCTTCACTATCCACCTGAGGGTAATGATATCATCACAGCGGGCCACCCTCTGGTTCCTGGATCTCTGCTGGCTCGGTCTCGGTGAGTCCCTGAGCATAGAGCTCTATTTATCTTAGTGATGGTCACTTCTGTGATATCAGGCCCTAGCACTCAGCACTGAACTCTATCTGTGGCCTTTATCAAGATTGTTGGATTTCCCACTTATACCTTTATGAAGATTACAGTTTCCATAAATTGTGATATTGCTGCCCTCGTGTGGTCGCCTATGAGAATTGCAGCTCTCCAATTAATGTCTGCATTCAGGGTGTGAAAATACTACTGTTTTGCACATACCTCTTGGATAAGCACGACCCGGCTTCCTTTGAAGGACACCTGTTTGCACTCAGGACATTTTGTTTACTGCTTCAACTATCCTCTCTGTAATGAATCCATAAAGGATCACACTACCTGTTACCGGGCTCATTACTTATCAATCTCTGTTTCCACACTGTTGGGTTTATTGACATTTGCTTTCTCACCCCTCTTTTGCAACGGATCCAAGATTTACCAATGCAATGTTCCCCGACCAAATTTAAGAAAGACACAGCCTCCGATATCACGCATCATTTTACTAGCCAGGAAAAGACTCCTTCTATAATGGATCCCCCCTCATCAACACACTCTTTACCAGAGCAGGACAGTATCCCTCACAGTACATTCTTGACTTAACTGCCCTCATCACTGAGTTCAAACATTCCTTTGAGACCCAGTTGGAAAAGGCAGTCTCTTCGATCAAAGCAGACATATCGTCCCTCTCCCCCCACACTACTAAACTTGAATCCTCTCAAGAACACTTCCAGATTCCAAGAAGAAACTGTCAAAAATCTTGACCATTTTAATAACAAACTGTAAGAACTTAAGAATAAAAATGAAGGTTGGGAGCAGCACAACAATGTACGTATTCGCAACATATCAGAAACTATTAGCCAGGACTCCCTCGAAACTTACCTCCAAAGCTTCTTTGCAGCGTTGTCACTTGACCTTAGTCAACGTACAGTGCCAATTAAGAGAGCTCATTGGGCTTTTTCACAAGCCATGGGATAACGAGCCACCAAAAGATAAGATCATCCGACTCGGCTTTAAGTACAGGGATCATATAATATCCGCAGTGAGAGGCAAGTCGTACTTCCTGCCCGACGACATCAACCTGCAATTCTATCAGGGCTTAGCCCCGATCACAATTGCAAAATGTCGGGCATTAAGGGATCTTAGCAAGGCCCCTCGTGACAAGGACATTTGCTACTGATGAGGAAACAACTTAATCCTCAGTTGTTGTTTTTTTTGCTCAATTCAATATTGTTTAATGTATCTAGATCAAATGTCTCTGCTCTGGGAAATTGCTTTGCTGGATCACTTTAAGGGCACCACTAATACAATTAGAGGTATTGTCTCTGCACCTATCACTCATTTCCCTCCTAGGGATTCCCCTTAAAAGAAAATATCTTACTCTGTCCTTTACCCAACTTAGCTAACCTGGCCCCTGGAACGGTCTTGTTTCTATTCCAGATCCCATATTCGTCACAGAAATGAATAGGAAAGGAATACACAAAATCCCTACAATACATCTGTCAGCCAGTAGAAATAAGACTAATTAAAACTGCCTCTTATTTGTAAATAAAATGATAAGGTTAGAAGGAAATTTAAAGCTTTAATTTTGCAGCCTCCAGGAACAGAGCATCCAAAATACAAAACAAAAAACAGAAGCGTCACACACACCTTAATACCAATAGTGATGCATAAAAGTGATAGGTAACTGCGTACCAAAAAACTAATTCTTAAAGGCTTATCTGATGCATGAACAAGGAGTAAAGACTCTATCTCTTCAATTTTCCATGTTATGAGGATGGATCCAATTAGAACGCCAGAGAGTAATATAGCGTAATACGTTCTTTTAGATATACAAATAGATAAAAACTTATAGGTATGCTGTTACAAATAAAAAGTTTAAAAAATGAAATAAAAAAAACCCAAAAAACTTATAGGTATATGTGTACCATATAAATCGTTCTTAGAAACATATAATCATATCAATAAGGCTACCAATAAAAATTACAAAAACTTCAATAACCATAGAAAAGGCAAGAAATTAGAATTTCAAATGTCCATTCATTAAGATAATAAAAGTAAAGCTTATCTGCACTTCTCAAACTGCAACCATGTTCCGGTACGAGACACACTGCTGGCCAGAAAATCCCAATCCAGGCGGTGAGTAAGAAGAAGTTCTATAGATACAACCTCGACGCGTTTCGTCAGAATGACTTTAGCAAGAGGTATTAGCAGCACTCAAAAGCATATGTTTAAATTGTCCTATGTCTCCAAAAACCGCCAATCAGCGCTCTATCAATTGCCAACACTTCTCCTCTTACAATGATGTCACTTCCAAATAAAATATATCAATATTTTGGGAAACAGGCACAGTGGGGTAGGGAAGGAATAATATGATGATGTTGATTTATTGATTGATACTGAAAATAATAAAATTGAATAAATACCTCAAAATATTGCAATAATTTAAAACTTGTCACTTCTGCATCCAATCTGTAGGGGCGGATTATGTCACTTCCGGTTGAGAAACAGACGAAAATAATACATTTATAAACATAAAGCGACACAAGCCTATTATATAACTACACATAAACAGTATCTATCTATATAAATAATTACTACTCTATCCATTAGATCACAATAGGATCATATTTACATAATGCAAAAGCCATTTTTATGATGGTTTGATCCCATAACCACGAAATATATGATTACTAAGCTTTATCGGTGCTGGAAAAATTCAGCTGCACTGTTTCAAGTGAGTTTGAAAATATAGCACACAAGAAATCTTGCCAGTCAGCAAGGAATACTATAAGTTCTTAATTTTGTCCATACTCACATCCCAATAGTGGTCATTTTGTGAATGCATTGTCCGAAAATGATCCAATTGGTTTAGGTGAGATTATTATCATGCTGAGATATACGGCCAATTGCTTGATATTGGCTGTGATACCATAGATTGTGTGGACCACAGAGATGCTGATATGCAGATCATCTTATCAATTAGGAAATTTAAATTAAAAAATGTGTCTTGATGATATGTACACTATGAATTAAAGAAGCACATTGATATGAAACTTTTATTGTGTAAACAATGACATTATATACTTTTATAGGTCTTTAGCGATCTATCTTCCCTGAAAAATCATAAGCAATTTTATATCTTGCAAAAGGAAAAGAAATCATACATTTTTCTGAACAGTACACTTCTATCCCTAGAATGAACATTTTATTTTAAAATTAAGATTTACGCTGGTTCTCCAGAATGTAATTACATTCTACAGTAACTCATCCTATGACTAATATATAGAATCTGGATAAAGAGAATATCAGCTATTTTTCAGAGCATTAACGGAACATTAAACAAAGCAAAGTTAATTCCTCCAACTTGTTAAACGTGTCATTGAAGAAACACATAATAAGCATATAACATATATATGTATAAGGATAACTTAACCCAAAACTCAAAATTGGAATTTGATGAGATAAAGGAAAAACAAATAGGGGTATATTTACTAAACTGCGGGTTTGAAAAGGTGGAGATGTTGCCTATATCAACCAATCAGATTCTAGCTGTCATTTTGTAGAATGTACTAAATAAATGACAGCTAGAATCTGATTGGTTGCTATAGGCAACATCTCCACTTTTTCAAACCCGCAGTTTAGTAAATCTAGCCCTTAGTTTCCGTCCATGCTCCATCTGCCAGAGTCTCCAATGGATATAAAAGTCCCAACAGAGCAACTCAACTCTCTTCCTGCTCGAGCTGACCGAAACAATCTGAGCGGATGTTGACGCCCTCAGCCCCCATGAACTTCCTGTTAATTGGATTGGGCCAACTGCGGATGTCAGATGTTATATTGTAATATGTGTTGTCAGCATTTTTGATACAGGGAGTTAAATGTTGTTATTCCACTGTAAGGCTGGAGACAAACGCGTGGTGTGGGACGGGGATCATAGTGGTTGTAGTGAATGGCGCACGGAAGGGAGGTCTCATCACACTCAATACAAAACTTTTTTTCAGTTTTGGGTGAAGTTATAGTTTATTTAATTAATTTTATGGAACAAAAAACACCTGCGATGTTCTGATACTTACGTTAATCAAAAATAGTGACATCAAAATGAATATTAGTCATTAAAAACAAGTTGTCGAGATGTTTTCCTTCATTATTACTCACATGTAATTGGCCTGTTTCTCAAAGACCAATGGTCAGACCAAGTAATGGCTACAAGTGATTATTGGATTAGGTAAAGCACAAACAAAACCTTGTACATAAGGTGCTAAAAGAGTAATTATAGATAAATTACCACTTGTTGCGGGATATTGATAAAGAACTAGTCCAGAGGAAAGAGGTGGTTATGTTCATATAATCAGACATTCTCTTACAGTTCTTAAATTGCATTAGGAAACGCAACATTCTACTTTCCTTTGCACCAATTTTCATAATTGCCCCACAATAAGATTATTTATTACATGAGATTTATTATCAGACATGTTTAGCAGCCACATCCTGCTATCATTCTCAGTCATGATGTTTCAATTTTGCATCAAAACCCAAAGTGCAAGTGATAACTTGGTTATAATATAGACTTTGTTACAAATTATTAGTGCATTATACAGGCACCCTCCCCAAAAATAAAACAAAGTGCAGTGCACATTAAAATAGTTGTAATTATCTACTTATCATTGAAATGCCTTCTGTGTTCTCTGTATACACACCTAGTTCCCAGTTTCTATCTACTGGCAATGTAACGTCATCTCCACCAACTGGAACAGACCAAGGGGTAATGACCAAGGGGTATATTTACTAAACTGCGGGTTTGAAAAAGTGGAGATGTTGCCTATAGCAACCAATCCGATTCTAGCTTTCATTTTGTAGCATGTACTAAATAAATGATACCTAGAATCTGATTGGTTGCTATAGGCAACATCTTCACTTTATCGAACCTGCAGTTTACTAAATATACCGCCATGTGTAGTCTGAGATGGTCCAGCAATGGACAGGTCACTGCAGGACGGTCACACTTTCACATATAGAGATGCAACTGTTCTGTGCACTGGATGACTGGCGGAATATTAGGGGGATCAGAAGAAAACAGCATTCTCTATAACATACCTAAGATTTAAAGGGGCCCGTACACTAAAAATAGCAATAGCTTTATACAGTATATTGATGTAATGTCTAATGAAAGGTACCAGCATGCTTTGCTCATTTTCAATTTAACATTGGCTGGTATTATTTTGTATGATAACTAAAGGTCCCCATTATAATTGGAGTAATGGGATCTATTATCCTGGATGCTTGGACTTGTTTTTTTTTATAAACAATGCCTACCGTATACTAATTTACACCCGTCTTTCCCCACACTGTTTTGGGCCATTCTCTCCTCATTAAATTATGTTGCAGTGCTCCTCGCAGTGACTGACCACTGGCCCAGAACCAGCAAGAATTTACTTCTTTTTCTTTCTGAATATGAGATCCCATAACTTTAACTTTTTTTTTCTTTTTAGCATCCGTTGCTCTTTGTGACATAATGAGCTACCAGCAGCTATAGATTTCAGCCCCAGCATGCATTGCAAGCAACGGTAGAACCGCCTGTTTATTAATCCCACTTGGAAGAAACCTCTGCTTGCAACAAAGGCTTAGTTCTCTTATAGAGTATAAGCAACGATTGTTCTATAGTCATTGACTTGATTTTCATAGACAGTCATTTAGTTTTTCGTTCATTTTGTATATATATGTTCATATAGTTGTCTTGAGGCATTCTAAGCAGATACTAAAATGAAAAATGTTATTTAACACAAAGGGCCATGTGTTGCTTCCAGTTCTTATGGACCCTCTGTTGGTGTGTCCTTGTGTCAGGCCACCATCTGGTGCTATTTTGGTGCTGACGATGATTGGTTGAGAAGACCCCACTGATAGGCAAGGAGAGCTGGGATTGGCAGTCGATCTTTTGGCTTTTTAAATTCGTCCCTTTCTTTCCGCAAAACCCTGGTAACTTCCACTGGGTCCGTCTTGCCTGTGAATTTCTGAACAGCCTCTTCTCTGCAATCACCATAAAGATAATATACATACACGCACATATATAGAAGCAGTAACAAATGTAGATGAATATATAAGATGGATATATATTTTATAGTAGCCATGTTGTAAATCTGCTACTTAGATGAAAGTCTTAACTACTTGCTCTGTTTGTAAATTCCTACTAAAGTCCTAAGTTCAAAGATTAACCTTTTATCATTTTACACACCATGGCGCTCAGGCAGCTGTGTACAAAGGTTGCGGTGACCCTGAGCAATCAATACGGTGCTAAACTATTTCAGGTGCATGGGAATACCGTCAGAGAACCTACTGGGTTCATTTTTCAAATCTGGATACACGCACTTGAGCGGTAGATGAGGTGGGAGGAGTCAGAACAGCCTGTAGCCAATCAGCGCATTCAAATATGAACAGCAGAGTGTATATTAAGAGTTGCACATGTCATTTGTACTGCTCACCTTACTCTCATGAATGGGTTATAAAGATATTCTTCTTCCAGGCTGGAGGGAACGGTGGGGATGTCATCATCATCTCGAGCCTGGAAAATAAAAAGACACTGTCAGTTTCATCAATTATCCGTAAAGCGGTGACACGCTATGCAGCGCTGCGTAATTGTTACGTACAGTGATATAAGGATACAGAAGGTGGGGCACCTGCCAATCTCACATTGTTCTTCAGCTACAACTCCTGGCAAGATCTACAGGCACCTCAGGGACAACAGGTCGCCTGTCCTGGTGGTCTCGTGTTGCTATGGTGATTTTATTTGCATAAGGACATCCGAAAAAATGTAACCGTGTAATTTTAAATATAAAAACGGAGACTTTTCATGTTTCCATAGCAACAAATACATGGTCATATTGTGGACTACCAACCAAAGAGCCATAAAATTATCTATGATTCTATCATAGCTGCCCACTTCTTGTGCCGCCTGTCCATCTGTGTCGATCAGACACTTTATATGCCCACAGGGCACAAAACGACTAAGTACTCTCCCGATTTGAGGGGACCGTCCCGCGGTCGGCACATTTGTCGGGAGCTGAGGAAGTCGGGAGGTGTGTCCTAGTCCATGGCAGTGAGCGGGTGCTCTGGAGCCTGCATAAATTCAATGCCAGGGGTTGGGGGTGGCCTAGCGCTTCTTCAGACTCAGTGGGAGTGTGGCCATGTCCCGCTTAAGAATTACAATTGTTGGGAAGTATGGTCTTACAACTGTATCTCCGAGTGATCTGGCTGGGGCAGACCCCTTCGCAGCTCACTATCTCTTTCTACAGGACGCTCTGGGTGCACAATATCACTGGGCCATAAACTTGATTAGGAGAAACTTTTGTAAACTTAATAATAAAAATAAAATCAACACAGATGTTGTCTCGGGTCAGTGTTTTGAACACGTCATTTCAAAGGCACCAATGTATGTATTACAGATACAGCTTTAAAAAAACCATAAACATAAATAAAGCATAATAAGTAAATAATAAATAAATGTCTGGAGTCACAGCGTGGGAGGTGAGGGGTGTGCAGAGAACACCAGCTGATTGGTGGAATGCACAGAGTATATGCTGGTAATATGTAAGGGGAGAGACAGGGTAGCCTAATTCATCTGTGTTTGCTATTCAATTATAAAGCATTACTATGTAAATACAGACACTGTTAATAGAAGAAAAGATGCTAATAATATAGAACATTGGGGCCATATATCCATCTTTACTGGTTATATGAAACACTTGGGGTAAATACCCACCTTGGCCCAGGACAGTTTCTCCTTTACATGTTCATTGTCCGGTTCGACCTTTAATGCAAACTTCAGGTTTCTCACCGTGTATTCATGGCCACAAAACACTTTCTACAGAGAGGCAACAGGTAAAAACAAATAAATCCTTCTTGTAACAGGCATAAGCTGATCAAGGTTAAAGGGGAACTCCGCCTTCAGTTAATTCTATTTTCGTTGCCCGTAGGTATGACCGCTGCTGTACAGATACAATCGTATACAATGCACAGACCTGAGGGTATCTGAAACATAGATACACAGAATTTGACAGATAAGAACCACTTGGCCCATCTAGTCTGCCCATTTATTTAACCTGGGGTAGCCCAAAACCCCATTTGCTCCTTAGTTCTTGTAAGGATCTCCTTATATCTGTCCCAAGCATGTTTAAATTGCTCTACTGTATTAGCCTCTACCACCTCAGTAGGGAGGATATTCCACTTATCCACTACCCTTTCTGTGAAGTAATGTTTCCTCACATTTCCTCTGAACCTACTTCATTTAGATGTATTCCATTCACTATGCGGTGTAGTCATTTTAAAACGATGCCTGTTAAACAATTGTCGACATACGTCTGACTGGTCGCCGAGAAGATACCTCAACTGAGGTGTACACTCAAAACATCTGCCACGTGTAGTATTACTGTTTTCCCTAAATACATTAGTTAGTGAATGGAATATTATATAAAATATAATAATAGCTCTGATAATGGAAATTTACAATCACAGCTAGCCTTAAAATGGAACAAAACATCTAAAAAAAAAATAATTCATATTAAAACTTAGTTTTACACTAAAAATACATCTCTTTCAAACGCCACAAACGGTAACATTATACTGACTTACATCGGTAATAAAACGTCAGCCTTTGCCGACTAGAAGTTTCCATGATGATTTGATTTCTCTTAATGTGACATCACAGCCTATGAGCAACTAACGCATTATTACTCGGGTTGGGTACGCTTTACCGATGTTCACTACTCCGATATGGAGAAGCCCTACAAAGAGAATCCGAAATTATGAAAAACCGATTGGAAAATAAACAGACTTACCTTCACCTCGACGCTGGAGATCTCCGATGGGAGCACGATGCTGACAGCAAGTGATTCCGATTGGACAAGTGCTCGGCACAGCAGGCTGACGTCATCGCGCCGTCTGTCAATAGAAATTTAAAGCGGCAATGTGGGGACCCCTAAGGTCAAGTGTTTAAACACTTAACCCGACATTGCCGCTTTAAACTGTGTGTTTATTATCCAATCAGTTTTTCATCATGTCGGATTTTCTTTGTAGGGCTTCTCCATGTCGGAATAGTGGTAATCGTAAAAACGATTACCACCATTATTACTCTCTGAGTAACAGCTGTTCTTACAGCCATGGAATGTTACGTTCAACTCATCCTGTACTACACAGATCAAATATATTTGTTTTTATAATATATTCCAATATAAATGGCTATGTAGTGCCCACTTTCCTTTCCCGATAACTAAAATATACTCTGTTATATTTCATTTCTAAGTATTTGATGAGGTGATAATGCAGATCGGTCAATGTACCACAGTTGGACGACACTGAAGTACTACTAACTCTAGTTTTCCAAAGTTCTTCTTCCATATATCGCTCCAAAGCAAAACTCTTATCAATATTTTTGTCACTTCTTATGTTTCTGTAGAACCGGCGGAGGATACTGCGGATCATTCCTAGTAATAGAGAATTGGTTCACCACCCCCCTCCCTCCCTCGGGCACACAGTGTGTAAATAAGTATTTTAGCTAGATGGAAGGTGGCAAAGACCGCATAGATAATTTATATTATGCAGTCACTAAATGGGTATTAGTGTGACAGATATAGACCTCACTTGTCAAATATAGCAATAAGAAAATCTTCGTAAGAGTAGTGTTGCTCGTCCCTGGCCCTCCAATCAGAATAGCTGTTTCTCCTGCCCGCGTACACTTAGGTCAATCTTATAAAAATGCCAGGATGCATCTACAGCTGCAGTAAAGCGGCCGCAGTATCCGCAGTGACGTACCGTCTCAGGGGGCAGTGAGGCCAGAGTGTCAAGCAGATTCTTGTACATTTGCTCGGCCGTGCCTTCAAAGAACTGACCGCAGCCTCCGATGAACAGGGTGTCACCTGGGGAAGAAAATAGTTATTATATTAGTCTCTGATAGCGGGTAAATCATCACCAAGTTCCTAAACAGCGTTCAGCTCGTAGAGGGTATAGTGAAGGGTAAGTAGAATCACTGTGTCACCGTTCGACTGAATGAATTATAAAATGTGTTAATGAAAAATGCAACACACCAAAGTGACAGCACAATACAAACGTGTGAATAGAGCCATTGTGACTGTTGGTAATGTATGGGAAGCAGATTAAACACACTGAAGACACATGAGAACTGCATGTCAAGCACACAAGTCGAGATCCAGTCATCATCATTTATTTCTATAACGCCAACATTTTCCGTAGCACTTTAAAATTGGGGACAAACATAGTAAACTAATAAACAAACGGAGTAAAACAGACAAAGAGGTGAGAAGGCCCTGCCGGCAAGCTTACAATCTATTGGACAATGGGAGTTTGACACATGAAGTTAAGTCTACATTTGCAGTCGGCCCAGCCAGACTGCAAAGGTAAAAGTGACTCATAAGCTAAATGATCCTGTCACACAACAATGTTGGTCAAGGGGTAGTTGTATAACGGGTGGTAATAGGGTAGTGTAGTGAGGTTAAGAGGGTAGTTGAGGAATATTATAAGCTTGCCTGAAGAGGTGGAAATCCATCTACATACAGTGGAGGCAGCCATTTTATGGGTTGAACCCATGAATGAGAATAAAGTCTATCAATCCACTAGAGGTGCACTGTCGATGGGGCCTGGAGGTGTGTTTGTGTGTGTGTGGGCTGCCAACCCCCTCTCTGCTCTTCTACAAGAACAGGGGCCTGAGCATGAGCAGTGAAACCCTATTTGGGCGCCGTGTATGTACCATCCTTCGCGGGATGGAAACACATCGCCTGGCCCCCAAATTTTGCTAGGGGGCCCTGGTGATCACATGCTACACCCCTGGTTCTTCGTGAGCATTCTCAGCTCTAACTTGTTCAGCATACAAAATGGCTGCCTCCACTGTGTGCATGACATGGGTATATTTTAAAGCCAATTGTCTAATATTTGGATTTCTGTGACCACTTAAATAGTTTTTAATTAACCGGTCACTTTTAAAGCATAGTCCACAAGAAGATCAGTACACCGCTATAAACCGTGGACTGATTAGAAGGACGCGGTAAGGTAGCTCACGCAGTACATTTTGGCAGAACGGGGGGGTTACCTGAGAAGAGCGCAGGGGCATCTGGGCACCCGTCCTCCCACATATAGAAGCAGATGTGGCCTGAAGTGTGGCACGGTGTGAACAGGCATCTTACATTTATATCCCCAAACTGCTGAGACAAAATAGCTGCAATCACATGGTCTGTGGAACAGTCTATGGCGGTCAGTGCGACCCGTCCGATAAACAGAACCCCCAAATTAGCGTATTCAAATAAACTGGTATTCTCTGGTTATGGCAACAAATGTACAGTATATAGATACCAAATACATGAATTTAATTTTTTGTGTTTTAACAGAATTTGTACATTACTGTATATCAAACAAACCCATCTTTTCCTTTCCTTGATATTAAAGAACTTTTCCACAACAGAGCACGTTAATGTATTGGTTTGTAAACGTTTGATGAATACTTGCTTTATTATTCTGTTAAATTTCTTGGGGGTTTTTTTTTTGGGGGGGGGTTAACTAAGGTCTCTACACGATCGTCACTGCCCTCATACACGACACAGTTCAGCTTTGCTCTGAACATTGGCTACAGTCGTATCCAGAGGCGGAACAGTGCACTGTTGTGCCCAATAGTAAAATTTGGGTAGTGGGCCAGCAATGATGTTTGCACCTCCCAGTCCCAATGCCCAAGTGCCGCTCAGAGGAAGACTCTATTGAGAGCAGAGAAGGGGGGGGGGTGAACCTCATCTCTGGGCCCCCACAGCCTCCACACCCCTTGCGCCCTCTATTGCTACACCCCTTATTGCATCCACAAAAATATTTCTGGGCCCTTAGAAATATGGTCAGTTAGAGCTACAACATAATACCAGGCCAGTCAGGTCAAAATGCAATTAACCGCAAACATGCAAATGATGCAAAAGATAGTGTGAAAGAGTCAGACATCTCTGCGGAGGCTTTAGGGTAATTAGGTTAACCTATGGTCTTCCTACACGGTGCTAATTAAATGAAGGGAGTCATTAACCATCTAGTATACTACTACTGACATGACTGCTGCATATATAATGTAGAATGCTTCATCATCATCATCAACATTTATTTACATAGCGCCAGCATATTCTGTAGCGCTTTACAATTGGGAACAAGCAGTAATAAAACAATACTGGGTAATACATACAGACAGGGAGGTAAGAGAACCCTGCTCACAAGCTTACAATCTATGGGACAATGGGAGTTGGAAACACAAGGGCACGTGCTACATCATATTGCACATTGGACCAGCTAGAATGCAAAGGTAAAGTAGTATTGAGCGGGCTGTATGATCAGTCACACAGCAATGTTGGCCAGAGGGTTGTTGTCTTGTGTTAGCTGTGTAGAGGGTGGTAATAGGGTAACCTAGGGAGATTAAGAGGGTGCCTGAGGAATATTATAAGCTTGTCTGAAGAGGTGGGTTTTCAGAGAACGCTTGAAGGTTTGAAGACTAGAGGAAAGTCTTACTGTGCGAGGGAGGGAATTCCATAAAGTGGGTACAGCCTGAAAAAAGTCCTGTACCCGGGAATGGGAGGTTGTGATGAGAGTGGAAGAGAGATGCAGATCTTGTGCAGAACGGAGGTGTTGAGCTGGGAGATGTATGTCGGTGCAATATTGTTGACAGCCTTGTATGTTAGTAGAAGAATTTTATATTAGATTCGTTGAAAAACAGGCAACCAATGTAGAAACTGACAGAGTGGCTCAGCAGAGGAAGAACAGTTTGTAAGGAAAATCAATCTAGCCGCTGCGTGCAAAATAGTATGTAGGGGTTCAAGTCTGATTCCTGGGGGTAAATGTATGAACGTCTGGTTTTTTCAACTTGCCGGAAATCGGCGACTTTGCAGCTAAAATTTAAAGCGGCGATAGCTTCTAAAGGCAAACTTGCCTTTACAAGCCATCACCGCTTATACTACCTGGTATTTTCAAAACACTGGTTATCTCGTTCAGTCTGGCGGCCATCAGTGGAACACAATGTAAAAGAATTTGTCTTGTCTTGTGGGATTTGTGAAGAAAAGGAATGTGCGTAAATTCTCACAGCGCTCCAACTGACTGCAGCTGAACCTCCATTTAGAAATCTCACCACATTTCAAGGACTAACAAAATATAGTAAAAAAGTTTTTAAAAAATTCAGCGTTGTCAGAAACTTTAAAGTGCAACATAAACTAAATAAAAAAATAATAAATAAAAATATTTATATTTTCACTGTTGTGACGTGTCAGGTGATTCTTTTTCCTCTTTTCTTGCTTCCGAGATCTTATTAATCAGCATGTAAACAAAAAACCATGAAAGCAACATAGTGTAATCCATTCAATACGCAAAATATGTACCGTAATACACCTTAACCCATATGGTGCAAAAAAAGTAAAAATAAAAAACAGTGTATTCAGTGAATACTTTTAGTATTGTCTCAGAGGTCTCAAACAGTCCAAGCGATAGTGCCTATCCCCCAACGATGCTGTCCCTCTTGGTGATATACACATGCAGTCTATTTTCTTATAAGTCATCCTTGTTCTATTGCTTTTAGCTGAATCAGCCTCTATTGTGGGTTGTGGAAAGAAAACTACTAGGAATATTCCTTCTGGTCAACTCTTGCCGCTATCAGTTCCCAGTAAACCCTGGATCTAAACTTCCATGGATTTTATGGTTTTAAATTTGTTGCTCAGTTCTGAAGGTATATTTGCTCTCATTTGGGTTTAAATTTAAGTCTATCCTCTGACTATCACCCTAACGGTCAGACTGAGAGAATATCTACCATGGGCAGAGTTCACAACAACTCCTGTCATTCTTCTTCTAATACAACTTCATTCATTTGTGTGTTTGGTCAGCGACCGAGAGGGAATTCCATGGATCATCTCATGCCGAGTAATCTCCCTGAAGTACGTAATTCCGCTCTACATTTTAAATCTGTTTGGCGAAAGGTTCATTCAGCCTTGTTACAAGCATCCTTCTGCTCAAAACTCTTCTCAAAAAGAAAATGTCTGTGAAAGATGTATAAGCTGCCAGAAATAGGGGAGAAGAAAGAGGGGATCCCTAATCCTCTAAAAGAAATGTGCCAAACACATAGGAAACTGCCCAGAGCTATAAGTCATATATGGTAAACCAAGAACCAAATATAATCCTTTAATCACACATAAATAATATGAAAGAATAATTAGGTGCAATAATCAATATAAAAAATATAAATAAAATAATAATAATAATAATAATTAAAGCAAAGGAGAAAGTTCATAGACCCCCTAAAGAAATGGAATTCTTAAAATATTGAAACCTGCAAGTCATAGTTATAAACACAACCACAAACAATTGGCCCTAACAGGAGGGCACCATAACAGCATTACCTGGTTTGCCATATATGATTTTTAGCGCCAGGGAGTTTCCTATGTTTGGTAAAATTCTTCTCAGACCAACACTGTAGGACATGTACCTTTAAGGTGGGAGATAGGGTCTGGTTATTCACCCGAAACATCAGACTCCATTAACCTCGTAGAAAATTTGGTCCTATATACATTGGTCCATCCAAGGTTATCAGCAATCACTTTTCACTGCTCTCTTTTCAAGCCTGTTAATTTTTTCTAAAAAACATGGGTCCAGTCTCTCTGCTAAACCTCCTCCAGTGGATATCGACGGCACCAATAGTTCATTGTGGAAAGAGTTTTGGACTCAAAAAGTGGACGAGGCCAAATCCGTTATTTAAACCATTGGAGAGGTTATGGACCTGAGGAGAGATCTTGGATCCATGCAAACAATTTACACGCTGAAAAACTGAAAAAGGCCTTTTCCAAACAATTTCTGAATAAACAGGTTGTAGTTTGTCTTTAACCCCTCCTCAAGGGGGGAGTACTGTTACACGCTGCCACGTTACTTGCGGCAGCTTGCCCTTGAAATAGGAAGCAAGATCCTGGGCACTGCTGCTGGTCGGAGGGCTTGGGGTGGGAGGATTGAAAAGAGATTTAAATGTGTTAAAAATGCGTTTGGGGTTAGAAGCCTGAGCATAGATGAGAGATTGGCAGTATGTTATGTTTTGCAGTGTACAGATCATTTCTATAGGAGTGGTAGATATCAGTATATGTGATGAAATCATTAGAGGTACAAGATTTACGCCAGTGACGTTCTGCTTTACGAGAAAGTTTTTGTAGAGTTCGTGTTACTTTAATGTGCCACGGTTGAGTACGAAGTCTACGCGGAGTATGTAGAGTCGCTGGAGCCACTTGATCAAGGGCAGTTGCCAGGATTTGGTGAAAATGAGGAACTGCCATATCAGGGGAGGAGAATGTAGAAATTGGGGAGAGAAGGTGTTGGATAGAGGTGGAAAACTGTTGAAAATCAATAGAGTTGATATTCCTGCGGGTGTGAGGAGGCTTGGACAGTGGGGAGAGTAAAGAACTGGGGGTGAGCGAGTAGCTGATAAGGTGATTATCCGAGAGGGGGAAAGGAGAGTTAAGGAAATGAGAAAATGAGAATAGTCTACAGAAAACAAGATCAAGACAGTGGCCATCCTGATGAGTAGCGGATTCAATCCACTGGGAGAGGTCAAGTGAGGATGTTAGAGAGAGTAGTTTGGAAGCAGCATTGGAACGTGGATTAGCAATAGGGATGTTGAAATCACCCATGATGATGGTGGGGATGTCACAGGATAAGACGTGAGGGAGCCATGCAGAGAAGTAGTATGTGAATTTACTTCTGCTTGATCAGTTGATGTGGCTCTGAAATTTAATTACATCTCTTTTACATTAAAATTATCAATATTTAAACATAGTAACATAGTAACATAGTTGATGAGGTTGAAAAAAAGACACCAGTCCATCAAGTTCAACCTATTTTGGATCTCCTGCGATCCTGCACTTATATTTGAAATTAATCCAGAGTAAGCAACCGCCCATCTGTTTCAATTTTGAAAATCCCCCCAGACTCAATATTACAGTCCTATTTTTACCCTATATCCACTACTATCCTTCATTTTAAATTAACGGTCGTATCCCTGGATACACCTTTCCGCTAAAAATTTGTCTAACCCTTTCTTAAACATATCTATTGAATCTGCCATCACAACCTTCCCTGGCAATGAATTCCATATCTTGACTGCCCTTACTGTAAAGAACCCCTTCCTTTGCTGGTTGTGAAATTCCCTCTCCTCTAACCTTAGGGGATGACCACGTGTCCTGTGTATGGTCCTTGGGATAAAAAGTTCCCATGAAAGCTCTCTGTATTGACCCCTAATGTATTTGTACATAGTAATCATATCTCCCCTTAGACGCCTCTTTTCTAAAGTAAACATGCCTAAACTGGCTAACCTTTCCTCATAACTTAATGACTCCATACCCTTTATCAATTTTGTCGCCCTTCTCTGAACCCTTTCTAGTTCCAAATTATCTTTTTTATAGAGTGGTGCCCAGAACTGTACTGCATATTCAACTATTTCACTGACTGTGTAAAAATATACCCACAATTTGACCTCAGTCCCCCACAACTGGGTGGTCACAGGGGCCATTATCAACAAATATTTATATAGCGTTAGCAAATTCCGTAGCGCTTCACAATTGTGAACAAACACGGTAATAAAACAATGGGATCATTACATTACCCAAACACAGCGTCATGAAATTATGTGTTTACCCTTATTAAATAAAGGCTAGTTTGGTTCAATATGTTTCACTAAAAGCATTATCAACCTCTCTCATTCTAAAGCAGAAGTTCCATCAATTATGACGTATGTGAATATGAATATTTGAGGCTTAATGGGTAGATCAGCCACAAGCTACTATGTGAGGGCACTGGTTGGTGTGGGGACATTGGGATAATGGTGCTGGAATATTATGTGGGATATGAGTGTTGGCTGCTAGCTGGGTGGTTTGTATATAGTAAAAGTTAGGGATGATTAGAACACTCTGAGCTCCTCTATCTTCACCCGCTGTTGAGAGGTGCACAAACAGAGCTCAACATAAAGATCACAGGTTGCAGACATTGTATGTCCATGTGGAAAGTCTATGTGGCTTACGTAAAGGTTGACACATTGGCATTCTGAATGTATACAGTAAAAGACACACAAAAACGGTGTGTGTGTATATATATATATATATATATATATATATATATGTGTATGTATATATATATATATATATATATATATATATATATATATATATACACACAAGTTAACCCGTGCATGATACTCATGCATTCTTGTCAAATCAAGCTACTTAAGGTGTTAAAAAGGTTCTTGTCATGCATTTGGGCCATAGCCCAGGCCTCAACCACCAACCACTCCCCACTGTCACCCCCGGCAACCACCAACCACTCCCAACTGTCAAGAAATATATATATATATTTTTTAAATCTTTATAAACACTTTTAACAATTAACAAATTAAATTAACAAATTAAAAACATCTTAGTATACCAAATTTCTGAATTTTTTTTCCCACACACACTAAGAATTTAGTAGGTCAGTGTATAACTCCGCCCAGCAGGTGGCGCTGCAGGTTGGTTTTATTTTTTCCACACACAGACAGACTAACACACGCCACTAGACATTTATATTATAGATATATATATATAGTAGCCCCATTGCTAACCAATGAAGTACCATCAGCTGGAGGGGTCAATACAGAATCAGCCAATCAGAAGCTGCTGAATAGCGCTGCTAACAGTCATCATCACATTCACCAGCCTCCAGCACCCACAAAAAATACATCCTGAAATGCCTCCATATACAATTGTGTTGCACTTATGTGAATATGGCCTTGCTGTACTCTGTGTAATATATCCAGGAGCTGTGTACTCAGCCTCACTGCCTGGTGAGGTATAGAGATGACATCAGTACAATGCATCATAATAGCCCCATGCAACAATGCAGCCCCCTGTATATAAAGGTCACCACTCCTGCTGCTGGGTTAGATATTGAACAGGAAAAATGGAGAGAGATATACAAAAGAAAAGTCGACTAAGGAGGATGTGGGAGACCCTAAGGGGTAAAAACACCGAGCCAGACCCAAAATATCTGTGCGTCAACGGCAGCCACACCTACTATGACAAGTATGAACCTTGGACACCCCGCAGGGGAAATAAATGGTGGCAGCTAGGAAGATACAGAACCCCAAAAACCAGCAAAAATAAGGCAGAACTGCAAGAAGATCCCCAGGAGCTAGCGCTAGATAACAACAAGCAAAACCATCTGTCCCCTCCAGAAACTGCCTCCACATACCAGCACCTTAGTAAGGAGGAATTGATCCAACTAATACTTGAACGAGAAGGAGGAGATGAAGAGCGGGCAGCCCATCTACGCCACCTGGAGAACCGCGTGCAGGAGCTGGAGGGATATCTGAACCAGCTCCTGCTACGCGTGATGACGACCGCTCCAGAACTGCTTGGGACATCTTTCTAAATAGAAAGAAGACCTCTCGTTTCCCTGACCTCTGCCTGGTCCCTACTTTGCCAAAATAAAGACATTGTACTTTAAATTTCTGTTGCCGCTTCCTGAATTTGCTAGGAATCATAAGATTTATAAATTAATGTCATTTATTAATTGATGTGTCATTTGTAATTCAGAGTTGTTTGGTTGATATCATCATCATCATTTATTTATATAGCGCCAACAAACTCTGAAGAGCTGTACAATTGGGAACAAACAGTAATAAAACAATACTGGGTAATACATACAGACAGAGAGGTAAGAGGGCCCTGCTCACAAGCTAACAATCTATGGGACAATGGGAGTTTGAAACACAGGGGCACGTGCTACATCATATTGCACATTGGACCAACTAGAATGCAAAGGTTACAAAGTATTGAGTGGGCTGTGTGATCAGTCACACAGCAATGTTGGTCAGAGGGTTGTTGCCTTGTGTTAGCTGTGTAGAGGGTGGCAGTGTCTGACAGACTGTCAGTGATGTTAGTCTGTCAGTTAGAGACACTGCCGACACATTGAAACAGCTGCCAGCCGCTGCAGAACAATAATCAGACTGTCAGTGACAGACAGTGTGTATAGAGTTATTGTCAGGACCCGCCCCCTCCCCTCCCAGGATGCTGTGCTCCCCCCCCCCCCCCCCTGAGAAGAAGGTGAGGAGCGGTCATTGCTGAACTGACAGAGAGTGAGTCGCCTGCATCTACTGCTGGCTGCTGTGCTGCCCATCTAGAAGGGAAGAAATATAAATAAGTAAATGTTATATAGTAATTAAAATATTTTTTTTAAAAAAATGAGGATATAGGGTGCTCCATCCAGCAGCAAAAACTGAGAGAGTGTAGTGGGGAGGTAAAGGCTATGGTGGTAAAAATGAAAATGTACAATGATTTATTTGGTTGTTTTTTTTATTTATTTATGTATTCTCCCCTGTCCTTCTCATCTACTCCCTTGTGGCACCTTCTCCCCTGTCTCTATCATCTACCCCCCTGCGCCACCTTCTCCCCTGTCCCTCTCATTACCTCCCCTGCGCCACCTTCTCCCCTGTCCCTCTCATCTACCCCCCTGCGCCACCTTCTCCCCTTTCCCTCTCATCTACCCCCCTGCGCCACCTTCTCCCCTGTCCCTCTCATCTACCCCCCTGCGCCACCTTCTCCCCTGTCCCTCTCATCTACCCCCCTGCGCCACCTTCTCCCCTGTCCCTCTCATTACCTCCCCTGCGCCACCTTCTCCCCTGTCCCTCTCATCTACCCCCCTGCGCCACCTTCTCCCCTGTCCCTCTCATTATCTCCCCTGCGCCACCTTCTCCCCTGTCCCTCTCATCTACCCCCCTACGCCACCTTCTCCCCTGTCCCTCTCATTACCTCCCCTGCGCCACCTTCTCCCGTCTCTCTCATCTACCCCCCTGCGCCACCTTCTCCCCTGTCCCTCTCATTACCTCCCCTGCGCCACCTTCTCCCCTGTCCCTCTCATCTACCCCCCTGCGCCACCTTCTCCCCTGTCCCTCTCATCTACCCCCCTGCGCCACCTTCTCCCCTGTCCCTCTCATCTACCCCCCTGCGCCACCTTCTCCCCTGTCCCTCTCATCTACCCCCCTGCGCCACCTTCTCCCCTGTCCCTCTCATTACCTCCCCTGCGCCACCTTCTCCCCTGTCCCTCTCATCTACCCCCCTGCGCCACCTTCTCCCCTGTCCCTCTCATCTACCCCCCTGCGCCACCTTCTCCCCTGTCCCTCTCAGCTACCCCCCTGCGCCACCTTCTCCCCTGTCCCTCTCAGCTACCCTACTGTGCTATCTTCTCCCCTGTCCTTCTCATCTACAACCCCCTGCATGCAGCTGGAGAACATCAAGGAACAGCAAGGAGAAAGAGCATTGCGATGGCATGGAATCAGACCAGCAGAACCAGAAAATGGAGGAAGAACAACTTAGCCCTCCAGAGCGGCCCTCAAAATACAAACATCTAAGGCAGGAGAAATTGATAAATCTCCTGCTAGAGCGTGATGCAGAAGCGGAGCAGAACGAGGGCCGCATCCAGCAGCTGGAGGGCCGCGTGTAGGAGCTGGAGGCATACCTAAACCAGCTCCTGCTACGCGTAATGACGGACGCTCCAGCCCTGCTGCAGGCTTCAGTTTAGAAAGCTAAAAACATTTAAGTTGAACAATTATCATTTGCAACTTAATAAATTAATGTTATATATTAATTGATGTGTCATTTGTGATTCAGAGTTGTTTGGTTGATATCATCATTTACATAGCGCCAGCAAATTCCGTAGCGCTTTACAATTGGGAACAAACAGTAATAAAACAATTTTGGGTAATACATACAGAGAGGTAAGAGGGCCCTGCCCTCAAGCTTACAATCTATGGGACAATGGGAGTTGGAAACACAAGGGCATGTGCTACATCATATTGCACATTGGACCAGTTAGAATACAAAGCTAAAAAGTATTGAGTGGGCTGTGTGATCAGTCACACAGCAATGTTGGTCAGAGGGTTGTTGTCTTGTGTTAGCTGTGTAGAGGGTGGTAATAGGGTACCACTGTTATTTATAGCATTGTGAGATATAGCCATTAAAACTAGGTAATTATGCTACAATTAACGGTTAATTAACATTTTATGACCCCCCTTGACATCATTCAATTAAGGATTCATGACAGTTAGCCCTTAAAGTTGTTGATTGTTATAGCTACACAAAGACATATTAACAAAAGGATGTAAGGATTAGATTTACTAAAGGATTTACTAGATTTAGGATTTACTAAAGGCTCTAAAACGGAAACGTGGAGGTGTTGCCCATAGCAACCAATCAGATTCTAGCTATCATTGAGTTAGTACATTCTAGAACACGATACCTAGAATCTGATTGGTTGCTATGGGCAACACCACCACTTTTACATTTTAGAGGCTTTAGTAAACCTATCCCTAAGAGTCCAGAAGGCTCGCACTGATTTCCTGTTCAGTTAAATATCTAAATGTGTCTTAAAGGTCACAAGATCCTTGAAATCAAATATTCTCACATCTAGAGCCTCTACACATTACCTTTAGCACTTGGTTGTGAACAACTCTGTGTGTTAACCCAGCGATTCGATCGTCTGCCCCATACACAGCCAACTCTGGAAATCGCTGAACAAGATCCGCGTTGCCTCGGGAGTGATCCCTCGAAAGAGCGAACAGGGGTTATCAGAAAACATATCTGAACCATTTAACGAGCACATAGGTGGACAAAGAATCTGAGATACAGGTAAGAGTTCCCACACATGAGCGGATTCTCTCAATCTGCCCAGGAGCCGAATGTCTAGATTTATGTCAACGTTGGCCAAACACATGTAACCAATCAAACAGGCCCATCCGCACGTAGCTTGGGCCAAATGGCCAGATCCTATATGGCATAATTATTGCGGTAGGGCAATCGCTGCACATTCGTGCAGATCCCAGCTCAATGTCCAAACACATTTTACGCCTATCCCAATCAACATTGTACTGATCTTGATCACATCAGGATCAGCACTTGTTTTGGACCCTCACACATATTTGCCCCGTCGGAATGACTGCGTGTAGAGGCAGCGTAAGATATTTACTAGGTAAAGTCTTCTATGGACTGTGCTGTACTCACAGGTGGTGGTGTGTCGTCAGGATGGCTTTCAGATTCACGTCCTCTTTCCGCACAATGTCCAATAACTGAAAGAAACTATTATTATTATCATCACAGACATTCTTAGCAATACAAGTCAGTTGTAGACAACGAAATAAAAAATATTCTGCCTATTAGCTTCATTGGGCAGAAGGGCTCTTAGTATCTGAAAAAAGACTTGACGATTCCACAAAAAGTTTCATCAATGTCTTTAAAATGAGGACTAGTCTAAATATCGGACACATTTAGCCTGCACACGACTACACAAGATATCTAAGCAGACTTCCAAAAACTTATATAGATCAAATTTGTTGTGTGTTACATTCCAACATGAAGTCAGTCATCTTTAGGGAAGCTATGAATACTCATCACGAGTACTTATGAACGTGAGAAGCAGTCTGTGCGCCAGATAAACGTTCTGTGACATCATCAATGTGCAGAAAGTCTGAGTGCTTTCCTGATTGGTCCTGAATGATACATGAGATTAAACTCACATGTTCCTCAGCAGTCAGCAACCGCAGTATAGCGCAACAGTCAGGAAATAGCGCGGTCTTATACCGGATTCTCCCAATAATGGTGCATGTTGTAATAATTGTAAATTGCAGTGGCACTTTTACTGTGACTTAGATATTGCGTATTGGTAATGTTTTATAAGTGCATTGACATTAGGGAGGAAATGCCAATAGTAAATGGGAGAACTATCAAAGAGCGCAAATTACTAAAAAAAATAATAATAATAAATGTTAATAATAAGATATCTCAATTATGAAAATGCTTAACGTACGGTATTATGCAGTTCCCCAATGTTTTAGCCAAGCATCAAATTTTAGAAACGTGCCCTAATATATATATTTTGTTACAGTCTTTTTGATGCTTAGTGCAAAGTTTTTACCTACCAATTATACCAGTAACTCTTCAACTATTAGTTATAATAATTGGGCACTGCTTTCATGCAGACTATAGACAATATTGTAATATACGTCATAAGTACATTTGATATAAGCACTCCTTTCTATAATACAGTGCACCTGTCATCTAAATACAATAGAGGCAGCCGTCTTGTGGACGGAACCCAATATTCAGTAACTTGTGCCTCGTGCCTCAGTGATATCATTAATTCCTAAGGAATTGACAGGCTACGTAATTCTGAATATTGGTTCAGGTCAAAAAACAATACAAACATAGAATTTTATGGCCATAAGAGATGCCAATCGTGTCATTAGGCCCCGCCCTGTCAGCGAAACATTGCCATTTTCAGCTTATCACAGCAAGGGGTGGGGCCATGATGACACAATACGCTGTGAAACGCGTAGCCAAACCCCACCCCCACCCACTTCACTAACGAAGTGGGCACGATGTGGGAGGTTACCATCATATCATCTGACCTCCAACCCCCAAAACGCCAAGGTCTCTTTCCTCTGTGTTCTGCTTTCAGGGACGTAATATGGGGTTTAGGAGTTACGGCAGACACGGGCCGGAGGTGAGAGGTTACATCATAGACACACTAAGCAGAGATTTTTTTTGGATGCCGCGTGCTCTGACCACACTCAGAAGAGGTTACAAGCTCTATTGAGGGGAGGGCGGCTTTACTGGGCCCCTCCTCAAATGTTGCTACAGTGCCCGGAGTGCCACACATGGTCCTATATGCATTATTAGACATGTTGATATATTACATTTACGCAGTGCCGTAACTAGACATTTTAGTGCCCTGGGCGAGACAAGGCACCGGCGCCCCCCATCTAAGTGGGAGTGGCATTTTACAAGTGGGTGTGGCCAACCTAATGTGGGGGTGTGGCTAGCACCTTACTGAAATAACTCTGTTACACATATTTGCAAATGCATGAGATATATATATATATATATATATATATATATATATATATATATATATATAGATATATATATATATATATATATATATATATATATATATATATATAGACCAATGGGACACCCCAGTCCCCATTGAGTATTATGGGGACTGCTGGATTGTGCGATAATTTGCTTAATGAGGAAGATATCTCCGATATCTCCTGTTAGACTTTTGTTAAATGGCCACATTACTTAAAAATGTCTAAGCCATTCAGAAAAATCCATTTCGCATAGTTTAGGGCTCTGTGATTGTACAATTCATTATCCTTTATTGGATATTAATTACATATTACTTCAAATGTTTGGTTAAATTCAACTTACATAATGTACAATTCTGTCCAGAAAAAAACCATACATAAAACACAATTGTATACATTTATAAATCTCTGTAATATTATGCACCACATGTAATGAAAGTTATTTCTTATCAGTGTTCAGCACTGAGGCAAACATGTGAAATGGTTAAAAGATGATAACCAGTTAAAATTCACAAAGCTTCTATTTATAAACAATGTCCTGAATGAACATTCCTCCTAATGTTTGTAAATCCTGAATATTGGCATAGGTGTCCAGGAATAGTGGAAACGTTCACTTACAGTTAGTGGCAGTATATCCCTTTCCGTGTCCGGTTTCTATCTGCAGAGCTTGTTACCTCTCCTATATAAATTGGAGGGTGATTAACTCCTGGATCTGGCGTGACTGCAGCATTCCATCCAGCTTCTGAAAGGGACTAATACACACGGACGTCATGAGAGAGAGAGATTAACTTTCCGCAGTGGAACGCATGTGCGTTCCACCGACAGGAAGTTCGGCATTTGGAACGCTTTGCGTTCCAAATGCCGAACTTCCTGTCGGTGGAACGCACATGCGTTCCACTGCGGAAAGTTAATCTCTCTCTCTCTCTCATGATGTCCGTGTGTGGACGGTAAAAAGGCAGAAGATAGGGCTAGGTAGCGGGCGGCTGCTGCGCCCACTTGGGCTTGCGCCCGGGGCGACGGCACCGTCCGCACCACCCTAGTTACGGCTCTGCATTTACGGTAATATTCCACACTTTAGTCAATTCCTCTCTTTTATGTTAATCACTACACATGTATCCCCTTCTGGAGCACCAGTCCTGACACAAAGCTTCTCATTGGGCCCGAGTCATTAAGGCACTCATACTGAGCGCAGCACCAATTGTTTTCAACTACGCGGAACTCAGTTCTGCGTACTCCCGAAGTCAACAAGGGACGGATCTAAAGGTACGTGCTTAGATGACTACGGTGTAGGTTTACTCTGCTGTACTAGACCAGACACTGCAGGATATGTACAATACCTATGTGGAATATAAAATCTCAAAAAAATGCATAGAAAAACAATATGTGCCAATATTAGAGTTATTTATGGTTATACATGGACATTTAAAAAAAATAAAAAATAGTTTCTTGAAAAACATTAGGGTGTACTTAATGTCTACTGTACATAACAGACATTTTTACAGTTGCTCCTGATTGCAAACACATGTTATAGCATGCATACTCAGCCATCAGCACTAGTATTCGGGACTAAGACTAGACCTCTAGCTGGTGCAAGAGATTCGTCAGAAAGACAGCGTACTTCTATGTGCGTCTGAGTTTGACTTGGATGCGGCTGCATGGAAACGCCCTTACTGTACAACACCCATTCCCCAACCCGCTCCCTCCCCGATATTGTAGACCGTAGCGAGAGTCGTTTGCGTTCAAAGTGTACTTGGACGTGGCAACGTTCTGTATCGTCCGGTTCTGAGCATGTGCAGAGTGATATTACGAACAATAAGCACAAAATCGGCAGATACGTTCCTTAATGACTCAGGCCCATCTTCTGCAGAAAACATACTTTCCCTTGTAGACCACAACTAATACCACTAATGACACAGGACTGATCCATGAGGTTCCCCATCGGTTACCTGCCCTTCCTATGAGCTTACTCCAGTGACTACAACACTCCTGTCCTTTACCCAAACCTTTATCAATTCCACTATCTATAAATCTAAGGATTCGCTTTACTATCACAGTGGCTAAGTGGTTAGATTTTAGATTTTATTTTAGACACTTCTGCCTCACAGCACTGCGGTCATGAGTTCAATTCCCGACCATGGCCTTATCTGTGTGGAGTTTGTGTCCTCCCTGTGTTTGCATGGGATTCCTCCAGGTGCTCCGGTTACCTCCCACACTCAAAAAACATACTGGTAGGTTAATTGGCTGCTAACAAATTGACCCTAGCCTGTCTGTGTGTGTATGCTAGGGAATTTAGACTGTAAGCCCCAAAGGGGCAGGGACTGATGTGAGTTCTCTGTACAGCGCTGCGGAATTAGTGGCGCTATATAAATAAATGGTAATAATAATAAAATCTAAATACACTGTGTCCACTGATGCACCCTGATCTATCACTTTAGTTACCAAGTCAATAAAAACCCGACTAGGCTTAATTTATAGGATCTCCTAACACTAAACGTAGGATTTCTTCCTTGCATTTTGGTTTCCTAACCTCCCCTGTCCTTGTTATCACCAGCGGGAATACTTAAAGAAAGGCTTAATCCACTTCGATAAATTCTTTCTTTGAAAGGATTCAATTACTTTTTTTGTTTTACTTTTTTTTTTTTTAAAAAAAACATTTTATTAATTTCGTTTAATTAATTTTTAATTTCGTTAATGAATCTGGGAATAGAAGGCCCAAGTCCAGGGCCTCCGTTTTCAGACCAAAGACAGGCTG
This sequence comes from Mixophyes fleayi, assembly GCF_038048845.1. Taxonomy (NCBI): domain Eukaryota; kingdom Metazoa; phylum Chordata; class Amphibia; order Anura; family Limnodynastidae; genus Mixophyes; species Mixophyes fleayi. The sequence continues at coordinate 21,496,638 of NC_134408.1, forward strand.
TAAAAGCTCTTACCGCTGACAGGCTGCATCGCTGGGGAGCTGAACATCGTTCTGCTGACAATTCTTCTTCAATAGCGGCAAAATAAGATGCTCTACCAATACCATAATTAGTCATAGAAATTTTTGTTCATCGCTGGATCATAAATTAACCCCATAGAAACACACAGAAATATAAGGTGTAGTGGGAAGCATAAAATATTCAAAAGTAATTTTCCGACTCGCTTATATAACAAAACAGAATATAAACACAGACATATGCAGTCCATCAACTTACCAGGAACCAGTGATGTCACTAAGGCAAGAGGCATTACAATATTTATTTTCTCCCAATCTTACACAGAATACACGATAAGAGCAGAAAGTCAAAATAAAGATCCTATACATTTTATTTACTTTTTTAGAAATAGACGCGTCAACTGCAATGGCGTCTTTTGTACGTTCTTCTATAACCAGATACATATAGTTGTCTTCCAGGACCGAAATTACCTTCACCTTCATGGTCCATCCACCTCAAGATCTCCGGTCGCTGTAAAATTAAATATTTTATTTATAAACATGTATCTCAGAAGGCCTGAGTGACCAAGTAGACAAACTAGGCACCTGCCTAGGGTACTTCTATTCAGCAGGAAGCACATGTAAATTTTCTTTCTTTATTTTTTTTATATCGTTGCCATTTTATTTGCTACTTTGTTATGTGTATATGTATATTAACATTATATGTTATATTATATGTAATGCAGATCCAGTAAGGTGCCGGTTATAGGGATATAAATATAAAACCACGCGTACAAAACGTATGACTGCTTTAACATGAGAGGGAAATTCCACCAACTGTGGAGTTTCCTGGACATTCCAGGAGAGTAGAACACACGAGTCCGACCTTCAATGGCTCCACTGTGGTACATCACAGTCAGAGTCCAGCTCTCACCTTTGCTCACATGGTGTTGAATTCATGACTCTAAACTTGATTACCTTAAGTACATCAGTGCTTAAAAAAAATAATAAAAAAAAATGTAAAAATGTTTTTTCTAGGGGTAGATTTGTCCCAGATTTGTTTGTTGTTTGTTTTTTTTGCATAAGTAAATATATCACCTGCATCAGCCTTAGGAAATGTGTGGCTCTTGTCCCTAGTTACTGTGGAACTAAAAGTCACAGCATGGCCTGCCAGCCAGAGGCCAAACACAGGGGAGGGTTCCTGGGGACTCTTGTGACCTTGTCCCTTTATGAGTTGTAAAAGCTGCACCCCCCCATGTGGCTGTCAGTGTACACCTGTCATGTGACGTCACATGCGGCCCACCCCCGCCCTGTGTCATGGTGCCCGGAATACCGGTTAGACTGTGAGGTGGTCTTTCCTCTCCAGACAGGGAACCTCCGCACTTTGGACGTAACCTCAGGTGTTACGTACGGGGATAAGTGTCAGCTTTCCATATCAAGGTGGGAGTTTGCTGATTTGAGATCGATGCTGGTTGGCTGTCACCACCCAACCTTCCGACGACATCACTCCCTGTCAACTTCCACACACGGCCATTTTTAATCAGGGAAACTCGGTATTGTATTTCGCTATTTGTATTCAGTTTTCTAGTATCAGTATCAGAGCATCTTCACGTAAACAGGGAAGGCCGCTATGTCCTGTATGAGTTTGTTCTGGCTCAGGCTTTCTTTATAGGTCGACTCTCTGTGGGCATTTTTCCCTCGTCACAAATGGCCGCCGCGTTTTCATGCTACTGATTTCTAATCGGCTGTCTATCCGCACGTTCCGCTTCACGATTGGTTGCTATCTTGGGCTGCGTCCTTCTGACATGCGTCGTCTTGTCGGTTGGCAGCGTCGCCTGGTTGGCAGAGTCCCACGACGGGCTCTGATTGGCTGGCTGTCAGTGGGATTCCGCAGGTAAAAGAGGCTGTGTGTGCAGGCCCCTCCTCCCCTGTGAGTGCACAGCGCAGCCGGCCCACTCAGGATGATGCTATCTGGGTGCAGCAGGAGGCTGTGGTGCGCACTGTCCTTCCTGGGAGCTGCGGCTGGCTGCAGAGTGGGTATGTGACCACATAGGGCAGAATCTCCAGCCACAGGTTGCAATGTAACATCTAAGACCGTGTTCTGTGTATATGGTGCAGAGGTGTCATGTATCTGCAGAGTGTGCAGTGTCCCTTCCCAGCACATAAGGGGACGTATAGCTAGATCAAGTGTCTTCAGGGTGCAGAAGTTAGTCTAGCCCTAGAAACAAACTTAAAATGATTATAATGTCATATTTATAAAACTCCAACATACTCTGCAGTGCTTTGCAATCCTTCTAGGATCTGGGTTCCACCTACCTTTGATGTAATTGATAGGTTAGTGTAACTTTATGCACTATATATAAAAACATTTTCTAATGGGGGACGGTTGCTGAACCGTTTAGTAGTGATGTGTGTAATGACAAATAGAAATAATCTTATCTTCTCTGAAGAAAAGTACATTTGTCAAGTTGTTCCCAGAAACTCCAGTAATGCTGGACAGTCCCTGAAAGAGATTGTCTTGTAACCGAGCTTGTAATCTGTGTTTGTCATCCAACAATTGTGAAATGTGACAAATAGTATTATTATTATCGTTCATAGAGCTCCAGCATAGTATGCAGCGCTATAGAGAAAATATTTAATCATTTGCATCCGTCCCTGTCCCATTGGAGCTTGCACTCTAAATTCTCTTAATACATACACGGGTTCGTTTTTGTTAGTAGCCAATTAACTTAAAATGGTTTTGGGCTGTATGCTCACACTGCTATTCCACCTCTCCCCTTTCAAGACTGGTTAAACTACTTATCCTTCCCTCTGGTCATATACATCCAGGCGTCTTGTATTTATTGTGTCAGCAGTAGCCATTCGTTTTCCACCATAAAGAATAAAACAAAATATATTTTTAATGTGTAAAATATTGATATAGTAAATGACCCACTTCCCCTCTATCCAGGATATAATACCGAAGTGATCCTAATAGTCTTCCTGAGTTTAAGGCAATTATTTTATTAAACAGTTCCTGGCAGAGGGACTTTTAACATGCAGTCAGACACAAACTGGTTCTGCTGATCTTGCAAGAATAACCATTCCAGCGCAGACCTATCTCTAACGTTGCACGGACCGCCCCACCATAGTCCGTTGCTTGACACCAGAGGAATTGATCCAAGATGAAGTTCCCTCTCTGGTTTTATCTATTCACTGCCCCGTTTATATTATCATTTATTTATGATACCACAAAATTCCACAGTGCCGTTCAGTGGGGATGTACTGCATCAAATGTAGAGGTTCTATAAGTAAAGGCAAAATGCAATATCAAGAAATTAAGCATAAGACACATTAGCTATAGAACAAACATAAAGTGTAATACAGGACATGCAAGAGGCATATTCCAACGACTCTCCGAGTGTACAAGGTGGAAACGGAGAAGAAGACTGAAAGAGTGAGCTCCCTGCTTGTGAGAGCTTACAATCCAATAACATGAAAGTAAGCGTGCTCTGCTACCACCTCTTATCAAAGCTATGATACCTGTTTGTGTATGTCTTACAAAGCGGACAAAGGAGGCTTCATTAACCCATGCTATCCAAAAAAATCAGTGGCCTGGGCTGTTCGATGAACGATGGAGCTTCAAGAAATACGGCCATATGGCAGTGCTTCTGGGAGCTCTGGTGAGGGGAGTAGAGGGTAGTCTTTGTCACCAACATCATATAGTGTTTGGAGTTTGTATGTTCTCCCCGCCCTTGCAGTGGTTTCCCTACTAGAAGCTCCAGTTTCCCACACGTTCCAAAAACATACTGACAAGTTAATTGGTTCCTGTCAAAAAAAGGACCCTAGTGTGTATGTGGTAGGGAATTTAGACTGAAAGCTCCAATGGGGCAGGGACTGATGTGAATGATAAATATTCTCCTGCATTGTGTAATATGCCAGAGAGTAATACTTTATTGATATTTAGTCATTGCCATTTATGACACTAGATAATGTATAGCTTTGCTTATAGATAGTAGTTTGTTATTGTCGTGTTTATTTTACTACTGTTAATCACAGGCTAAACTTCTTCCCTTATATTACTAGGGAAAATTAAACTGGAGTTAAAGTCATATCCTTTATTGACTGATCAAATACATTTTTTGTTGAAAGCTTTTGAGAATACATAAGTCTCTGTCAGGCAGGCTATCACTTTAGTTTGTCATTCACATCAATCCCTGTCCACTTGGAGCTTACAGTCTATTTATTCCCTAACACACAATAGAGTTAATTTTGTCAGCAGTGAATTAACCTACCAATATGTTTTTGGAGTGTGGGAGGAAACCGGAGCACCTAAGGGACACTCACGCAAACACGGGGAGAACATACAAACACCACACAGATAAGGGCATGGTCGGGACTTAAACTCATGACCCCAGCGCTGTGAGGCACAAATGATAACCACTGAGCCATATTTTTTAATACAGGTATTCTGTACAAAGGTAGGATCACTTGTATAATATATTATGTGTATTGGCTGCAAATGCATAAGTAATGATAGCAGCATGAAATGTGGTTGACAAGCTATGTGTCCAGTCTGTTAGTGATTTTAAGTGGGGTAGACAATATTTGTTTCATTGTTAATGAGAAACTAGCTGTTTCGGAAGATTCCTGTCTGGCAAACTCTGCAAGTGCTCATTGGCCACTGAAGGACACATGGGTTAATTGTGACTGTTTACAAACTAGCGTTATCTACAGTAAAGAAAACTTCATGTCGTAAGCGATATGTACTGTGTGTGAATGTGGCCAGCCCTCAGTGATCATAATAATGTTTGTTCTTATATCCGAATCAATTTGTTTTTTGTTTTTTTTAGAATGGCAAATTATTTATTTATATGACTGTTACAGTGTAGGGTTTAAAAATAAATATGATTGAGCTTGCAGTTCAGTTTCATTAGAAATACTTGACTAGTGTTGGTTGTATTGCAACCACAAAAATACATGCAAATATATACCCATCATTTTGTGGGTTTAGAGACTTACAAAGCAGATTCAGGAGAGTTTTGTGGGGCAGAATCCCAGTAACAGAGGGAGGGAGTTGGGGCAGGACTCTGGTAAAGAAAATTTGTCACCATGACTTGACATTTTCTGATAGAAAATAGATAAACAAAACTGTCTGTGTGATGTGTCCAATGTAGTCAATAAGTGCTTCGTTCTAATGATTTGGCAAAGACGGCCACTTCATTGGAGCTCTAAATTGGAAAGTTAATTATAAACACTACCTTTGTGTTGTCACATTCCACCAATTACATAAGGTTCCAGAACCACTGGCGTTTCACTGGGGCTTGCACTAGTGTTTTAGAGATCACTGTAGACTTCAATGACACCTTTACATGTGGTAGACGCAAGAATGCAACTTTACAAGCTTAGGAATCATATGCTCTAGAGTCACATTGCCAAATGTGTTTATATAGTTGCAGCCAGTTAGTGATGTCTCAGGCTAACAGAGGTGCTTACCTCTAAAGCCATTTGCATTCCTATGTGTAATAAGAATAAGATATTTTAATATAACCTGACCCAGATTCCTTTTGGGATGATAGTGGCTGCATCTGTACATATTCTGTTTTTTTTCCCCCAGTTTTCCTATCTGCTTAAGCTGGGTACACACTACAGAAAATTGCTCCCGATGCGATATTGTTAACGGTTTTACCAACAAGTGAAAGTCCCCATCAGCAGCCGATTCCTGTGTACACACTGTACACGTTTCACAAGATTTACCTTCAGATCTGTGCTCTTCATCTGTCATAACCATCGGCTGAAAAGATTGTAACTCTGCACACTCCATAGAGATCTATGGACCCTGCCGGTCCTGAGTACATACACACTGCAGGATTGGAACAACATTGTTCCGTCGTTGAACGAGAGTTTTAGTCCAGTTTAAAAATCAAATCAAACGATACGATGAGCTTCGGAACAATAATCGTTCATCGTTGGAGAGTAAACGAACGGTCGTTTATTGTGGTATTGGCCCAATAATTAGGTGAAAAACCATGTAGTGTGTACCCAGCCTTACTCAACAAACCTATCTTTCTGAGTTCAATGTTTTGTATTAAAGGGACTTGCTGGAATGGATTACTATAAGTGTTATAACACATACCCATGGCATAGTGCAGTAGGGGTAGATAGACTTATGCTGTTCTCTTACTGAAATACAATCCCCATCATGTTCTGCCCCTGAAAGATTTTAAATGGGGGGCATACACTTTTATTAAAAAAAAAAATTTTTCTTTTTTATACAAAGTGTATGTGACATTCTGATTAGCTGTCAGAGAGAATGGACTCATCTCCCGATTTATTCCCATTGACATTAAGCAGGATGAGTGACTGCAATGAAAGGATAAAGGGTGACGGGTCACTGTACAAAACGTTTCTGAACCGCTGAGTCAGAGTAAGGTAGAAATGTGCTGACGGCATAGGTGAAATTCTCTCCCCCTCTGCCAAATCTCAGCAGAGTTTTCATATGTAGTGTTGTGTACTATTGTCCTGTCTGTAGATTTCTTCTAATGGTTTTATTATATTATATAATTGCACTGTATAGTTTTAGTACTCCTAGTTGAGACTCCTGAAATTTTGACTGAATTATGTCTCGTGCCTCAGCCACTGATTAATAGTGATTTGGTTGGTTGCAGACCGTTGAATGTTAGATTACACTATTTAAATGTTGGTATGTTAAATAAAAAAAATAAGGAACATGTAATTTGTATCATAACAAAGGTTAGTCCTAAATATGGATATATTTAACACATCAGGTAAATAGTAGCACATTGCATTTTTTTTGGTGTGAAAAAGTTTTTGCCCCCTGCCTGATTTCTTCTATTTTTGCATATTTGTCACACTTAATTGTTTCAGATCTTCAAATAAAATTGAATACAAGATAAAGTCAACCTGAGTAAACACAAAATACAGTTTGTAAAATGGTCATTTCATTTATTGAAGGAAAAAGTTATCCAACAGCTATATCACTCGTGAAAAATTAATTCCCCCCCCTCCCCCCCTGTAAACTTAATAACTGGTTGTGCCACCTTTAGCAGCAACAACTGCAACCAAACTCTTCCGATAAGTGGAGATCAGTCTTTCACATGGAGTAAATTTGGCACACTCTTCTTTGCAGAATTGCTTTAATTCAGTCACATTGGAGAGTTTTCGAGCATGAACTGCCAGTTTAAGGTCCTGCCACAGCATCAAATTGGAGAGAAGTCAGGACTTTGACTAGGTCACTCCAGAAGCTTCATTTTGTTTCTTTTGAGCCATACAGAGGTGGACGCTCTTGTGCTTCGGATATGCTGCATAACCCAATTGTACTTCAGATCAGACTGATGACCGGACAATCTCCCTCACAATTATCTGGTAAAGAGCAGAATTCATGATTCCGACAATTATGGCAAGTGGCCCAGGTCCTAAAGCAGCCCCAAAACCATCACACCACATCCGCTATGTGTGACTGCTGTGTTATCTTGAAGCCACATGTAATGGAACCCAAATGTTCCACTTTTAACTCATCAGTCCAAAGAACATTAGCCCAAAAGGCTTGGGGGTCATCAATTTGTTTTTTCGCAAAATTGAGACAAGCCTTTAAGTTCCTCTTAGCAGTGGTTTTTGCCTTTCAACACTCCCATGGATACCATTTTTGGACAGTCTTTTTTTTTTTTTTTTTTTTTTTTTTTTTTTTTTTTTTTCTATGGTGGAATCATGAATGCTGACATTAACTGAGGCGAGCGAGGCTTGCAGTTCCTTAGATGTTCGTCTGGGTTCTCTCGTGACTTCCTGGGTGCATTTTCGATGCGCTCTTGGAGTTTCTTGGCCAGCCGCACCTGGGAAGATTCACCAGTATTCTAATCTTTCTTCATTTGGAGATAATAATCTCTCATTGTGGTTTGCTGGAGTCCCAGAGCCTTAGTAACTATTTCCACACTGATATATTCCAATAACTTTCTTTCTCTTCTCTTCTAGAATTTATTTTCATTACAGCATACTGTGCTGCTTGTTGAGACCTTTTGCCCAACTTCACGTTGCTGCAACAATTCTATTTAAGTGATGTTTTGATTCAACAGGGCTGGCAGTAATCAAACCTGATTGTGTCTAGTCTAATTGAATCCAATTCGGTTCATTGGTTGAATGAGTAAGGGGGCAGTGACTATTTCACACAGGTGTTGGATAACTTATTTCCCTCAGTAAATTAAATCATCATTTAAAAACTGTATTTTGTGTTTATTCAGGTTGTCTTTGTCCTTATATTCAATTTTGTTTGAAGATCTGAAAACAATTAAGTGTGGCAAATATGCAAAAATAGAAGAAATCGGGAAGGGGGCAAAAACTTTTTGCACACCACTGTATGACCTCTTTAGTTGGGTGGGGTTGGTTTGTGTTCTAATTCTTTTATTTCTGTTTTGTTGATCCAGGCTCTGCATATTTAGGGACCAGCGCTGTAACGAACCAACAAGAGTCTGATTTCCGAAAATCCAAACTAGTGTCTCAGCCCAATATGAAGATTGAGCTACTTCCTGCCCTCACCGACAATTACATGTACCTCCTCATTGATGAGGAGACGAAGGAGGCTGCCATTGTGGATCCCGTACAACCACAAAAGGTACATTTCTACATGGTCTTGTCTGGCTCTTATTCATGGAGCAAGTAAATCTGTTATTTGACATTAATATACTGTATATGAAAGGATGTATGTTACTGAGCTGAATAAAGTATGTGAAACAACTGAAGGATTTATACTTAACTAAATATTTCTACCACACTCTCCCTTTTACACCCGTGAAGGATTGAAATCTGCTCTACAGTATGTGGATGGCTTAGTTGCACTTTGCCCCGGGAACAAGGATGTCGCTGCCATTAGGCAAACCAGGGTGGTCACGTATGGCGCATTGTTTTAGGGGCACCTAAAACAATGAATGAGTTGCATTCAGTCTTTTTAGTTTTCTGCAGCACCCCACACTGAGTGCCGGTCGCTGACAAGGAAGGGACAGCAGTCGGCATCTTACCTGTGAAGCTGCTAGCTGCTGCTCCTTGGTTTTGGGGTTGAGCTAGGAGCGTGGTACTGAGCACAGCCCAACTCCACTCTCCCAGTCTAACAGAAGAAAAGAAGATGTTGATCCACACACGGTAAGAAGCTGCGGAGTGGAGCAGCGTCGTCTGAGGAGGGGGAGAGCTCAGACCACTTTTACCGGCCCTGCCTGGGAAGTACCTAAAACTCTCCGTTACTACGTTCATTGTTTGACATTTCACTTGTTAGGGTAGAATGACTTAATGCAACTTGGGTTTAATCACAATGAACAATTGGTTAAGCTGGATAAAAGAGCAACAATGTGTGATAAAGTGTTCTAAAATTAATACTAATATATTGAATTTCCAACAGGTTGTTGAAGCAGTCAAGAAACATGGAGTTAAATTAACATCTGTCCTCACCACGCACCATCACTGGTACAGTCTTGTACAGCTTGATTTGTATTTGCACCAGTTTTTGTATGATATTTAATTCATAGTTAAAAAGTCGCTGAATTTACAGTAGAGGGAACGGGAAAGGAGAATAATCTCTTGAAAGATGAGCAGTGTGGCTAGAGGAATCTCGGTGATACTGAGCAGGGGAGAGGGGGGTTCTCATAGAAAATGAGCAGTGTGAAGGATATTAATATCTTTTATTTATAAGGCACCACAAAGTGTCTGCAGCGCCGTACATAGGAGGATGAACGCAGTACACGTTCACAAATTAAACAGTGAATACATAGTTATACAATGAACAACAGCTACGATGGGGGACGCTCAGGAGAAGTGAGCAGTGTGACGAGGGGGACGCTCAGGAGAAGTGAACAGTGTGACGAGGGGGACGCTCAGGAGAAGTGAGCAGTGTGATGAGGGGGACGCTCAGGAGAAGTGAGCAGTATGACGAGGGGGACGCTCAGGGGAAGTGAGCAGTGTGAAGAGGGGGACGCTCAGGAGAAGTGAGCAGTGTGACGAGGGGGACGCTCAGGAGAAGTGAGCAGTGTGACGAGGGGGACGCTCAGGGGAAGTGAAGAGGGGGAAGCTCAGGGGAAGTGAGCAGTGTGAAGAGGGGGAAGCTCAGGGGAAGTGAGCAGTGTGAAGAGGGGGAAGCTCAGGGGAAGTGAGCAGTGTGAAGAGGGGGAAGCTCAGGGGAAGTGAGCAGTGTGAAGAGGGGGAAGCTCAGGGGAAGTGAGCAGTGTGAAGAGGGGGAAGCTCAGGAGAAGTGAGCAGTGTGAAGAGGGGGACGTTGTGGAAAGTGTGCAGTATAAAGAGGGGGAAGGAAAACTGTGCGAAGAAGGGGAAACTTTTGAAAAGTGGACTTTGTGAAGAAGGGGAAGGTGAGCAGTGTGACCATGAAGAATATCAAGGAGGTTTTCCGGTGTGTTGAACAGCGAATAGATTAATAATGTCAAATGTTGTTTTTAAAAAATGTAATGATTGCTATAGGCCTTTATAAACATATAGCATCATACTCATCATTCCCAGGGACCATGCAGGAGGGAATGAGAAACTTGTGAAAATGGTCTCTGGGTTAAAAGTATACGGCGGAGACGACAGAGTTGGAGCATTAAACCAGAAAGTTTCCCATCTAACAACATTTCAGGTGAGCTCAGGAAGACGCTCTGTTATTCTTATACTACTTGAATTGGCTTGATAATTTAGTGTTCATAAGATGACATAGACTTAGAAGCAAAAACAGTCAATTTGTCTTTTTTGGGTTTTTTTGTTTCTTCTAATGTTTTTATTTCAAATTGTCTTTTTGTTTCACTTTAGGTGGGGTCTCTTAATGTCAAGTGTCTTTTCACCCCATGCCACACCTCGGGGCACATATGCTATTATGTGACAAAACCCAACAGCTCTGAGCAGCCGGCTGTGTTTACAGGTCAGCCTCCGCCTTGTGACCTCTTACCCAATTTAGTATCGAACCAATACGGGGGTTTTGGCCTCTTCCTTTAGAGGAGGCTACTGCATAGTTCCACATGGCTGGCTGGCTTGTAAAGCTGGTCACCATGTGCTTCCAACCCGTGGGCTACTTACTGGAGCAGAGCAGACTTTACATGGGGCCAAACGCTTGTGTGAATAATCAGGGCTGTTATATCCATATTAATCATGTGAGGTGAGGGGCCCAGCAGCACTGAGGGCCCCAATCTTGAAGAAAACACAGGTTTCTCAATCTGACTGCATATAGATTTATATCAGGAAGAACTTGGATTCCATGTGTCAGATTATTAATATTATATACTTGTAGAGGTTAAATAATATACACAAACTTGTCCATCAAGTTCTGCCTTCCACTTGTTTTTTGTACTAAAGAGTGTAAATAAATGAATGTATTACTACACCTAAATACACCATTATACCACACATCGCATAATCTCAAGAGTCCCATACTCTCTCAATCTCTATATTTTTTGGTCAACATACTAACGTGAAGCAGTACACACAAGACATTGGGGGGTAAATGTATCAAGCTGAGAGTTCCGGCGGGTTTGAAAAATGGAGATGTTGCCTATAGCAACCAATCAGATTCTAGCTATCATTTTGTAGAATGTACTAAATAAATAACAGCTAGAATCTGATTGGTATTTCAAACCCACCAGAAAACTCTCAGCTTGATACATTTACCCCTTGGTGTTTTACGGTTTTAGTAATAGTCTCTATGGGTACTAGCTTTGGATCTTGGTGGGTCTGTTAATTTAGCTATGCAGCAGAACATGGATATGGATCAGGGTGATCGGGGTTTCCTTACTATGAGGCCTTGTAGTGATGAATTTTAGATCTCTTCCTTGTATAAAAATATTGTGTGCTTACTTCGCTCTAAACACATGTGTGCGCTTGTTGCCGCTGATACGTCTGTCAGTAAGATGAAGGGTTGACACCTCCTTGTCGTCTCTCCTACCAGGTGACACCCTCTTTGTGGCCGGGTGTGGCAAGTTCTTTGAAGGGACAGCAGAGGAAATGTACAAAGCACTCATTGAGATACTGGGGCGACTTCCTCCAGAGACCGTAAAGTCTTATAAATAATACATTTGCTTTTATTGTTTGTTTGTTTTGGGGGGGGGGGGGTGAGGTTACATTTTATTTTTAATTGTTCAATTTTTTTATTTTCTTCCTCCAGAGAGTCTATTGCGGACACGAATATACAATCAACAACTTAAAATTTGCTCGTCACGTGGAGCCTAAGAATGAGTGCATCAAACAAAAATTGTCTTGGGCGAAGGTACGACAATTTGGAGAATACCCGTATTGGCTTTGCATGTTGAGCAAACATAACTGTGAAGCTAGCTGTACACACAGATATCCCATGAACGGTTTAAGCTGCCATCGTAACTTTCAATGAGCGACCATCTTATCGGAATGGCTTAAACGGAACTAAAATCTGGTTAGATGATCATGCGCATTGGTGCTTGTAGTGCATCATTGATTGGAATATATTCTTTTACTTTTAAAATTAAGTTTGTATTTGTTTTGATCTATTTTCCATTACGGGTCTATATGTAAAATTAGATTTGGTTTCTGTACAGTGCTGGAGTTTTGTGGCACCTTTCAAATGAACGATGATGGTAATTGGCAAACCAATTCTTTTTTTTTTCTTAAGTGCAATTCTTTGTAATGTAAATCATTAGCTTGATTGCATAAATCTTATGCACACTGACATTCAGAATAATGGGTAAGTAAATGTTTGCGGAGTATGGGCCAGTAAAAGAATACTTTCTGATCGGTCATACCAGCCTCCTCTGATAAGATACAAATGTTAGGGAGGGGAAAGAAGGTTTCGGTGATGAGCCTCTGTCACTCCTGGTAGCTCTTCTTCAACTAAATAATATCAAAAGCGAGCATTTGTCATTGTCGTCCTCATTATTTTTCTGCCAGTCACCACAAAACTCTGCAGTGCCAGAGAGCTTACAATCTAGAGTTTTAGCTACAGGGATGGTTAAATAATATTAAAAAAAAAAACGGTAACCTAATGTGCCTGATTTTTTTTTAAAGGCTTTTCGAAAGAAAATGCAAGTTAAGTTTATATGGCATAGAAACAGTTATAACGACTTATTTTGATGTGTACTTATCACCAGTCAGCAAGAGTTCACATGACCCTTTTACGTAAACCCTTTCTAAGTGTTAGGCCTTTGAGTTTTCTGCCGAGATTTGCTCTTTTTTTTTTTTTTTTTTTTTTATTTATTTTTAAGTCTAGCCCTCCCCCAATGTCACTTAAACTGGGAAATGACCTCTGATTCATTTCATTATATTTTAGATATTCAGTCAAAAAAGATTAGCTGGTTAATTGAAGGGAAAGGGGAAGGTTTTATCCTTGTTACAGGTTTTGTTTGGTCCCTCATGCTTAATATTTTGATTTCATTTGAGATTAATTAATAACTTAATTAATATTTAATACATGATGTGTTGTTTACCTTTCAGGAAACCTACAACAATGGAGAACCCACCATACCTTCCACACTGGCAGAAGAGTTTACGTTTAACCCTTTTATGAGAGTCCGGTAAGATCCCCTAGTTTGGCCCATATGTGGAATGGCAATTTGAACATATCTGCTGGTTGGGTGTAACAGCCAAGTCATAGTGGCCTTGTCACGTTCGGGTTACTAGCTGGTATTAGCGCAGCTGAACAAGGAGGCACGGAGTCTAACACACCCCCGGTATTCACCAGGGACCACCGCAAGGGAGTTTGGGCTTCGCTGCAAGAGGGTGTGGAGGTCGCAGTTCTCCAAGTCAGCCACCAGCGTAGCAATAGAGTGAACAATAGCGTAGTCAATCAAACCGGGTCAGAACCAATGGGCTGCAAGGTACCAAAGGGAAATCCAGAGAATAGTCAGAGACAGGCCAAATGTCGGGAAAACTGGGCTAGAGGCGAGGTACAAAGCGACATCGAAATGGAAAGTCAGAGAGAAGCCGGGTCAGGAACCGTATCAGGAATCCTATGCAGGTTATAGACTGGAGACATGAAACTAATACTCTGGCACCCTAATGTTGCTAGAGACTTCCTTGTATCCCTCTGGGAGATCCCTGATTAGGGGGCTGATTGATTATCAAGTCAGGGACACTGACCGCCAAGCGGAAGTGCAGATGTCCCATTGCGTAGCGATGGGGACCGCGCGTGCGCGCACAGCAACCCTGGAAGTGGGAGAAACAGGCGATTGGCAGAGACAGGAAACCGCCTCTCGCACCTAGAGACAATGCGGAGGTGGCGCCTCTCAGGCCTCATGCAGGCTGGCTGGCAGATAACTGTAATTATTACCATCATCCAGTCATATTTGGGTCCTATCCAATGGTCTAAAATAATGCGAGTCTGATATTCTCTACCATCTTTGTGTTGGTGATCACCATATTTTCATATCATCAGATATTTATTCACAAGAGTTTTCTGCTTTGTCTGTGTCCGTTACTTCACGCGTTTCACCTCACTTTGTATTTGCCACCACAGGGAGAAGTCTGTGCAGCAGCACGCAGGGGAAGATGACCCAATCTCTACAATGGCAGCCATCCGCAAAGAGAAAGATAATTTTAAGGTGCCGAAAGACTGAATCCAAATTTTGCAATCCAAATTTGTATCTGGATCATTTTTTCATTTGTCTTGGGAGGGGAGTACAAATTTAACTAACTTTGTCCTATGTAGAAATCTCGCTTTTGGGTTTAAACCCCCCTCCCCCCAAATTTATGGTTTGATTTTCTTGAGGCTAAGAAATGACGTGCACAAAGGATTGTGTGAACATGCAAAATTCAATCAACATGCATGGCTGATATGTCAATTCTAATGTAAGCTTTGCTCAGCGATCCTACTTGGCACTTAGAAGATTGGGCAGACAAAATAGCTCCCAAGGTGTTTCTTCCCTGAAAAGTCCAAGATATTTTTTATTATTTAATCAATATAATTTATAAGGATTGCTCCTTACATATTTGCACACATTTAGATGTTGACAACTTGGATTTTTTTAAATAAACAAATATTGTAAGTAATATTTACTCCCACCAGCAGTGTGCCCCAGTGCAGAGTTCTATTTTCTTTGTTAGTATACATAAGCCTGGAACGTTATTGCCAGCTTGGGACATCCCTTACTTCTGTGTTACCACTACAGTGCTCCGTGGCACCATCCACCCTATGGCTGAAATATTTAAACTTGAAAGATAAAGTCAAACTCATTAAAGTTTTGTAATCGCTGCAATAATATGTAAGAAAGCAAAAAAAATAAATAACAAATAAAATGTATATTTATCACCGTGAATGTAGCAGATGGCACCTTGTAAGGAATCAGGGAATTAGTTCACTACAAGCCAAAGTGTCTTGTAGTTCCTAGATAGATAACATTATAGATAGGTAACTAGATAGCACTACCTTCCCCAAATAGCAAAAATGGAAGGGTTCTGATGTTTGGCCACAGAAATATGATGCCCAGGTTTTCTTTTTCGTGTTCCTATGTTGTATTGATTATATACAAGTGGAGTACTACTTGCCATCGACCAACTGGGCCCAGTTAGCTTATGTAGACCGCAATAGTTCGGATATGTTTAATCAAATCACTATGGGATTTAATCGGGCAAATCCGTTCACACTCAGTGAGGCCAATGGCCATTAAGAATGAACGAGCCCTTATATGGTCATGACTTGACCACACAACAATCTGATCTGTACAATGTTGGTCTTGTGTATGGCAAAATTAACAGCAGATCTGGTCATTCAAACAGCCATCTCTGGCCTTTTTGTGCAGTAACTCTCTCTCTCTATAGAGCTTAGGTGGTGACCAGATTTGTCTGTAAATTAAGTTGCGTAAAACCTGCAGGCAAATAAAGTTACAATCTTTTTCAAAGGTGGTTTTTTTTTTTATTATAAGTTTTACCAATAACTTTGAATTAATTTAAGACAGTCACTTTGCATGCCCATCTGTCCGAGGGCATCGATGCAACAATTACAGGATACCACACAATGTATAATGACAGACGTGCTTCCAGTGTAATACAATTGTCTCATATGAAAGTCTTGACAGTTGCTGTATAAAGAAATGTAATATTGACATATTAATATATTGTAATAGTAGTAAACTTTGAAGGTTTGATTCCTCCACATCACATAATTGTGTAAATAGCACCCAACCACCAGCACCGAATTGCATTATTCCAAAGGCAAAGTCTGCTAGCTACTGTGTAGAATCTGACTGTGAGGGCAAAAAGCGCAGCTTTCAAGCACTTTCAACTGCTGCCTACACACAGTAGAAGAAGACACACTGTCGATAGAATTATTATTCACGAGCATTCAGCTTATCCATTCACAAGGAACCTGTGGTGTGAGCCGGGTTTTCATGAATATTGGGGTCATCCTCCAGAGATGTCACCGATAGGCCGCATACTTATAAATGCTTTATTCTGCCCACAAGCAGCTCTTCACTGTGTCTAGGCAAGAGATGGGTTTTTAACTCCCACATTCCAGCAAGATGTGGTGACATCACTCTCAATGAATTACATAGGTCATCAGAACAAATATTGTATCCCGTAGCAAAGAGCCACTATTTGCTTTCATTAGTCAAACTTCCGCCTGATAGTATCTATCGCCTGTTTGATTGCTACGATTACATGTATTTTGACCGTGCTATTAAAGTATCATCTTGGTGGCCTTTTCCGTTGTTTGTACATATGAAAGAGTTTATAAACCGCTAAAATATTTTTGCCTTTGTCACCATCAAATCTGTGTCATGCTGCATCAAAGAAAATATGCCATAAATATTCAAGTGCATTTTTCATGATTTCAGAGTTATTCCCATCTCTGTGCATGGAAATAGGACATTATATGCTTGAACACGCAAAGTCACTTTTTTTTTTTCCTTTTTTTAATTATCACGTGTGTAAAGAATTCTTCAGTACACTGATAATCCTACATACTTTTTCTTCTAAGTATTTCTTCAAATGTAGCTTCTATCGAAAGTGACCCTGTTTCCAGAAATGTGAAACGGCTTCAATACGTCTGACATATAGCAAAGATTTTCCTGACACATACTCTAATATTCATGACTGCAGCAAATTCACCAAAATAATTTAAAACCAACATATTTGACTGTAGAATTCTTTTTTTTTTTTTTTTTTATGGTGAAATGTTTTGTTTTTTTTTAAAAATATATAAATTATCTTAAAAATAATACTACCTCGGGTGATGTCAAATTGGTTACCCTATTCTGATACCAGTTGTGGATCAGGCCAAATGTTAGCGTTCGGATAGGCCAATGATTCCCGGCATGTGCTATTGTGATAATTGGTTGACAAGACTTTCCAGGATCCCGCAAAGGTCATTTTTTTGTGGTCTTTTTCTGGAGTTATGTCGGCTTATTTCGTTGGATAATGAGTAAAAGATTACTGACAAATTTTGCACCATTTGTGACCAGCATAAGAGGCGTGTAAGACAGGCATATTAGAATTAAAGGGCTTAATGCAGTATTTTGACAGTGAAATGGCTTTGTTGTGACAGTAACAGTATTCCTCATTCACTGTTAAGGTACAATAGCTGAGTGTATCATCCATTTACAACTCCACAGTTTCCCGGTCGGATAATTGCAGCGTTCTAAAGCGCCCGTCTGTCAATGCCGTCACTTTAGAGAATTTGGTTGTAGCAGACTGTTGCAGCTTTGTGCATCTACTAGAATAGTAATCTGCGAAACTACACATAATCTAAAAGGAATAACACATTTTCTGCTAATATGTTTTGTATGAGTTTCTCTACACATGATCTGGTATCCAGCAAAATATGTGTTGTGACTGTTAATTGTGATGCTGTTGTGTTCAAACTCTAAAAATATATACTCTGCTTAAATAATGTTGTGAAGGTTTGTTTTGCAATAAATTACACTTCAGACATGTGGTGAAGGCCTTTATTTTCTTTTAGTGTTGTGTACTGACAGATATGTCTGCTTTAAAACATTACTGGGTCCAGAGCGAAAAATCACATCAACGGGCCTCAATCCCCTTGAACAGAAAGGGGCAGACTTTGAACTTTCGGTACAATGTGTAAGGTTTTCTCAGGAGCAAACAAATGCAAGCACATTAAACAGATGTAAATTAACACATAACGTTCCCTTTGATGTTTTGGTATTTTGTGAGCGAGGAAGGGGTAAGAACAGGGGAGATCCGGTCCATTTTAAACGAGAGCTAACGGCACTAGTTGAATGAAAGCTTAAAGCAGCAATCCCACATAGAAGATTTATTAGCTTTTAAGCCTGCATCTATTTTTTTTTCTTAGCTATCCTCCTACGAATCATCATCTGATTTTCAAAAGCTCTCTGGTTGGCAAACAAAAATGGCTGCCAGACACAGTCAGTCTGCTACACAGACACAGTCTCACAACTCTCAGCATGTCATGTGATGGCAGAGGGGGCTTTTACGGAGCAGACAGAGCTCAGAAGGGCATTCCAAAGCCTCTCTGCTCACTATATCATGTGACTCTCATCATTGTAGTCCAGTATCTTAAATCATGAATCGGGAGCAAAAAACAAAGTAATATGGTAAACACCAGCATTCTTCTTACAGCTTGCCACAATGATTTATGTTACAAAAAAAAAAAAACACACCAGATCCGTTCGTGGGATTGCTGGTTTAATAAATTCTGGAGAAAATACATTAAAAAAACAAACTTTTCTGCCTGCTATTTGTTGACATATTCAGTCATGATGCGAAAAGATGAGAGGGCTCTTGTTTTCATCTCTTCACATCATTGGGTATTTTATTTGTTTCAAATTTATTAGTGCCTAGTACAGCATGCAAATATGTACATACCAGAAGCAGCAAAAATATTATATTTAGCTTATTATTTTTTTGTCTTTGTATTTGATTTGTTGGGCTGATTTTCTTCACTTTGGGAACAACTCTCAAATTTACATCACTTATAATAACTTCTTCCTAATGCTCACTATTTACCAAATAACCACATTTTTCAGACATCAACATCAAAGCTATAGCTGGAAGACAGAGTGGCTGCTGCAAAGTCCAAGTGATCCAAACCGTTCTGAAGACGGATCTATGCAATTGGAATTGCCGGAACGATACGATTATGCCGTAGACTCCTCAAAGCCAAACTAATCAATTACCTATATTTAAAGGATACAGCGGTATAACCTGAGCAGTGGTATCGATTTAATAGATAATAAATATGTGACAACTAAAGATATAGAAGAAAATACTTTGACATTATATATTAAAGTATTCACTAATTGTATTTGTTCATCCTGCAGTATAAAAATATTTGTAGCAATCAGAATTTATAGCTGCTATGTATGTGGTGAATGTGGAGTTTGCGCCAAATTTATAGGTTGACAGTAGCCAGCAATGCCTGCTTTATAGATCGGGAAGACTGGTTGTTGAGTTAACGAAGATGAGGCAAAACAGGAACTGATTTTTTTAAGACAAATTAATGTAACTAGATGATCAATAAATTAAATAAAGCAAAATATAATAGACATAATTGCAATAATACTAACCTGCTTTGTACAAATGTGCCCATTTATCCGACTCTCACATACATCTGTGCATATGGTGGGATTTGTAAAAATGTCTCTTGAAACTCCTGCCTACTAATACTTTAGGACCACGCAAACCTTTAACTTATCTCCTAAAATACTGTTCTGTCCAGCTTCATTTATATCTTAAATTAGTTATTAGAGTGGAGACTTTAGACTGTGTGTTTAAATATTTTTATAACATAGCCGCTGGTCTGTTTGTGGGGTGGTGTAGATGCATCTTCAGAGGTTGGTTCTCTTGCGTGTGCAGGTTTAGTAACAAGTGTGGTTTAAATGTGTGTAGTTGACACAGGCATAGTAGTGAAGTAGAATTACAATTTTGACAAATGGACGCCTGAGTGTCGCTCCTAAAATAAGAGAATCCCTTTTATTTTATTTTTTTTCCCTACTACACAGTAGTTTGTTACAAAGTCCTCAATGCTTTCACTTTACATGAAGGCCCCAGAGCTGGCACTATCATCCTGGGGTTGTCAGTCCGCCTTACAGTCTACTTCGTTATATCATATCATTACTGGGCATCTCCCCTCTAGCTATACAGTCTCTC